>NC_060269.1:66477771-67102114 GCF_021613505.1 Equus quagga
GCGCCGCTGTGCGCGCCCCTCCCGGCACCGCCCCGGCCCCTCCCGCCGGCCGCGCCCTCCGCCCGCCGGGGCCGCCTCCGCGCCCCGGGCGCCTGGCTCTCCCTCCCGCTCCCGGGCTCGGCGCTCTCCCGGCGGGCCGGGCTCCGGCTCCGCCTTGCGCACTTGCCGGGAGCGGCTTCCCAGTGCAGACTGGGGTTCGCTTTCTGCCTTTTTGTGTTTTGCCGTTTTCCCTGCCTTCCCCACCCGGATTAAACCCTCGAGGCTGGATCCCGTGGGGCGGGTCCCCCGCCGGCGTCCCGAGGGCTGCGCGGGAGGCGCTCGGCACCCCCGGGCTGGGCGGCCGGGCAGCGGGTGGGCTCGGAGTGCGGGGTCCGCTCCGGCTGCGCGCGCGCCGAGCTCCTGGGGGCACTGGTAGGAATTAATGAGTTGTTTCTCGCCCCCGGGGCACCCCCAGTGCCTGGCACTCAGCGGGCGCCCGGTAAGTATTTGTTGAATGAAGGGGCAGTGGACGTCTGAGTTCACCCCCTGGAGCTTGAACTGACACCACGAGAGCCGGAAGGCGGACTCCGGGGCAGACGCGATCTCCCGCGGCCGCCGCTGAGCGCCTGCAAAGCAGGCACGTTTGTCTGCCGGTAAATAGAGAACTGATGCAAGGGAGCCCGGCTCCTCAGGAGTATTAGATGCTTTCCTTGGGGAGCCTCGCTGGGACAAGTATTCTAACTTGGAAATCTTGTATCCCCAAAACACAGGGAGGAGTCCCGAGCTGAAGAAATTCAAACCCTCAGGCTCAAGGGAGAAGTCCTCCGAGAGACCTCCCCTTTCCAACAGACCAGCATCCGTACGGAGAAGGGACCTGGCACAGCCACGTCTTTCTCGTTCCCTGTAGTGTTTGGACAAAGAGCCCAACGCAGAGCCTGCTCGTTTGAACCGCCTGCCCTAGGCTCCTGTGGGCACCCTTTGGAAGTCGCCTCCCGGAGCTCACTCTTTCCTGGAAAGACCTCAAGAATGGAGATTGGCTCTGAGTCCGGGGTGGAGTGGGGGGCTTGCTGCCTCCCACGGAGAGTGAAGCCTCGGTAAATGTTCCCCGTGTGGGAAAATGCCTCTTGAAAGAAACTGTTTGGTCCTTGCAGTCTGTGAAGGTTTTCTGCCTATTTGGAACATGAAAGGAAGATAAACATGTAGAAAATAGAGTGAAACTTGATTGCGAAATTAGTGCATTTTAACTTTGATAACTTTTTGTAAAGCCAGATGTGAAACTTAAAAAAAAAAGTTTTGTTCACAGTAACTCCTGGGGCTTACTTTCCTCTCCATCAACAAATGGATGTTTAAGGGCCAGCCCCGGTGGCTCAGTGGTTAGGTTCGGCGCGCTTTGCTTCAGCGGTCCGGGTTGGGTTCAAGGTGCGGACCTAAGCCCCTCTGTTAGCGTCTATGCTGTATGTATATGCTATGTATTGGCTGCCCACATACTAAAAAATAGAGGAAGATTGGTACGGATGTTTGCTCAGGGCGAAACTTCCTTGGCAAAAAAACAAAAAAGTATTTATTCACAAGTGTAATGATAATTTAAGAAATCTGGCACTTTTAGACTTAGCATTCAGAGGGAATTCCATCTCCCCCAAAATAATTTCTCTTTCTCTGCCAGTGACATCATGATAACCTAATTTCCTAGGTTAGGTAATTTCTTCTCTCCACAAATATTAAGTGCCTACTAGGTCAGGCATTGTTCTCCAAATGGGCAACAGCAGCTTCTACCCTCATGGAGCTTCCAGTCTAGACGAGGACGGTAAGACAATTCACAAGTAAATATATGCCCAAATGAGGCTGAGCCTGGAAAGAAAAATCCAAAGCAAGGAGGACAGGCTGTCTGGGCTGCCACTGTTTGTTGAGTGGCCTGGGAAGACATCTCTGATAAAGTGACATTTGAAGGATAGACCTGAAGGAAGTGGGGCTTTCAGGGGAAAGAAGGTATTCCAGACATCAGGAACAGCAGAGGCAAAAGCCGGGAGGCAGGTTTTTGGCAGGTTCCAAAAACAGCAACGAGCCCGGGGTGGTGAGAGGTGAGTAAGGGGCAGAGTGTGGGAGCGAACTTGGTCCAGGAGGCACGGGCTGGCAGATAAAGCAGGACCATCGGAGGTGTAGTGAGGACTTTAGATATGACCAGACAAGAGAAGTTTGGAGGGTTTTGAGCCAACCAAGGACATGATCCAGTTTGCCTGCTGTGGGATGAGTGGACGTAAAGACACCAGGGAAGAAGCGGGAAGAGCAGGGATGGAAGGCTATTTCAGGAGTGCGGGCAGAAATGAAGGTGGCTGGGGCCAGGATGATAGGGGTGGAGCTGGAAGAGAGGTTGGGTTCTTGACATACACTAAGGCAGAACCACAGGAGGGCGGTGTGGGCGGAGGGAGTTCACTGAGGCTTCTAGACCCCTCAGTGTACTTTTATCGCATATGTTTTTGGGAACTTTCCTTCAAAAAATATGCTTGTATTTTTTTTTTAAAGCCTATATAAGCTTCAGGCCCCACAAACCTTGCGTCTTGCCCCTGGGTGTGAGACACAGGATGGGTCAAGGTCGACCCCAAGATTTGGGGCTTGAGCAACTGGAAAGAGAGTTGCCAGGTTCTTGGTCGTCTGTGATACCTACCTGGTCTTCACCCTTTGTATCCAAGTTGTTCTGTACTGAAGTTTTCCTTCGATATTTCTTTAGGACTCACTTCTTCACACCTTCCTCAGCAACAACTTCTTGCAGACCATTAGGAGCTGGAGGGTTTTGCATTGTGGAATAGGGGCTTCACGAGCTCACTGCAGTCATCTGTGTTCCAGGAAGTTGGATGACCGATGTTCTCTAACCACTGGTATATGTTAAGTTTAGCACACAGCAGAGTATTAATGCTCATCCAGTGGGACTGGGTTTCTACCAAAGGGATTTCAGCTGCCTCACCCCCCCTTGCATTGTAGGCTTTTTGCAAAACTTGAGGTTTGAATTTGGGCACTGAGTATTTCAAGTGTGACAATAATTGCAATAAGAGGGTTGGAGGAAAAGGGAAAATTTTAATTACAACTTTCAGTATGTTTATTCTTTTTCCTCTGAAGACTGAAGTCCACCCACTTTGTTATATCAGATGGTTAAATCCCAATTTGAAAGTCCATTTAAATCATAAAAGCAGAGCTATTCAAAGTCTTTTATTAAAATAAGGCTTAAAATTAAAGAGTCAACCAGATGGGTAGGTGGAATAACAGCATGATTCCCAGAAATAGCCTTTTCTTTTTCCTCTGATACTTTTCAGAAGAAACATTAAGCATATTCCACAACCAGAGACTCCAAACCCGGATAAACACACACACGCTTATCCATGCCGCGGCACTTGCACGCTCTGCTCGAAGGCCTTGGAGAAAGAAGTGAACATAAGTGACTTTGGAGGCTAGTTTGACATGAATATTGTGACTGTCCCTTACATTGCCTCAGAGAATAGTTAGATGTGAAGACAACTGGCAAGGGCTTCATTTCTGCCATTGATTACCAGGTTTATTTTGCCAAATCTGGCCTTCTTGATTGCTTCTCTGAGAGAAACTATGTGTTCGGTGAAACAGCGTCTTTATTTTTTTTCTAGATAGAGGAGGCTGGTTCTTTGATCCTACATGTGAGTGAGTGTAGTTGCTGGAACTACAGAAAATTGGGAAAAATATATAATTGGCTCTAAGCAGCACTTTGTAATCTTCTAAGGGCAAAGGCTTCAGGACAGGGTGGGTCTGTGGAAGTCAGGATTGGGGCGATGCGTTGTAATTTGGGACAAAGGAACAGATCTCTCCAGCCCTAGAAACGCCTTTTTCATATACCTCACGAACTCACGTCGCTGCCGCTGTCTAATCTCTGCCCGCAAATGACTTGGGGAGTGAACATTTTTGGGGCTGTCCTTGGCTCTGCCGTGTGGCGTTGGAAGTCCAGCTTCTCTGCCGAGTCGGGAGACGATGGTCAGTGCTCTGATGCTATCCGTCGCCGCGTCCCCATCACTGTGAGGTTTATGCTTGGTCGGCACTTTCACCCAAGCTTTTAGTTTTGTTTCCAGAATGCTGTTTGCTGCAAATATCTAAATGTGCTCCGAGATCACCTTTGGGGGAAATTGATGATGTGAGCAATTCCAAGTCATTAGTTGGATGAAAACTGGATTGATATTGAAGTGAGAGGGAGTGAACACTGCTTAATATTTTTAAAACTATATTTATATATATTTTGAAAAATTCCTGTGTATGTTGAAAAGTTATCTTCATAAAACTCTGTTTAAAGCAAAAATGATGAAAACTAAGAAGCAATGTGGAAAAATTATGATGTAAGCTTAAGTAGAAATAATTAAACTGTATATGCCATATTATAACTATATAAAATTATATATTTACATGGAAAATAACTGTAGAGGAATATGGGAAAAAAAGGAAAATTTTATTCAACCTTCTTCAAAACAAAATAAACAAAATAACTTGGTTGCTGAGATCCCTGGAATATGTAGAAAAGCAGGAAATCAAATGCCTAAATTTGACCTTTCTTTGAGACAGGAGTGAAATTTCGTTCTGCAGTCCCTTTGTAACAGTAACACTATTGCTATATGGTTTAGATAACTGTCATATTCTGCAGATTTTTCTTCCTATTACTTTGAGCTCAGTTAAGAAACACACATTTGATCTAGATTTTTTTTTTTAATTTTTTTTTCCTTTTTCTCCCCAAAGCCCCCCAGTACATAGTTGTATATTCTTCGTTGTGGGTCCTTCTAGTTGTAGCATGTGGGACGCTGCCTCAGCGTGGCTTGATGAGCAGTGCCATGTCCGTGCCCAGGATTCGAACCAATGAAACACTGGGCCGCCTGCAGCAGAGCGCACAGACTTAACCACTCGGCCACGGGGCCAGCCCCTTGATCCAGATTTTTTATTTAATACCAGACAGATTTTCCGTGGTCACCAGCTGTAATATAACAATAATAACTGACATTTATGGCCTGCATCTGGCACTATTCAAATCAACTTGTTTAATCCCCACACAACCTAATGAGGTAAATCGAACTATTGTCCCCACCTTACAAATGTGGGAATTGTGGCTCAGAACATGATAAGATATTGCTCATAGTTAGTGGCTGAACTAAATTCACGCCCTTGGCAGACTGGCTTCAGGGTCCACGGTCTAAACCACAGGTCAGTAAACCTTCACTGCAAAGGGCCCATATATATATTTCAGACTTTGCAGGCTGTATGGTCTCTGTTGCAAGCCCTCAACTCTACAACAGTAACAGGAAAGCAGCCATAGACAATAGTAAACAAAAGAGTATGGCTGTGTTCCAATAAAACTATTTGTAGATGTGAAATGTGACTTTCATTTAATTTTCATATGTCATGAAATATCCTTTTTCTTTTGATATTTTTCAATCATTTACAAATGTAAAATATGTTCTTAACTTGCTGGCTGTCCAGAAACAGGTGGTGGGCCAGATTTGGCCTGCAAACCATAGTTTGCCAACACCTGCTCCGAACTAGGACTGCCACCTTTTGAAGTGAGTGGGAAGGCTGGGGGACCTCCAGGAGAAGGAACAGAGGAGCAACCGAAGCACACACACATGTGGGACTTTCGTCTTTCCCCCCAGAACTCTGTTGCATTAGGGTCTAGAAGAGAAGTCCTTGGAGAAGGACTCTAAGTAGTAGAGGTTGCCTTGGAAATCAGAGGCCAGCATTCTGAGAACAGTGAGTATGGGGAACTGTCTCCTGGCCTAGCCCCTCTGAACTCTATGCTGAATGATAGGAACTATAAGTTAAAAACATAACAAAACCTCCGTAAGACAGTAGCACACAAGCAACTGCTCTGGTGCCCACCGAACAAGTAGACTTCTAAAGAGAGGAAGGAGGCGTGTTCAAGGCAGCGTTATTCACAATAGCCAAGATGTGGAAACAACATAACTGTGGACGAATGGATAAAGAAGTTGTAATACATATAAATATAATATAATGGAATATTATTCAGCCATGAGAAAGAGGGAAATCTTGTCATTTGTGACAACATAGATGGATCTTGAGGGCATTATGCTAAGTGAAATAAGTCAGACAAAGACAAATATGGTATGGTCTCACTTATATGTGGAATCTTAAAAAAACAAACTCATAGAAACAGAGAGAAGAATTGTGGTTGCCAGGGTCTAAGGGGTGGAGGAAAAGGGGAAATGTTGGTCAAATGGTACAAACTTCCAGTTATAAGATGATTAAATTCTGAGGATCTAATATACAGTGTGTAATGTAGTTAACAATAGTGTATTATATACTTGAAAGTTGCTAAGAGAGATCTTAAATGTTTTCACCTGGACTGTGAAGAGAAGCATGCAGTTATTACGTGATGTGATGAAGGTGTTAGCTATAGCTACACTGGAACTTACAGTGGTAACCATTTTGCAGTATATGTGTATCAAATCAACCGTATCAAATCACCACATTTGCACACCTTAAACGTACACAGTGTTATATGTTAATTATATCTCAGTAAAGCTGGGGGAAAAAAGAGTGGAGGGAGGTATTCTCGTGGGTATCCTTGTGGAAATAACAGGGGGGGGCCTGGCTGAGATCGTTGTGCTAGAAGGAGATGTGACAACATCTTCTGAAAGGTTTGCAAAGCTAGGTAGATCCTGGTGATACCACCTTGGGAAGGTCAGAGCAGAAGAAAAGAAAATGGCCAGATTGGTGAGAGTACTCAGATCCATACCCTGGGGCTTTCCAGAAATGCTGGAAGGGAGGCTTGGCAGTGAGAGTGTTGAAACTGCAGAGCCAGCACCAGATGGGAAATATATGTATACATTTTTAGCTTTACTGAGATATAATTGACATATAAATAGTGTAAGTTTGAGTTATACAATGTGATGATTTGATCCACATGTATATTGTGAAATGATTACGAAAATAAGGTTAGTTAACACCTCCGCCACTTCACATGATAACTATTTTTTGTGTATGTGGTGAGAACATTTAAAATCTACTCTGTCAACAACTTTCAAGTGTGTAACACAGTGTATGTTAAGGAACATGGGGTGTAGACATCTCTTCGAGATCCTGCTTTCATTTCCTTTGCATCTACATATATATCTCTCTCCAAAGATAGGCAATATTCTTAAATGCTTTCATGGTCATTAGCTCATTGCAATTGAACAGCTATTTGCTGTCTTTAATGTCCTCAGCTTCAGAATGCATGTTTTTGAATGTCAGTCTTTTTATTCTCTTGGGAGAACCTCCATTTAGCATAGAATTATTATTGCCACAATAAAAGTGACTCAAGGTTTTAGGGATTGTTTGTTTGGATGGCAAGTTTTTAAATTTGGGTATTTTGAAAGTTATTCTTTGAATCAAGCAAATGTCGGATCGCAAAGCCCATTAATGATAGCTTAACAACAAACCTTTAATGTTAAAAGGTAGGCGCCATTCTTTTTTTTTTTTCTTGAGGAAGATTAGCTCTAACTGCTGCCAGTCCTCCTCTTTTTGCTGAGGAAGACTGGCCCTGAGCTAACATTCATGACGATCTTCCTCTACTTTATATGTGGGATGCCTACCACAGCATGGCGTGCCAAGCGGTGCCATGCTGGCACCCGGGATGCAAACCAGAAACCCCGGGCCACCAAAGTGGAATGTGTGCACTTAACCGCTGCGCCACCAGGCCGGCCCCTAGAATTCTTTTTCCCCCCAAGGAAGATTAGCCCTGAGCTAACCTCTGCCAATCCTTCTCTTTTTGCTGAGGAAGACTGGCCCTGAGCTAACATCCATGCCCATCTTCCTCTACTTTACATGTGGGACACCTGCCACAGTATGGCTTGCCAAACGGTGCCGTGTCCACACCCGGGATACGAACCTGTGATCCTAGGGCCTCCGAAACGGAACGTGCTCACTTAACTGCTGCCAGGCTGGCCCCAGGCGCCATTCCTAAAGTCATGTTTTCTTGCATATTCTTCAGTCTAAAGGTATGGCCTCACCCCAGGATTGTTTGCGTCACATTTAGGCAGTATTCCCGAACTCGCTTCTTTCAAGATAACAAGATAGCTTTGAATACTTTGCAGCAATCACCTGGCTCAGCTGCACGGGAGGATTGCGCCCTGGGGCTCCTTCCTCACATTGTTTCTTAGTCATATTACTGTGGCCTAATGTTCTTATTTAAACAAGCCCTTCTCTCCCATAAAATCAGGCCTCAGGGTTTGTTTCTCAGAACAGCTCATACCACATACGCAAAAAGTCTCTTAGGAGAGAAATAAACTCTCATGTATTCTTTCTGGAGGCATTCTCCATTCAGAAATGATCTGACTGTTAATGCCTGTCCTTGTTAATTTGGGGCTTGGCCCACACTTCAGGGACCCAGCGATGCTGGCCCCGGGAGCTGTATTTTGATTTCCCCTGTGATTTACTGGAAAGGCCTCTCTTGACTTCAGTCTTCTTATTTGTAAAACTATTGTAATTCGTTGTCTGGGTACAAATGTTAGAATTCTTTCAAATGTTGTATTATTTGAAGACAGAAAACTTCTGTTTAGCTAGAATGTGAATAACAGGGAAATTCAAACAGCCATAGATTTTACTCAGTGTTCTGTACGCCGTTTCAAGTAGAAGCATACCTATAAAATGGCCAGACCTCTAGTCAAGAATGAAAATGTATATAAATATGCACAGTTAGGAATTTGAAGGCTGTAAAACCATAGATGTAGAGAAGCAAATTTACATAAGACTGTTCTGTATAGTTCTTACTTAATAAATTGTAAACATCACAGTGAAAGACAGAATTCACTAGGAAAATGCAAATGAACAAAATTGAGCCAAGAAATAGAAGAACTGAGCCAACCAAATAGCATAGAAGAAATGGAAAATGTAGTCAAAATATCACATCTAAAAACTAGGCCTACAGATAAAGGCAAATACTTTTGTATATTCAAAGACTAGAGCAGTTGAATGTAATATAAAAATATGGAATGCTTCCTAATTTATTTATTTATTTATTTTCTGGGGAAGGTTAGCCCTGAGCTAACATCTGCTGCCAATCCTCCTCTTTTTGCTGAGGAAGACTGGCCCTGAGCTAACATCCGTGCTCATCTTCCTCTACTTTGTATGTGGGACGCCTACCGCAGCATGGCTTGCCAAACGGTGCCATGTCTGCATCCGGGATCCAAACCGGTGAACCCTGCCTGGGCCGCCAAAGCGGAACGTGCGAACTTAACCATTGTGCCACCGGGCGGCCCCCTAATTTATTTTATGAAACAACATAACCTTGGCAGAAAAACCCATCAAAATATAGAAGAAAAAATATAAATACAAATTTATATTTATACAAATACAATGTAAATATAGTTATAAATAGAGATGCAAAATAAAATATTGATGAATATCATCAAAAACAATACCAAATGACTAAATGAGTTTTATTCTAAAAGTACAAGGGCAGTTCATAATAGGAAATTTATCAGCAAAATTATCTCATCAAAAGGTCTCAGAGAAAAACCAAATGATCATCTGGATAGATATGCAAAAGGGATTTGATAAAATTAACATTCATGGGGCCAGCCCCATGGCCCAGTGGTTAAGTTTGTGTGCTCCACTTTGGTGGCCAAGGGTTCAGATCCTGGGCGCAGACATGGCACCGCTCATCAGGCCCTGCTGAGGCGGCATCCCACATAGCATAACCAGAGGCACTCACAACTGGAATATACAACTATGTACTGGAGGGATTTGGGGAGGAGAAAAAAAAATAGATTGGAAACAGATGTTAGCACAGGTGCCAATCTTTAAAAAAAAAAAATTAACATTCTTTTTTTTTAAATTTTTTTTATTTTTTAAGGAATCTTTTTTTTTTAAGATTTTATTTTTTTCCTTTTTTCTCCCCAAAGCCCCCCGGTACATAGTTGTATATTCTTCATTGTGGGTCCTTCTAGTTGTGGCATGTGGGACGCTGCCTCAGCGTGGTTTGATGAGCAGTGCCATGTCCGCACCCAGGATTCGAACCAACGAAACACTGGGCCGCCTGCAGCGGAGCGCGTGAACTTAAACACTTGGCCACAGGGCCAGCCCCATAACACATGTTCTTGATGCAAACTCTTAGCAAACTAAGAATAAGATATACACCCTCAACTTGATGAAGACTATATGGGAAACCAGCAGCCAGCATCACACTTAAGCATGAATTGTCGTGTAATCCCATTCACCAGGACTAAGACATGAAATCCTCTAACACCATAATTAGAGCAGTATTCAGAGACTGCTCTATCCAATGCAAGGAAACACAAGACATGGATTGGTGGAGACCAAATTGTCATTACATGCTGGTCAAATAACTGGCTAACATAATCAACAATGAGTATTTTCAAATAAGCCAGAATTTTGTCATATAATATATTTAACTCTTTCTCTTGTCTTGATGTACATGTAAAGGGACTTCATAGCCCAAAAAAGATATTGGGGCCCTTTCATCAAATTTTCTATTATACTGTAATGCATGACGTTTCAATGTCTGCAAAGTTCAGTTTTCCCCCATACTTGTCCATCTTTAAACACAGAAGAGAATTTACCTTCAAACTGATTTCACTTGTTACAGAAAAGTTCCAGTAGGTCAACCTGATGGCTGTTATTTCGTCAGCCGCCTCCTCACCCTCATGGGTGGAGTGGGCCTCTGCAGTGGGTTGCACAGTGTCATTCTGAATTCCTCCCCCCAGGCTGCTGCGCTGCTTCCCTAAAAGGTGTTTGCAGGACCCTCAGAGTTCACCTCTAGCCCAGTGTGAGATGCCAGTCCTGCCCCTGTGGCTGATCTTTGTCGACACTACCCTCAGTGTGCTGACCGCAGAATTAGGGTTGCAAGTGAGGCTTTGGTGTGTGGTTGCACAAAGGCATTTTGCACAGAGCTCATGTTTGCCTAAAACTGGCTCTGAGTCAGCATCTTACTGTTAGAGACTGAGTTCACTCTTGGGAATCTCTAAACCTGTGACACAAGGAAGCCCCGAACCATGTTCCACTGCAAGCCTGATGCACCCAAACAAGGTCACACCTGTGGCTTCCCAGCTGGGCTAGAGAATCATCTGCCGTGAGTTGCAGTGGCAACAGCATAGGGAATTAAATATACGAAGATACTTGTGAAAGCTACACACATTAACTTTAAACAGAATTATAATTGCTGCTGAATTAACCATGAGCACATCCATCGAGCAACTTAGGAATGACTTCAGAACACTGGTCGTTTTCCTCTTGCCACACTCAGTCTTTTCTTCAAACATTCCTTCTAGCAAATGTGCATCTTATGGTATCCTAGAAAGAGGGGTTTAAACATTTCTTTTGAGGAAGATCAGCCCTGAGCTAACATCTGTGCTCATCTTCCTCTACTTTATATGTGAGACACCTACCACAGCATGGCTTGCCAAGCAGTGCCCTTTCTGCACCCGGGATCCGAACTGCCTGGGGCTGCCGAGGTGGAACATGCGCACTTAACTGCTGCACCACTGGGCCGTCCCCTGAACGTTTCTTAGGATTAAAGAAAACTACATGTGTAAAATATTCTTGTTTTGATGCCCATATAGACCAATACAATCAGATTTAGAGAATGAATTAGAAAGAGGGCAAAACTTCAAAATAAAATTTAAAATTTCATTAAATCAGCCCACAGCAATTTGTCTACATTTTTTAACAGAAGTAATTTACTATTCTGAAAATAGCCAATGAAACTATAAAGTAATAGCAAAAAATTAAAAGATCAAGGGGGAAATGCTATTCCTGGAAAAGAAGGCTGAAAAGGAATGCTTTACCAAAAAAAAAAAAAAAATTCAGCGTCCATATAGTACTAGTAGATAAATATGGCCCTAGTGCCATCCACTGTTGTAAGTGTGAATTGCAATAGCCGATTTGCTCTGAATTCTTTTAAAACCTGCCCTCTCATGGCAGGAACAGGCGTTTTATGTTTCTTTCACTATTTCCACCTACCCAGATCTTATTGTGTGCTAAGAATTACTGTGCTAACAGCTTTACATAGATCTTCTCATTTATTTGTCACAACTCGACCAGGTAGGTAGAATTTTTATCCCCATCATACAGATGGACAGACTAGAGCTTGAGTCAGTGAAGAACTTACCCAAGGTCACGCAGGTGGTGGGGGGCAGAGCCGGGCTTAGAACTTGGGCTGTCTGATCAGAAGCCCACCTCACGGCTGCTCTTCTGCCGTTTTATGCTATGTTGCTTTGTAATGGGGTCTCCCTTTGGGAGATCTTTCAGAATACATGTTTCTATCACTTCAGCCTCAGTTTACCATCTTCAGAAGGATTCATATGGAGGAATGAATTATTACAAAACATTATTAGAGCAAAGAAGAGGGTCTGCAGGTTGTCTTGGGTGACCTTTCCCATTTTGATAAAAAATGCTTCTCAAGTTTCAGGCCCTTATGTGCCTGTGTGCTAATTTGCATGTCTGACAGTAACGACTTGTACTTGAATATTTTCAGAGGACCACAGTTTGGAAATAGGAAGATGGGTCAGATTTTTCCTGAAAGGCATCTCCTTAGACTGAGGATTCCACAACCATTGTATTTCTATGAAGGGGACAAGAATGGCTTATTGGTCCTTATTTTGTATATACGGCTTGTTATCAAACCTTTATTGGTTATTGCATGCAGATGCTAAGAACTCTTAGCACTATGTTCTAATGAATCCCAGGGTTTGTTGCTAAATGTAATGGTATTTTGTGTCCCAGATTTGAAAATGCAAAACAGAGAGGGGATGAAACATATGAAAAAGTACAGCAATAGATGGAGTCCAGTAGGGCAGAGAAAAAAAGTGGCAGGAGACACAGGAAGGGTAGCAAATCCAAGCGGAGGAGAGAAGCAAAATCAGGAATGAGTACCCAGGAGCTGGTTCCTGGAACAGCAGAAGTTGGAGATCCAGTCCTGCCATGCACCCAGGAGCAGGATTGCCTTCTTTTTCTAAGGCTTCAGAGTATGCCATTGTATGGATATACTGCATTCTCTTTATCCATTCATCTGTTCGTTCCACTTCTTGGCTTTTGTGAATAATGCTGCAACAAACATGGGCATGCTACTTCTTATTTTTTATTTTTTAAAATTAATTAATTAATTATATTTATTTATTAAAGATTTTACTTTTCCTTTTTCTCCCAAAGCCCCTGGGTACATAGTCGTGTATTTTTAGTTGTGGGTCTTTCTAGTTGCGGCATGTGGGACATCGCTTCAGCATGGCTTGATGAGCGGTGCCATGTCCGTGTCCAGGATCCGAACCAGGGAAACCCTGGGCAGCCGAAGCAGAGCACGCGAACTTAACCTCTCGGCCATGGAGCTGGCCCTACTTCTTATTTTTTAAAAGCCAAAATTGCTGCAGGTGACTGGAGGTCTAGCAGTCTAGGGAGTGTTGATGGAAACCGAGGCAGAAAGACGGTCAGTAGCAGGCTAAATGTCTCAGGAAGCAGAGCACATGGGGGAATTCCTGGTCTCCATGCCTGACTGCCTGTACACCTCACTTGGAGAGAATGGTGTGGCTTTCAGAGCGCCCTCTTTGGTTTGTGGAAAGGCAATCTTGTAACAAAGGGCTAGGTCTTTTCTTCAGTGATGTAACTGCGTCACCTAGCTCAGATCTCGTGTCCTCGTATGTCACCCAGAGATTTTATAGGCGTTATCATCACCTCCTTCCAACATAGAGAACTCTGTGCCTTGTCGAATTCCACAAAGGGAGGCATGCTGGCGACAAGAAACTCTGGACTCTGAGGACACTAATTTTAGTTCATTGTTTTTCAACTAAATCATTTAAATTCTTTATTTCAGCTTTTTTCATTTGTCAAATAACGATGATAATACAGACTACAAATTTTGGGTGAGGATTTAATGAGAGTAATTGTAAAATTTTTTAAAAGTGTTATATAAATATTGACTAAATTAGTTTTAGTGAATATCACTCTATCGGCATTTATAGCAAATTTGTTTCAACTTGTTGTCTTTCAGCTGCTTTCTTCCTCTTTATAACTCCTGGGAGAGCTAGTTTCTTTATCAGATCTTCAGAGTTTGGAAAAGTAAATTCTCTCCTCTCAGCCCTAACGGAAAGTGTCTGCATCTTCCCTGGGGTTCATAGCTACTTTGAATACAGAAAGAGCTACTCAAGATGTATCGACTAGTGAAAACGTTTGTGGAGTGTGTCAGAAATTGCTAGTTTTTCCTGGTTATCCATTCTCCCTACTCCTTTAACAACAGAACTCCCAGTTTTTAGCTGGACACATAGCTGCCTGGAATAAAGATTAATTTCCCTCAGCCTCCTTTGTGGTTCGCTGTGGTTAGATGCTGAGTTCTGACCAGTTGAAATTGACTCAGTCTACATATATTTTTAAGCAAAAAAAAGGTTAATACAGGCAATTAGCCCCTTTCACAACAATTGGAGGAGGGGGAGGCTGCCACTCGAAGTACTGAGTTCCAGAACACTCTGTTATTGCTGCCGTCCATCTTGTAGCATGAGGTGGAAGCCAAGCGATGATGTGGGCCCCTGATGATTATGGAGTTATCAAATCAGACCCTTGGGTTGCTTATTTCTACACATGGTTTATGTGCTAGAGAAATAAAGTTCCTTCTTGTTTATGCCACTGTTCCTTTGGATTTTCTGTCATTCAGAAGGGAATAAAACCCAAACTGATACAGGAGGATTATGACCATGATTATTACTCACATAGTACTTTTACATATGGTGCTACTTTAAAAAAAATCCATGTTATCTGTGCCTAGCACATCTTAAAACATAGAAAAGGTTCAAATGGTGCTGTGGCAGGGACTGCTGGCCTAACCAAGAAGCAGAAACCACTTGACTATTTAAACACAGAGATGCCAGTGCAGGGGATTGGTTACCCAGCCGACGGAAGAGCCAAACAGGACAATGAGCTAACCCAGAGACTATCGACAGCTGCCACCACTGCTGGGCGGAAGGGACAGAGGGCAGTCTGTCTTACTGTTTCCTCTTATTCACTGCCCTCCCAGGAAGAGGGTTGTACGTGCATCCTGCCTCTTGATGTGGGGCTTGCTTTGGCTGATAAATGTGAGCCGAGGTGATCCCCACTACTCCTGAGCTGCATCATATCATACATGAATAAGAACTGGCGTGCACACAGCTTTCTACAGGTAGGTAGCTTGGTAAGGAGAAAGCCCTGGCCTTGGAGTCAGTACGTCTGCATTCAGTTCCCGCCTCTGCCACTTACTACCTAATCGCCTCGGGCCAGCACTGGGCTTCCCTTGACCTCATTCTGCTCGGTGGGGGAATGGGCTCGATGATGTGTTTATAATTACCGCTCAGTGCCCTTCCATCCTGCTGTAATATACCTTGGATCAATCCGACAATAACAATTCCTTAAAGGAGAACTCTTGTCCCAGGATAGAGAACTTCTCTTTCCTGTGTCTCTTTGACTAACATTGTCTTTGTTTTGGTACTTATTTACTACGTGGGTTTTTTTCCACTCCTAAAAATGACTATTTCTTCCATGAACCAAAGCGGTACGAAGTCTACTCATTCCAGTTTTTAACATAACAATTCTGTTGGCAGGAAAACAGAGTGTAGGTTTCAAGAATGACTTAGCAGGTGCAGGAAAAAGGTCAACACTTAAGGGCCTCGGATAAATGCAGATCCTTTCAAGTGTTCTGTGTTTTGACAGAGAAATTTTGAAAAAGCAGCTGCAGGGCACTCTTTTAGTCCCTGCTCCCAGTTGGGCTTGTCACCTGCCCTGTCGCCACCTTCTTCAGTGGGAGAAAGATTGTATTTCACTTGAGTTGCGCCGACCGGATTTCCTGAAGTAAACCATCAAGAACATCTCTGGTAGTTTCAAATCCTGCACGCGGTTGTGACAAAAGCGAGGGGGTTGGGGGTGGGGAGGGCCTTTTTAAATGACCACCAGTAAGACCAAGAGTAGTGGCACTTTCCAAATCACCTTATCCGTATAAGTTAGTGATGTGCTGAGAAGTCATCCTGCTAAACGCTTCTTCTAAAGTGTAAAGTCCTGGCACTGGGGAAAAAAAAGACCCCCCAGAAGAATGGTAGAGTGGAGCTGCGACAGAAGAGAGGCCTCCTACTTGCCTGGCTGAACTGGCCACTCCTGGCACTGTCCTGTGACCTCTTCCCCATCTTCCCCCCGGGGCCACACTGATTTCTAAACAAACAGCCATGAGTTCCCTCCTTCACCCTCTAATAAGGCCCAGCTTTCTCCGAGACGTCCTTATGCATGGCCAAAGCGTGTTCCCTGGGCCAAGCCCCCTGGGTCAGCTGCAGGTGGGTAGGATGGCAGAAAGTTTTCCCAGGTGGGAAGCCTTTCAGGACAGAACCATGTCTGATAATCCAGTATTTGGACTTCCATGACTTCCATAACAATGGATCTTCCTGCGGTTTTAATGGCCTGGTTAAAGCTTCTTAGGCGCCGGCCGGGTGGCGTAGTGATTAAGTTTGCGCACTCCACTTTGGCAGCCCTGGTTCTCTGGTTTGGACCCTGTGCGCGGACCTGTCACCGCATCACTCATCGAGCTCTGGCGGCATCCCACATACGGGAGCTAGAAGGCTTATAACTAGGATATACAACTATGTGCTGGGGCTTTGGGGAGAAAAAAACGCTTGTTAAACCGGTACACACAAAGTGAAAACATGGCCTTCCCTACCTTCACCAAGGAGAAAGGGTGGGACTTCATCCCATTTCCCATCTTTCCTCTACTGACAGGCTTACATCTGATGTTTTCTACTTCTTTTAATTTTTTCTTTTTCATTTTAGAAAGATTAGCCCTGAGCTAACATCTGCCGCCAATCGTCCTCTTTTTGCTGAGGAAGACTGGCCCTGAGCTAACATCCTTGCCCATCTTCCTCTACTTTATACGTGGGACGCCTGCCACAGCATGGCTTGCGGAGCGGTACCATGTCTGCACCCGGGATCCGAACCAGCGAACTCCGGGCCACGGAAGCGGAACGGGCGAACTTAACTGCTGTGCCACCGGGCTGGCCCCAGCTTTTAATTTTTAAAAGTAGTACAAGTAATACATGTATAATGTGTTATTTTTTGTTGCTACTGTAACAAATTACCACAAACTTAGTGGCTTAAAACAAGACACATTTATTATCTTCCGGTTAGTTCTGCAGGTCAGAAGTTCAAAATGAGCATTAAGGGTTAAAATCAAGATGTTGGCAAAGCTGTGTTCCTTCTGGAGGCTGTAGGGGAGAGTGCTTTCCTTGGTGTTTTCCAGCTTCTAGAAGCCACCTGCATTCTTTGGCTCCTGCCTCCTTCCTCCATCTGCAAAACACACCACTCCAGCCTCTGCTTCTGTCATCACATCTCCTCCCTGACTTCCACCTTCCTGCCTCCCTCTCGTGAGGACTGTGTGATGATGTTGAGCTCGCCCGGTTATCCAGTGTGGTCTCCCATATCAGGATTCTCAGCTTAATCACTTCTGCAACGTCCCTTTTGCCATGTAAGGTAACACACTGACAGGTTCCAAGACGTGGTCGTCTTTGGGGATCGCTGTTCTGTCTACTACACATAGTAAAAAAATGATAAATAATATAGAGGGCATAAAATAAAGAGTAAAACCATCCCCCCAAATAATTTTTAACTGTTTCTATTATTAGTTCTTCTGCTTATTTTCTACCAAACTCTGAATAACATGCTTATATGTTTATTTTCTTGATTTATCAACTTAAAAAATATCTGTCAACTCCCTGAATTTAACACACTCACCTCCCTTCTCCTGCCCATCAACACTTCCTCACCCCTCTCATTTAGTTACTTATATGTTTAGTTACTTATATGTTAACTAACTTTTGACATTGACTTTTGACACTGTTTACTGATTGCCCATATATAAGATGTGAAAGTTATTGTATCTACACTTTCCTTCATTTTTCATCCTACTCCTTTATGCTTGGCTTGTCAGTGATATTATTAGTTTTTCATTGTCAAGGATTGTTTTTCTATAATTATAATTAAGTACTCCATGTGCTTTGTCTATAAATTAATTGTAAAGTTGAACACAAATAAAAAGAAATTCCAGCGTAACGATTATGAAGGTACTAATCACTGAAGAATGAAATGGGGTGGTTAGACCTATAGGAAAGGAAACACCATCCTGCATCCCCGAACCTGTACCTCTTGAAGGAAAAGATTCCAAGCATCAGGTTCAAAGGAATCTATTTTCCCCCAGCAAATACTCAAAATGGGTCCATATTTTAACTAGCCTCGTGTAGACCCATGATTTTCTTGGACAGCTTTATTTTATTGAGGACCCCGTTGTCTTCTGAAGCTGTCATCCCACTTTCTTCTCGCAGTCATTGTTGACAGTCAGTACTCTGACACAAGTAGGTTGCTTTTTCGCCGTAGGAACTTTTTCTCTCTGTGGAAGATTTTGGGAATTTTCTTTATTCTTTCTCTCTTTTTTTCTCTTGAAGCTCTTTAATTTCATTGGGACATGTCTAGCTTTAGGTCTTTTTTCTGTTAATCTTGCTTAATTCTTAGTGCTCTTTTTAAAACTGAAGACTGATGCCTTTTTATTTTTCTCTACTTAGGGCGTTTTTCTTCTATTATTTCTTGGATTATTTCCTCCATTTCATTTTCTCTGTCCTCTTTCTGGAATATTTACCATGTGGGAGCTGGACCATCTGGGTTCATCTCATATATCTCATTTTTCTTAGTATTTTTGCTTTAATTGCTGTAAAATTTTTCTAATGTTAGCTTCCAGGCCTCTAATTTGGATTTTATATATATCTATTATATTATTTAGCTGCTTTGTTAAATATTTTATTTTGATAATTATATCTTTAATTTCTGAGAAATATTTCTTGTTCCCCCAGTCCATTTTTGTTTCATAGCAGCCTGTTCTTGTTTTATAGATGCAGTAGCCTTTTGGATTTCCATTAGGATATTAACTACATTTTTAAATGTTTCTCCTTCTGTTTGCTAAGCAACTTATTCTGCCTTGGGTCACTACTTGTTCATGTGATGCTTTTCATTCATGCACAGTGAAGAATATGGGTGCCTATTCTGTTGAGACCCAAAGGGGCATTATGGAATTCCTCCCTGTCATCGCAGGTCAGAGGGGAGGCTGTGAGGGAAAGTAGAAGGAGATGCTACAGCTAGTCTGGACACGCCTCTGTCACTGTTAAGCTGTGTAGCTTGGGTTTAACCTCTCAAAGCCTCAGCTTCCTCATTGTAAAACTGGGCTCATAAAACCAACCTCACAAAATTGATATAAAATTTTAAATGAGATAGTGTACATAAAGTGTGAATACAGTAAATGCAAATTTTAGCATTTTATTAAGATTTGTTCATTTTTTCATTCATCACCACAAAAACCTGATGATAATGTTAGTCATAAGAACAGTCATAAGCGTTATATAGTGCTAACTATGTACCGGACACTGTCCTAAATGCTCTACAAATAAACTCATTTAATTCTCACAACGGCACTATGAGGTCGAGAGTACTACACAGCCGTGCACCACAGAAGGACGTTTTAGTTGACAGATCGCATATATGATGGTGGTCCCATACGATTAGTACCGTAGAGCCTAGGTGTGTAGCAGGCTTTACCATCTAGGTTGTAGAAGTATGCTCTATGGTGTTTTCACAATGACGAAATCAGCCAATGACCAATTTCGCAGAATGCATCCCCGTCGTTAAGTGATGCATGACTTATCAACTCAGTTTTGGCTAGGTAGGGCTGTGATAACAAGCAGCCCCCAAATTTCAGTGCTTTCAACAACAAGGTTCATTTCTCACTTACCTTTTATGTTGGGTGTGGGACGGCTGTGGCCCTGCAGCTCTTGCCCACTCTGGCTTTCAGGGTCGGAGAGCACTCCTTGTTTTGGTCTCATTGCAGAGGGAAAAGAGAGATGGTTGAACCATTCAATAGTTCTTAAAACTTCTGCTCAGACATGTTGCCCATCACTTCCTCTCTCATTCCCTTGGATAGCTAGTGTGCCGAGCCTGACATAAAGTGGGGAAGTGTACTCACCTCGAAGGAGAGCACAAAAATGGAAATTGGAAGGGATCCTTGTTTTGTAGGTGATGAAACTGAGACACAGAGAAGTTAAGCAACTTGCCCCAGGTGACAAGCTAGTAAGTGGTAGCACTTAACCCAGCGATCACATTAACATAATCAACAATATTTCTCTGTTATAGGCCCTGTTCCCCCTTCAAAGTCCTTTCAAATTATTTCTGGAAGTTTTCAGGGAGTATCTCATTGTGCTCACTAACAGAGCCTCTCAGTACTGACCACTTGGTGAGGTCTCTGCAGTGTGAAAAGCCACGTAAAGATACCTCCAAGTTGTCAACCCTTTCTGATACTGAATTGCCACCTATTCAGACTCTCCTGCTACTGATTAACTGCTATGGAAGCTGCTGGGGCCCGTCACAACTGCGAGCCTTTCAGCTTGGAGTCGAGGTGCTGTTGCTGGCGTCTATTCTCATGTGCTGCTTCCAGCCCATGCAGCAGTGTGTGTTCTGGGCCATGGCGGCTGACATCCCAGAGACACACACTACGCCACTCTCTGTTACCCTGGGCCCAAAGTACAGTTGCCTTTTGCTCTCAGTATCTCATAGTGATTTTTTTGAATTATTTTAATTTTTGAATAGGTAAAGGATGCACATAGTTAAAAAATAACATGTCTTGCTTTCATTTTTGCCTACATCTGGCATATTCCCCACTTCCCAGGATAAAAACTTATATTATTTTCTTGTGTAATCTTCTAGAGTTTCTGTATAAATATTAGCAATGTATTTTTATCCCCTTTTCTTACACAAAAGGCAGCATTCTATGTACTATTCTGCACAATTATAGGTTGAATTGTGTTCCCCGAAAAGAGAGATTGAAGTCCTAACCTCCAGTGCCTATGAATGGGGCCTTACTCGGAAATAAGCTGTTTGAGGATATAATCAAGCTAAGATGAGCTCATTAGGGTGGATCCTAATCCAATTGGACTGGCGTCCTTATAAGAAGAGGGAAACTTGGACACAGACACATAGAGAGAACGCCCTGTGATGACAGAGGCGGAGACTGAAATGAAGCACCCAGCAGTCAAAGAGGGCCAAAGGCTGCCGGCCACCAGTAGCCACTGGGGGAGGCACGGAAGGACACTCCCCTGGAGCATCAGAGGGAGCATGGCCCTGCTCACACTTTGCTTTTGGACTGCTAGCCTCCAGAACTGTAAGGCAATAAATTCCCATCGTTTTAAGCCACCCCATTTGTGGTACTTTGGTACGGTAGCCCTAGTGAACTAAGACATGCGTCTTGCTTTTTTTCATTTAATATGTCAGAGATTTTGTGAAGCAGAACACAAAAACTCTAGTGAAAAATGCCATGCAGTATTCCATTATGGACTACCATAATTTATTCTCTTTAGTTTACTGATGGATGCTCAGTCGTTTGCTATTACAAATAATCTCGCAATGAATAATCTTGTACATATGTCATTTCCTAAGAGTGTACTTATATCTATAGGACAAATTCCCAGAAGTGGAAGTGCTGAGGCAAAGGGCGAATGCATTTGTAATTGTCATATTCCTGATTGCTGACCATGAGAGTTGAACCTGTTTGCATTTTCACCAGTAATTGTGAGCATACTGGTTCCCCCAAATTCTTGCCAAAAGAACGTGTTGTCAAACATGTGGATTTTTGTCAGTCATAGATTGCAAATGGTATTCAGTGTAGTTTAAATTCACATTTCTTTTAAGTGAGATTAAACATATTTTTATAGGTTAAGAGCCATTCATATTTCTATAAACTAATTATATCCATTTTTCTATTGGATTATTAGTCTTTTCTTATTGATTTCTAGGTGCTTTTTATATATTAGGGAAATTTTACCTTTTTTCCATGGAAAAGGTTTCTATTTTTTCCCCCAAATGCTCATTTTTGTTTTGACTTTTATTTTTATTTTATTTGTGTATTTATCTTTTTGGTGAGGAAGATTGTCCCTAAGCTAACACTAACATCTCTGCCAATCTTCCTCTATTTTGTACGTGGGTCACCACCACAGCAGGGCTTGATGAGCTGTGTGTAGGTCTGCACATGGGATCCAGACTCATGAACCCCATGCTGCTGAAGCAGAGCACATAACTTAAAGACTACGCCACCAGGCCGGCCCCCTGATTTTTATATTTTTGATAGAGGAGTTTTAAATTTTTATGTAGTTGGCTTATCAATCTTTTCTTTTATGGCTCCTGAATTTTGAGTTTTCCTTGAGAAAAAATATTCCTCGCTCTTAAGTTTTAAAAGCATTCACCCATGTTTTTTTTCTAGTGCTTCTATATTTTAATTTTTCACATGCAAATATTTGATCCATTTGGAATTTTACCTGGTGCACAGCACGAATTTTTTTTGTGTGTGTAAGGAAGATTGGCCCTGAGCTGACATCTGTTGCCAATCTTCCTCTTTTTGCTTGAGGAAGATTGTCGCTGACCTAACATTTGTGCCAATCTTCCGTTATTTCGTATGTGGGATGCCACCACAGCCTGGCTTGATGAGCAAAGTGTAGGTCCGCACCTGGGATCCAAACCCACAAACCCCCGGCCACCAAAGTGGAGTGCACGAACTTAACTACTATGCCACTGTGCTGGCCCCCAGTGTGAACTTTTTATGCAACTTTTCTCTCTCCAAATTTCTTCTCAGTTGTCTGAATACCATTTATTGATATTAGATTTACCTTCTTCACATACTGAATTCCCATGTATATTTTGGTTTATGTCTGGACTTTCTATCTGTTCAATTTATCTGTTTATTCATGTCCCAATAACAAAATATTTTAATTTTTGTGGTTTTAATGATGTTGCAATATTTAGTAAGACAATTCAATGTTCCTTGCTTTTTTTCCCCCATAAAATGTTGTGGCTCTTGCTTTCTTATTTACATATATAAACTTTAGAATTAGCTTCTCTCAGAGGTCCAAAATATAAACAGACGTTTCCAATTTACTCACTGCATGCTCTTTCTTTAGAACTTGAATGTTTAATGTGCTCCCTCCCTCTGATGATGCAAGTATCATCACAGGTCCAAACTTACACAATCCTCTCTCTTCCCTGGGATGAGTGTGTACTAAGAGACGCCTCAGACTGTAACAGGACCCACTTCTGCCAGGGACCCTGCTTCCTCTGGTCTCACTTCCACCTCTGGCAAGTTCAGGCTTGAGCTGGACCTTGATGTCTTATTCATTCATCCTTCCAGCGTCTGTTGGCATCTTCTCAAATATCCAGGAATAATATGAACCTAAAAAGAAATGAATAGCCTGACGAGAAGAAAATTATGAATCTTTTCTGAAGGAAATATACAAAGACATATAAATTAAAAGACATTTTCTGTTCCTAGAAGGGAAGATTTAATGATATTTCTAAATTAATGATTATTTGATGCATTTCAATAAAAATACGTGTGATTCTTTTCGAACTCGAAAAGGTATTTTAAAAATCATCTGAGAAAATAATAATCACTATGAAGAGCAGTGAGTAAAACATCTTTTAAAGTTACAAAACAACATGATACTAGTGAAAACTAATGGAATAAAATATAAGACCTAGGAAAAGGCCAATTACATACAAGGACTTGGTTTATGACAAAATGACGTTTCAAAACAGAAGAAGTAGAAAGTATTCAGAAAATGATAGTATTGGGATGCAGGCTGAGCCACTTCGACAAAAACACCAGGATTACGGCTTAGAGCGGCGCTACTCCAAGTGTGGTCCCTACGTTGTTTGTTTGTGGTCTGTGATGAAGTAGGTTCTGAAACTGAGTGTAAGCACTTAGCAACCTTTATAGCACTGTGACATTGCTGTGACCTCCAGGTGCGTGGCTGTCTCGGTGAACAGGGACAACGCAAGATCCCCAGATGCTGAGAACACATGCGGGGTGCTGAAGGCCATGGGCATGTCCCAGATACCAGTCATGGCCAGTGGGACTTTATCACAACATGCGATGTTTTAAGTTCAGTTCGTCTGAGAAAATGTAATGATTTTTAAAATTGTTATAATTTTAATAATATTATTAATTCATAATTATTTAATAATTATTTAATTTCTTAACCAAGCCTGTTTTAAATTCATAATTTAACATTATTGGCTTAATGAGAGAAATACATTTTTATTATTTATTTTCTACCTTTAAAAAAAATAGCTTCGGGGCCGGCCCAGTGGCACAGTGGTTAAGTGCGCATGTTCTGCTTTGGCGGCCCGGGGTTCACCAGTTCAGATCCCAGGAGCGGAAGTGGCACTGCTTGGCAGGCATCCCACGTATAAAGTGGAGGAGGATGGACACGGATGTTGGCTCAGGGCCAGTCTTCCTCAGCAAAAAGAAGAGGATTGGCAGCTGTTAGCTCAGGGCTAATCTTCCTCAAAAAAAAAAAAAGTTTCAGACCTCCAGGAATGTTGCAAGAGCAGTACAAAGCACGCCTATGAGCTCTTTGCTCAGGTTCCCCAGTGATCAACATTCTGTCGCATTTGTCTCTCCTCTCTCTGGCAGACTATACTTTCCCAAAATGGCCAGAGCAGTATGTCACTGTTCCATGTGCTCTTCTAGAACTTTCCCACTCATCCTCAAGAGCTGTAGTCTATGTCCCCTCTCCTTGAAGCTGCCTGGGTGTGTGACTGCTGTAAGCCACAGGGTGCGGCCCAGGGGAGGTTACGTGACTTCTCAGGTTAGGTTATGAAAAGGGTACACCTTCTGCTTGGTCATCTCTCCTGAGACACTCACTCTAGAAACCCAACTGTCATTTTGTGAGCAAGTCCAGGACATACGGCTAGGCTGCATATAGGTTTTCTAGTTAACAGCATCAGCATCAGCTTGGCCAACAGCCAGCGTCAACCACCAGACGAGGGCGGGGTGATTTAGCCCCAGGCTTCGAGTCTTCCAGCTGAGGTCACAGACGTCATGGAGCAGAGACTAGCCTCCCACGCTGTGTGCTGTCTGAATTCCTGACCCACAGAATCCGTGAGCACAACAACTGTTTTCTGAAGCTAAGTTTTGGGGGTAGTCACTTAGCTGTAATAACTAGAACAATACTTTAACAATCTTCTTTTCTGGGTCATTAGCAAATGAGTTACAAATATGATGCCCATTACCTCTTAGTGTTTCCAGAAAGCAAGGACAGCCTCCCGCATCACCAGAGAGCAGCCGTCAGAGTTGCGAAATGAACACTGAGAACTTACTGCCTTCTAATCCACAGATCCCATTCAGGTGTCACTGATGGTCCCAACAGGGTCCCACACGGCTCGGGATCCAATCCAAGGTCACACGTTGCATTTGGTTGTTTTACGTCTTTAGTCTCTTTCAATCTAGAACCACTCTTCATTTGGCTTTTCTGACTTTGACATTTTGAAGAATACAGGCAACTTACTTTGTAGAAAGTCCCTCAGTTTTGGTTTGTCTGACATTTCCTCATGATTACACTCAGGTTATACAATTTTTTGCCAATCTTCCTCTTTTTTCCGCTTGATGAAGATTAGCCCTGAGATAAAGTCTGTACCAATCTTCCTCTACTTTGTATGTGGGTCACTGCCACAGCATGGCTGACCAGTGGTGTAGGTCCACGCCCCAGATCTGAACCCTTGAACTTGGGCTGCTGAAGCTGAGTGCATGGAACTAAACACTATGCTGCGGGGCTGGCCTGAGGCATGTGATTTTAACATTTTTCGCTTGGTTAAAATCACGTCTGCCATGTTTCTCTATTGTAACGTTAATAAATATTCTCTACTTAGTATTTTTTATAAATTTTCTGTTCTTCATTAAAATTTTCCCCACTAGTTTTAGCGTCCATTTGTGATTCTTTGCTTTAATCAGTTATTACTATAATGGTTGCTAAATGCTGATTTTCTAATTTTTTTTTTTTTGAGGAAGGTTAGCCCTGAGCTAACATCTGCTGCCTATCCCCCTCTTTTTGCTGAGGAAGACTGGCCCTGAGCTGACATCCATGCCCATCTTCCTCTATTTTATATGTGGGATGCCTGCCACAGCATGGCTTGATAAGTGGCGCGTAGATCTGTGCCTGGCAGCTGAACCCGCAAACCCTGGGATGCCTAAGCAGAACCTGCAAACTTAACTGCTACACCAATGGGCCAGGCCCTGGTTTCTCTTTTTGTTATTGAGTTGTAAGAGTTTTTTATACATTCCGATACAAGTCTTTCGTCAGATATGTATTATAAATGTTTTCTCCCCTTCTGGGGCTTGTCTTTCCATTGTCTTAATTATGTCTGTTGTAAAGAAAAACTTTTGTTTTTTTGAGGAAGCTTAGCCCTGAGCTAACTACTGCCAATCCCCCTCTTTTTGCTGAGGAAGACCGGCCCTGAGCTGACATCCATGCCCATCTTCCTCTACTTTATACGTGGGATGCCTACCACAGTATGACTTTTGCCAAGCGGTGCCATGTCTGCACCCAGGATCCGAACTGGTGAACCCCGGGGCGCCAAGAAGCGGAAGGTGTGCACTTAACCGCTGCACCACCGTGCCGGCCCCTATTCAGTTCTTTGAAGTGAAGAAGTTTTGCATGTCTTTTGTTAAATTCAATGTACCCAGTTTTTATAATTTTTCTGTGTTGTTTGTTATTATTATATTTATTGAAATATAACTTTATTATTATGGAATCTAATAATAAAATATATGGAACTTGTCTTTGTTTTTTATTCATTTCATGTTATCTAAGATTTAATTTTACAGTATTTTTCAGAAGTATTAGTCCATGAGAGCTTGTCCGTCACCACAGATGGTTAGAGAAGCACCTGTCTGGAGATAGAAAGTCTCAGGCTGGTCAGGGCTTCCAGTTCTCATTGTCTTCCAAGCATTCTTGGGAAGGGGGCAAAAGAGCCAGAGAGTGCATGTCTAACTCTTTTGGGAAAATTATCCAGAAGTGGCACATATCTATCCTGCTCATATCCCATGGCCCCACCTTGCTGCAAGGTAGGCTGGGCAATACAGCTTTGGCTGGCTGACATGGGTCCAGTTAGAGCTTTTACTGTAGGAGAAGGGGAACACGGATGTGGATATGATGGGGGGACTAATAGCATTCTGTCACTGTCGATCCTTCTGGGTACCTAAGTGTTAACGCACCCCTCTCTTTCAATGCAGAGAACATAACTTGCACCTCCTCAAGAGAGAGGTGTGAGCCTCAAAAGCCTCATTCAGTTGAATGGCCAGGATTTCAAATTGATATGCATTCTTCTCCATCAAGTTTGGAGGTGACTTTTCATGATCTGATGATGTTGTGGAGCAGAGTACTGTGTACCAGCTACCAATCCCAAGGGATGACTCCAGCCACATGGAGGATAACAAAGATCATCACTGTGCCGACTACCAGGAACGGAAGTCCAGACCCTTCTGCCCGTTACATCTTGGTATTGAAGCAGCCAAGGACGATAGCACTGGATGAAACAATGCTTTACTTACATAGACAGGAGACAGAACAAGATCAGCTTCAATAGTGTGCCTCAGGCCCTGTGGCCAGTGTGTCTCTCCTGGGAGTGACACAGGGCAATTGGCCTATGCTCACCCCACTCGTGCTGCATTTGAAGGAACACTGTCCCTTCTCCGTGGAGGACAGATATAGCAGTGGGGTTTGGGGTTTGCCAGGCGCCATTTGAGGCATGCTTTAAGTAGAGACAAAAGGGTACTCATTGAGCCTGAAACAAGGAAACATAGCCCACCAAAGGCTGTGCGGGCTCTTTATCTCTTGGTGGGAAGTGTTCCAGGTGCAAGGCCCATTCCTATGTGGCAGAGTAGGGGTTGAAAGACTGTGAGTATGATTGCCTTTCCTAACACCTCAAACAAAAAGCCACATCATCTATATCCCCTTCTATATATGCAGCATGAAATGGTAGACCAGGACGAGGACAACTGTGATGAAAATCCTTATTTAGAAAAGAATAGGAACACATGGCAGCTGATGGCGCCAAGCACGGATCAATTCCTACAGACGAATTGTGAAGGCTCGTTGTCCCAGTAGCGGAGTGACTTTTAGGCCAGACTCAGGTTCTACTCTCTGGGAGGAAATCTCTTGTCCATTGTTCTCTCTGACTCCTAGTTTTATAATGAAGTGGCCAGTAGAGATTCTGGCCCTTTCACAACCTGCTTCTTGCTGGTGCAGGACACACTCGGTGCCCTCTCAAGGGAGGAAGCTCAAAGTCTAATCAAGCTGCTCCATTCGGTCAAAGTCCAGGACCTCGGGTGGATGCACAGTCCTTTCTGTAGTGTGCTGGAGGCTTTATCCTCTAGGCCACCGTTTCTCTCCCGTCTCATCGGCCAGAACTTTTCATGTGACCACACCTGGCTGCAAGAGAATAGGAAACGTGGACTTCGGCAGGGTAGCTACGTTCTCAGCTGAAACTTAGGAGTCCTGCTGTGACAGAGGCAGATGGAGGACACTCGGGACCAGCCAGTCAGTCTGGGCCACCCAGGTGTGATGTCCAAACATGGCACCCAGCATGCTTTCATGACTTCCACACACACATAAACACATGTACACTTACACAGAGCTTTTGCTGGTGGTAACAGACCGCTCTGTTTGGGAAGATAGATGGTGTTCATGTAACAGATGATTAAAATGATAATATTAGACCCTCTTGTTCTTTAAAGACTCCCTGCCATTTCCCTACATTTCTCAGCCACCCTTCTGCTTTTCTCCTCACTTTGCTTGCTCTAGACCTCAAGATTACTGTTCCTTCTTATTGCTAGTGGTTTAGCTTTCTTCCTGTGTCCTTGATTACTATTAATGCCCTGACATCTCACTTTCCACTCAAGTGATATTACTAAGGAATTTTGCTGAAGGAAGACAGTTCTCTTTTAAGTGGATTTCTAGGGCCAGGTGTTAAAATTATGATTTTCTTTTACTCTGCTCAGTGTTTATATATGGTAGAGAAGGGACTGGAAAGAAAAATATATAAAATGCATATAATTGCTTAATAAGAGTATGGAAATTTCATTTTTTCTGTATTTTACAAATATATTATTATAGAAGTATATTTTCTTTGTAATCTGAAAAATGGATTATGTTAAACAGATTATACTGAAGAATCAATAATTTTTTCCTGAAAGTTGGTAAATATATTGCATAAAGTATATTCAGCCCAGCTTCCTATCTGCATTTCTATAGCTAAGAAAAGAGAAAAGAGGGCCAGCCCTGGGCCCTAGTGGCTAAGTTTGGTGTGCTCCACTTTGGCGGCCCAGGTTTGGTTCCTGGGCATGGATCTACACCACTCATCTGTCAGTGGCCATGCTGTGGTGGCAGCTTACATACAAAAAAGAGGAAGATTGGCAACTGATGTCAGCTCAGGGCAAATCTTCCTCAGCAATAAAAAAGAAAAGAGAAAAGATGAAATAATAATAGCTAACATTCATTGAGTGCTTACTATATTTTAGGCAATTTACTACATACTGTACATGAATTAAATAATTGAATACTTATAACCACCCTATAAAGTCAATACTATTTTTATCATTTCCACTTTATAGATAAGGAAACTAAAGCACAGAGAGGTTATTTGTGTGAACTCACACAGCTAATAAGAATAATCAGAACAAACACTGAGTGCTTACTATATGCATTGTTTTATGTGCTTTCTATATGATAGCATTATTTAATTTTCACCTGAACCCTATGTGATAGATAATATCATGGTCCCCTTTCGTAGGTGAGTAAACTGAGGCCCAGAAAGGGTTAGTAACTTGCCCAGGGTTATACACCCAGTAAGTGGCTGGCTGGGATTTAAATCTGGACGGTGTGAGTCCAGGTCCGTGCTCCTAAACTTTGCACTCAAATATTAACATTCATTACCTGAGCTTGTGTTGTAATGCTAATGAGTTTATCCTCTCAAACGAAGAGGCCCCTGCAGAGCTTGCCTTTGAGAATACCCACCTCAGGGATATAAGGCCTGGAGAAGCTTCTGCGACTGCTGGTCATCATGTGTGTCAGGGCTGTGCAACTGAGTTCTGCTGTGGAATCTAGTTGGGGGCATCCATTCACAGCAGGATGGGAAGGCTCCTAGGAGGCAGGGTTTGCATTACAGCAACCTGAAAATGAAGCAAGACCCTGGTCTGGAAAGTCAACATCAGAATGCTTACTCAAAAAGCAAAGCCTGGCTTTGTCAGGCTCTCTCGGGAGACGCCATCATTATTAAAGGCCTTCTACCAGCTGGCTTCCTGTGTGAGGCAAAGCCTAACGATGCTGACAGGTCACATAAGCTTGCACTAATGGGCTCGTGTTTTATTTATTCAGGTGCTGATTTGACATTTCCCAGCCCCGACAAGCCTATGGATTTGGAAATAACTGGGTCCTCTCTCCATATACTGTGATAATATCTTCCAAAATGAAGGAAATGAGAAGCAGGAAAGGCCTGGATTCCCCACAGATAGCTCTCGTAGTTACCCTAGGAATTCAAGAGCATTAGGCAGAATTTAAAACACAAATCACTGGTGTTTAACATGATATAGTGCAAAGAAATTTCTGGCACTGAAAGTCTCTCTTTAAGCAACACTTCCACACAGCGCCAACTAAATAATGTAACAGCATCTGGACTCTTTCTAAATCGAGTATGAAATTATGTATTTCTCCCATGACACAGATGATACCAAAAGGCAACGTTTCCTAAAATAAAAAATGAAGAGTAAATTAAGCAGTGGTAAGGAAGGCTCTCTTGTGCTTTCTTTCTTTTATTTTTTAAAATAACCTTTATTATTGAAGTAAAACATACAGACAGAAGAGTGAGCAAATGATGGATATTTATTTCGATATATTTTCACAACCCCATACATCCACCACTCAGACCAAAACTGAGAAAGCCACCAGGTCCTCAGAACCTTCATGCCCTCTTTAAAACGCCCTTTGCAAAATTAATCACTATCCTAACTTTTTAAAAAATTTTTGTTTTACAATATAGTACAGATACATAAACCACATAAAACTTACTTGTAGAATAAAGAATTGTGATAAGGCAAACACTTGTAACTACCACCCAGGTCAAAGAAGGAAACTTGACCTGCCACCCAGCACCCCATCACGTCCCCGTCCGTCTAGCGGGAACACAGGAGCTCAGGCGTATCCAGGAATGTAAAAATCGTGTCCCTGCTTTGCTTTGCAGTTTCACCACCCAATTGTGTATCCTAAACAATAAAGTCTACGTTTTTCTGTTTTTTAAAAAAGTATGTTGTTTAAGCTTCTTTTAATCTAAAGCTTCCCCCTCTATCATCGCGTTTTATATGTGCATTTTATTTGTTGAAGAAAATCTGAGTCTTTCTCCTGATAGTGTTTCCCAATATGAGATAGTCTGACCAAAAATTTCAAATTTAATCATTTCAAATATGATCAAACCCATAAAGCCAAATGCCAATTTATAGGAAATGCAAAGGACAGAGGGAATTGTTAAAATACTCATGTAGATGGACTCAAGAACATTCGGTATAGCTTCCATATAGAAAGTCAGGAGAAATGCTTGATTCTTTTCCTTTTCTAGAAAAACTAGTTCTAAAAAATAATGAGTTGATTCTCTATCATCCTTCCAAGGTGGCCAAATTCTTAAAGCATCATTATGAACTCATATATTTAACTTACACTTTAGATTAGGGTGAAAATAATCACCTTAGAATTCCAGAAACCATGCTGACATATTTACGAATGTAAAAAATGTTTTTCAAAGTCTTTCTTAAATTAGGGCATTTTCTTCAGAGAGAGAAACTATTTCCAGCTTTTCATCCTTACTGATGATAATCCTGTCCGTCTTTTGCCAGTGGAAGCTTCTTCGAGCGGCTGCCGTGTCCCTTCGATGCCACTCCAGTGCTCTGTGATAGCTCACTTGCTACGGCAAGATGCACTAGGCTTACTTTATATATTTCTTGCCCAAGTCCTGGAATTAGCTATTCCTTCAAGAAGCCTTGACTTCTTTTGAGTAGAAAAGGATATTTCAAGGTCACACTTTTGGGCCTAGGGGTCTCATTGCTACTGAGTAGATCAGTATTACTATGCCTTGTCAGTGGACAGAAGTAGGAATAATACATTAAAAAACCCTCATGAAGCCAAATTAATGCTTTCAATTCAAATTCAGGACTACAGGGTTTTTGCTTAGCTTCTTCTGTCATTTTTTTTTCCTTACCCCAAAACCTCCCAGTACATAGTTGTATATGCTAGTTGTAGGTCCTTCTAGTTGTGCTATCTGGGACGCTGCTTCAGCATGACCTGATGAGCAGTACTAGGTCCGTGCCCAGGATCTGAGCCAGTGAAACACTGGGCGGTTGAAGCTGGAGCGCGGGACTCAACCACTTGGCCACAGGGCCACCCCATGTCTTAAATCTTAAATCTTTTCTTCACACTGAGAGTAGTTCTCAAGGATATAGAGGGTGATAGAATTGGACCATCACATGAGTACTTACTTGCTTTACCCTATCTTACCTACATAACAGTTCCAGGATAAAACAGCAATACTACCAACACCAATATGATTAAAATTATTTTTGTATATTTGTTCTCCCCATTTAAAAAATAATTACAGTACATATTTCCATTACTGCTATATTTTCTTCCTTAGAATCCTCATCTAGTCCCAGTTCTCTAAGTACGTATGTGTTTAACATTCAACAAGAGTCTTTACATCAGGATCTCTCGGGTCATTTTGATTGTTCAAAGCTCATCTCTAGTAGATTCCTCAAGAAGCACTCATTAGCACAATTATTTCCCAAGTTCTTAATCATTGACGAGTTTTTGTCCTTTATATTAGCAAGTTAGTTTAGCGAGACGTCAAATTCTTCACATTTTCATATTATTCACATTTTCTTTCCTTGAATGTCTTAATAAGTTACTCCATCTTCTTCTAGTTAAAGTATCACTGTCGAAAATTCTGATGATAATCAGGTTTTCTTTCCCCTTTCAACAAGTAGGTCTTTTGCTTGGATTCCCAAAGGATTTTTTTCTTTAAAATCTAGTAATTTTACTAGAATAAATGTTGGTGTTGATAATTCTGAGTTTATTTTCTCAGGTGTGGGTTATGCCTTTTCCATATGATGACTTTTGATTCATATAAGTATGTTTCTGTAGGTCTATACCCTACAGGGAGAATTGTGGAGATATAAGGTATGTGTGTGCTCAGGTTTACTGGACACTGCTAAAAACTTTCCAAAAGTGGTAAATCAATTTAATTTCCATCAACAGTGTATAGAAGTTAATAGTTACTCCATATTCTCCTCAACTACTGATCTTGTCAGTCCTTTTAGTTTTAGTTATTCAGGTGGATGTGTGGGAGTAACTTACTGTGGTAGTAATTTGCATTTGCTTGATGATAAATTAAGTCTAGCACCTTTTCATAAGTTTATCAGTCAGTTGAATATCTTTTTATTTTTTATGGCTTTCTTATTCATGCCTTTTTCCCCCTTTTTATTGCATTGTTTGTATTTTTCCTTTTTGTAGTAGCTCCATACATATTCTGGATAAGGGGCTGTTATATGCATCGCAAATATCTTTTTTCCCTCTGTGAATTGGTTTTCTACACACTCTTAATATGTCTTTGGTGAACAGAAGATTTTCATTTTAATGTAGTTGAATTTATCAGATTTTTTCCTTATGCTATGTGTCTGTGTGTTTGTGCTTCTATGCGTCTTATTAAAGAAATGTTTGGGGACTAGCTCTGCTTTGGTGGCCTGGGGTTCACTGGTTCGGATCCTGGGTGTGGACCTATACACCGCTCATCAGGCCATGCTGTGGCAGCATCCCACATAGAAGAACTGGAATGACCCACAACTAGGATGTACAACCATGTACTGGGGCTTTGGGGAGAAAAACTTTGAATATTGGCAACAGAATTAGCTCAGGGCCAACTTCCCTTACCTAAAAAAAAAAAAAAAAACGAAAAAAGAGAAATGTTTGACAGCCCTATTGTTTTAGAAGAAAACAGTAAAACACTGTTTTCTTCTAAAAGCTTTATTATTATCTTTGGCAATTAGGTTAACAATCAGCTGAGAAGCACTTCTGGAATGACAAAGCAAGGACCTTTGAAATCCCATTCCCCCATTAAAGCTGTAAGAATATTGGCCAAAAACAAAAACAAAAATGAAAACCATGGAGCCCTGGAGGCAGTGGGATAACACAGTGAAATTGCTGAAAGTAAGACTGTCAACTAAGAATTCTATATCCAGCAAAACTATCCTTCAAAAATTAAGGAGAAATTAAGACATTCTAAACTAAACAAAACTTAAGAGAATTCATCAGTAGCAGATATGCTTAAAAGAAACTCTAGAGAGGCAGTGATATTCACAAGATGGAGTTCTAGGAGGTCCCAATGCTGGCCTCCTCTTAAAAACAATAAATAAATGACAAACTGCTGAAAGTAGCTCTGGGGGCCTGGCCCAGTGGTGTTGTGGTTAAGTTCACATGCTCTGCTTCAGCAGCCTCGGGTTTGTAGGTTTGGATCCTGGGTGTGGACCCGGCACTGCTCGTCAAGCCCTCCTGTGGCAGCATCCCACATAAAATAGAGGAAGATTGGCACAGATGTCAGCTCAGGGCCAATCTTCCTCACACACACATGAAAATAAAAAAAGTAAAAACATTAAAAAAAAAAGAAAAGAAAATAGCTTGGGAAGGCTCCGGACTATAATGAGGAAGCAGCAGAGACTCTGCAGAGCTCAAAAACCGAGGATGGAAAAGCATGGTTGGCTGTTTTGGAGCCATGGTTGATCCCTTTGGAGACGCTTCACCCCGTGGGGAAAAAGAAAGCAGGAGAACCCCAGCAAGCCTCACCACCATGGACTTTTGCAACCTTTAGTACTGGGGACTCGCACAGACTTCACCAACACTGATGGTAGCTGCTGGAGATGCTGGAGTCTCTGCCTCTTTGTCCCCTCCCTGGAGCTGGAGCTGTTGCTGAGGTGAGGCCTGCCCCACGGGTCCCAGTCACTGCCGTGCCTCATTCTCCGAGGCTGGGATGCCGTAGTACCTGGCCATCGACAGAACCAAAACTGCTGCTGCTCTGTGCCTTGCCCTCAGGTCCTAAGTTGGGATGTTGATTTGCCGTAATGGGGCTTGCTGCTGCTGCTGTGTGCCCCACTCCATGGGCTTGTCATATATGGCATTTATTATATTGAGGTATGTTCTTTACCCAATTTGTTGAGAGTTTTTATAACAAAAGCATGTTGTATTTTGTCAAATGCTTTTTCTGTGTCTATTGAGATGATCATATGATTTTTGTCTCTCATTCTGTTAATATGGAATGTCACATTTGTTCCTCTGTGTATGTTGATCAATCCTTGCATCCCAGGGATAAATCCAACTCAACATGGTGCATGATCCTTTTAATGTACTCTTGAATTTGGTTTGCCAATGTTTTGTTGAGAATTTTTGTGTTCATGTTCATCAGGGACATTGGCCTGTAGTTTTCTTTTCTTGTAGTATCTTTATCTGGCTGTGGTATCAGGGTAATTCTGTCTTCACAAATTGAGTTTGGAAGTGTTCCTTCCTCTTAAATGTTTTGGAAGAGTTTGAGAAAGATTGGCGTTAATTCATCTTTAAATGTTGTAGAATTCACCAGTAATGCCATCTGGTCATGGGCTTTTCTTTGTTGGGAGATTTTGGTTACTGATTCAATCTCCTTCCTACTCTGGGTATACTCAGATTTTCTATTTCTTCATGATTCTGTCTTGGTAAATTGTATGTTTCTAGAAATTTGTCCATTTATTTAGGATATCCAATTTGTTGGTGTATCATTTTTCATAGTACTTGTGATCCTTTGTATTTCTGTGGTGTCAATTGTAATGTCTCCTCTTTCATTTATAATTTTATTAATTTGAGTCATCTCTCTTTTTTCCTAGTCTAGCTAAAGGTTCATCAATTTTGTTTATCTTTTCAAAAATTTTTTTCTTAGTTTTGTTGATCTTTTCTATTGTTCTTCTGGTTTTTATTTCATTTATTTCTGCTCTGATCTTTGTTGTTTCCTTTCAACTTTTGCCTTAGTTTGTTCTTCTTTTCTAGTTCCTTGAGGTGTAAAGTTAGGTTGCTTATTTGAGATCTTTCTTTTTTCTTAATGTAAACGTTGATTACTATAAACTTCCCTCTTAGAACTGCTTTTGCCAAATCCCACAAGATTTGGTATGTTGTGTTTTCAATTTCATTTTTCTTAAGATATTTTTTGATTTCTCTTTTGACTTCTTCTTTGACTCATTGGTTGTTCAGGAGCGTGTTGTTTAACTTCCACATGTTTGTGAAGTTTCCAGCTTTCCTCCAGTTACTGACTTCTAGTTTCATACCATTGTGGTAAAAAAAAATATTTGACATCATTTCAGACTTCTTAAACTTGTTCAGATTTGTTTTGTTACCGAACATACAATCTATCATGGAGAATGTTCCATGTGTGCTTGAGAAGAATGTATATACTGTTGCCATTGGATGGAATCTTCTGTATATGTCTGTTAGGTCCATTTGGACTGGAGTTTAATTCAAGCCCAATCCTTCCTTATTGATTTTCTGTCTGGCTGATCTATCCATTGTTAAAAGCGGAGGACTGAAGTCCCGTAATATTTTTGCATTACTGTCTATTTCTTCTCTCAGATCTGTTAATATTTGCTTAATATATTTAGGTGCTCTGATGGTGAATGCATGTATAGTTGCAATTATTATATCCTCTCAATGAACTGATCCCTTTATCATTATGTGGTGACTTTCTCTGTCTTGTTACAGGTTTTGACTTGAACTGTTTTGTCCGATTTAAGTATAGCTACCCCTGCTCTCTTTTGGTTTCCATTTGCATGGAATATCTTTTTTCTGTCTCTTCACTTTTAGCCTATGTGTGTCCTTAAAGCTGAAGTGAGTCTCTTGTAGGCAGCATATAGTTGGGTCTTCTTTTTTTTTTTTTAAATCCACTCTGCCACTCTATGTCTTTCATTGGAGAATTTAATCCATTTCACTTAAAGTAATTATTGATAGGTAAGGGCTTGTTATTGCCATCTAATTGTTTCCTGGTTATTTTGTAGTTCTTTTGTTCTTCATCTCTTGCTGTCTTCCTTTGATATTGGATAATTTTCAATAGTGGTATGCCTTGATTCCTTTCTCTTTCTCTTTCATGTATTTAGTATTGGTTTTTGCTTTGTGGTTACCATGATGCTTACATAAAACATCTTATAGTTATAGGAGTTTATTTTAAAAAGTGATAAGAACTTAAATTCAATCTCACACAAAAACTCTACTCTTACTTCCCTCCCCACATTTTATGTGGTTAATGTTACTATTTACATCTTTTATATTGTGTATCTGTTAACAAATGATTGTAGCTATAGTAATTTTTAATAAATTTGTCTTTTAACCTTTATATTAAAGTGATTTACATACCACCATTACAGTATTAGAGTATTCTGAATTTGACTAAATACTTACCTGTACCAGTGAGATTTATGCTTTCACATGTTTTCATGTTACTAAGTAGCATTCTTGCATTTCAGTTTGAAGAATTTCCTTTAGCATTTTTTGTAAGGCAGGTCTAGCGGTGATGAACTTTCTCAGCTTTTCTGTGTCTGGGAAAGTGTTTTTCTCTCCATTTCTGAAGGAGAGATTTTTCTGGGTAAACTATTCTTGGTTGGCAGGTTTTTTCTTTCACTACTTTCAATATATCATCCTACTCTCTCCTGGCCTGCAAGGTTTCTTCTGAGAAATCCACTGATAGCTTTATGAAAGTTCCTTTGTATGAGAAGAGTTTTTTTCTCTTGCTGCTTTCAAAATTCTCTCTATCTTTAATTTTTGACAATTTTATTATAATATGTCTCAATGAAATTTTCTTTGAGTTGATTCTGTACGAGGACCTATAAACATCATGTACTTTGATGTCCATATCTCTCCCCCTAGATTTGGGAAGTTTTCAGCCATTATTTCTTTTTTCAAAAAATTATTTTTTTATTGAGATATAATTGACATATAACATTGTATTAGTTTAAGGTGTACAACATAATGATTTGATATAATTATATATTGCTAAATGTTTACCACGATGAGTTTAGTTAACATCCATCACCACACATAGTTACAAATTTTTTGTTTGTGATGAGGATTTTTAAGCTTTACTCTCTTAGCAACTTTTAAAAACACAATATGGCATTGTTAACTATAGTCATCATGCTGTACATTATTCTCAGGACTTGTTTATCTTATAACTGGAAATTCGTACCTTTTGACCACCTTCACCTGTTTCTCCCACCCCTACTCCCTACCAGTAACCACCAATCTAGTCTCTATATCCATGAGTTTTTTTTTTTAAGATTCCACATATAATTGATATCACACAGTATTTTCTTTGTCTTCCTTATTTCACTTAGCATAATGCCCTCAAGGTCCACCCATAATGTCACAAATAACAGGATTTTTTTTCTTTTTTTACAGCCTAATAATATTCCATTGTGTGTATGTGTGTGTACATTTTCTTTATCTATTCATTTGTCAATGGACACTTAGGTTACTTTCATATCTTCAGCCATTATTTCTTTAAATAAGTTTTCTCCCCCTTTCTCGTTCTCTTCTCCTTTTGGGACTCCCGTAATGCAAATATGGTTTTACTTTTGGTGTTCCATAATTCATGTAGGCATTGGTCAATCTTTTTTATTCCTTGATCAAATCTGCTACTGATGCTGTCTATTGAATTTCTCATTTTATTCATTGTATTCTTCAGCTCCAGAATTTCTGTTTTGGTTTTTAGTTTTTAAAATAATTTCTATGTTCTTATTTTTTTTTTCAGTAGCTCTGTTTGCTAAGGTCAGTGTTCCTGAAGATTGCAGGGGTTGTCAGTAGCCAAGGCTGCAGGTTTCCACAATGGCAGTGAGAGCTGTTGGGGGTCTTCAGTGATGAAGGCTGCTGGCTCCATGGAGAAGCAATGGAACCACAGACTGGAGCATAGCTGGTTTCAGAGTGACAGAAACAAGGTTTGGAGCACTGGCTAGCTCACAATGGCAGTGGATCTGGTGCCTGAGATGTGGGCATGCATGGAGTGGCCACAGAGACAGGACTGGAGCATAGGTGCTCTCAGAGTGACAGGGGCTCTAGGGTGTAGGGCATGAGTTAGCCCACAGTGGTGATGATGTGTGAGATGCAGGTGCAAGCCAAGTGAGTATGGGCACTGGGGTTGAGGTTGATTTCAGAGTCTGAGATTCAGGCATGTGTGGAGCAGTTGTGGAGCCAGAGTTTGGAGTTTAGGCCCCTGCAGAATGTTTTCAGAGCCAAGATCTGAAGTGCAGGCAACTGCATGGAGCAACTGCAGCTCTCAGTTCTAGATCATGCACAGGGTTGGGTGGGCTGTCAGCCCAGGTCACAGGGCAGGTCAATAGCGGCTCCTTTTGCAGGGGGGCATAGCAATGTCTTCCTCCCCAGTGGGTCCATGATGGTGATGGCTGTTGGTTATTTCAGTGATGCAAGCTGCTGGTGGCTTCTGTGCAGCAGACCACTGGGGTCTCTGCTGAGGAACATTCGAGGGTCCTGTGCTATGAAAGCTTCAGAGAGTCTGTGGCTGTCCTGGAGGCTGTTGAGGTTCTCACTGGCAATGGCTGTTGATATCCTCTGCAGAGTAGTCCCCTGGGGACCATGATGGCACCTGCTTCATGGAGGGTATGAACAGCTCCTGCTCCTCTTCTTTATTACTAACTGGCTCCAGATGTCTCAGCTAAGCCAGTCTCCCTACTGATCCTCTCTGTGTGGTTAGTCCTCATTTTCTGCTCTACTGTGTTGCTGGAGATTTTTAAATGGACTCTTGAGCCTTCCCAAACCTATTTTTGTTTGTGAATAGCTGTTTAATTATTGTTTTTTTGTGGGGAAACAAGGGCTGGTATCTCCTACTCTGCTCTTTCCTTTCTACCCAAATGAAAGAATTTCATTTTCTAAATATTGGCTATTGATATGTAAAATACAATTGACTTTTGTATATTGACTTTGTATTTTACATCCTTAATTAATTGGTAAATTAATAAGTGGACACATTAAATTCATTGATTAATTTCAAAAGCCTATCTGTAATTTTCGAGGGTGATTTTTTTTGATGAGCAAAATCATGCCTTCTGAGAACAATGACAATTTTATATTTCCTTTTCTTGTATTTTTAAATTTTTATTTTTTTCTCTTGGTGATAAGAAGAATACTCATCACTGCCTCCTATCAGTAGACGTCATTCCAGACTGGCCACATTTCAGGTGCTCAATAGCCATATATGGTTAACACCTATTGCATTGGACAGCATAGGTCTAATATATGGTCAATTTTGAGAAATGTTTTATGTGCACCTGAAATCAGTGTGTATTCTGTAGAGTTTTTTTCGTGTGTGAGGAAAATTGGTTCTGAGCTAACATCTGTTACCAATCTTCCTCTTTTTGCTTGAGGAAGACTGTCACTGACCTAACATCTGGACCAATCCTCCTCTGTTTTGCATGTGGGACGCCACCACAGTGTGGTTTGATGAGCGGTGTGTAGGTCTGCGCCTGGGATCTCAACCCATGAACCTCGGGCTGCTGAAGTGGAGTGTGTGCACTCAACCACCATGCCCCTGGGCTGGCTCCCATATTCTGCAGTTTTTGATGTGATGTCTTATGTAAATAGGTCAAGTTGGCTAATCATGCTGTACAATTATTCTATGTTGTTACTGCTTGTTTGTCTAGTTGTTTTATCAGTTACTGAGAGATCTTCCCTCCTCCTATAATGGTGGATTTATCTTTTTCTTCTTTAAGCTTTAACAAATTTGCTTTACATATTTTGAAGCTCTGTAATTGGGGACATAAAATTAATAATTTTCATATCTTTCTGGTGGATTGTAATGTTATCAATGTGAAATACTCAGAGTGGTAGCACAGAATAGCACTTAAGAGCATGACATTTTGAATTATAATAACTGCACGATGGTTTTTGTGCTATTGTTGCCATGCATGCATATTTTAAAGCAAGCATGTATTCTGGGATACTTAGAAAAATAATTGCAATTTATTTTGTAAATTGTTCATGATTCCTAGGCTACATGGTAATTGCATGTTTTATTTTTTAAGAAATTATCAAACTGTCTTCTCAAGTAGCTGTACAATTATTTATTCCCAACAGCAATGTATGAATGATACAATTTCTCAGCATCCACATCAGCATTTGGTTTGTCACATTTAAAAATTTTAGCCATTCTGATGGTGTTTTAGTGATTTTCATTGTGTTTTTCATTTGCATTTCCCTAATGGCTGATGATGTTAAACTTTCGTGTGATTATTTTTCATCTACATGTTCTCTTCAGAGAAATGTCTATTCATGTCTTTTGCCCACTTTATAAGTAGATTGTTTCTTTTTGTATAGTTGAGTTTTGAGGGTTCCTTACAAATTCTAGATATGAATCCTTTATTGAATACGTGGTTTGAAAATATTTTCTTCCAGTCTGTAGCTTGTTTTTCAGTCTTTTTTAATAGAGTCTTTCACAGACAAAAGTGTCTACTTTTTATGAGGTTGAATTTATCAATTTTTCTTTTTATGAATTATCCTTTTGGTGCGAAGTTTAAGAACTCTTTGCCCAGTCTTAGATCCCAAAGATTTTCTTTTTTTCCTAGACATTTTATAGCTTTATGTTTTACATTAAACCCACGGTCTACTTTGATTTAATTTTTGTGTATGTGTAAGGTATTAGTTTTCTAGTGCTGCCATAACAAAATACCACAGACTGGACGGCTTTAACAAAAGGAGCTTATTTTTCACAATTCTGGAGGCTGGAAGGCCAAGATCAGGATGTTAACAGGTTTGGTTTCTTCTGAGCTCTCTCCCAAACTTGTAGATGGCTTCCTTCTTGCTGTGTCCTCACACAGTCTTTTGTCTATACATGTACCCCCTGGCATCTCTGTTCAAATTTCCTCTTCTTATAGGGATGTTGGTCAGATTAGATTAGGACCAATCCTAACGGCCTCATTCTAACTTAGTCACTTCTTCGAAGACCCTGTGTCCAAATACAGTCATATACTGAGGTACTGGGGGTTAGAGCTTCAACATATGAATTATGAGAGGGACGCAATTCAGCCCATAACATTCTGCCCTCTGGCTCCCCCAAATTCACATCCTTCTCACTTGCAAAATATATTCACTCCCATACCAACAGCCCAAAAGTCTTAATTCATTCCAGCATCAACTTTAAGTCACAATTCTCTTCCAAATATAATCTAAATCAGTGTCAGTGATAATTGACATAAGATTCACAATGAGGCAAAATTCTTCTCCAGCTGTGAGTCTGTGAAACCAGACCAGTTGTGTGCTCCAAAATATGATGGTGGGATAGGAATAGGATAGACATTCTCATAAGGGAGAATCAGAAAAAAGAAAGGGATCACAGGTCTCAAGAAAGTCTGAAACCTAGCAGAGCAAATCCCATAAGACTTCAAGGCTCAAGAATTACGCTCTTTGGCTGGATGCTCTGCCCTTTGGGCCCAGTGGGGTAATGGGCCCACTGGGGTGACAGCCCCATCTTCTGAGCCCACTGGAGTGGCACTGTCACCCCAAGGCCTTAGGCTATGGCAGCCTGGTCCACTGAAATAGAGGAAGTGGCCCTGTCCTCTGTAACCAACAAGGATTTAACCCTGCCTCTGGAGTCATTCTTTCCTTTTCTTGAAGGATAGCACATGTTAGCATCTGGATAGCTCTGTTGTCCCTTCCTACAGAATCTGAGAAGTTCATAACTTCCCTTCATTTTATCCCATCTCTGCCTTTTTTAGTCCAAGCTGGTGGTACTTCTGCTGATATAATGCCATCTCTATACCTGGCTTCTTCTGAGATGGCTAGTTAAATCAGTAAGTCACACCTGTCATCTCTTTAAGAATTGATTGTCCAGTCATACCATTGGTGTTCTCTCCAGAGCTTGCTTACTCATTTTATGCAGTATTGATAGGCTGAGAATTTTCAAATTCTGGGTTTTTTTTTCCGCTGAACAATTCCTTCTTCAATTTACCTCTCCCCTCTTGCATTCACTATAAGCAGTAAGGAGAAACCAGGCCATGCCTTCAACTCTTAGCTTAGAAATAGCCTCAGTTAAATATCTCAGTTTGTTAATCATGTTCTACTTTCCACAAAACGTTGAGCACAATCCAGCCAAGTTCTTCGCCACTTTAAAATAAGGATTGCTTTTATCCAATAACATATTCTTCACTTCCATTTGAGTCTTCACCAGAAGCATCTTTAATGTCCATTTATCTACCCATGGTCTCTTCAAGGCAATCTAGGCTTTTTCTAACATGCTCTTCCAGCCTCTATTCATCACCCAGTTCCAAAACAACTTCCAGAGTTTTAGGCGGTTTTTATACCAGCACCTTACTCCTGCCACCAAATCCTGTATTAGTCAGAGCTCTCCCGAGAAACAGAAATTGACCATCACACTAATGTTCCGAGGGACCTCTGTTTATTGTTTCTTTTCTCTTTAGAGAAATTCCTTTTCTGCTAGGTCTGCTGACAACAAATTCTCCTAGTTTTCCTTCATCTCAGAATGTCTTGATCTTCCCCTCCTTCCTGAGGGTTATTTTCACTGGTTATAGAATTCTGAGTTGGCAGTTCTTTTCTTTCAGTACTTGAAATGTTTTCTTCTACTTCCTCTGGCCTTCATGACTTTGATGAAAAATCTGTTGTCATTTGAATTGTCTTCCCCCATAGGTAAGATGTCATTTCTCTCCTGCTGATTTTGAGATTTTTTTGGGGAAAAATTTTGTCTTTAGTTTTCCGAAGTTTACCTCACAGTTAATTGTGAGTTACCTTGATGTGCATTCTTTTGGGTTTATCCTATTTGCAGTTATCTAAGTTTCTCAAATCTTTCGCCAAATTTGAATAATTTTCACCTACTATTTCTCTGAGTACTTTTCTACCTTTGCTCTCTTTCTCTTCTTATTTGGGAATTCTAATGACATAGTATTAGATTTTTTGTTTTATTCCCACAGGTTCCTTAGGCTCCGATCTTCTTTTCCATTCTGTTTCTCTCTGTTGTTTCAGATTGGGTAATTTATATTGTTCTATGTTCTAGTTCACTTGTTATTTCCTCTGTCCCCTCTATTCCGCTATTGAGTCCATTCAGTGCATTCTTTATTTTAGTTGTTCTGAAATTTTCATTTGGTTCTTTTTTATTTCTTTGCTGTGAGCTTCTATTTTTCACTTGTTTTGAGTGTATTTGTAACTGCTCATTTAAGTATTTTATTGTAGCTACTTTAAGGTCTTCATCAGATAATTATACTACCTCTGTCATCTCAGTATTGGCATTTGTCAACTGTTTTTTTTTTTCATTTAGTTTTAGATCTTTCTGGTCCTAGGTAAGATGAGTGTTTATTGAGTGAAACAAGAATGTCTTAGGTATGGTGTTGTGAGACTCTGGATCTTATTTAAACGTTCTGTTTTAGCTGGCTTCCTCTGACACCAGTCTGGTTAGGGAAGGAGAGAGAAGCCAACTCGTTACTACCAGGTGGGAGTAGAAGCCAAATTTCTCTACTCAACCTCTGTGGCTACCTGAGAGAGAAGTTCTTCATTTCTGCTGGGTGCAAATGGCAGTTTGGCTCTTTTTCTTCCCTTAGTGCACCGGCTAGATCCTCCAGCTCCATGCTGAATAGATGTGGCAATAGTGGACATTTCTGCTTTGTTCCTCATCTTAGTGGGAAAGGATTCATTCTTTCACTAATAAGTATATGTCAGCTGTAGATTTTTATAGATGTCTCTTATCAAGGAAAAATCCAAGAAATTTTCTTCTATTCTTAATGTGCTGAGAGGTTTAAATCAGGAGTAAAAGTTGGATTTTGCCAAACGCTTTTTCTGCCTCTATTAAGAAAATTATCCTGTTTTCGTTTTCAATTTGTTAATATGGTGAACTACATTGACATTTTTCATTGATTAATTTAAAAATGTTACATCCACTTTGCATTTCTTGGATAAATCCCACTTGACTGTGATATATTCTCTTTCTTCTATTTTGTTCACTTTGATTTGCTAAAATTTTATTAGAAATTTTTTCAATTTTAGGGCTGGCCCCGTGGCCAAGTGGTTAAGTTCGCATGCTCTGCTTGGATGGCCCAGGGTCTCACAGGTTCGGATCCTGGGCGCGGATGTGGCACCACTCATCAAGCCATGCTGAGGCGGTGTCCCACTACCACAACTAGAAGGACCCACAACTAAAAATATACAACTATGTACCAGGGGGATTTGGGGTGAAAAAAGGAAAAATAAAATCTTTAAAAAAAAAGAGAAAGAAATTTTTTCAGTTTTGTTCATGAGAGATACTGGTGTATAGTTTTTTGTTTTTTTTTTTTTTTGATAATGTCATTGGTTTTGGTTAGTTCTGGTCTCATAGAATGATTTGGGGAGTAGTTGCTGTACTTCAAGTTTTGGGAAATATTTTTGTAGAATTTGTGTTATTCATTCTTTAAATGTTTGGTAGAATTCCCCAGGAAAGCCCTCTGGGCTTGAAGTCTTTCCATGGAAGTGTTTCTAATGTACAAAGTCAGCTCCTCTAACAGGTATGTTGTGACTTGGGAACCTGTTTCTCCTGAAGTGAGCTTTGATAATTTATGTTTTCAATGAATTTGTCAACTTTGTCTAAATTTTCAAACTTAATTGAGTATGGTTACCCATAATATTGGCTTATGGTATTTTTAATATATGTAAAACCTATAATGATGTCATTTCTCCTATATCTGATATTGGTAATTTTTTGTCTTCTCTCTTTCTGTTTTTTCCCCTTGTCTGTCTCAACCTCATTATTACTGACATTTTGAACTGATAATTCCTTGTGGTAAGGGCTTTCCTACACGATGTTTAGCAGCATTCCTGGCCTTCATCTGCTAGATACCAGCAAAACTGAGTTGCCACACTCGGTAATGTCTCCAGACATTGCCAAATGCTTCCTGCATGGCAAAATCTCCCCCAAATGAGAATCACTGAGTTAGAGGTTTATCATTTAAATTGATTTTGCAAAAGGCTGGTTTTTTACATCATTGATTCAGATCATTTCTTGTCTTCTGGATCTCTACTTAATATGTTCATTCTTTTCTCTAACTTCTTGAACATATGGAATACAGTTGTAATAACTGTTCTCATGTCTTTGTCTGCTATTTCTAACATCTGTATCAATTCTGGTTTGGTTTTGGTTGATTGATTTTTCCTCCTCATTATAGATCATATTTTCCTTTTTCTTTGCTTACTTAGTAAATTTTGACCGGCTATGAAACATTGTGAATTTTACCTCATTTCAAGCTGGATATATTTGCATTCCTATAAAAATCTTGAGCTTTATTCTGGTTTACAGTTAAGTTACATGGACACAGTTTGTTTCTTTTGGTTCTTGCTTTTAAGATCTATTAGGTAGCGCCAGAGCAGTGTTTTGTCTGGAGCTACTTTCCACTATGGAGGCAAGACTGAGTGCTCTCCCTAAAGCCCTACGAACCATGAGGTTTTCCTGACTGGCTGGTAGAAGCAGGCACTATTCTGGGCCCCGTGTGAGCTCGGTGTACCCTTCTTTTTTAATCCTTTTAGGCCATTCTTTCCTCAGCCTGCGGTAGTTCTCTCGCGCATTTATGCTGATTTTTGCTCTACCAGGGGGCCTCTGCAACTGCTTGCTCCTCTCTGGTGCTCCCCATGAACTCCGGCCGCCGTGGTCTCCCTGGACTCAGCTCTGCCTTCTAGACTCGGGAGGCCTCCACGCTCTCCCTGGGATGTCCTGCCCTGCCTGTGCTGCACCTGGAAATCTTTCAAGTGCATAAACTACTCGAACACAGTGATCATCCTGTCTGCTTTCCATCTCTCAGGGGTCACTGTTCTGTTGCCTGATGGCCAACGTGTTTGAAACTTTGTTTTATACATTTTGCCAACAATTAACAATTGTTTCAGGTGGGAGGTAAATCTGATCTCTTTTACTCCATCTGGGTCAGAAGTGTAAGGCTACGCAAATATATTAAAACTCTGAAAAAAGGTGTATGTTCTTAGAAAAACATAACTTACCAAATCAACTAAGCAGCCAGGAAACGTGAAGAGACATATAGTTACTAAATAAATTGAAGCTTAAATCTGTGCATAAAGTAACATCAGGATCAGATAGTTTTACAGGCAGTATCTATAAATTATTTAAGGAGCAGATAATTCTAGTCTTATACAAAATGTTCTAGAGAATAAAAAATGAGAGAATGGTCTCCATTTTATGTTACTAATGTAACTTTACTATCATATAAACTATAACTAAAGTATCGCCTATAACTAATATAACTGAAGTATCACATCTTTAGAAATTCCTTTCCTGGCCACCTTGTCTCAGACAGCCTCCACCCCTGCTGTCCTTCTGTTCCTCTATCCTCTTTCCTTGCTTTATCTTCTTTATGGTACTTATTACTAGGTGATTACTATTATAATTTGTTTGTCTCTGTCTCTTTTACTAGTGTACAGGCTCCAAGAGGAAAGGGACTTAATCTCGTTCTCCACTATATTCCTAGCATCTAGAATAGAGTTGATTCATAATAAGGATTCAATAAATATAGGTTGAATTAATGGATATTGTATCTCCCAAATATTTGTTTTAAGTTTAAATATTTTCATGCTATATTTTTCCTCTAATGAAGTGAATAAATATTTTGGAATGTTGTTGTGACATATAGATGATTAAGTGGCTATTTAATTGTAACTTCCAGTAAATTCTCATTAGTTAGAATTAATTGAGATAAACCACTCTTTTAAATTTTTTCATGAAATTTTTCAAACATTCACAAAATGGAGAGAATAGTAAATTAAACCAAATATACCTATTATGTAGATTCAATAATTACTGTGATTTTGCCTCACTGACAATCTATTTTCCTCTTTTCCTGAAGTGTTTTAAATATAATTAAATATATCATGTCATTCTCCTTTCCATAGTTCAACATGGATCTAAAAATATGGATATTTTCTTACCTAATGACAACGACATTATTCATATCTAGCAAAATTACTAATAATTCTTTGATGTCTGCTGGTACCCAGACCGTAATCAGATGTCAGTTGTCTTGAAGAGTATTTTTGTATTTGTTGCATCTGAATTGGGATCTGAAAAGAAATTTCCACATTTTATTTTGTTGCTTAGTGTTATTAAGTTTAAAAAGACACCCAGGACAATCTCTCCTCACTTTTTTTCATGCTTGTTCTATTTACCCCTTTCAGAAGCTGGGTCAGTTGTCCTATAGAATGTCCCATGTTCTGGATTTGTCTGTTTTTCCTGGTGGTGACACGTAACTTATTCCTCTGTCCCCCTTATTTCTGTTAATGGAAGTTGGCTCTAGAGCTTTATTGGGTTCAGGTTCTGCTCTTGTGGTCAGAATACTTCATAGGTGGGGCTGTGTGTTTGTATTGCATTACAGCAGGAGGCACACAAAACGCCTGCTTGTTCCACCCTTATTCATGCTGAGACTGATTATTTATTTCAATGGATCATAGTTTGCTACCTACACTGTAAGTTCCCCATCAATTTCTCCTTTAATTGATTCACCCACTAATGATTTCACCCACTGAATATTTCACTAGGGGTTGCAAAATGACTATTTAGAAAAATCATTATTATTTCCTCATTCATTAGCTGGATGTTTTCTGAAAAGAAGGAAGATTCCTTATCAACTAAAGATATTTGGTTATCTTGATATTAGGACAAACAATGAGTCTATGCCTTTTATTTAGCAATCTTCAGAATGAGAAGTTGTTGCCCTGTTTTCCTGCTTGTGTCCTATGGTCAGGTTTTTGTTTTTGATATTGCTCTTATTTTCCTTTCATTTCCTTTCTTCTCTTATTTTGGTATCATTAACAACTATGGATATTTTAAAAATAAGATCAATGTGTTTAAATCAATTGCTGTCACTAATTTTTTTGAGGTAAAAATTGTCCCATTCTTGACCAAAAAGAGTCACTTAATGCTGGTTTTGGTGTTTTTTGACATGGACTGTTTTGTCTTGCCATCTTTATCTTTGAAAGCTTCCTTGACTCTTTTCATGAAAAACCATTCTAAACTTGAGAAAGTTTAGATTATGGATTGTTCACAAAGTTTCTTCCTTCTAAGTACACATGGAAAGTTGGACAAACTGAATAGGATGTTGCCAAGAAGATGTCCCTCTGTATTTCTTGTGGTGACTCATTTACACATCAGCGATAAATGTGTTAATATTTTTCAATCGTTATTCTTCTGTGTGTTCACTCTTTTATTCAGAAAATATTTCTTGAATGCTTAATATATTCTATGCATTATTCTACTTGCTGGATAAACAACTATAACCAAGAAAATCAGTGCTACTGTTGACACGAAATGTACATTCTAGTAGGGGTGATAGGAAATAAGATAAATAAAAGAGTATGGTGGGTTTTTTTGTGCGTGTGTGAGAAAGATTAGCCATGAGCTAACATCTGTGCCAGTCTTCCTCTATTTTATATGTGGGGCATCACCACAGCATGGCTGACAAGTGGCATAGGTCCATGCCTGGGATCCGAAACTGTGAACCTGGGCCACCAAAGTGGAGTGCACTGAACTTAACTGCTACACCGTGGGACTGGCCCTGAGTATAGTGTGTTTTATAGTGACAAGTGCTAAGTAAAAAAAGTAAAACAGAGAAGAAAAATAGGACGTATGTTGTATGTGTATGAGGGTTAGTGAAGGGCTGTTGAAATTTTAGATAGAGTGACCAGGGAAGCCTTCATTGGGAAAGTGATATTTGAGTGAAGATCTGAAGGAAGTGAAGGGACAAACTGTGTGGCTATCTGGGCGAGGAGCATTTAGGCATAGTAACACATGCAGAGGCTCTACAGTGGGAGCATACCTATTGTTTTCAAGGACTGGCAATGCCAGTGTGGCTGGAACACGTGATGCAAGGGGAAAGAGGATGGGGGGTCAAGAGTCAATGGTGGGGGCAGATCAAGTAATGCCTTTGGGGTGGCAATGAGAATATGTCTGGCTGACTTCCAACTGTAGAGAGTGTAATGGACCAAGGTCCCCAGCTGCTGCATTTTAAAACCCTCTGAAACTTCCCAGGGCTGCTTCCTTAGACAGCCGATACCAAGTATGGCAATGATACTAAAGCAGGTCTATTTCTGGGAGCAAACAGGACTCCTCTGATGGGTGACATTGGCTGATGGACTTGCCAAAACTTCTTAGACTGCGTGAAGGTCTAGGAGGCTTCCACACAATCCTTCTTCTCTTTCTCGCTTCCCTAGGGTCAGACTTGCTTTGTTTCTGATGATGGTTCAAATTCCCCCAGTTCTCTCTCTGTTCTCTCTCACAGACATTTCCCCTAATAAAATCCTTGCAGTTTTTTTTCAAGATAATTTTTCATTGTGGAAGAATAGACTAATCATAAAATTTCCCATTTTGGCCATTTTTAAGTGTACAGTTCAGTGGCATTAGGTACAATGTCTTGGAGATATTGCGAGTTGGGTTCCAAACCATTGCAATAACACGAATCACATATATTTTTTTCGTTTACTAGTGCATATAAAAGTTATGTTTACACTATACTGTAGCCTGTTAAGTGTGCAATAGCATTATGTCTAACAAAATAATGTACATACCTTAATTAAAAAATACTTTTTGCTAAAAATTGCTAACTATGATTTGAGGCTTCAGTGAGCCATAATCTTTTTGCTGGTGGAGGGTCTTGTAAAAAATGCAGTATCTGTGACGTGCAATAAAGCAAAGCATAATAAAACAAGATATGCCTGTATATTCACATAGTTGTGCAACCGTTACCACTAACGATCTCTGGAACTTTTTGTTTCCCCAAACTGAAATTCCACACGCATTAAACAATAATGTCCAATTCCCCCTCCCCCCAGCCTCTGGCAATCACCATTCTACTTTCTGTCTTTGTGAATTTGACTACTCTAGGTACCTCACATAAGTGAAATTGTTAAGTATGTCCTTTTGTGACTGACCTATTTCCCTTAATATAATGTCTTCAGTGTTCATCCATGTTGTAGTACGAATTTCCTTCCTTTTTAAGGGTTGAATAATATTCCACTGTATGTATATACCACATTTTGTTTATCCGTTCATCCACTGATGGACACTTGGGTTGCCTCCACCTTTTGGCTATTGTGAAAAACGCTGCCATGAACATGGGTGTACAATTTGTTTCAGTGAATATCTGTTCAAGTTCCTGAGTTCAATTCTTTTGGGTAAATACCAAGAAGTGGAATTGCTGGATGCTATGATAAATCTAGGGTTCTATTTGTGGAACAATTGAACTGTTTCCCATAGGAATTATACCATTTTACATCCTTGCCAGCAGTGCATAAGGGTTCCAATATTTGTGTGTATGTTTTTGTTTGTTTTTTGGTGAGGAAAATTGTCCCTGAGCTGACCTCTGTGCCAATCTTCCTCTATTTTGTATGTGGGATGCCACCACAGCAAGGCTTGATGAGCGGTGTGTAGGTCCATGCCCAGGATCTGAACCTGTGAGCCCGGGGCTGCTGAAGCAGAATATGTGAACTTAACTACTACGCCACCAAGCTGGCCCCAAGGTTCCAATTTTTCAACATCCTCACCAACGCCTGTTATTTTCTGTTGTTTTTTTTTTTTAAATAATAGTTGTCCTAATGGGTGCAAACTAATATTTAACTGTGTTTTTGATTTGTATTTCCATAATGATTAGAGATGTTGAGAATCTTTTTAGGTATTTCTTAATCATTTGTATATCTTTTTTGGAGAAATGCTTATTTAAGTCCTTTGATCAAAGGACTTTTTAAATCAGGCTTTTTGTTGTTGTTGAGTTGTAAGAGTTTTTTTTAATATATTGTGAATATTAATCCCTTTTCAGATATATGATTTGCAAGTATTTTCTCCCTTTCCATGAGTTGCTTTTTCACCTTGTTGATAATGTTCTTTCATGCACAAAAGTTTTTAATTTTGATGAAGTCAAATTTATTTATTTTTTATTTTCTTGTCTATGCTTTTGGTGTCATATCCACGAAATCACTGCCAAAGCCAATGTTATGAAGTTTTCTCCTTATATTTTCTTCTAAGAGTTTCATAGTTTTAGGACTTACATGTAGGTCTTCAATCCATTTTGAGTTAATTTTTCTGTATGGTATAAGGTAAGAGTCCAGCTTAATTTTTTTGCATATGTATATCCAGTTTTCCCAGCACCATTTGTTGAAAAGACTGAGGGTTTGTTTTTGAGCTCTTTATTTTACTCCATTGGTCTGTAAGTCTGTCTTTTTTTTTTTTTTTATTAACGTTATGAAAGTTAACATCCTTGTGAAATTACAGTTGTACATGAGTATTAGTCTTGTTGTAGGCACACCACTTCACCCCTAGTGCCCTCCCCCCACCCCCCTTTCCCCTGGAAACCACCGATCAGTTCTCTTTGTCTATATGTTAACTACTACCTATGAGTGGAATCATACAGAGTTCGTCTTTCTCTGTCTGGCTTATTTCACTCAACATAATACCCTCAAGGTCTATCCATGTTGTTGTGAATGGGATGACTTTGTCCTTTTTTATGGCTGAGTAGTATTCCATTGTATATATATACCACATCTTCTTTATCCAATCATCAGATGCTGGGCACTTAGGTTGGTTCCATGACTTGGCTATTGTGAATAATGCTGTGATGAACATAGGGGTGTGTGGAACTTTTGGAATTGCTGATTTCAGGTTCTTAGGATAGATACCCAGTAGTGGGATGGCTGGGTCATAAGGTATTTCTATTCTTAACTTTTTGAGGAATCTCCATACTGTTTTCCATAGTGGCTGCACCAGTTTGCATTCCCACCAACAGTGTATGAGTGTTCCCTTTTCTCCACAGCCTCTCCAACATTTGTCACTCTTGGTTTTGGATATTTTTGCCATTCTAACAGGTGTAAGGTGATATCTTAGTGCAGTTTTGATTTGCATTTCCCTAATGATTAGTGATGATGAGCATCTTTTCATGTGTCTATTGGCCATCCGTATATCTTCTTTGGAGAAATGTCTGTTCATGTCCCCTGCCCATTTTGTAATTGGGTTGTTTGATTTTTTATTGTTCAGTTGTGTGAGTTCTTTGTATATTATGGAGATTAACCCTTTGTCAGATAAATAACTTGTGAATATTTTTTCCCAATTAGTGGGCTGTTTTTTTGTTTCAATCCTGTTTTCCCTTGCCTTGAAGAAGCTCTTTAGGCTGATGAAGTCCCATTTGTTTATTCTTTCTATTGTTTCCCTCATGTGAGGGGTTATGGTGTCCGAAAAGATTCTTTTGAAGCTGATGTCAAAGAGTGTACCGCCAATATTCTCTTCTAGAAGACTTATTGTTTCAGGCATAATCTTTAGGTCTTTGATCCATTTTGAGTTTATTTTAGTAAATGGTGAAAAAGAATGGTTGATTTTCATTCTTTTACATGTGGCTGTCCAGTTTTCCCAGCACCATTTGTTGAAGAGACTGTCTTTCCTCCATTGTAGGCCCTCAGCTCCTTTGTCAAAGATTAGCTGTCCATAGATGTGTGGTTTTATTTCTGGGCTTTCAATTCTGTTCCATTGATCTGTGCATCTGTTTTTGTACCAGTACCATGCTGTTTTGATTACTGTAGCTTTGTAGTATGTTTTGAAGTCAGGGATTGTGATGCCTCCAGCTTTGTTCATCTTTCTCAGGATTGCTTTAGCAATTCAGGGTCTTTTGTTGCCCCATATGAATTTTAGGATTCTTTGTTCAATTTCTGTAAAGAATGACATTGGAATTCTGATTGGGATAGCATTGAATCTGTAGATTGCTTTAAGTAGTATGGACATTTTAACTATGTTTATTCTTCCAATCCATGTGCATGGAATGTATTTCCATCTGTTTATGTCGTCGTCGATTTCTTTCAAGAAGGTCTTGTAGTTTTCGTTGTATAGATCTTTCACTTCCTTGGTTAAATTTATCCCAAGGTATTTTATTCTTTTTGTTGCGATCGTGAATGGCATTGAGTTCTTGAGATCTTTTTCTGTTAGTTCATTGTTAGCATATAGAAATGCTACTGATTTATGTATGTTGATTTTATACCCTGCAACTTTGCTGTAGCTGTTGATTGTTTCTAATAGTTTTTCTATGGATTCTTTGGGGTTCTCTATATATAAGATCATGTCATCTGCAAACAGCGAGAATTTTACTTCTTCATTGCCTATTTGGATTCCTTTTTTTTCTTTTTCCTGACGAATTGCTCTGGCCAAAACCTCCAGTACTATGTTGAATAAGAGTGGTGAAAGTGGGCACCCTTGTCTTGTTCCTGTTCTGAGAGGGATGGGTTTCAGTTTTTGTCCGTTGAGTATGATGTTGGCTGTGGGTTTGTCATATATGGCCTTTATTATGTTGAGGTACTTTCCTTCTATACCTATTTTATTGAGGGTTTTTATCATAAATGGATGTTGGATCTTGTCGAATGCTTTCTCTGCATCTATTGAGATGATCATGTGGTTTTTTTTTCTCATTTTGTTAATGTAGTGAATCACGTTGATTGACTTGTGGATGTTGAACCATCCCTGTGTCCCTGGTATAAATCCCACTGGATCATGGCGTCTAATCTTTTTGATATATTGCTGTATTCGGTTTGCCAAAATTTTGTGGAGGATTTTTGCATCGATGTTCATCAGTGATATTGGCCTGTAGTTTTCCTTCTTTGTGTTGTCCTTGTCAGGTTTGAGGATCAGGCTGATGTTGGCTATAAGTCTGTCTTTATGCCAGAATCACACTGGGTTTTTTTTTGTCATTTCTTTTTCCTTTTTTTCCCAAAGCCCCAAGGTACATAGTTGTGTATTTTTAGTTGTGGGTCCTTCTAGTTGTGGCATGTGGGATGCCGCCTCAGCATGGCTTGATGAGCGGTGCCATATCTGCGCCCAGGATTTGAACTGACGAAACCTGGGGCCTCCCAAGCAGAGTGAACTTAACTACTCGGCCACGGGGCCAGCCCCTGGAATCACACTGTTTTGATTACTGAAGCTTTGAAATAAAGTTTAAAGTTGGGAAGTGTGAAATCTCCAACTTTGTTATTTTTTTTCAATATTGTTTTGACTATTAAGGATCTATTGAGATTTCATATAAATTTTAGGATGGATTTTTCTATTTCTACAAAAATCATCATTGGGATTCTGATAGGGATTGCATTGAATCTGTAGATCCTATTGGGTAGTTTTGACATCTTAACAGTGTTGCCTTCCAGTCCATGACATGGGATGTCTTTGCATTTATTAGTGCCTTCTTTAATTCCTTTAAGCAACGCTTTGTAGTTTTCAGTGCACAAGTCTTTCACCTTGTATCCAGAGAAATGGAACCAATAGGATATATATATGTCCTATAATACAGATATAAAATAAGGAGTTGACTCACAATTAAGGAGGCTGGCAAGCCCTAAGGTCTGCAAGATGAGTCAGCAAGCTGGAGACTCAGGAGAGCTGGTGGCTTAGTTCCGGTCTGCGTCCCAAAGCCTGAGAACCAAGATTGAAGGTAGTGTAGTCCAGTCCAAAAACTGCAAATTCAAGACCCAGGAATATCCAACATTTCAGTTCGAGTCTGAAGGAAGGAAAAAAGCCAATATTTCTATTTGAAGGACATTAGCCAAGAATTCTTTCTTACTTGGAGTATGGTCAGCCTTTTCCTTCTATTCAGGCCTTCAGCTGATTGGGTGAGGCCCACCCACATTAGGAAGGGCAATCTGCTTTACTCAGTCTACTGATTTAAATGCTACTCTCATCCAGAAACACCCTCACAGAAACACCCAGAAAAATGTTTCACCAAACACCTGGGCACTCTGTGGCCTAATCAAGTTGACACATAAAATTAACCATCACACATCTCCTTGGTTAAGTTTATTCCTAAATATTTAATTCTTTTTATGCTACTGTAAATAAAATAGTTTTTGTAATTTCCTTTTCAAATTGTTCATTGTAAGTGCACAGAAACGCAACTGATTTTTGTGTATTGATTTTGTGTCCTGCAACTTTGCTGGATTTTTAAATTTGTTCTAACATTTTTTTGCTGAATCTTTAGCATTTTCTACATAAAAGATCATGTCTTTTGCAAGCACAGGTAATTTTGTGTCTTCCTTTCCAATTTGGATGCCTTTTGTCTCTCTTTATTGCATAATTGCTCTGGCTAGGACTTCCAGTATTATGCTGAATAGAAGTGGTGAGAGTGGGCATCCTTGTCTTGTTCATGATCTTAGAGGAAAAGCTTTCTGTCTTTCTCCATTGCGTATGATTTGTGTGGATTTTTCATATATCGCCTTTATTATGATGAGGTCGTTTCCTTTTATTTCTAGTTTGTTAAGTGTTTTTATCATGAAAAGATGTTAAATTTTGTCAAATGCTTTTTTTGTATCAACTGAGATGATCATGTGTTTTTTTTCTTTATTCTGCTGATGTTACATTAATTGATTTTTGAATGTTGAACCGTCCTTGTGTTCCAGGAACGAATGCCACTTGGTCATGCTGTATAATCTTTTTAATACAGTGTCGGCTTTGGTGTGCTGGATCTTTCATCAGCATTCACAGTTTTCCTGTAGTGTCTTTGTCTGGCTTGGTATCAGGGTAATGTGGGTCTTGCAAAATGAGCCTGGAAGCCTTCCTTCCTCTTAAACTTTTTTGATAGTTCAAGGAAGACTGTTGTTGATTCTTTAAATGTTTGGTAGAATTTACCAGTGAGCTCACTTAGTTCAGTGCTTTTCTTTATTGGGAGGTTTCTGATTACTGATTCAATCTCCTTACTAGTTATGTCTCTATTCAGATTTTTATTTCTTCACGATTCAGTCTCAGTAGGTTGTATGTTTTTAGGAATTTGTTTAGTTGATACAGGTTATCTAATTTGTTGGCATAGTACTCTTATAATACTTTTTATTTTTCTTTTTTAGTGTGTTTACAGCTATAAATTCCCCTCTTAGCATTGCTTTCACTGCATTCCATATGTTTTGATAGGTTGCGTTTTCATTTTCACTTGGCTCAGTGATTTTCTAATTTCTCTTAGGATTTCTTCTTTGACTCATTTGTTGTTTAAGAGGATATATTTTAATTTCACATATTTATTGATTTTCTAGATTTTCTTCTGCTGTTGACTTCTAATTTTATTCCATTGTGATTGGAAAGAATACTTTATGAGATTTCAAGATTTTAAAATTTATTAAGACTTATTTTGTGACCTAACATGGTATATCCTGGAGAATGTTCCATGTGCACTTGAGAAAAATGCATATTCTGGTATTGCTGGGCAGAGTGTTTTGTACAGATTTGTCAGGTCCAATTGGTCTGTAGTGTTTTTCAAATCCTCTGTGTCCTTGCTGGTTTTCTTCTGGTTGTTCTATTCGTTATGAAAAGTCGGGTATTGAAGTCTCCTAAAGTTATTGTAGAATTGACTATTTCTCCCTTCAGTTCTGTCAATATCTGCTTCACATATTTGGAAGTTCTAATATTTGGTGCATACATGTTTGTAATTATTATACATTTTGGGGGAAATGATACATTTATTAGTATATAATATTCTTCTTTGCCTCTTGTGACAGTTTTTGACTTAAAGCCTAATTAGTCTGAAATCAGTATAGTTACTCCTGCTATCTTTTGGTTACTATTTGCATGAAATATCCTTTTACATCCTTTCACTTTCAATGTATGCATGTCCTTAGATGTAAAGTTTTTATCCATTCTGCCAATCTGTGTCTTTTGATGAGGAGTTTAATCCACTTACATGTAAAGTAATTACTAATGGGGAAGAACATACGACTGCCATTTTGTTATTTGTTTTCTGTATGTCACAGCTTTTTGTCCCTTATTTTCTCCTTTTCTACCTTCCTTTGTGTTTCATTGTCTTTTCTAATGACATGTCTTGATTCTCTTCTCATTTCCTTTGGTGTCTATTCTATAGATATTTTCTCTGTGGTGACCATGGGGATTATATATAATATCCTAAAATTATAACAATCTATTTTAAACTGATGCCAACTTAACTTAAATCACATACAAGACTCCACTCCATTTTAATAATTTCTATCTCTTTGTTGATATTCTCATTTTGTTCACATTTTATTTTCATGATTTTTTTTAGCTTTTTGTTTGTGTTTTCCTTGAGTTATTTGAGCATGTTTAAGATAGCTTTTAAAAGTCTTTGTCAAGTAAGTCTGATGCCTGTGTTTCTTTAGGGACATTTTCTGGAGATTTATTTTGTTCCTTTGAATGGACAATGTTTTCTTGTTTCTTTGTATGCCATGTGATCTTTTGTTGACAATTGGACTTCTGAAGAAAAAGCTACCTCTCCCAGGCTTTGCAGCCTGGCTCTGTTTAGAGGAAGACCTTCCCTAATCAGCCAGGTGTGAGGGCTTTTGGTCTTCAGGTCTCTTTTGGCCATGCATCCTCTTGAGGCCCGTGTTTCTCCCCTACCCTCAATTCTCCTGTACTATGGCTTTTTTTAAGCATCTTAATTTCCTTAAGAGTCTTACAGCCCTGCTTCTTCTTGGGGCCTTAGCTGTTCTGCTGTATTTCTCAATCAGCGATCTTTGCCCTGGGCATCTGTGGGTCTGTAGTGCCCTTGCAATTTTCATGAGCCATGCCTGCAGCTTGTCCTAGCCCAGGATCCAGGCTACTTTTGGCTGTCTGAGCTCTGAATTAGGCAACACTGAAACCAATCCCTCAGGCAGCCCACAGACAGGTTAAAAAGTTGCAAATTAGTTTCATGGACAGGGACTTGAGGCTGGGCCACTGCTTGCCCCAAATCAGACCACACCAGGGAAAGGGTGGGTAGACACATCATAAAATTTCCTACCATTTTGAATGTGGCTTTTTCTTGCTTTGACATTTGCTTTGTTGCAGTAGATCTTTGACTTACTTCCAGAATTCCTCTGAAGTTACTCTATTCAGTTTCTAGTTGTTTATTTAATGTTTCAGTCAGGAGATAGGGCTTGGAACTCCCTCATCCGTCATCTCGCTGATGTCACTCTGGACTGTGCTTGCACTTTTAATTCCATCTTGGCATCTGCTTCTCCAAGACCATAGATGAATACAGATTTGTAAGTCTTGGAAAGGATTTTACTATTTCCCTGAATGCAATTAAAGGCACTTGAGGAATGACATGATCTGATTTACATTTTGAGAGGATTTTCCTGACTGCTTTCTTGAGAGTAGCTTAGATGGTGGCAAGGGAAACAAATAAGTAGGCCAGTGAGGAGGCTGTTGCAACAGTCCAGGCTAGAGATTATGATGGCTTGGACTAGAGTGATAGGAGCAGGCATGGTAAGATTCTGAATATATTTTTTAGGTGGAGTTAATGAAGTTTACTCACAGATGGAATAAAAGGACAAAGGCAACTGGGAGCTTGGACTTGCCCGTGACTGAGAAGGGGGAGAGGCGGCGTGTAAATACTAGGAGCTCAGTTTTGGACGTGATAATTCTGAGGGGTCCATGAGGCTGTGAATGGGGGTGGGATATATATACGCTTGAAGTCCAAAGGAATGTCTGGGCTGGGGAAATAAATTTTGAATAGTAAAAAGCTGGTACTTAAACCTATGATACTAGATGTGATCTTCCAGAGAGTGAGTGTAGATAGAAAAAGCAACTTGTCCAAGGACAGAACACGCGATACTCCAATCCTTAGAGCTCAGTGAGGTGAGGAGGAACCAGAAAAGAATGTTTATAGAGGTAATCATTGAAGACATTCACAAAAACCTTATTTATATAATTTATTTTCTTGAGAAAACTACTATAGAATAGGTCTAATAATTATACACAAATTCTATGAGGTTTTATAGCACATTCACACGGCTAATTAACAGTCATTTTAGCAGTTATAGGATTAAAACCTGCCAAGTGAGTAAATTACAAAAACCACCACTTATACTTGACAGATCCAGAGGCCTAGCATTTTAAGTCATCACAATAACTTGAAATTCCACATTGATATTATAAATTCAATGTATAATATCAATTATATATCAATACTACATATAAAATATAAATGATCTTTTGGTAGGTAAAACTTTCTTGAGCAGGACACTAAAAGCTTTAACTACAAAAGAAAAAGAATTGATACATTGGACTTTATTAAAGCTAAAAACTTCTGTTCATCAAAAAGCAGCCCTTCACAAAAATGATACTTCACAAAAGAGGATGCCCGAATAGCTGTAAGCATATGAGACACTCAACATCATTACTCACCAGCTGTATTTATTTACTATAAAGAACTGGCTGACATGATTGTGGAGTCTGACAAGTCCCAAGATTTGCAGTCAGTGTGCTGGAGACCCAGGACTTCCCATCTGAAGTCTAAAGGCCTGGGAACCAGGAGGTTGATGGTGCAGTTCCAGTCTAAAAGCTGGTGGGCTCGAGACCCAGAAAACCAGTGTTTCAGTTTGAGTCTGAAGGAAGCAGAAAAATTGATGTCCTAACTCACAGTCAGTCAGACAGCAGTTCCCTCTTACTCAGCCGTTTTGTTTCATCAGGCTTTCAACTGATTGGATGAGGCCCACCCACAGTAGGGAGGGCAATCTGCTTTACTCAGTCTACAGATTCAAATGTTAATCTCATCCAGAAACAGCATCAAAGATACACCCAAAACAATGTTTGACCAAATATCTGGGCTTCCTGAGACCCGGTCAAGTAGACACAAAATTAACCATCACAGTACGTATATATATATATGTGTGTGTATATATATATTTTTTATAATTAATGTAAGTGCTATCTGGAATACTTTTATCGAACACGTGACTTGCTCTGAAAGAAAGGGCTTGCAATGTGAAGCAGATATACACAACATTCCATCAACCCACAGGTTTCCTTGGGCCCCTCCGCATTCAACATCCCCCCTAGGTACTTCTATTGTGAATTTTATCACCATAGATTATTTTTCCTTATTCTTGAACTCTGGAATAATTTTTTCTGCTTTTTCTCCCCAAGTGCCCCCAGTACATAGTTGTATATTTTACTTGTGGGTCCTTCTAGTTGTGGCATGTGGGATGCTGCCTCAGGGCAGCCTGAGGAGCAGTGTCATGCCCCATGTCCAGGATCCGAACCAGAAAAACCCTGGGCCAGCGAAGCGGAGCGTGCGAACTTACCCACTCAGTCGGTGCTGGGGCCAGTCCCATGGAATAACTTTTTGAAAAGTACTCTTTTGGATTTGCCGTTTCTCCCTCAACATAATTTTATTAAAGATTCATCCACTGTTTTGCATGTTTTGATGGTTCATGTTTTTGTTGTTGCTATATAGTACCATGTAGTATTGTACTATATAAATATACACCTTAATTTATCCATTCTCCTGTTGAGGGACACTTGGGTTATTTCCACTGTGTAGCTATTATGAATAAAGCAGCTGTGAACATTCTTGTATGAGTCTTTTTGTGGAAATGTGTTTTCATTTTTCTTGGGTACCTAGGAACACATCATAGGGTAGGTGTTTACTTAGTTTTAGCAGCCGAATCATTTTTCCAAGGTGGTTGAAACTCCCACTAGTGATTTATGAGAGTTCCGCTTCTTCCATATCCTTGCTAACCATTGGCATTCTTAGCCTTTTTCACTGTAGCCATTGTGGTGGGTATTTGCTGGTATCGTCGTGGTTTTAGTGTGTATGCACCTGATGAGTTGAGCATCTTTCATATGCTTACTGGCTCTTTGGGTATCTTCTTTTGTGAAGCGATGCCTTTTGATGAATAGAAGTTTTTAACTATAATAAAGTCCAATTTATCAATTCTTTTCCTTTTGCAGTTAAAACTTTTAGCGTCCTGCTTGAGGACGTTTTACCTACCACAAGGTTATGAAGCCATTTGCCTATGTTTTCTTCCAGAAGCTTGATAGTTTTACCTTTTACAAGTAGGTCTATGATGCACCACAAACTAATTTCTGTCTATGGTGTGAGTTAGAGGTCCAGTTCATTTTTCCAAGGAAATATCCGATTGCTCTAGCACCATTTACTGAACGTATCATCCTTTCCTCTGATGAATTTCACTGCTCACTTTGCTGTAAATCAGGTGGCTGTGCCTGTATGAACCTGTTTCTGGACTTTCTTTTCTGTTCTCTTGGTCTGTTTGTCCATCTTTGTGCCATTACAGCACCATTTGTAATGGTTGCAAAGTTTTGTTTTTCCTGTTGTTAGATATTTAGTTTGTTACCAAACTTTCTCTGTTATAAGCATGAATATCCTTAGAAATAAGCCTTTTGTGCAAATCCATGACTTTTTTCATAAGGTAAATTACAGAACTAGAATTGCTGATTCTAAGGAATGTACATATTTTAAATGTTTCTTATATATTTTCAAAGTGCTATCCAGAAAGTTACCAAATTAAGCTCCTGCAAGTTTTAGGTGAGAAAGCACCTTTATACCAATGCTGATACAGTTCTCCAATTATCTGTCAATTTATGGTTGGACTGGGAGCAAAATATTTCTTAGTTTTTGTTTTGCTTTGTTTTTTTGGTTACTAGTGAGTCAAGGGTGGATTAAAAAAAAATCAAGTGGCCATTTGGTTTCTACTCTTGTGAATTATGTATTCATATACCTTTTCTATTTTCCACTGGGATGTTTACTTTTTATGTGTTAGGAAGAACTTTTTTGTTTCCTGAGGAAGATTAGCCCTGAGCTAACATCTACTGCCAATCCTCCTCTTTTTGCTGAGGAAGACTGGCCCTGAGCTAACATCCGTGCCTGCCTTCCTCTACTTTTATATGTGGGATGCCTACCACAGCATGGCTTGCCAAGCCATGCCATGTCCACACCTGGGATTCCAACCAGTGAACTCCAAGCCGCCGAAGTGGACCGTGCGTGCTTAACCGCTGGGCAACTAGGCTGACCCCTGTCCTAGTCTTAATTAATAAACAAGTACCAGAGGTACACAATGAGTGCCTCTTAATATTTCTCAGCACCATTAATGTAAAAAATGTTTGGCTTTTCTTTGTTGTGCAAAATAATTGCATATAATTTACAGGCATTGCTGGGAGTGTTTTGTTTGCTTTGTTTCGCTTGATTCCCATTTCTCGTGGGCCAACCAGGTGTGGCCACCACAAAGCAGAGAGGAAGCAGCTGCCGGTAGAGTGTACATGGAACAGGGCAGAATGCTAGTGGTTGAAGGCATTCATCACCTCCAATCTCTTCAACCACGAAATGCAGAGCTAAAGTCCGGAGAAGGTAAGTGACCTGGCCACGGTTGTGGGAACTAGTGGTGGAAATGGAATGGGAGCCTGCCCTTCTCATCCAGAGCACAGTGATCCCCACTGCTCTTGCTCCCACTCACTTTATTATTGTGCCCCACCACAATGGCAACAGGACAACATGACTTCAGCCTCCGCTCCCCCCAGGACCATTGCAGGGGAGCCAAAGTCAAAATTTTCACCTTTAAAATTTTGCCTTTGCCTTAAGATGGTGCTTTAGGTGAGTCAGCCCTTGTGATGCTGTGACTTATAATAAGATACATATATACACGGAGTTAAAAAGAAACAGCCGGCTCCAAATGGAGTCCCTTGTGCTAAGTCCACATCACCAAATCAAGACTTAATAGCTACCCTAATGGCATTTCAACCTTCCCCAGGATTGTAATCTTAATTGATCAGTCTGGAATTTCCTGCCTAGACTAGTAAAATAATCCAACTAATAGACCTTTTTTGTGCCCCAAAGGAAGGTGACCTTGCCCCAAATAATCCTTTTTTTCATTTATGGCTTCCTTGTCCCACCCCCTCTGTGTCTTTAAAAATCTTTCCTTTTCTGTAGCTGTTGGGAGCTCCTTCCTATTTGCTAGATAAGCTGCTGCCTGATTCATGAATTGTTGAATAAGGCCAATTAGATCTTTAAATTTACTCAGTTAAATTTTGTTGTTTTCTTAACAGTGGTCTCAGTCCCCATTTCTGGCATAGAGTTCCTAAAACCTTTGGAATTTCCTAAGTGATGAGAGCAATCAAGGTATCTTTTGTTATGCTAATAAGGTGACTTTTGGAAAGCACCTCAGGAGTGGGCTGGTTGCCAGGAGAACCAACCATGTGATTAGAGAGCTGGAACTTTCAGTCCTTCCTCCTCCCTGCTGCCCTCCTCTGTGGAGGGGAGAGGGCTGGAGATTGAGTTCAACCACCAGCGGTCAATGATTTAATCAATCGTGCCTATGTAATGAAGCCTCCCTAAAAACCCAAAAGGTTGGGGTTCGGAGGGCTTTTGGGTTGGTGAACATGTGAAGATCTGGGGAGACTGTCTCGCTTAGAGAGGATGGACGCACTGTGCCTCTTCCCACATACCTTGCCCAATGCATCCTTTCCATTTGGCTGTTCCTGAATTATATGCTTTTAAATAAACCCGTAATCTAGTAAGTAAAATGTTTCTCTGAGTTCTGTGAGCCACTTTAGCAAATTTATTGGAACCCAAGGAGAGTTTTGTGGTATAGGGGATCAGAATTTGCCATCCCAAAATGTGTCTCTCTGGATTGATTATTTTTAAGAACAAAAGTCTCTGAAAGAAGCTTTGACCTTCTCCACTAACTTCCTAAAAGAATTTAAGATAGAAGGCCTGTTCCAGGAAGGAGCTAATCCAGTAAGATAACACTAGGTGTGGTAGACAAGAAAGCACCTAGGAAGCCGACTTTTATCAGAGTTCTCTTTCCAATCACATTGTCTATAGAGGGCCCCAGCAAATATTTGTTTACCAAACACTTGCTTTTCCATCTCCATGTGAATTGCCTTACTCTTCTTTGAAGTCCCAAACCACTATCCCCAACATCCTCCTTTGTCTTTAGTTGAAGATGGTAGTTAAGGTGGTGACTTGAGCCATTTTGGCAAGTTAACTCAAATTTCATGGGTTTCTCCCATGCATACGTGTTATTAAATTTGTTTGATTTTCTCCTGGTATTCTGTCACACATCAGTTCAATTCTTAGACTAGCCAGAAGAACCTAAAGGGTAGAGGAATAATTCTTCCTCCCCTACAGTGGGACCCTCTGACTTATACCCAGTTGATCAGGAGTACAGGTAACAACCAGAACTTGCAATTGGTGTTTAAAATGGGGTGGGGGATCTGGCAGGGCTGAACCCTTAAACTGTGGAATCTGATGCTGTCTCTGGGTAGATAGTGTCAGAATTGAGTTGAATTTTGTACACCCAGATTGTGTTTCAGAATTGCTTGATATAACAACACCACCAAAAAAACCCTACACATTGGAATTGGTGATGTAGGGGCTTCAGAATCTGTCACTCCAAAATACACCACTTTGGCATATTGATTATTTTGAATTAAAGGAACTTGAGAAACAGCCAGTACAAGAAGGACACTCCGAACTTCTTTCGTCCTCCTGAAAGCAGGAGATAAATCTCCGATGTGAAGGGTATGCTCCTGGTACCTTATCACCAGAGACAGGGAATTTAGGGCCAAGGAAGGCTGTATGAACAAACCTTGCTGCTTCTTCACCATTTTACCACCCTTAGCCCAGACCCCTTTGTCTTGTCAATTCTTCCCAAATTTGTTGTTTCTTTGTCTAAAAAGTATAAAAGCTTCCTGCTCTGGTCACTTATTGGAGTCTTGTATCTTTGTGGGGCTCCTGTACATACGTATGTAATTAAACTGGTTTTTCTCCTATTAGTTTGTCTTTTTATGAAGAGGGCTAGAGGTCTCAGCTGAGGACCTAGAAAGGTAGAGGGAAAATTATTTTCCTCCCCTACCGTGAATAGAAGCTAGTGTCCCTAAGTGGAAAATGCTCCTGGAATCGTTTGGTGCTCACTCCACTTCTTAGGCTGGTAATGACATGTGTGTCTGTGCCTTTGAAGGGTGAGGACCATGGGGCTCAGAGACACAGTGGTTTATGTGCTTGGACTGAGGGAGGACTAGAGCCCAAGTCTGTGCGCATCTGTCCCACTCGTCTGTTATTTGAGCCTCTCTGCTCTGTCGCCGTAAGAACTACTTTGTCTTTTTGCAAAAAAGAAGCTAAAGTAGGTCTAGAGAAAACCTGACATTAAAAAGAAGTCTAATGTTCTTCTAGATTTTGCTCTTTTTGGTAGGGTAGGGGTAAGGATCTGTGCATGTGAAGAGATCATGATGGCTTCGCTCAGGTGCTGTGTTCCTGGAAGTGTTCTGAAGGTGGCATCAGCCTTGGCTGTGAGTAAGAAGCGTGACTCCCTCTGTGCCAGCACCATCCCTCATAATGTTTCCTTCACCTGCCTGCTGATAGCTGATAGTAAGCCTGCTAGTACCTGGGCTGGGTAACTCTAGTATAAATGTTGCTGTAGAATAAATAAAGCACATTGTTTCCTTTGCTAGCCACAAGCTGTGATATAAGGGAGGGCAGGAAGAGGTGCTGGCCCCACTGAGGGGCTGAGTTTGGAGGAGGCAAACACACATTTTCTTGGGTTCTCATTTTTGCTTAAGACCAATGCTGGAAAGGGAAGATTTCCAAGAGCAAAGGAAGAGAAACTTAGCCTATGCCAACTCTTTGGACCCAATAGAATTTGGAGAGTATGATGTGTTTTTGAAAATGCTTGGCAAGGTAGTTATTTAAGATCCCCTGGGATGCTGGTCTATCTTAGCTCAGAAGCCTGTTCAGATCTGTCTAGTCAAGACAGTGGAGACGTTTAATGACCATCTGCCCTTCCACAAGTGCCAGTCTGAGAAGTGTTACCATTCACTGAAAGATTTGTGAGACTTTTTCTGCTGATGCTGTAGGACCTGCACAAACTTAGATTGTCAATGCGAGGCCAAGTTTGCATACATAGACAAATCTTCAAACTGTCTTCCTGCCTGCAAGAAAAATGATTTTTGACATGTTTCCCAGAAACTAAAGTTTGTTTGTTTGCTTTTCTAGAATTTAAAATTCAAGGCTTTTTCCTCCCCCAGTGTGATTGACTAATGGCATTAACAGAGCTGAATCAGTTATGTTAGTGTGGTCTAGCTCACTTAAGCAAAAATGAAGTCCCAGCCTCAAGAATGACAGCACCAGGGGTGTTTGGGGATCCAAAAGCAGAAACAAGCTGACTCTCCCTTTTGAGTGAATAGTGGAAAGCCTGTAACCTCTCAGTTTCTGTATGTAAGTCACTATTCAGGATATATCATGTGGGGAGAGAAGCCCTGGTCCAGCTATGGAGACTCAGAGCCCATCTCTTGATGACAATGATATCAGAACCATTAGAAACAGTGAAGGGGTAGTTCCCCAAAGAAGGGAAAAGATGCTGAGTGGGTAAAAATAGCCCATGTCTCCTTAAAAAATAAGGGAGGAAAGTCCCTTTTCTGGACCCTTGGAGGAGAGACCATGCTTAACTTGAAATGAGGAAGGCATGGGGGAAAGAGTAGTGAAGTGGGAATTAGGAGACCTAGATCTGGCATTATTGACTGTGATATTGTGATTTATAAGAAATATATATTTGGTCATTCATGTAACCAAAATATGTTTCTCATATATATTTGGTCTTCATCTACAGTTCTTGGCTCACAGCTCCCCAAACCCTTGGAATTTCCTAAGTGTTGAGAGTGATAAACGTGTCTTTTGTTATGTTAATGAGGTGACCTTTGGAAAGCACCTATGAATGGGGGATAGTTGCCAGGAGAATCAACCCTGTGATTAGAGGAGTGGAATTTCCTGTCCCACACCCTGATTTTGGGAAGGTCAGAAGGGCTTGAGGCTGAATCAGTCACCAACAGCCAATGACTTAGTCAACCACGATTACGTAGTGAAGACTCCATAAAAACCCAAAAGGACTGCTCATTGCTCTTTTTTGGGAGACTTTCCACGTTGGGGACCCTAATGCTTCAGTAGGGGAGGAAGAACTATTCCTTTACCCTCTAGGTCCTTCTGGAATGGTCTAAGAATTAAATCAACATGAGACAGAGTAACAGGAGAAAATCGAAGTTTAGTAACATGTATATATGGGAGACACTCAAGAAAACTGTGTAACTTGCCAAAAAGGCCAAAGCCACCACCTTAAATACCATCTTCAGCTAAAGACAAAGGACGATGTTGGGGCTAGTGGTTTGAGACTTCGAAGGGGAAGAAGGCAATTCTCTTGGAGGTGGAAGGCAAATGTTTGGTAAACAAATGTTTGCTGGGCCATCTATAGACAATGTGACCCAAGAGAGAGAACTTTGATAAAAATGGGCTTAGCAGGGACCCTCACAGTCTACCAATACCCAGAGTTATTGATGGTGATGGCCTGTTCTGGGACAGGCCTTCTGTCTTAAATTCTTTTAGGCAGTTAGGGGGAAGGTCAAAGTTTCCTTCAGAGTCTTTTGTTCTTAAAAATAATCAAGCCAAAGAGACACATCTTGGGGTGGCAAATTTTGATCTTTCACACTTCCACGTGCCACAGTGCTGGGCCCCAGACTCCACGAGGACAGAAGTCCTTTTGTTCGGGTCCTTGTCTCGTGTATCTCTTCATCTGGCTGTTGATTTGTATCCTTTAGTATCCTTTGTAATAAATCGGTAATCTAGTGAGTAAACAAGTTTTCTTGAGTTCTGTGAGTCACTCTAGCAAATCAGTCGAGCCTGAAGAGGGGGTCTTTGGAACCTCCCATTTGAAGCTAGTCAGTCAGAAGCACAGGTGACAAGCTAGGCTTGCAACTAGTGGAGGGTGGACTTACGGGGCTGAGACCATTACCTGTGGAATCTGATTCTGTCTCTGGGTAGACAGTGTCAGAAATGAGTTGAATTCTCGGACCCCCTGCTGGGGTCCCAGAACTGCTTTTTGGTGTGGGGAATGGCCACACACACATGTTGGAGCTGGGCCCAGGAAAGCTTTACAGTGACTCTGTGATATCCTGGGAAAGTGGGGGAGCAGACTGCAGAACACTCGTGAACATAGGGGACCACACCAAGCAGATATCTAGAATCTCAAGGCGGCTGTGGCCCAAGAGCATCAGAGCAGCAACATATAAAGCTTAACATACAAGGAGACAGACTCATGAGTCCAAATTCACCATGAACAGTCCTGCTGCAGCCAGGGTGAAGAAAGAAGGCTGCTACATAAAATTCCCCTACAGGTGTTTCATCAACTAGTCTTGACCAGAGGCCGAATACCTCCCCACACTGGGTTCATTCTACACTTTTGATCTCCTGGATTCTAACTCCTTGCTCAACTCTGGGATTCTTCGGAATGGAACACTGCTGCCTTGTGTATCAGATAGCATATTTGGTCCTTGATGGAGACAGTATGACTTGTCCTAATGAATTATTGCCTCTTTGTCTATTTGCCTTCTGAATGGTATCATGCTTTCCAGATTAGTACTCAGCATTTCACTTTGCAAAAATGCTTTTCATGTATTCTTGAGCGCTCTCTTTTAACAGAGTTATGAGGTGTGTCATTAGAATTTTTAGAGTCCCTGACCACTGAAGAAATTTAGCCACAGGGCAGCTGAGGCTATGCCTATAGACACAGCAAAAAAGGAGCCATACCAGGCAAACCAGGGCTTTACTGCAGAGCTGCTGACTCAGCCACTTTCTCTTCCCTCTAACTTCTTGCCAGATTTATGGCAATTATTGTAAAAGAGCGCTCAAGAGACAAGTATTTGCAAGTAATACTTTAACTTAGTTATTGAAAATTCAGATACGCTCTAGGGAGATGATCGGTGGGGGAACCTATTATTGCAAGTCAGCAAAAATATCTCAAATGGTACAGTACAGTTAACCCAATCCATTGAGACACGAGGTTTGGCATGAATCACATATATTGCAGCCCGTCCATGGGGATTCAATTACCCATAGGGCCTTATTATAATGTGGCTTTATAGAGCTATGATCCTGAGATACAGTAGAACACTTTATCACCAAGGATTGCACGGTCATCATTCAGAAGTGGTGTCAGAATCGTTTGCAGTGGCAGGACTATCAGACAGCATGAGATGCCAGAATTTCAGAATAAAAAATGTCCTTGGGGCTGGACCAGTGGTGTAGTGGTTAAGTTTGCATGCCCTGCTTTGGGGGCCTGGGGTTCACGAGTTCAGATTCTGGGTGCAAACCTACACACTGCTCATCAAGCCTTGTTTGGCAGTGTCCCACATACAAAATAGAGGAAGATTGGCAAGAGATGTTAGCTCAGGGTCAATCTTTCTCACCAAAAAAAAAAAAAAAAAAAAAGGAAAACAAATGTCCTAAGCAAGCCAAAGCCAGATCCTAGCGGTCAGAGAGGAGGAATAGATTGGGATCTGGGGGAGTTGGCAGATAAGAACAAGGAGAACATGGACATCAAGAAACCCAAGTAGTCAGTTGGCCAGGGGCTTAACCGTGAAACCAGAGGAGTGAGGCAAAGTGAGTCAGAGGTGAAAGGTCCAGCACTGTCATCCTTTAATGGGGTCTAGCTCCATTCCAACTTGTTTTAGTCTGCTGTGGCTGCTATAACAAAATACCATAGGCCAGGTGGCTTAAGTGACAGACATTTATTTCTGACAGTTCTAGAGGCTAAGAAGTCCAAGACCAAGGTGCCCACAGATTTGGTGTCAGTTGAGGACTCTTCCTGGCTCGTAGACAGCCATGCCTTTGCTGTGTCCACACATGGGAGAGAGAGAGAGACCATCTCTCATGTCTCTTCTTATCGGGGCACTAAACCCATCATGAAGGCTCCATTCTTGCGATCTAATCACCTCCCAAAGCCCCCACCCCCTAATACCATCCCACTGGGGATTAGGGCTTCAACATATGAATTTTGAGGGGCACAAACACTCAGTCCACGGCATGCTAGAGATGGTTTAGATGTCTATAATTGGTTTGTCATTCTTTTTGATTGCCCATCACTTGAGTCCCATTCCAATGTCTCCACTGTGAAGAAGTTTTTGCTATGAGTCTTTGTGGGAGTCAGAGCCCACTGCCATTATGAACCTGGAATTGTCAGGCACTTGCATTCCCAGCCTCCTTTGCAGTGAGGCCATGATCACATGACCCAGGCTTTGCCAACCTCACGTGCTGCCTTTGGATTTGAACCAGGAGCTGGGGAACGCCAGAAGTAGGCACTGAGAGAATTCTCTGATGGCGAGGGCAGCTGCAGCATGAGTGTGCCCCCAGCACAGTGGTGGCTGCAGAAGTAGTGGTACTGCCGGGTGCAGCAAGATGAAGACTCATGGTGGCAGAGGCAGCTGTGCAATCTGCGGCGTCAACTGCTTGGAGGGACTGCTGCCTTGGAATTGAGAGCCAGTTCTGCTGTGGGATTTTGGGATTCCTGGCCTGGCTCTCTAGATCTCCTACTGATTCCATGAGCTACCTAATATTTTTTTTAACAAATGACTCTTTCTGCTTAACTAAGCCAGAGTTGATTTCTGTTGTTTGCCACCAACAATCCTATCTAACGCATTGTGATGTTCTAGATGGCAAACAGATGAAAATTAAACAAAGAAACCTAAAAACCCAGTACCAGGGATATCAGTATATAATAATAGCTCTTTCTTGTTGAAAATAGTTTTTTCCTGCTGCTCTAAGCTATAAGGCAACAGTCTCTATAAAGCCGTCATGTGTCAGACCCTCCTTTCGCACCCAGTGTAAACTCTGTTGAGGCCAGACCCTCCCTAGGCCCCGTAGGGTTGGGTGCCCAGAGTTGGCGAGTCTTCCCCAAAGCACTTTCCAGCCCCTAGCTGATCAGCTCTCCTCTTGGTGCTGGCCTGGAACCAGGGCTTGCTCATTGGCTTTCTGCCCCTCCTCAACATACCTCTGCTTCTGCCCCTGTTCCTCTTCTCTCATTAGTGTCCCATGAAAGCTCTCCTCCCTGTATTTCCAGCGATGCTGCCGCACAGCAGGGCGCCCCAACCCCTAGCAAGGATGCAAATTCTGACAAGGAGATCTTAATTCTGAGGCATAGTCTTGTCCTGGCCAGAATCTCTTTATGTGCTTCCTGCTGTGACAAATGCCTAACCTGGAGAGAGAAAACAGATGAAGGTCACAACCAAGAGCAGAGGCTGACAACTGTGATTTTCCTCATGTGGCCTAGAATGAGCACGAATGAGAAATTTCATTTCAGGCCTTAGAAAAAAGGGATGAAGAAAGTAGAGCCTTAAATGCAGACAGAGAAGAAATATCAGATCAAAATCTGATATATCAGGTACTAAGTGTCAAACACCAATATCAAATACCCAATCTGTTATCGGCATCCAGAAATCCTCCTGAGGAGCTTGCTAATTTTGAATTGTTATTATACAAAATAAATGAAAAGGAAGGTCATGACTAAGGGGAAGTGGTCAAAGCCTGAGTGGTTGAAAAGAGAGCTCTTCCTTAATCGTTTACGTTGATAATCAAAGTAGTCAGCATCAATTTATCCACTCTGATCACTCGCTGACTGCAATGCAATTCTTTTTATAAAGTCGCCTTTGCGTCTAAGCCCTTAATCTAATCAGTGGTCAAGTTAGGCAGGAAATACATGTCTTTGGTCAATAGAGAGGCCCATCTACTTGGCAATCACACTGGCCTCACATCCTGCATTATTTTAATCGTGTCGACTGTAGGAGTCTCTGCATATGTTTAGCTCAGATGAAATCAGTCTAATGAGGTAGGGCTCAAGTAGCTTTAATTAGTTTGTGTGAAAATGTCGACAGTTTCATGCTGTTTTGTGTGGGCTCATCTCTGAGAGAAAGAGCAATACATCTTTTTTTCCCGGTTTCCTGATTACCCAGCTCTCAGGACAACATTGTCTCTTACCTACGTATCAATTCAGTAAGAGAGGGTTGGATGGCTTTACCAGCAGGTGTTGTAAAACTCTAAAATTAGGGTTGCTGAAATTCGATATAGTAGCAAATTAGGCCCTGTGGTGCAAGAAAGTTCTGAATGTTCCCTTAAAGTTGTTCCCCAAATGCCTCTGTGTTCTGGAATCCACCGAGGCCCATTTGTTCCTGATATAGTCGATCTGAAAGAGACCCCTGGGCTTCCACTTGCTGGAAAGTATTAGGTTGTGAATAAATTACTTTTCAAAACTTGGCTAAGTCTTGCACTCCAGAAGTGATCTGTAATAGTTTTAAAGTTGCTTGGCCTTTGTGAGATGCTGCAGAGAATTGGTGTCAAAAACTAGCCAAGCAAATCAAAAAGGTATGCCTTTCTCAACGGAGGCGATTCAGATTCGGGGAGTATTTTAAGCCTGCCATCAAAAAACTGTTGAAAAGCCTGCATGACCTTTGCAAAGCCACAGGGACAAAAGAAAAACATTGTTCGAGGATTACTTTGCATTTATATTTTATTTGGTTCCAGATCAAGTTTGTGTCCAGCTTTCTTACTTGGTGATTGCTATTATGCTCAATTTTCGATAATTCTTCTGGCTCAGAATTCCACTTCCATCCCAACCATCAGAAGCAGAGGTGGTGTGCTATTCAGATCACCTCAGGGTAGTTGAAGAAGAAATGGAATTTATTAAAGGTTATCAGAGAGCTCAGAGAAAGGACAGAGAAGCTGGAGAAAAGAAAAACGATACAATACGGAAGGCAAAGCAGGAAGTCGGACCCCCAGAGCAGTCCCCAGGGAGAGGCTGGCGGAGCCCCCCTACGGTCCTGCTGTCGCCAGGGGAAGCTAAATGCTGTCTTCAGGCTGCTGTGACATCACCACCAGGAGATTTCTTTGGGAGTCTCCTGAGGCCCTGCCTCACTTCCTCCAGAGCAGAATCTGGGGGGAGCATCTAATTGGCTGAGTCCTAGTGCCATGCCAAAGCTATAGCTGCCAGGGTCTGGGGAAAACAACGGTCCAAATCTGAGGCTTCCGTGGTGAGATGGCATCTTACCACGCACCAAGAGTTATACAGTGGCAAATTCCGCAACCGCGGGGAGAACGTTCAGATGATGAGCAGCAAAAAAGAAAGGCGAACATCTCTATGGGCAACAGGGGAGGCAAAATGGCAACAAGGATTAAGCTGGGTCTTCAATTCTGACGGGGCCTGGACGAGCTGGGTAGCTCAGAATACTAACCTTGAAAATTATTTCCAAAATGGACTTAGAAATGGAATATGCCAGAAGGAACCAGGGAGACATGAAGTTGGAACTAGGTTGAGAGTCACTCATTGAGGAGAGGGGTGTGGACACCCAATCTGGCTGCCAAAGAGACGACAACCAGGAGGGCACAGGGCCCCACAGGTGTTTTAAGTACTTTCCAGGCCCTCTGGGGAACAATGGTGGTGGATATGTAAGCCTCACTCGTCTCGCTCCTGGTGGATTTTTTCCCCTCCCTTCATCAGTTTTCAAACAGATAATGAGCCTGACTTTAGTTGCTCTGTAATTCCTCCTACTCAGCACCTATGTTCTTCCTCTGATTCTTTCTCAGATTCTGATTTTTGTTCTGCTCTTCACCCACTAACTTGGCCATCATTTTAACAGATCCCTTTGCTTGACAGTTTGGCCTCAATAGTCTTTACTTTAACCCATGTCTGGATCCCACTGAAAACAACTACAGTGTTCAGAAGGAAAGGGGTTATGGCCTGAATGTTTGCATCCTTCCCGAATTCACATGCTGAAGCCCTAATCCCCGATGTGACTATATCTGGAGATTAAATGAGCTCATAGGGGTGGGGCCCTAACTGGCTAGAGCCGGTGTCTTGAGGAAGAGACACCGGGGCTCCCTCTCTCCCTGTGCACTTAGGGGAAAGGCCACGTAAGGACAACGTGCAAGCCAGGAGGAGAGCTCTCACCAGAAACTGAACCCTACCAGAACCTTGATCTGGGACTTTCCAGCCTCCATAACCATGAGAAAATGAATTTCTGTCATTTAAGCCATGCAGTCAGTGGTGGAACATATGCCATCACCATTGTTGGGGAGGAAGAATTTTCCTCTACCCTTCAAAGGTTTTTGTGACTGTTCTAATAATCAAATTGACATAAGACAGATGAACAGGAGAAAAACAAATTTAATTTTGTATGTATGAGAAGACCATATACATAAGAGGTTCAAAGACAGAAAGTTAAAATGAGGTGTGTATGCCATCCTGAGCTAAGGAGTGGGATGGGGGCCTGGGGCTTCAGCGGGGAGGAGGGCAATTCACAGGATGATAAGAAGAGCTGGTGTTTGGTAATTAGATATTTGCCCCGCCATACAGATGGATCACTTAGATAAAATTTATCTCTGGTAATAACTCTCATTCTGGGACAGACCCCCAGTGTAAATTCTTCTAGGTAGTTAAGGAAAGGGCAGAAATTTCTCTTGAGCCTGCAGGGTCTTGACTGCCTTCGGGTTAAAATAATCCACATGTCCAAGTGCACGTTTTGGAGAGGCTCCTTCTGAACCCTTCACTATCCAATACTTACTTTAAGGAAGTGTTTTTATTCTGCTGGCCTGTTGGTTTCCTTGTGGTCACCTGACTTGTTGAGAAATTATCCCACTGCAATCTTTGATTATATTCCACTATTCATTTAACAATAACAATAGTCTTTCTAAGTTTGTGAGCCTTTATCCGTTGTGAATCTTCTAGAGTGTAACTGGATGTGATACTATGATTGGGGAACTCATGCTGGAGGAACATCTCATTTAAATGAAAATTGTAATTAAAAAATGAAAGCAACATGCTGGGGAAGATTGATAAAGTTTTTTCCATCTTTAAAGGCACAGCTACAGTACGTGGTCTATAAAATGCTCTGACCAATTCTTTACCAAATTACCAGAATCAGCACATTCCACTGGCTTTTTACTTTCAGGGTAGGAACATTGGGAGCCAAGACTTGGATTACACCCAAGATGCAAAATACCTTTGAGCTTTTATTTTGGAATTGTTTTAGTAAAGAAACATATTTTTAGGGGCATTCAGTGGATAGATAATGTTTGTCTTTTAAGATAGCTGTTGAAAATGTGAAACAACCAAACGTCACTTGGAACAAAATCTGGTGACACACTGAGCTATGTAGATGCTCTTTGGTCACAAAAAACAAGAATTGAGGAGAAAGTGATTACAATGATTTTTTTATGAGTCTCTTAGAGTGGCTCAGAAAAGCTCCAGAATTGTCCCCCAAACTCTTGCAAATGGAAGCGTGTGAAATGTGTGCATTCTCTCCCATGGTGACTGTTTTGAAGGACAACATGCATTTGCATTGTCATTTTCTGTCACTCCCTCTGAGCTGTCTCTGACCAATTTAGGGTGTTTTTCTCTTTATATACTCGTTTCCCTGGGTTAGCAACAGCAGTCAAGGAAGCTTTTAAAGTGCTTACCTGTCAGGATGGCTGTTAATATCAGTTTCCAAAAAAAGTTGCCATGATTTATATGAAGCTTTTATGCTGAGCAGAATTTATGAACTTTCCTCTGTATCGTGACCTGTCAGTGTCAGGAACTAACTGTAAATCCCTGGGCTCATGTATTTGGATGCGTGACAGTGCTGCAGAGATACAGTTCAAGGAGTGGTAGGGTGGAGCGGACCCAGGGACATCTCATTTCTCATCAAATCCGAAAAATCCGGGAGCCATAAGAGCTGATATTTTAAGGTTGAAGCTGCTTTTTTTCCATGGAATTGAGGTATTGAAGTCAGAGCAGTTTTGAGAGGCACCATTCAGTGAAGCAAAGTGAAAGGAACCGGACCTAGGGCTCATGGACTCAGGCTCTATTTCCAATTCAGGCAAATATTCACCATCTGTTTTTCATCTTTTAGTCACAGAAATGAGATATTTTGAAAGAATCAGTGTGGATTTACTATGGGTTTTTACATGCTCAAAATCTTTGCATCAGAACGACCTTTGAAACAAAGGCTTGATCTAGAAAGGTTTGCACATTTATAAAACAAAGGTTGAACCAGAAATAGCGTTATGTCTGATATTATAGTATAGTAGCTCAATTACACATTTTCCCTGAATATATTCAGTGTTGCAAAAATTGCATATTTAGCTTCTTGCCTGAAATAACATTCATTTACATTATTATCATGAATAAGGGCAAAAAAATGTGAGTCCAAACATTGATTTATATATGAATTGGCTTTCACTTTAGGTTAAGAAAAATCATAATTCTAAAACTTAAAACGAAGGCTGGCAGGCCTAATTGTAAATATTAAAAGGTGTGTTGGCCGTTATCCTGTGTGGTTCTCCCCTTCCAACATTTACAAGACGACTACTCAAGTCCGTCACCTTGAGTTGAGCCTCGAAGTACGTGCTGACTCCGTCGGGTGTTCATGTGGCGTGAAGTGCTTGTGCTGATTGTTTACTTATGGTCGCTTGGCCCCAAGCCAGCCCTACAGTGCTCCACATTTTGATGTTAGGGCTGGGTCTGTGCAACAAGATGCCCCAGACTCCCTTACATTCTGGCATCCTATTGCTTGATGACATGTGGTCCTTGGAGCCCGAGAGGGAGATGGGAAAGTGGAAGGAGGCAAGATTTCCTTCCTGTTTCTAGCCCCGTTAGCATCCCTCTAGCACAAGTCCGCCCGCGGGCTTCTTTCAGGCCTCCCAGAAGCTGCTGTGTCCCACCCAGCCCTCAGAGTTCATTGCAGCAGCTGTGCAGTGCCCCCTCAGATATCTAACACCAGTCAATCTAACAGGAAATCTGACCAAGCATCCTCTGAGCTCCTGAGTTTTGGTATTACTCCTCTTCACCTCTGTTCCTGCAGCACCAGGTGGCAGCTGCTTCCTGCCAGTGCGAGTGCCTCAACCTTCCAACATCTGTGTAAACAATTCCCTGTATTAAATCCCCTTGATTTGAAAAGCCTAGGGTGGTTTCTGGCTTTCTGACCGGACTGTGACTAATAGAGTACTATTATAGCCAAGCCTAGGTTTTCTTAAAATTAGTACAGTTATGGCTTCAGTACACATTTACAAACAACACAGGGGAGAGAATTTTCCTGCATTAATTGGTAAGTTAGGCGATTAAGGGATAAACACAGCAAAGTACACAGAGCTTCTACCAGTAACTGGAAATTAGGCTTCTGGAACTCTCTGGCCCTGTTGGCAGTGAAGCCTAGATTTTAAAACTGTCTTAGATACTTCTTCAAGAGAACTCACTGACTTTCATGGGCCACTGCTTTAAATGGTTAAGCAAGAATATCACAGTGGTACGACCATAACCTCATGCGTTTATAGTTCTTCTAAAAATCTTATGAGCTCGTTGTTGAAGATGGAGCCCCAGTCATCACGTCTAGGCTCCAAGTGGTAGGTTGGAGAAAGGCGGGAGAAGGACCAAGGCAGTTCCCTTTAAGGACACACCCTAGAACTTGCACACATCCTTTCCTCTTACATTTCCTATGCCAGAATTTAGCCAAGTGGGCATACTCAGCTGCAAAGGAAGCTGTACGTAATTTTTAATCCAGGTAGTCAGGAAACTGGTTAAAAATCTGGGATTCTATAAGTAGAAGAAAAAGGGTAATGGGGGAACAATTAGCATTCTGGGCCAGACCGTGTTATGGAGGAGGAGATCCTTTCATTCAACAAGCATTTTCTAAGTGCTGGGTACCTTCTAGGTGCTGGGACACAGCAGTGGATAAGCCAGACCTCTGCCCTCAAGAGCTTACATTCTAATGTTGGGAGCAGGAGGCAGATAACAGGTAGATAACAACCAAAACGCAGATAAATACTATAAAGTCTGCTCAGTGACTTCTGAGAAGAGACCTGGGGGAAGAGCATTGAAGGCAGGACGTGAAAAGTCCTGGGGTGGGCAAGATTGGAGTGTTAGAGGAGCAGCCAGGAGGCCAGCGTGGTTGCAGCTGAGCAAGGGGTAATAGACGAGATTGAAGAGATCAGGGGTTACATGGGAAGGGAGAAGTCGATCAGATGTTAGATTCTATCAACCATCGATTCTTTCAGTTAACAGAGTAAAAACAGTCATTCATGAGTTCATTCAACAAGCTTTTTAAAAAGTGCTTCTTACGTGCCAGCCTCTGTACTAGTACTTTGGATGCAAACATCGTCAGGGCCACAGAGGAGCTCATAGTCTGAGAGGGGACAGAAATGCAAACAAATAATGGCATTATAAAGTGGGAATACAACTGTGTGTAGAGCCCTGTGGAGCAACCCGCACTGGGCTGAAGAGAGCTGCGGAGGAGGCTTCTTGGATGAGGAGGGGAACGTGCTGAATTAAAGGACGAGTCAGAGGATTGATCCGGGAGGAATGGAGAGGGGATGTTCCAGGCAAAGGGGAGATCCTTGAAGGCAAGAAGCAGCGCAATGATTGTGTGTGTGTGTGTGTGTGCGTGATATAGTTTAGAGGTGCTGCAGGATGAGACTAGACAGATAGGCAGGGGCCAGAATACGGAGGTCTCTGTCCCAGGACAAGTCTGGACTTTGTCATGACAAGCCTTGTATTTCATCAGATCGCTTCATGGCAATGGGGAGGATTCAGGGATGTGAGAGCAGTGCCAGGAAAGTGGGGAGGGGGTGGGTGTGAGAGGCGGCAGGCTACGAGGAGGCAGGGGTCAGAGAGCAAAGGGCTCCAATCGTCATCCAAGATGGATGAGCGGAGCTTTGCTGCTGACTCTGTAAAGCGCTGGGCTCAGAGCTGCAGGTACACAGACGCTTCAGGGCTGTGTACACTCACAGGGAATTACACTCTACAATTTGGGTTCTTCAGGCGGCCGCCCTGTGGCCGAGCAGTTAAGTTCGCTGGCTCTGCTTCGGCGGCCCAGGGTTTCACCCGTTTGGATTGTTGACTCGGACCTAACACGGCTCATCAGGCCACGCTGAGGTGGCGTCCCTCATAGCAGCGCTAGAGGACCTACAGCTAGGATATACAACTACGTATCGGGGGGCTTTGGCAAGAAGGAAAAAAAAAGTAAGATAGGTGACAGATGTTAGCTCAGTGCCAATCTTTAAAAAAAAAATTGGGGTTCTTTGGAATGTTAGCCTGTCAAAACACTCTAAGGCAAAAAGGCTTCATGGTCATATAATTTGGGTTAGTGTTGTGTATCTCATCTTTCTTTAGATTATTGCCAAGCTTCTTTGTGTGTTAGAGTCTCTGAGAATTCCTCTTCACTTGCCTCTAAATCTATAGATCTACAGAAAGTACCCCAGGTTCCCAGCACACTTTTGCCCCCTCCCCCTGTGATCTATTATTTCCCTGCAGAACCATAGTCCACAGGATAGAGTTTGAGGAAACACTGGCCTAATTCAGCTCCCTCGACTGACAGAGCCAGGAAACTGAGGCCAGAGGATTTAAGACTGTAAGGTCAGGAGAGCGGGACCTGGGCTGTGGAGTCTATGTTTTCAGTCCAGTGTTCTTCTCGCGCATCCTTCTCTCCAACCAGAGTTTTTAGGGAGAATCTAGGTATTGAGCACCGAGCGAGGCATGCCGTCCTCCACAGACAGTTTCTGTCAGCTTCAGACTAAGGGGAAACAAAACAAATCAAAAGCCACGCTGTGGCACGGGTCATACACACAGGTGGAGAATGAAGCATCAGTTCCAGTCTTGGGCAGGGCACATTTGCAAGATGTCAGCAGGGACTTGGGGCAAACATGGAGGCCCCAGGATATGCCCACCCTCTGAGATGGAACCCAGGCAGGGTGTGGAAAACACAGTTCATTTCCAGAGCCTGGGTGGGAGGTGAAGCGTCCAGTGTGAGGCGAGTGGGATGGACTGTGGCCTCAGAAGTACACAGTGAGAAGGATCTGGCTTTGATTTTTAAGTCAAAGGCAAGCAGTCTGCAAAACTAGAAAGAAAAGAGGGGGAATCACATCCACTCTCTGGCACATGGGGCTGTAGAGATGGAGCACGCATGTTCTAGCTAACATGCTAGGGCAGGCATAAGATTCCCTCTTAGCTGTCAGTGTCCTGGTGTGTGTGTGTACATGTGCACACTTGCTCAGGTCTGTATGTGTGTGGGTGTGTGTATATGGGAGAATATGGGGATGGGGAAATCCCCAAAACTTCCCTCAAATAACAGGCAGAACGGAGCAGGTCTTTGCTCTTGGAGAGAGCATTGAGGCTGCATATGGAGGATAGTGACTCGATGATGCTCGCCAGGTGCTGGCACTGGAGCTCTCAGACGGATGGCAGAATAATATGGCCACTCACACACAAACAGCAACAGTGATTACAGTTATAAACACCGATGATTAGAACAAAATAATAAGGTCAGGTCTGATCTAGTTTGTTGGCAATATTTCCCTTACCTTAATAACTGTGATAACTAATTAGATGCGGCGTCCCTGCTGGTTTGATTACGTGGTGTCATTCATTTACAAAGATCGTTTAATCCCTGCCTCTAGTTTCTCTCCCTTCGTATCATCCTAAATTAGCTGCTGTCAGAGTTATCTTTCGAAATAGAGCTCTGATCATATTACTTGCCTACTCAAAAAAGTCTGTGATGAACACTCTCCTCCCTCTTAATGAATTAAATCCAAACTTCATGGTGTGGCACTCGAGAACGCCCGTGAACAGGCTCCAGCCCACCTCCCCAGATCCTGCCGTTAGTCCCTCTCATAATCCTGTGTTCAGAGATGATGTTCAAAATGTGTAACAGTAAAGTCTGGGCACCAGCCAGCCCAAACCAATGGGGCCGCAGTGCTGGAGCAGGGGCCTGCAGGAGCCCTGCTGTGTCAGGGAGGCCCCGGGAGCCGAGGTGGCAGCTGGGATGGCAGTGTGGACACTCAGGGGCTGGGACCAGAGGCTCTTTACTACTAGTCTGAAAGCATTTCATTACTTTAGTAGCCTGCATATCCTTTCCGTATGTGCCAGCTGAATATCAGCCGGCCTGTCTATGCTCCACTCTTCCATTTTGTTCTGTTTCTTGCATGGAACATATTCTCTACCTTGGTGCCTTTGTGCATAGTTCTTAACCAAGCACACCCCAGATAAAATTGGTCTCTGTACTTCCAAATCCTACAGTCTTTCAAGTTCTACCTTAGATGTCACCTTTCCCATCAAGCTTTTCCTAATTTCTTTTCCAAAAGCAGTGTTGCTTTCCTCTGAGCTGTCATGGCTCTTCATCCGCCCTTCTCCTATCCTGTCTCCAGCAGAGACTGCCCTGGTGCTCATCGACTGTTTTCCTGTGCTTCCTGGGCAACGATCCAGATCACATTTCCCGGTCTTCACTAGGGCTGACCATGTGACTGGGTACCAGGCAAGAGAATGTGGGCAGTGCAGCTCATAAAAAGCCTGCCATGCAGTCCTCCACTGTGTTCCCCAGAATGCCAACTGGATGCTGAGGAGCCAGTGAGGGAGCAAGAGGCTCTAGGAGATGGCAGGCTGTGAGAATGAGGGAGCTGGGTCCCTAAATCACCGTGCAGAAAGCTGTCCACTGAACGCCTGCTTTGAACTGTTAAAACAGTGAGAAATACACTATGATTGCATACCACTCATTACCTTCGAACTTATCATTGTTTATGTAGCTCTCCCATTTCATCTCGGTTGTAGATTTCTTCAGTTTACAGTCCATGTTGAGCTCAACTTTTCTTAAGTGAAATATTTCAAACATATGTGAAAAGTATAAAGAATATAGCAGATATGTATTCACCAGCAATACTGAACAAATGTTATAACTTACCCATATTTGCCTCAAATCACCTTTAAGTAATAACTCTTTACAGATACAGTTAAAGTTCTCACTCCTCCATCTTCACAAATCTCATTGCTTTGTAAGTAGTAGGTGTTCAAGAAATGCTTTATGAATGAATACGTGAATTCTGACACCAGAGAGAAAACAACTCACTGGTGATAATTGATTTAAATTTGATGTCCTTTGTGGCCAAATCTATGCATTTCTGGGATCATTTGGTTCCATGAAATGCAATGAAGCTAAATGACTCAGACTCAAAAGGAAAGCAGATCCGGGCCAGCCCGGTGGCGCAGCGGTTAAGTGCGCACTTCTGCTTTGGCGGCTCTCGGTTCTCTGTGTCGGATCCCCGGTGCGGACACGGCACCCCTCGGCAAGCCATGCTGTGGTAGGCGTCCCACATATAAATTAGAGGAAGATGGTCACGGATGTTAGCTCAGGGCCAGTCTTCCTCAGCAAAAAGAGGAGGATTGGTGGCAGATGTTAGCTCAGGGCTAATCTTTCTCAAAATAAAAAAAAGGAAACCAAATCAGTTGCCTCCACTGGTATCAACACCACCTATATCACCTGGCCACAGCCTGACTTTACAGGTGAGGGCAATTGGTTTTCTTCAAAATGCATAAGTACTGAACATTCTCTGGAAACAAAATTTATTTTTCATTGTGGACTAATATAGCTTGGATTAAGTTTATTCAAATATAAATCTTTATAAACTCTGGGATTCTATGTCTTTCTATATTTCTATTATTATATGACTTTATTATAGTAGTAGATATATAATATATAAAGTATCTAATATTACTTTGTAATAGACAATTTTATATTATTATTCTATTAAATGTTCTATTTCTTTTCCTGTCTTTCAACACACCAATATAATTACCTCTAAAATAAAGTCCTCCTTAATGTTGAATCACAAATATGTGATAAAAAGCTTCATTTTTACTACTACCCTCTGGGTGGGAGGATGTGACTCCATCTAGAATGTTTCTCCAACTTGGCAGCACATTAGCGTCACCTGGAGAGCTCTAAGCATCCCAGTTGCAGCCTGCACCCCACACCCATTAAATTTCTGGGGTTAGGACTTGGGCTTCAGTATATTTTAAAACTTTCCAGATGATGTCAACATGCAGCCACGTTTGAGGAACAGGACTTTTGACTTTTTGGTTTTCAGATATTCTTTGCATTTTTTTCCAGAAAGTTCGGACTGTGAGAATTAAGTTGGTTCCTTAGTGTCAGATAATCATTGCTTTGATAAATTTCAAATGAGTCAGAACATTGCCCTGTTTTGACCAGTGCTTCACCATGGCAACGCACTCTATCATCGATGCGTAAATGGGATTGTACAATCCTCAGCCCATACTCTGGTAAATTGCTTAGTAACCTTCTCAGTGAATAATAAGATTGCAAAGAAAATCTTTATTATTACTATTACCAGAAATTACACATTATAACACTGGTTATTTTCTTTCCAGTTGGTGTTAAGAAATTAAAGTCATTTAAAATCTAATAACAAGGCTACTTGCTATTCATTTAATTTCCTTCTAGAAGAAAAAGTTCCCATTAATAATTTATTTTCTGGTGACTCTCTTGCTATTCTCATTAAATGACACTTTAGTGAATGTAAAAGTAGCATCCTTCTAAGCACAGAGACAGAAATGGCTAAATTAGGGAAAGTCTGAACTTCTCTTTGTCACCTAAGAATTTTTTAAGCAAATACCCCATAAGAATAAAGGTTTACTAAAGGAGGCCTGAGTTCAGGGGATGATTTCCAGCACTGAGCAGGATGAACAGAAGTCAGAATGGTGCCTCTCCTACCCAAAGATGATGCTATTGTGATGCATATACCATTTCTAGTTATTCTCCCAACAGTCAGGTTGTGTTTTTGCTAATATGGACATGCCCCCATCAGGGCTGTGTTTTGCACAATTCCAAGGAATGCCATTCACCGTGAGGTCTTGTAACAAATGCCTGTTGTGTAGTGCACAATGAAAGTGATTTTGCACAGAGGCCCCTGATCTGTCCCCTCTGAGCAGTGTCACATACCTGTAAAGCAAGCTCAGAAGTTCCTTCAATATGACTGGCTCACCTGGTCTCTTCACCATAGCTCTCTTACTATGGAAACTCGTTCTGAGGGGGTGAATTCTGATTCTTGTAGTGAAATGTTATGATTTTAGGATAAAGAAGAAGAGCTAGGTAGTGAGTGAGTTTGAAACAAATTTGCCAACTTTTTCCTTGGCATGGGCCCCTTTTGCCCTAAACATTTAATCCAGGCCCATGCATCATGTTCTAGAAGATTGCAAAAAGCAAGCCATGCTCTGGACCTCCCCTATTTGCACCCCTTGTCATTCTATCTCCATTTCTTCCTGACTACCTAGAGATGCCCTGGCTGTAATCCTAGCCCCTGATGCTCGCATTTGTATGGCTCTCTCTATTTTTCTGCATTAGGACAATTGCGTGTGGAAGAGATGATTGAACCACGCCAATTCCTTCTGCGTCTCCTAATGGAAGAGGGATTTCAGTGATCAATGAGCAATAGTGATACTTAAAATTCCCTTCAAAATGTCTAATGTGTCCTCCCAAAAATCTCCCAACTGTTTATTTTATTGTGGAAAAATGTGCAGAACATAAAATTTACCATTTTAACCATTTTTAAGTGGCCAGTTCAATGGCATTATGGATCATTCACATTGTGCGTACATCACCAGAAATTTTTCCTAAACTCGGAAATCTGTACCCATTAAACAGTACTCCTGATTCCCTCCTCCCCCAGTTCCTGGCAACCAACCATTCTGCTTTCTGCTCCATGAATTTGACTACTCTCGGTACCTCATATAAGTGAAATCATACAATATTTGCCTTTTTGTGCTAGTGATTATGCTAATAATGTCCTCAAGGTTCATCTATGTTGTAGCATGTGTCAGAATTTCATCCCTTTTTAAGGGTGAATGGTATTCCATTGTATATATATCCCAACCATTTACAGATAGAAAAACCAAGCCATGGAAACATTCTAGTAACAGAAATAAAACATTAGAATCCACTTATTGGTCTCTTGATTAATGGTTATTACAATTTGGAGGGCCAAGGCTTAGTTTTCTTGATCTTTGTACGGCTGGTGCCCAGATTTTAACCCTTGTTTGGACAGCATTTAGTTGAAAATGGACAGACTAACAACAAACATTTGTGATCACTCCCTCCTAAAACTTATCTAAAATGGCATATAAGGAATGAAAAGGTGAAGATTATTAAGAGAAAAGAGCATGTGAGAGGAGACTGCAGCAAGCAGGAGACTGCAACAGGTTTTTGGAAGAAGGAAACTGGATGAATGAACAGCAATTGACTAGTTGAGCAGAAGAAGCTGCATCCTAAAGGGCTTAAAGAGCTCGGTTCTTCCAGATAATCCCCAGGGAAGGCAGCGGTGGGGGTGAGTGTAGGGGATGAAGATATGAGACTTGGTCGAAAGTCTGGACAGAGTGTTAAGACATTCCGCTCTTCTACCCATGCTCATGGTCATGTTGTCACACTAGCAGGCAAGAAAGAGGAGATTTAGTCTCCAAAGAAACTGGCCAATAGATACTTGGGAATCGGAGACACAGAGATGGCAAAAAGAGGAGCAGAAATCAGGTGGATTAAGTAAAACCCTGATGACAAATGGTGAGATTTCCTCCAGATTCCTCTCCTTGCCCCACTTCAAGAATTCAGGACGATGGGAATGTATGGATTCTTCTTCAGAGAAAATGAGCAGGCCCAGAGAGAAGACATTAACATCTGGGGATCTTCCAATGAAACGGCTGTTTCCTCTCCCAGCCACCTGACAGTGAAACCCAGGAGTCGGCAAGTCCTGCCCAGGCAGTTTTCAAGGTCTCACTCTGAATAACTAGCTGAGGGTCACCACCGAGATGAAAAAATAGAGAACAAAGTAAACAGAGAAAAGAGTCCTAAAAGATCAGACATAATACAGAGAACCAGAGAAGCATAAAAAAATTGTAACGAATATTCTCAATGAAAAAAACATGTTATGAACAACAGAGAATAAAGCACTGTTGTAAGTTACAAACATGCTACTGCAATAAAAAAATTAGTGGATAATAAGAAATAATGACATGGAAATTGAAAAATAATAGGGAAGTCTAAACTTAGAGGATCTATCTAGGAGATCTAATTACTGACTAATGGGAATTTCAGAAAGAGAAACTGGCGCAACTGTGGGGAAGAAATTATCAAAGAAATAATGGCAGAAGAACAGAAGGATCCATCCATCTGTCCATCCATTCATCCACTGAACAAATATTTGTTGAGTGTCAGATATTCTCTTAAATACAGAGAATACACAGCTGATCAAAACAGATGAAAAATCTCTGCCCTTATGGAATTTACATTCTAGTAGGGGAGATAGATAAAATAAATATAAAGGTAAAATAGAGAGTATATTGGTGGTAAGTGCTAAAGAAAAATGTCTAGCACGTAAGGCAGAACAGAAGTGTCAGCATGTCTTGCAGTTTTAGACAGGATGGCCAATGTGAATGTCTCCTGAGACGAGGATAGTTGAGTAAGTCCTGAAGGAGGTGAAGGAGGAGCCACGTGGACCCCAGGAGAGGATATCAAGTACAAACAACGGAAGGTAGGAGTGTGCCCGCATTGACTTGGCACCGCAAGCAGTGGCTGTAGAGGACGAAGCAGAGAGAAAGCAATGGGAGATAAAGTTAGGGGTGGGATAGGGTTGGGGCTTTGTCATTTTAGGGATTTTGATTGCTACCCCAAGTGATTCCATATCAGTTCACAAAAAGTCATTTTTTTTTAATGGCTTCAGGTTACTCCAATGCATATTGTACCATGGTTTAGTCAACCAGTCTCCTATGGGGGCATTTGGATGGTTTCCAACATCTTGCCATCACAGTTATGCAGAGTGAATAAACTAGTGTATATGTTGTTTAGAATTTGTGGAAGTGTACTTTCAGGGTAGACTCCTAGAAGTTGGATTGCTGAGTCAAAGCATAAGTGCATAGGCAGTTTTGTTATCTTCTCCCAATTCCCTTCCATTCCATCGTGCATACCAAGGGGACCACTGTGCACTCCTCCCAGCAATGCATCAGACAATCTGTTTCCCCTTCTTCTCACCGTGTGTTGTCAAGCTTTTGAAATTTTGCCAGTCTAACAGGGATGAAATTGTAGCTTGGTGTAGCTTAAATTTTCATTTCTCTTAGCCCAAGAGAGGTTGAGTCTCTATTCATATGCTCAAGAAAAAGACCATTTGTCTTTTTCTGTGAAATGTCTTTTCTTATCTTTTATCCATCTTTCTCTATGATTTTTCCCGCTTTTATTTTTTAAGAGCTCCTTATATAATAATAAGATTAAAATTTCAAATATTTTATGTTTGTCATTCACTTTTTACTTTGTTTATGGGATTTCCTCATGTGAAAAAAACTAGGCTTAATATGTGGTCAAATTTATCCATCTTCTCTTAATTGCCACTAGATTTTGAGTCATTCATAGAAAGACTTTCTTTATATCCATGTTATAAAGGAACTCATCCGTATTTCTCATAGTTCCTCTATTTTTAAAAAAACCAATTAGATCCCTGACTTATTCGAAGTTTATTTTGGTTCAGTGCATGAAGTATGGTCCAATTTTATCTTTTTTCAAATGGTTGTACTATTGTCCTAACTTCATTTAGTAAAAAGCCCCACTTTTGTCCAGTGATTTGAGATGCCACCATCATAACATACTTAACTTTCACATGTACATGGGACTGACTATTTCTACATTTTCAATTTTGTTCCATTGGATCATCTGTCTATTTGTATTCCCAGACCGCCTGTCAATTTATAGAGGCTTTATCCTATCTTTTATTGTCTTCTTGGGCAATCTCCTCTCACTGACCGTCTTTTTCTACCTGTTCTGGTTTCCTTGCTGGTTTATCTTTTCTCTTTTGTTTTTAAAGATTTATTTTTTCCTTTTTATCCCCAAAGCTCCCCGGTACATAGCTGTATATTCTTAGTTGTGGGTCCTTCTAGTTGTGGCATGTGGGACATCGCCTCAGCATGGCTTGATGAGTGGTGCCATGTCTGCGCCCATGATTTGAACTGGTGAAACACTGGGACGCCAAAGTGGAGTGTGCAAACTTAACCCCTCGGCCATTGGGCCAGCCCCTGGTTTATCTTTTCATGTGTACTTTTGAATCAACCTGTCTAGCTCTAGGAAAAAGAAATATTATTTTTATTGGGATCCCTTTAAATTTAAGCATTACGTGGTGGCGAACATCTTTTTGATGTTGTCATCCTTACCAAGAACAAGGGATATCTTTTCATTTGTTCAAGTCTACTTTGGGGTCTTTTAGGCATGTTTTGACAGTTTTCCTTTTACAGCTTTTGGAAATTTTTTGTTCAGTTTATTTCTAAGAATTTTATTTTTATTTTGTTGTTACTGAAAATGATGTTTTCTTATTCAATACACCTTCTAATTGGTTATAGATTGTACATATGAAAGTTATTGATTTTTTAGTGTTTATTTTATATCATCCTACCTTATTGAATTCTCTTATTGTTTGTAGGAGTTTTGTCATTGATTTTCTTGGTGCTCCCAGGTGGACACTGTGTCATCTGTATCCTGATCTTTCCTGCACTCTCCATCTCTCACTACTTTGGTGTGTGCTCTGCAGCTGTCTCTGTTGGCGTGGGATATTTATTCCCCTGCAAACAGGAGATTTTTAATATTCTTTGCCTCCATTTTTGGTGTAGGCATTGATTATGTGTGGTTTTCTCTCTGTGCACCCGCATGGTTTTCAGAGAGCATGCGGAGAGGGGGAGATTTAGGTGGCCCCCAAGAGAACGTCAAGATCCACTTGAAACCCCTATAGCCCCGGCCTGACAGTCTCCTCTTTCCCAGCAGTAAAGACCATCCTGACGTGAGTCGTTGGAATTATCACATTTGTTTTTATACTTTAACTAAATATTTAATTTTCCTTAAACAATGGATTATTGTTTATAACTTTTTGAATGTTTGTAAACTCTTTATAAGTAGAATTTTACTGTACATGTCCTCCTGCAACTTGCTTTTCCTGTGGTTTATGCATTTTAACTTTTCAATAATAGTCTGTTGTTTATCCACAACTCAGTTTATTTATTCATTCTTCCATTAATGGACATTTGGTTATTTTCAGGGGTTTCTTTCTATTAGGAGCTGCTGCAGTAAGGATGCTCATCTGTCTCCTTGTTACCCGGATGAGTGTTTCTAGAAGACGTATTTCTTGGGGTGGAAATGCTGGCTTGTGCCGCTGAATAGCTTTGCAGCGTGGCTGCTCCTTGTCTCACTGCCTCGTCCAGCGTTGGGAACCACCACAGAGCCACATAGCAACCAATACTCGGTTCACCAGATTTGTACATTTTTGTACTCTGGTGGGTTTTTGAAATGTTCTTTTTCCTGAGACTTCATGAGAACAACATAGAATTATTTTTCAATACTGACTCCATACTCTGTATGAGAATGATATCATTCACAGATTTATATGTAATGAACTCTAAAGGCTATAGCAATCCAAGTCTTCGCTTACTAAGGAAACCGCTCATGAACCTGAATTACTGTGTAAATGATAATAATAAAGATTAATAATGAATTAACAGTATTATATATTATAATATGTATTTATATATTATATTAGTAACAATATTAACATATATTATATTATTACTAGTAATCATTTATTGGGTATTTGCTAAAAATCTTACATAAACAATCCTATGTAGTTTTCACAGGTGCTCCATGGAGCAGGAATAAATAAACTTATTTATCAGGTCAGGAAACAGGCTCCGGGAGTTTTCAAGGACTGCCCCGAGTTACAGAGCCACTGGGTGGCAAGGGCAGATTTGAAATCAGCCTTGGGTGTCACACCACCCTTGTCCTCTGTCTCCCAGTCAGAAGGTGACCCTCTTGTCCTGTGGTCCTCACTGCTCCTTCAGTTTACTGCTGTCATCCGCACTGTCGAAAGTCCAAGTCACTACCCACTGACTTCTGACTTTTTTTGCAAGGGCCTATCCTTCCCCTTAATATTCTCTGCGAAGCGCCGGCTGCCTGCTGCAGTCAGTAACTCGGGTGGGCTGGGCTGCAGCTGGCTGACTCTCTCTCCCCTCAGGTCAGGCTCAGCACTTTGCCCTCTGGCCGTATTTTTTCCTTCTGCAGATTCAGCACGATCTTCCAAAATGTTTAATAAAACTTTGCAAAAAGATGGCTAGAGGGAATTACTAAGCTGAAAAGACAAAACTAAATTAAAAACAAAACAAAACGAAACCGCGAAAACAACCTTAAATGGACATCACTGTGGACAGAGTTCTCAGGCCACGCCCCTCGTTGGGGCTCCTCCTGGCCAGCTCTCTCCCCAGTCCTCTGTGGCCGGCCCACCTTCCCCACCGGGAGCCCCTGACCACATCCACCACTTCAGGCTCACTTTCTTTTTACGGCCTAAAGAGAGGGAAGCAACCTCTCCCCATTTTGGGGCCTGCTCCCCGCCAGCCGACAAGAATCTGCAGAAATGCAGTTCTGCACACATGAAACAGAGCAGCAGGGCCCCCGCTTACCACACTCTCCGTTCCTGAGCAGACCCTGGGCTTTGCTTCTTAGCCAAAAGGCCCTGCAAGCCGAGTTCCCAACTCTACCCCAAACACAAGGGCAGCGAGTTTCTCCCCATTTTAGATTTGCAGGATTCAGAAAAATGGAGATGGACGCTCTGTTAGGGCACTTTGTCACAACCTGAGGATCAATGTGGTGTGGGTTAAAATAACACAGGACTAATACATGTATCTGCTAAATTTATTGAATTGAATGACTTTTCCTTTAGAAAAATGTTTACCTGACCATTGAAGTCTCTTAGGAGATTTTTCAGGAAGAGAAAAGGAAAAGCCCCAGACCAGGGCGTGTTATCCAAAAAGGCACGTGGCCTGTGGTGAGCCGGAGAGAGAGTACTCGGCCGGCCGTTGTCACCTGCTCCTCCCACGATGGCCTCTGGGTGGCGAGGGGGAGTCTGCCCAGCGTTTTACTCAGGTTTACGGAGTCCAGCTGTTTCATTCTTGTCAATTTACCTAAGGGGGGGAGTGGAGGCGTATCCGACTCTGAGAAATGCGTTCACACTAATCAGACCTATAAGAAACTTATAAACCCACAATATTAATTTACTCACTAAAAGTGATGCGTATGTATGGGTCCGGAATCCTTTATCTGCAATCTGTAATCCCTAAATCTTGAAAAACCAGTTTTTGTGCTTATTAGGGAGCTAAATGTTCATGAACTGACGTGAGGCTACTTAAAGTCTCCTTTGATCTCCCTTCATGTGAATATTCATGAATTGCACTGCAGAACGTGTGTGTAGGGGCCTGGTGCTGGCCCAGACTCTGTGGGGATGTGGGGTGTTGCACGCTGAAGACACAGCGTACGCACTGCTTTCCTTTCCTAAGTTTGAAAATATCTGCATTCAGAAGCGTGTCTGGCCCTGAGGGTTTTGAGTGAAGGACTGTGGCTTGTGCCATCACCGGTTGGAGGCCTTACACCCACCACTCGGAGAAACCCTCACTGGTATCTAAGTTCCCGGGAAAGAGGACCCTGCCTGAGGCCGGCAGGGGAGGATGGCACCTGATCAGACCAAGGTGGATGTGCACCTGGCCTGTGAGAATCCTGAGGATCGTCCTTGCTGTGTGAGCAGAGTCCACTCTGCAACCAGACCAGTCCACCTGTCAGTCTGTTTTTCCCATACAAAGCCTGGATAAACCCTAAAACTTTCCTACTACCAAATTATTATATGTCCATATTCCCTCTCAATGACCAACAACTTCTATCAGTGAAGGACTGCTTCAAAATAGTAGACATCGGATTGTAGCTTAATTTACAAGGATCTCTCGAGCTTTTTTCTCTCGAAAATTTTTTATTGAGACACTGAAAAGAATATACATTATAAATGTACAGCTCAAAGATTTTTACAGATGGAATACATCTAGTAATTAACACTCAGATCAAAAAGCAGAACATTACCAGCATCCTATGAGCTCCCTTCATTTCTTCTTCCAGCCACTACCTGTGGTGTATGTTACCTGTGGCTTCTTGACAAGACTTGGGGGTAGACAGCCTTGGTGTTCTGAAGATCTGTGGGAGACACACTAGTCTCCCTAGCCACATTTGCAAAATATCATTTAATGGAGTTGACACACTGGAAATATTTACACAAATAGTGAATTCCATTTCTTTGTAGGAAGTCCTATTATTCCCATAAGACTGACTCTTTCTGACCTTGTCATCCATTATTGGGATGCATCTGATTTGTGGTCTGCAGTTATTGTGAAGTGACTACAACTGTTTACCAAAGATTTCAGGAAGGTCAAGAGCTTCTGGGCAGTGTATGTGAACTTGAGAGGAAAAAGTGTTCTCTCTTCTGGGAAAATCTGAAGCATAAGAACAAGACGTTCCAGGGTACAGTGGATAACTGTTGTTTTCTCCATGTAAACCTACCTTCCCGCAAAAGCAGCACTTCACCTCATTCCAGCACCAGCCTCTCATTTGCATAGGGGATTCCCCCGTCTCTGGTCCACACACTTGGGGGCTCTGCTCCCACTCTGGGGAAGAGGTCGGTGGAGCAGAAGACCAGTCTCAAGTCAATGAGGACGTCGCCGTAGTTCCTGGGCCAGGGGTGCAAACCTATAGAGGCATTTGGTTTTCAGCTTGCCCTGTGAGGATGACGGGGAGGAAATCGCTAGCCAGCTCTATTCAGTCTCATAAAAGCACAGGCTCTGGGAGTTTCCCTTCACCAATATCTCTGCCTTCCCTGAGTGTCTAAGGCATCACCCTCTATTTTGGAGGGATTAAAATGATCCTGAAATGGGCATTGTCTCCAAAGCAAAGTTTGCACGAGCTGGACAAAAATCTGAAGTGCTAAGAGGTGCTAATTCTGTTCGACAATCGGAAGGTCTTGGGCAGGCTGCTGTCAACAGGAAACCTCTCTGCTTGGCCCAGGAAGGACAGCACTGCTAATGCTGCTTCTAGCAGGTACCCTGCTTGTTTCCCCTGGCTTGGCCGTGGTCTCTGAGCCAGCTCTCCTGAGCCCCCGGCGCTGCAGACTGAGGGTGTCCACCTGTCTGAGTTTGGCTCTTCTTGACGTTCCACACCTCCACTTGGTGCTCAGAGTTCAGGAGGCTCCAGTCTCCTCCTTTCTCTTGCTCCTTCTGTCTCCCTGTCGACCCATCCAGAAACCTTCATCCCTCCCCCAGGGGAGAGGGGATGACTTTTTATGAACTTCAGTTTCGGTCTAGTTTAGTGAACATACCTTATGCCCTGCTCCTTTCAAGCTTTGCCTTTTGAGAGAAAAAGCCTTATTCTTTCCATCTCTAATGCCTGGCTCATGCAAAGCAAAAACTTCAGTTTTTACAACTGTGGTTCATGGATTTCAAGAGCCTTTCTTGGAAGCCAAACAGTGGACCACTGATTCTTCCTTATAGAATAGATCAGGAGGTCACCAACAAGAAAGTACAAACCAAAGAAAGAAAGAAAGAATTTTAATATAAATGTAAGGTATTATTTCATGACACACATGATCATTCCCTCAAAGCAGAGTGAGTCTCAGAACGAGCCAGAATTGTTCTGTGAACCAGGAAGGATGTATGCCAGGTTCTTTGGCAGCCATCTTGATGCTGGAGGGGAGGCCCCATCTGGGAGTGAGGTGAGCATTGATCGCACATTGGCCAAGGGCTGCCACCACAGAGCACCACAGAGGGGGTGACTTAAACAACAGAAATTATTTTCTCACAGTTCTGGAGGCTGGAGTCTGAGACCAAGCTGTTGGCAGGGTTGGCTTCTCCTGAGGCCTCTCTCGTTGGCTTGTAGATGATGTCTTCTCGCTGTGTCCTCATGTGGTCGTCCCTCTGTGTGTGTCCTAATTTTCTCTTCTTAACACCAGTGATTGGGGCTCACCCATAAAACCTCATTTTACTTTAATTACCTCTTTAAAGGTCTTATCTCCACATATCATCACTTTCTGAGGTATTGGGGGTTAGGAGTTCAACATAGGAATTTTGAGTGGACACAGTTTAGCCCATAACATTAAATCATCATCTTTCCAGATTTACTTATTTGTTTCAACTATTTAGTTTTAGTTAACCTGTTTTCATTTTGTGCTCAAACCAGCCCCATACAGAAAGTTCCGCTGTACGCTCCCTGGCTCCCGGATGCAAGTGCAATGCAATTGGGTTTTGGTGAATGGGTCTACTTCCAGTCAGGACTGAAGAAGCGCCATTTACAAGAGAGAAATCAGATTCTGATATTCTGATTGTGTCAGCTGAGCCTGTAACCAGCTGTGCCTGAAGCCTCTGTTTGTTTACCTGAGCCCATAACGTCCATTTGTCTCGAGGCAGCCTGACTGCGGGTTTCCGCCACTTGCAACTGAAAGAGTTCTAATGGACACAGTAGCATTCTTTTTTTTTTTTGCCCAGAATTATTTTTATTAATTTTTGCTACGCTGAAATAATTGCCTTTAAACATCTAAATAATTTAAATTGTTGATACAAATCTATAGATATTAACAATTTTTGTTGAGGAATAATTTACATACAACAAACTGGATCCAATTAAAGTACAGAAATTGATGAGTTTTGATGGATATGCATATCCGTGGGACCACCACCACCATCAAACACAACAGTCCCATCGCCCCCAAAAGTCATTCTGTCTTATTTTTTCACTTTCTTTATGTTGCTTTCCACTTTCTCAGGACAAAACTGATTAAGAGTTTTCTCTTTAAGGTTTTTTTTTTGAAGGTTCAGATTTCCCTTTCCCTTTCTGCCAGTCCTCTGCTTATGCTAATTCTCTGGGCGAAGACTCCCACGGAACAGCTTAAACCACAGATAAAGATGGGGAGTCAGAGCAGATTAGTTTTTGTTTTCATTTTAATATTTTAATCTGCTATCATTGATTGAGGGCATACTATGGATTTTTCACTGTTCTACATCATGAATTATCTTACTTAATCTTTAAAATGAGGGAGCACTTGACCTGCTGTGGTTTCAAACATCCAGCCTGTTTTCTTCTGCGACGGCAGCCCTAGCAAACCGACACGTGTTGCAAAAGGGGCGTGGCAGATGTCATTAAGTGGAGGATCTTGAGACCCAGGGATTATCCTGCATTGTCCAGCGGGCTCGACGTCATCACAGGGTCCTTACAAGTGAAAGAGACACAAAAGAGTCAGAGGAGGAAGTGCGACACCAGAAGCAGAGTCAGAGTGACGCAGCATGAAAAAGACTCAGCTGGCCACTCAGACTTTGAGGACAGAAGGGGCCACAGTCCAAGAATGTGGCAGCCTCTCGAAGCTGGGAGAGGCAAGGAACTGGACTGTCCCCTAGGCTCTCCAGGAGGGACACAGCCCTGCTGACACCTGACTTCAGCCCAGTGAAACCCAGCTTCAGACTCTGGCCTCCAGAACCGTCAGACAGTACATCTGTGTTGATTTAACCCACCAAGTTTACGGTCATTTCTTACAGCAGCAACAGGAAACTGATACACGTGGGATTGTTTTTTCACTTACAAGAAGACATTACATCTTAAATTTGAACATTGCTGTTTATAGGAGATGAACAGCTATCAAAAATTTTATGTAGAGAAGGAATTTAAGATTTAAGTGTTAGACAGCATAACCCGGATTGGAGGCTAAATTGGACAAAGTAAGGGTCACAGACAGAGAGACTGAAAGGGAAGCTATTGAGATAGTTCAAGCAAGAGGTGATGAGAATCTGAGTTGGGGCAGTGCCCAGCTGAGTTTCAGGATAAGGGATATATTCAAGAGGTTTAGTAGGAATAACCAACAGTGCTTGTTAGGGATAGGATAGGGTCTTGGATGTCATTCAAGTTTATGGGGAACTGGGTGGGTGGGCCGTGGTACTATTCTTGTTCAATGACTGAGCTAGAAAAATCTGAAGCTTAGGAGGGAGACCTGAGCTGCAAATATAGACTTGACATCACTAGCATGGATAAATCTTGAAGCCACGAGCATGGATGGGATCACTCAAAAGCAAAAGGTAAAATGAGGAAGAAAATGGCGTTGGAACCCAGGTTATCCACTTCATCTCAGTACCCTCCCAAATTGTCTTATACAAATGGAAAATCTCCTCTGAAATTAACCATTTTATCATGACCAAGCCATTTAATGGGAACACCTGCCAACAGATCTCCAAAACCAGGGGCGGGCCAGGGCCCATGTGATCTGACTTTTGAAAATATTGCTGCTTCTGGCCACATTGGAATAAATGACAGGGCCCGTGTCTCTGCGCATGAAGCACGCAAACACTCCAGAGTTCTCAGTGGGGTCGCGTGGGTCAGCCTGTGTATCACCAGATGAAATTGCTGCCCTGTCCATTAGCAAAATGGGCTGTTTTTTGGAAGAGTCAATTAGAAATAGGTACGAATGAGAAATACCAGCACATGGGGGAAAAAAACCCCTCAAACTCGCTCTGGTTTGTGGGTTAGTCATGGGTCCTAAAATAGGTTACATGTGTTTGAAAGCAGGAGTTATGTCTTAAAACCTAGTGGTTTTCAAGCTATTCTCCCGTAAACTGTGTTGTAACATGGCTCCGATGTTTCATTTACACATTAAGGGGGAAATCTCCCAATTCCTGGAAGAATTTACCAAACAATAGAGTTTTTGCAGGTTTTTCTCTTATATTTTTACTAAAACCTTTTGAAGCTGCTACCTTTGTGGGATAAAACAAGTGAAAAAGCAACATATGCACGTGTCATTCTTAGTCTGAGGGCTTGTTTTGGGACACAGGAGGACTTATCAGTCACAATTCCTGCTCATAAAATTGCTCCCAGTTTGGAGGATGAAATTCAATCTGTCTTCCAACGTGCATTTTGCAGCACACTAATTCCATGGGAATTTTGGCTTACACTAAAACATCAGTCAAATAAGTTCGGGGGATACTGGATTAAATAAAGTTAAACTGTTTTCTCAGAGTCTATAAAATAAGGACATATCCACATGTTTCCAGGAAAGGATGGAGTTACAGAATTTCCCAAACTTATTTGACCCCAGCACCATATTTTTTCTGCAGTCTATTCTGTAGGACTCACATTCCAGGGAAGATGTTTTTTGAGACATTGATACTGAGAATCTCATGTTCCCACTGGGGCCATGGTTCCCAGGCACTTCCCCTCCTAAACAAGTTTGAGAATCACTGTTCTACGTCACCCCGGAACAGCCAGATTACTAAACAGTAGACACACTACAGCAAAGACTGCTGATTGTTCCCCAGTATCCATTCTCACTCTGTCCTTTTGATAATAGAGCTCCTGAATTTTAACTGTGTACAGAGCTGCCCAGAATAAAGTCTGCCTTTCAAGCCTCCCTTGTATTAGGTGAGAATGTTGACTGCATTCTGGAGGAACTGTTGTGAGAAATCTCTGTATCGTGTCCTCAAAGGAAAGGGGCATATTTTCAACTTCCTCCTCTCCTGTTTCTACTGGCTGGAATGCAGTTGTGATGGCAGGAGTTGGAGCAGCCATATTGGGATAGGAGATGAAAGTCTCAAGTTGAGGACAGCAGGGAATTAAGATAGAAATAGCTTGGGACTCTCATGATTGTGGAACCACTATCTCTACCCTGGAGTGCCTACCTGATGCTTTACATGAAAGAGAAATAAACTTTAATCTGGTTTAAGCCATTTGTTACTGTGGAGTTTTTGTTATAGCAACAGAATTTATATCTTAACTAATTATTGAATATATGGATCAGGAAGAATAAGGAACATAGAGAGAGTACGACAAGGCTGAGTGCTGAGCACGCTTCGAATAGCTCTAGCTTGCTGGTTAAGGAGCTGAATGGGATGTTTTCTTTCTTTTTTTTTTTCTTTTTCCTTTTTCTCCCAAAGCCCCTCAGTACATAGTTGTGTATTTTTAGTTGTGGGTCTTTCTAGTTGTGCTATGTGGGATGCTGCCTCAGCATGGCTTGATCAGCGGTGCCATGTCCGCACCCAGGATTTGAACTGGCGAAACCCTGGGCCGCCGAAGCAGGAGTGCGAGAACTTAACAACTCGGCCACGGGCCAGCCCCGGGATGTTTTCTTGTCTGATTACTTACGCTGCTTTCTTATTGCCATACTCCCTGTAAACAGTACATATATGAGCTGTAACTTATCTTCCTCCTGAGGCTGTTGTTAAGCCTATTGAAGGAATTCATTTACATTATTTTCTTGTACAGGTCTTTTCTTCAGAGTTCAAGGTGGAAAATTTGACATACTGTTTTTTGCATTAACTGAATTCTTCATTTTCTCTGACCATTTTTCGGAAGAAATAAAGAATGCTCAGGAAGTATGACAAACCTGAGTTGCCATTCCCATCTCCAGGTCACCTGTGGCAGAAGGAGGCTCAGTCAACCAGGCATCTATTGAAAAGGTACTCTGTACTAAGCTTTGTGCTAGATGCCGTGGCCAAGACAGAAGACAGAGGCTCTGCTATCGGACAGACCCCACACTGGCATGCCTGCCTGGCCGTCACAGGGCCTTTTTGCACAGATGTGCTGTGTGTGGCTCCCCTTGCCATGTACGTTTCCCACATGGGACTCAGGCCATCCACAGGTGCCACATACCTATTGTGTATCTAGCGTTGCTGTAGGCGTCAGGGATGTTACACAGTGCAGAAAGCGTGATCCTTTAAGATGAATTAGAAGATCACATGTAACAATGAGCAAACAACATAATACAGTATGATTAATTGGTACTCATTTAATGGATATAGGATCCAGGTGGTCAGTTTTAGTCCGATGCATGACAGATTTCTAACAAACTCCCTCGCCAAAATTTCTGTAGTTTTCTGTCAAAGACTTAATTTGCTCATGGAGGAAAGAGCCAGGAAGAGTGAGGCGTGAGAGACGATTGTGAAGTGAAATGGAAACGGTTTCCCCCCGCTCCCCACCCTCCACACTCCTGTTTTGGTACATCCCATTTGTCATTTTTATCATTTCCCAGGTTTGCAAAATGACTTGCTGTGTCAAAGAAACGTCCCGACTGTCAGAAAAGAAAACAAGGGAACCAGCTTTGATGGAGATGAATAAGCCCTTTTTCTTTTTTTTTTTCTTCTCTTTTTTTTATTGAGTTAATGATAGGTTACAATCTTGTGAAGTTTCAGTTGTACATCAATGTTTGTCATTCGTGTTGTGGTGCACCACTTCACCCTTTGTGCCCACCCCCCACCCCACCTTTCCCTTGGTAGCCACTAAACTGTTCTTAGTCCATAATTTTAAATTCCTCATATGAGTGGAGTCATACACAGATTATCCTTCTCTCGCTGGCTTATTTCACTTAACATAATTCCCTCAAGGTCCATCCATGTCTTTGCAAATGGAATGATTTTGTTCTGTTTTGCAGCTGAGTAGTATTCCATTGTATATATGTACCACATCTTCTTTATCCATTCGTCTGTTGATAGACACTTAGGTTGCTTCCATGTCTTGGCTATTGTAAATAATGCTGCAATAAACATTGAGGTGCATAGGACTTTTAGGATTGCTGACTTCAAGCTCTTTGGATAAATACCCAGTAGTGGGATGGCTGGATCGTATGGTAGTCCTATTTTTAATTTTTTGAGGAATCTCCATCTGTTTTCCATAGTGGCTGCACCAGTTTGCATTCCCACCAGCAGTGTATGAGGGTTCCTTTTTCTCCACAACCTCTCCAACATTTGTTACTATTAGTTTTAGCTATTTTTGTCATTCTAATGGGCGTAAGGTGATATCTTAGTGTAGTTTTGGTTTGCATTTCCCTGATGATCAGTGATGATGAGCATCTTTTCATGTGCCTATTGGCCATATTTATATCTTCTTTGGAGAAATGTCTGTTCATGTCTCCAGCCCATTTTTTGATTGGGTTGTTTGATTTTTTGTTGTTGAGTTGTGAGAGTTCTTTATATATTATGGATATTAAGCCTTTGTCAGATATATGACTTGCAAATATTTTTTCCCAGTTAGTGGGTTGTTTTTTTTGTTTCAATCCTGTTTTCATTTGCCTTGAAGAAGCTCTTTAGTCTGATGAAGTCACATTTGTTTATTCTTTCTATTGTTTCCCTTCTCTGAGAAGGCATGGTGCCCGAAAAGATCCTTTTAATACTGATGTCAAAGAGTGTACTGCCTACGTTTTCTTCCAGAAGCCTTATGGTTTCAGGTCTCACCTTTAGGTCTTTGATCCATTTTGAGTTTATTTTGGTGAATGGTGAAAAAGAATGGTCAATTTTCGTTCTTTTACATGTGGCTTTCCAGTTTTCCCAGCACCATTTGTTGAAAAGACTTTCTTTTCTCATTGTGTGCCTTCAGCTCCTTTGTCAAAGATAAGCTGTCCATAGATGTGTGGTTTTGTTTCTGGGCTTTCAATTCTGTTCCATTGATCTGTGCACCTGTTTTTGTACCAGTACCATGCTGTTTTGATTACTGTAGCTTTGTAGTATGTTTTGAAGTCAGGGATTGTGATGCCTCCCATTTTGTTCTTTTTTCTCAGGATTGCTTCAGAAATTCAGGGTCTTTTGTTGCCCCATATGAATTTTAGGATTCTTTGTTCTAATTCTGTAAAGAATGTCATTGGGATTCTGATTGGGATGGCGTTGAATCTGTAGATTGCTTTAGGTAGAACAGACATTTTAACTATGTTTATTCTTTCAATCCGTGTACATGGAATGTCTTTCCATCTCCTTATGTCGTCATCCAATTCTCTCAGAAAGGCCTTGTAATTTTCATTATATAGGTCCTTCACTTCTTTAATTAAATTTACGCCAAGGTATTTTATTCTTTTTGTTGCGATTGTGAATGGTATTGTGTTCTTGAGTTCTTTTTCTGTTAGTTCATTATTGGAGTATAGAAATGCTACTGATTTATGCAAATTGATTTTATACCCTGCAACTTTGCTGTAGTTGTTGATTACTTCCAAGAGTTTTCCAATGGATTCTTTGGGGTTTTCTATATATAAGATCATGTCGTCTGCGAGAGTTTCACTTCTTCCCTCCCTATTTGGATTCCTTTTATTCCTTTTTCTTGCCTGATTGCTCTGGCCAGGACCTCCAGTACTATATTAAATAAGAGTGGTGATAGAGGGCATCCTTGTCTTGTTCCTGTTTTCAGGGGGATGGCGTTCAGTTTTTGCCCATTGAGTATGATGTTGGCTATGGGTTTGTCATATGTGGCCTTTATTATGTTGAGGTAGTTTCCTTCTATGCCCATTTTGTTCAGAGTTTTTATCATAAATCGTTGTTGGATCTTGTCAAATGCCTTCTCTGCATCTATTGAGATGATCATGTGGTTTTTATTCCTCAGTTTGTTGATGTGGTGTATCACGTTGATTGATTTGCGGATGTTGAAGCATCCCTGTGTCCTTGGTATGAATCCCACCTGATCATGATGTATGATCCTTTTGATGAATTGCTGAATTCTGGTTGCCAAAATTTTGTTTAGAATTTTTGCATCTATGTTCATCAGTGATATTGGCCTGTAGTTCTCTTTTTTCATGGTGTCCTTGTCAGGTTTTGGTATCAGCGTGATGTTGGCCTCATAGAATGTGTTAGGAAATGTTCCATCTTCCCTAATTTTTTGGAATAGCTTGAAAAGGATAGGTATTAAATCCTCTCGGAAAGTTTGGTAGATTTCCCCAGGAAAGCCATCTGGTCCTGGGGTTTTATTCTTTGGGATGTTTTGATTGCTGTTTCAATCTCTTTCCCTGTGATTGGTCTGTTCAAATTGTCTGCCTCTTCTTGAGTGAGCTTTGGGAGATTGTAGGAGTCCAAGAATTTATCCATTTCCTCTAGGTTATCCATTCTGTTGGCATATAGTTTTTCGTAGTATTCTCTTATAATCCGTTGTATTTCTGCAGAGTCTGTTGTTATTTCTCCTCAATAAGCCCTTTTTCTAAATACGTGCCTGTGCCTGCTGGTGATGCATTTGTGATTCATTGGATTGTCTGCCCCAGCACAAGACCCACATTTTCTGGATGAGGGGAGCTCATTTTGATACCGGCTGCCTCATCTGGAGGCAGAAATAATCCCAGAAATAATCCTTCATGGTCATGTTACTTCCCAGTCTTCTCTGGTCCCCAGGCATCCTGCGGATTGAAGGCCCTTTTCTTGGGCCCCTGTGAGTCACAGGATCCCTCCAGGTGTGTGGAGGTCAAGTTCCAAAAGCACCAGAGCAGAAACTGTGCAGCAGAATTTGTTGAGTCTAAAGTGGAGAATTTTTTGAGAATAAAGTTGTCTTTTCTGTACACAAATATTACAAACGCACTGTGACTTTTCTCCTTCAGCTGCTGTTAAAGAAAAAACGGTTCTGACACTTGTTAAAACAGTAAGGCAGACTTTCTTTAGGACGGTTGCAATAGGTGTACGGACTGCCTCAATGGGGCTTTGCAGTAGGGCAGAGAGATTGGGCTCAGCTCCAAATATAACTAGGAAAAGTGGGGATTTATAGATAGGAACGGTGGGGCGGGGCCGGAGGGGGCGGGGCATGTGGAAGGAAAATTGCTGAGAGTAGGATGATTCTTTGCTGAACTAACCTGACAGGATTCTTGCTGAGGGCAGGTATCACCTGGAGGGGTTGTGGAGGCGAGGCACCTGATCAGACAGTGAGGGTGGGGACTCTGGCTAAATGGACTTAGCAGGATTCTTGCTAAAATTGGGCTCTTGAGGACATGCTCAAGGATGGGGCCTGGTTGAAAAGGGCTGAGAGGAGCCCATCTAGAGTGGATCAAGCAGAGTCTTTGTTAACACCCCCAGGAGAGTGCGGGGAGCTGGGGCGGTGGCGGGCAGAAGGTTTATGAGGGAAATGAAGGAAGAAAAGGCCCTGTGAGCACCCACCCCGGTCAGGCACATTCCCTTCCCCTCCCTCATTTCATCCTCCCACGAGGTGGACTCAGTGCTTTGTGGACAAGGAAATTGAGATGTAGGGAGATTAAGTAATGTGCCCAAGTGACAGAAGTGGGATTCAACCCTCGTCTGTCTGTGACTTGGACAAGTTGCAAATCTATTTAGGCTGAAAAATGGAGGGCACTTTCCTAAATGCCCTGTGCTATTTAAGGTCTCTTGAGACCTTGTCAAACAATGGTTATGAGAGTTGTACACAGACAACTCATATAATGACTGAAACGGAATTTTTCTGAAACCCAATGGGATGGTGGATCACATTAGATTATTTTGGTTTTACGGAGAAAATGTGTCATTTGTTTGTTCACTGATGTTGTAGGCTGCAATTCATGTATCGCCCATGTAAAGTGACCCAATTGTAGTCATTTGGAGGGTGAACACAGTGTTGGTGCCATCACCGGGGAACAGCTGGGCTCTACCTTGTCAACTCTAGATGTCACTCTAGGATCGGGAGTCAATGCACCGCGATCGCGGCAGAGGCCCCGGCTTCCCTGCCTTCTTTCAGCTGACTCACGGTGCAGTTCTCTCTTTCAAGCATGGCCATTTTTTTGAGGCAGGAACTGATGCAGAGAATAAAATCTTTAACACAGATGTTCAGGACAGCCCTAACATTAGGATCAGGAGAGTTTTTGTGGAGATGTGCATATCTGAGCTATTGCCCTGCCCCCCCACCCAGAAAGGCCAGCGGAACACACAACAGTAGGGGTTTGTGACGCGCAAGCTTTAACAAGGCAAGGCTTTCCTTCTCTAGAGAAAAATTCTCTAGGAATAAAATTACTCTGAGAAAAAAGTATTCCTCTAATTATCACAGATGGTGTGGTATATTTGCTCAGTCTCATGGCGGGTACATTCTGTTTTTATCCTGGAGGAAATGCAGATACAGGATAATGATGGAGCTGAGCAAGATTCCTGAGATTCCTGGTTTCAGGGAATGCGTGCTTTGCTCCGGTTCTATTTTCAGCTGCTTTCTGCCACCGTAGCCAATAGCTGGAGACGCAGAGAGGATGAAAGGCCAAGGGTAGGAGGGAAAGGGGACTGGTCAGCTTCCTCCTCCACGCTGTTCTTCAGAGCCATAGAAATATTCCGAATATGGGAGGCAAGCTCTCCAAACTCTCTGTGGTGATTTAAAATCCTCTCTTCCACTTTTTCGCAGAGAATGCTTGGTTTGAGAAGAATTGCAGCAGACTGCAAAAAATTTTGTTCTTTTGATTCATAAATGGGGTGTTTTGAAGTTAGCACTGCAAATGTGTTCAAACAGTATGCAAATTAGGACCTCGATGATTGAATAGCTGAAAACAATCTGGTGGCACCATTCTGCCTGGGATTTAGCTTAGATTACAGAACACACTAATGGATAGAAGACTAGACTGGACCGCATCAGGGCGGGCCTAGGGGAATGCGGAGCTGTGAAGGAACACAAGGAATTTGAGAGAATTCTCCAGCAATTCGAATCCCTACAGCTTCAAAGCTCACTAACAACTTCCTACTAACTAGATTTGCCGGCAAGTCGTTACTTCTGAGACTTGAAACCATCTACAATGTATAACTTGTCCCACGTGAATATGACTGTGCTGTGAAAGACGACACGAGTGGAGCCCCATTAAAACAGAGCCGGAGCAGCCATTTCAGAGGAATTGCCTTGCATGACTTTTCTTTATCTTTCAAACTAGACTAAACTACCAACATTCCAAGAAGTCAGTAAGGACAAGAATATCCTGTTTGTAAGGACTGGTGAAGTTGGACTTTGCTGGTGACCGAATCACTAACCAATCAATAAAGTGCACGTCTAGTCTTGTGCCTGATGACCGAATCTCAAGCCCATCTATGACGTACAGACCCAGCCTCACCTCATCGAGCACTGATGAACTCTTCTTCAACACAACGTATCTCATCTTCCTCCCTTTTTCCTATAAAAACCCTGAGCCCCTCTCCTGTAATGGGGACACTATTTGGTTTTCAACCTGAATCTGTGCTCCCCACTTGCAATCTCTGATCCCAAATAAATGCTTTGCTTCTTAAACTGGCTTCTGTTTCTGTAGGTTGACGGTACGATTTGGCCATCTTCACTAACATAACTTTACTCTTACATAACTGGCTTCATTAATGCACTTCACTATTCTGGGAGCTCCTGCCCCAAAAACAAGAACGTTGCAAATAACTTTACTACTCATTTCAGGAACTTCTTGAAAAACCATTTAAACGAACATCAGACTGTTGCTTTTCTCAATAGACAGCATGAAAGAAGCATTCACTCTACAAGCCTCTTCAAAACCCTCACCTGAAAACCCTCCCTTTTCAGTGTCCACAAATCTTAAACTTATATCATGATTTTTACCTAGTCCTAAGAAGACCCAGCCTTGAAAGACTCACCTTAAACCAAACCTCAGATCTTATATGTATGTATTCCACCTTAGCCCCACCCCTCTGGGATTAAGAAGTGTTCTCTTTCACAAGTGAACTTGGCTTTGTCTCATCAGTAGGTTGTTTTCTTGAAGGCAGCAATGCTCTTGATCAAGTGCATCTGCTTACTGATCGTTTCTTTCATCCAAACTCTCCCGGCTCTTGGGATCCTACACCCTCATGGACTCTGCCTACCTAGAAGGCATCTCGTTTTCAAGACCCCTCCATGGACATCTCTGCACAGATGACTGTGAAATTATGCCTTCAGCAAGATTCGTTTCTACTTTCTCCTAGAACGGAACGTTTCCTCTTGAATATTTCTTTATCACAAATTCAACAGGTTCCTGACTCCCTTCCTTCCTCCTGATTTCTGATAACAGCACTACAAGACAATCGAATCTGAAATCTTTTCATTATCGTTGACTCCTTCTTTTCCTTTATTGCCTATAAACAGTTACTAAGTCCTGTTAACTCTTCCAGAAAACATTTGTGTTGATCCCCTCCTTTGTATTTCCACCAAAGTCTACCCAGTCTAGGCTTTTATTTTGTTGTCCTTAAACTTTCCTGTGTGCATAGACTCCTCTGAAGTTCCATTGGAATTTATGAATCTCCTTTTCCCCCAGAAAAATGTAGTTGTACACATACACACAAAATTTTGAGTATAATATCAGGAGGTTCAGAGAACTCCTGAAGTCCAAATTCTTGTTGCAATAGATCTCTGTCTCTAACATCATCCTTCTCGTTCCATCCATGCAGCACTCGTGCTAATCTCTAAAATGTCACCCCCCATACCTGACTGGTAACAGCTTCTTATAAACTTCAGAACAAAATCTGAGGCTCAGTTGGGCATTTCAAATGCCCTTCTCAATCCTGTGAATAGGACTTAAACCGCCCTTTTAGTTTTACCTCCTTAAATATAGAAGTACACTAAACCAAAAAAAAAAAAAAATTAATGGGCACATATTAAATGAGCACTTACTGCATACAAGGGAGCTCTGTGCTGCTTACAGACGCGTCAGTGACTCCCTCATCTAAATTCCCCCCATCACCCTCTTTGCTCTGGCACATCTGTTCTCCTTGTTGTCTGCTGGACTCAAGGGAACCGTGCCAGCTATGGAGTTAGGCAGACTTGGTTTTGGAATGAAGAGGAGCAGAATATGCCACCCCAAATATGCTTCTTTGGCATAAGGATTATTTTGAGCTGATTATTTTGAGAAACAGCAGACATAGGAGAAGCTCTGAAAACAGAGTAGAAGTTACCCTTTTCTAAGAGAAATTTACATTTATAAGGGAATCTCCCTCTCTGTACCAGGAAGAGAGAGATGACTAAATCACAAGAAAATCTTATCAATGGAGAAGGCACCAACTTAAATCTGTATAACAAACCTTACCCTCGTTTCCATGCTTTTCCTGGTAGTCTCCCGGGACTGTCCCCCTACGCCTTTCTTCATTTCTCTTTAGTTGGGGACAGTGTTTAAGCTGGAGTTGTAAGCCACCTCTTTGAGTTACTCATTTTCCCCTGGGTATCTTCCATGTATACCTGAGGGATACACGTTGTTAAACTTCTGTTTGTTCTTCTCTTGTTAGTCTGTCTTTATTTTTTTTTCTGCTTGATCTCCCCAAACCCCCCCTGTACATAGTTGTATATCTTAGTTGCAGGTCCTTCTAGTTGTGGGATGTGGGACGCTGCCTCAACATGGCCTGACGAGCAGTGCCATGTCCACGCCCAGGATCTGAACCCGGGGCCGCCGCAGCTGAGCGCGTGAACTTAACCACTCGGCCACGGAGCCAGCCCCTAGTCTGTCTTTTATTACAGGGAGGTGTCAGCCATGAACTCAGAAGGGTAGAGAAAAAATTATTTTTCCTCCCCTACAGAAATACCAATCTGTACTCTAGCACTGACCTCCAGGTCTCAGTTTTCCTCTTGAAAAATGGGGATAACAGTAACTATTCAGAGGCTTGAGATGAAGATTACCTAGGACCACACAAACTGCCTGGAAGGAAGCTGCTCCACATGCCCTACCTCTTTCCCAGCTCCGTAAATAATCTGAACGCCTTCTGATCTAATAAATAACGGCTGTGCTTTCCCCCAGGTGAACCCCTCAGCGGAAGACACTCTCGCACAACTGGCCCACCCAAGTCAGCAAACTCTAAATGCCTTCAAAAGAGCAACTTGTGTGGACGAGCTTGTCAGCCAGCCCTGTACTGTGCCACCTGCCAGGGTGAGGGGTAGGCAGTGAACCCACCAACGAGCCCCCAGCCTTTCAGCACGTGACCTGTTCCAAACTTGAGCCCCGAGTAAGCTTACATAACCTGACAGAAGGGCCCGGGACAAAGTCTGTGAGCTCGGAAAGCTCTTCGACTGAAAAAGCCAACACGTAACTGGAGCAACCTCGTTACTTTGTGCAGAGTTCTCAATGATGAAAGCATGCTGATGTTTTTATTCATGCTCGCTGATTTAATCAAGGGGCTGGAATTTTATTTTCCTCACCAGCAGAGGATGAGTGGTGAGTAATGAGAAAATTATGTATTTTAAGCAACATTTTTTACCCATGAGTTTATAAAAAAGAAACACACCTTTAATGAACCCCAGACTGTGCTAAGCGCTATACTATGCACTTGGGGGAAGAGTTCTGCAGGGACTCGTGGAAAGGGGAGTTTAACGAAAAATAAAAAGGGTGATTGCTCATCTAAAGTGACGTATAATCTTACCAGAGAGACAGAATTTATTTCTGAACTACTTAGACCACAATTATATTCTAACCTAAAGAATCTTAGGACTGATTTTCAATATAACTTGCTTGCTGTTATTTTATGATTGAGAACACTATTATGAGATGGGGTTCATAGGCTTCATTAGAGTGCCAGAAAAAAAACAAAGGTTAAAATTAGGTCGTGACTTAAGCGTCTGTCCACTTTGGTGTGGCTTGGCGGTGGGGGCAGGGGGTGGCTGGTCTCCTGGGGAATGTTTTCCCGCTTCTCTTAGGGCTGCGTGGGGGGGGGGGTGGGGGTCTCACCCTCCCCTCCTTTTGAACCTAGGGCGTCATTGTATCGAAGCCAGTTCCCCTCCGTCTACCAGGCTGAAACCCAAACTTGTGGAGCCGCCTGCCAGAAACAGCAACATCTAATGGGGCCGCCGCCCCTCTCTTCCTTCAGGAGCCCAAGTACCGCGTGATTCAGCCTCCGCTGGCTTCAGCCTCGACTGCACAGCTGCAGAGAAGGAGCGCCGTGATTGCAGCAGCAGCTCAGTCACCCCATCCTCAACACTCAGAGGCGGCACTGACCCTGGGGACCACCCTCCACCCCCTGCAGGGAGGAAACAGGAAAGGAAGAAAGGGAAAAATGATTCTGGCAGCGGCCAAGGATTCCTGAGTTTGAAGGCTGGCCTCCCACCTCTGCCTCATCCCCTCCTCCATGCTCAGGAAAAAAAAAAGGAAAAATAGAAATAAAAAAGCTCTAGTTGTCTCTAATTGCTGCAGTTGGCTGAGCTTTCTCTCCCATCAGCAGGAGAGTGCATTTCCTCATCCATCACAACATTCAGATAGCCCAGCTCATGCCCTACAAGTGTCATTCTGTCCAGTGACAAACAGATTTCAATTGTCATTTACCTGAGCTGCATTTTAAAATGGAACTCAAGGGACTGTGGAAGCAGAACCCCCCAGCTCCCCAGAGGTCGACAACGAGCAGTGCTGGGGCGCTGCACGTATGTTTCCCTTCCCGGGTAGTTTTGCATCCTTTAGTTCCGGTTTGTGCTGCTTGCGGTGGGCTGCCGGGTCTGTTTTGATCGGGATAAAGTAAGCAGTGTTTGGGGACAGATATCTGATGGCTGAAGGGAGAGGCGGTGGCCATGCTGCTCTGGCTGCTGACCACCAACCACACTTAACTGCTGAGATGTCAGAACATTCAAAACAGTGTTCCCTCCTGCTGACTCAGTCCTGGGTGTCACATGTCTTCAAGGGCTGGTGATGGCCGGGTCCCCTTCTAACTCACATCCAAAGGCTTCATCATCCCAAAGTCAGAGCTGGCGCCAGCTCTGCCCAGGTTCGGGGGAGACGTTAGCCAACCTGTGGGAGCCACTACCTCCCCCAGCCAGACTCAGCACCCCCGATCAGCATGGGAAATTCTTACACACATATCTACCTTGGACAGGTGAGCTGCATTTTTTGATCATTTATGCCCCAGGTGCTTTTTGACTTCTCATACTGAATGAGTACTACATATTACGTCTGACCATCATACAGCAGCTAAAACTTCACCATTACATCTTGCCCATGTGCCACCGGGTCTATAGTGCAGATCCCAGCTCTCTCACTCATTAGCTGTTTAACTGGTTGAATCGCTTCACCACTCTGAGTCTCCATTTCCCCACTATAAAAACAAGGAAAGGGGCCTGTCTGGTGGCACAGTGGTTAAGTTCCTGCGCTCCCCTTCGCAGGCCCGGGTCAGCGGGTTCCAATCCTGGCATGGACCTACGCACCACTTATTAAGCCATGCTGTGGCAGCTGTCCCACATATAAACAATAGAGGAAGATGGGCACAGATGTTAGCTCAGGGCCAATCTTCCTCAGCAAAAAGAGGAGGATTGGTGGCAGATGTTAGCTCAGGGCCAGTCTTCCTTGGAAAAACAAAAACAACAAGGACAATGGTCCCTCACTAATCAGGGTTTTGGGACGCGAAAGGAGAAGAGGTATCTGAAAACATCCCCCCGGTGTCCAGGATACGGAAGGCACTCACGTCAGTCCCTTCCTGCCTGCCAGTCCACAACCATGCCACAGACCCGTGGTAATCTGAGAAAAGAAGGTTATTGCACCAGACTGTATTCTCGGTTCAGGAGACAACAAACAAAACAACCTTACCTCCAAAGAAAATAGACAATAAAATAGACAACAGATTATTGCCATAATTTAATTCTACTTAGTATGAGTATAGTTTTTATGATATTTGATGTAGTAATTATTATTGAACCTGTGAGGTTGTAGATAATCAGGTGTATGATGATCTAAACTGTATCGTGGTTAAAATAGACAACGACTTTGGTAAGCTATTCAACTGGTGGCTATGATGCCATTGTACCCCCCAAGATCTTAAAATCTTTGTTTCCTTTCTTGTGCGTTTCTCTCAAGGTGTAAATAATAAGCAGTAAACTAATACACAGGAGCCAACGTGCATCCAGCAATGTTTTCTTTTCTTTTCTTCTAGAGGGACAACAGACATTAGCTTGATTTGCTCAATCTCGCCATTAAGTACATGAACCGAAAGTGGTCAGACTTCTCAACATCTGGTTAATGGCAAAGACAAAACCCCAATCTAGTTTTCCTGATGAGCTGAGCACCCTTCTATTTTTTTTTTTATTACAAAGTACAGAAGGAATCAATAGTCTTTCCTCAACAGACTTGGAAAAACATCCTCAAACATACTCCATTCTTATACCACCTTGGCACGTGAACTTAGTGGAGGAAAATAATATCCCTTTGAATAATTTTAGTCCCGGAGAGAAGTCCACGAGGTTATGTAAGAATAGCAAGCCCCCTGCTCTGTGCTTTGCTCTGGTGCATCTTGACCCTAAGGTGGCAGGAGCTTCCAAATCTAGGTGGAAAAGGAGGCATCGACAACGTTTGTGCCAACATCGTACATCCGTGCAGAGTAAGGCCCCTCATTCTTTTGCCTCTTATTCCAAGGGCACTGTAACTGCCACTTGTAGAACGAATCCTCTGAAGACAAATGCTTCAACAAAGCAAAGGTTTGTGCGACCCTCCCCTTTTTCCTGTCTGCCTGATGCTTTGCTTCTGTCACAAAGGAATGAGTGGGAGGGAAACATATTTTAGAGGATCCCGGAACGGGCTGGACCATTCAGCTCTTCCATGGCGGCTGCTCGACAGCTAACTTAGGAGCCAGTGTGAACAGGGATGTATTGACATCTCTGTTTCCTTTTTCTGACGTTTCTCTCAGGGTGTAATATGTAGTAAAGACGTATAGCAGCCTGCAGGAGGCTATCGTAGAGACCTGCTATTTTAAATTGCTTAATTGGGCTTGTTAGCTTGAGATCTTAGCTGCAGAGCCGGGAGGTGTGGGAAGTTTAAAGAGGGAAAAAAAGGCATTAAATGGTGCTGTGTTCTATGTGTCTTTATAGATACAGCAGGCTCTTAACGAAGGAGGAAATCTTACATAAGAAGCGTAAGGGAGACCAGTCACGTGAGGACGCATCCTCAAGTGCACACAAGTTGTGTAGGAGCCACAGCTAACACGGCTGTGAAGTTGTGAACAAGAATCTGTTTCTAGAAGACTCCTGTGTCTTATAACCTCGATAAGGCTGCATTCTTTAAATGAGTGAAGTTTTTGCTGTAAAAGCGTTAAGTAAACCCTCACAAAACAGCCACATCAGAGAAGAAAATCTTCCCCCCAAAAATCTATAAAGCAACCTATTTGCATTCAGGGCTTCAGCTTGAAAATTCAGTCCAAGCACAACGCTGTGTCTATCTGAAGGCAGCTCTGACCTAAGCTTTAGAAACTGCTTTTTCCCCGTTAGGACTTTGCCTGTAATTAATCGTTTAACTGGAGCCTTGTTTAAGGAGAGCAGAGCTTGTGCCATCCCTCGCCCACATATTCATCTGTGGATACCAGGAGCTCACGGCATAACCAAAGCCAAATGGCTCAGGGGTGGCTCTGCTGCTTGCCAGCTGTAAGAGGTGCCCCCTCTGGGCACTGGGCTCCGCCTCTGCATTGGGACTGCAGTGGCCTGGCCTGGGGCCGCTGCGGCGGAGGCTGCAGAGAGCAGGCTGCCACGCCCTGTTACAGGCAGCGCTGGATTCCCTCCAGCTACGCTGCATCCCTGGCTGCACCCAGGAGAGTCTGGCTGGCGCCATCAGACAAAGAGCTTTTCAGCAGGGGCTCCAGGACCATAATCTGGGTAGGGCTGAAAGGTAGTGTTTTCAGTTAGATTTCTTAGCTCTGGCTTGACTGACCTAATCAAAACCCAGTTTTATTTAGAAGGGGAGATGCCTCCCATTTTTCCAGCTGTGTGTTCAAGCTCATTTTAACCTTCCCAGGAAGCTTTGAAAAGGGCTGTAAATCCTGTACCAGTGACCATCACGTCCCAGGAAAGTCGTCTCCTCGGGGGAGGGTAAGATCCTGGCATTCTTTGATCACCTGCCTCCTGAGGGGGGCCTGGGAAGTACATCCCCCTACTCAGGACTCCTCTCCTCCAGGCACCTGCACTCTGAATTCACCTGCTGCCTTTGTCAGAAACGCCTGATCATCCTGTTCACACAGGGATGTGTGATTTGGGGATTTAAGGCGCTATTCTTACAAAGGTCTTTCTATTTTAAAAGACAAAAGACTGGAAACAATTTTCCATCCCTCAGTACGGGGTTAGTTAAATACATGATGGTATATTTATACAATGGAGTTGAAAAAAAACCATTGTAGCCCCTCTACATTTACTGATGTGGAATCACCTACCAGATCCATTAACCAGTAAAAGAAGCTCCGTGCGAAGCTGTACTACAGTTTGTGTTGTAAACCTTGGATGAGCATCTGCTCTCATCGACATAGAATAGGTAGGGAAGGAGGACACGGCACTTCCCAGGCAGAGGGAAGGGCATATTCAGGGTGAAAGGCGTGCAGAAGGCCTGGCATGTTGGGGACTAGCAGAAAATGTGGTGCAGAAGGAGGTCAGGGTGCAGATGGAGTGGAGGGGAGCTCAGGGCATCTCCCCCAGGGTGTGCAGGAGCTGGCTGGGGCATGTCCCGCCCTGGCGAGAGCCTGGCTGAGGGAGGAGCTGTCTGCTGTCCCCCTGAGAGGAGCAGGGAGCTCAGCTTCTAGGCAGTTGCTGACCCAAAGTGACTCAGGGTCCAGGCCCTCCGACAGGTGTTTGCTTAAAGCCTAAATACACTTAAGAGAGTCAATAAATCTTTGTGAGCTTCAACTCTGTTCATAGCCCTGTGGTCAGACCTGAAGGAGACATTAAACTGAGTCAGATGTTGCTACTGCCTTCCTAGCTAACAGGTCCACAATTATAACTAACACTTGTGGTGCTGACTGTACGATAGGACCTGTTTTAAGGATGATATTAATTCATTATATATTAATTCATTAAATCCACAGAATAGCCTCATAAAATAGGTACTAGTATTATTCTCATTTTGCAGATGAGATAAATGAAACAGAGAGGTTAAGTAATTTGCTCAAGGTAACACAGCTACTAAGTGCCAAACTGGGATTCAAACTCGGGCAGCTTAGCACCAGACCAGAGTCCAGAGTCTACTTATCTGCTATGCAATTCTGTCTCCACAGAGTCAATGCCAGGAGAAAGTAAAGTACTATGAGATGTCAAGGAGGGTAGAGAAACTATATCCAATGGAGTTTTTTTGTTTTTTTTTCAAACTAGCATTTGAGACGGTTCTTGCAGGACAGAACGCCTTTCTCCAGGCAGGTTGGAGGGAGGGTGTTCCAGACAGAGGGCAATGACATATGCAAACTAATCCTCAGTGGCCTTCTCAGATGTCACCCTCCAGATCTCCTTTGTTTGCTATGAGGACCCATTTTTTCCTATTCCCAGGCGATTCTATTCCTTCATCGGTTCGTTTGTCGTTCCCTCGCGCAGTATTCACTCCGTGCCGAGGCCTGCGCCGGGCTGGACATCACGACGCCGCATAGCCGGTACCTTCTCTCTTCACTAGGAACGAACGTCAGTGCTTCAATGCTCCCTTCCAGCGAGATGAGCATCAATCCAACTCCGGACCTCCTACACTTAGTAAGGAGGACTCCAAGGTTGAGAAGAAAAAAGAAAAGACTAGAATTTAGGAGAGAAAAGGGAAGGCCGGAAAGCATCCCTGGCACGGCCGAGTTGGCTGTGAACTGCCCCGAGGCTCCAAGAGGCAGGGAGACCGGGTGAGCCGGCCCCAGGGGACTGGGAGCTGGGAGGCTGGCAGCGCAATGTGGCTTTTGCTTAGTCATGCAGCTGTCTGGAACGAGCGTCTGGTCCGCCTTCGTTCACGGGCCAGCACGATAGCCCCGTACGCCGGGTTGCTTGTCTGTAACACGGGGTTGATAATAATGCGCTCGCTCATGGCACCGTTTGGAGAGCCAGAGGAGGTATCGCGCGCGGACAGTGCTTTGCGTGGCGCGTGGCACGTGGCGAGCCCTCCGTGTCTGCGCTCTGAGAGGAGCGAGGCGAGAGAAGGGCTTACTGGAGTGAGAGGGAAGGAGGCCGAGGTCCACTTTCTCCTCTCCTGGGCCGTCCGTTGCTGAGTCTGGCTCCACGTTAGGACCACGGCGCGCTCCAAGGAGGAGAAGCCGTGAGGCGCCCTGGGCTTCTGAACCTCTGCTCGGCTGTGGGATATTAGCCAGTCCTTTAATGTCTCTGTGCTCCAGTTCCCTCGCATGCAAACACAGGCATAATAATATTCCTCTCGCAGAATTGTTGTGAGGATAAAAGGAAACAACGTGCGCGGAGGTTCTAGCACTGGGCCAGGCACCCAAACACTCGATGCACGGCAGTCCTGTTCTTTGTTTACCCCAGGCCAGGGGCATAACAAAGAGGCTGGACGCCGTCACTCGCCCAGAATTTTCTTCCCCGGATCGGGGCGTGGTTACTGCAGCAGCCTGGGACGTTCCAGAGGCAGTCTCAGGCCTGGGTGGAAGGGCGGCGGCAGCGGTTTCAAATACTCTCGGCGAGGAGAGTGGTTTGGGGGAGGGAGGGGGACAGCCGTGGGAACCCAGAAAAGCACTCTGTGAGGAGCGCGGGGGCCGAGGATGGGCGGAGTCCCTGCGGTTTCCTGCGCGAGGAGCATCTGCCGAGCAGAGGCAGCCCTGGCTTGCCAAGAGCGGCAGGTGCAGAAACGCCGCCGGTGGGGCTGGTCCGGAGGCGGTCCCAGCCCTGCTGTTAGGATAGAAAGGGCCCTAGGAGAAAAGGAGAAAGACCCACCCAGAAAGGGGAAGATGGCGTTCAGCAGGCAGACGAACGAACGGCTCCTCCAGCCCCTGAAGAGGGAGAGAAGTGGGCCTGCGGATAAAGATGACCATCTGCCCAGTGGGGAACTCGTGGTAGGTTCCCATAGGCCTGGGGTCACATTCCAGTTCAGCCTTCTACCTGCTCCGTGACCTCGGACAATCCCGTTTCCTGCTCTGAGTGCACAAAATGAGGCTCACGCTCAGGCCACCAGTTCCTAGGTTTTTGAGAGGATGAAATTAAACAACACATGCTCAGGTTTCTCTGACGGATGCGACAGTGCCTGGCCTGTAATAGGCACTCGGTAAATGCCAGGACTAGTAGGGGGGAATGTCGTCTGTACTGCCACGCATTTAGTACTAGTACGCTCTATTTCATATAATTATCTGCCTCTCTCAGGCCATGAATGCTCAGAGAACAGGGAGCGCGTATTACAGAGGAGCAAAATCAGTGTTGTAAGTGCAGAATAAAGGAAGAAATTTGATTCACAAAAAGCATAGTCAGGGAGAACATATTAGAAGTACCTGTTGAGAGCCACCTTCCTGCCTAGCCCTGTGCTGGATGGTGGCCTGGCTCTTGCCTTCAGGTAGCTCATAGCCTTGTGGGGGTGATGAAATTTCCACCTGGGAGGCAAAGAGTGAGCTGTATGTACCATATTATGTTTCTATTAATAAATTCAATATACGTAAGTGTACAAAGTATATACTACAGAAAATATGTGTGTGTTATGTGTGTATGTGGGGACTCGGAGAATAAGAGATTAAAGAGACAAAGTTTGGATAGAGTTAGCTGTGAAGGCTCACGAGCAAGATGGCGGAGCGAGGGAGCCTTGGAGACAGAAGGATTGGAACCAACAGAGGGGGGTAAAGGGTGAGTGAGGTGGGAAAAGGCAAGGGCTGTAGAAAGGCTGGCTGAGGTGGAGGCAAGATTCTGTGTTGTCACTAGGTCACAGGCAACTCTGAATGTCAAAGAGAGGATTTTTATTCTTTACTGATAAATGTCCTTAAGCCAAGAGGGTGACATCATAAAAATGCTTTTAGATGATTAATCTGGCACTGGAGTGCAGGATCGATTAAAGAGGAGAAGAACCTCAATTGGTTAGGAAATTATTATAGCAGTCTAGACACAAGATATGTGAGTCCTAAAATACATCCGACCTGGTATTATTTTTATGTTATGTAAGAGTTGACTTTTCTGTTAGAAGATGCTATTGCAAGTGAGGGAGGGACTCAAGAAAAAAAAAAGCTTATGCAGATCTTCCTTAATTTACAGTGGAGTTACATCCCCATAAACCCATCACAAGCTGAAACTATTGTTAAGTGCAAAATGCGTTCAATAGACCTAACCTACCGACCATCATAGCTTAGCCTTGCCTACCTGACGTGTGCTCAGAACACTCACATTAGCCTACAGTTGGGCAGAATCATCTAACCCGAAGCCTGTTTTATAATAAAGTGCTGAATATCTCATGTAACTTATTGAATCCTGTACTGAGAGTGACAAACAGAATGGCTGTGTGGGGACAGGATGGCTGTCAGTGTGTTTGTTGTTCACCGTCTTGATCGTGGGGCTGACTGGGAGCTGCGGCTCTGCGCCTGCCCAGCACCCCGAGAGAGAATCATACGGCATATTCCCACGCCTGGCAAAGAGCAAAACTCAAAATTCCAGGCGCACTTTTTACCAAATGCGTATCGCTTTCGCACCATCGTAAAGTTGGAATACGATTAAGTCAAATCGTGTAAGCGTCTGTCACTATTTTGAGGATCAGGAGAGGGTATCAGGAACTCTGTCCACCTTGAGCTGAGAGAGGCAAACGTTTCCACTGTCGAATCTTGGAAAGAAAGTGGGTTCAAAGGTATTTCTAATCAAACACAAACAACTTGGAAGCTGGCCGGGAAGACGGCCTTTCTCCTTGGAGCACCCATGAACGGATGACCTGAAGATAAACGTGGGAACGAATTAGAGACTCTGATGGGGTCACCCACTGGAATTGGATATTCGAAGGAAAGAAAGGGCAGATAAGGAATAAATTTAAAACGTGTTTGAATAATAGTATCATGAAAATGGAAGTTTAAACATTTTAAAGAAATTTAAAGCGCACTCATATGCCACTCTGGAAAAATGTTTCTAATAAAAAGATTTCATGGGGGGAAATGAGATGCTGTAAGAAGCTGTGCAGAGGAAAAGTGAGGCAAAACTTAAGGATGTTATTAGTGTGTTTTTCCTCAGAAAAAATTTAAAAATAAATACTTATTTACCACTTAACATGTCAAATGGTGGACCAATCATAGAGTTTGAAATTACTTCTATGATATGAAATATGAATAACCTTCAAATTCTGTTTCCTCTGAATTTAAACATGCTCCACTAATTCTTATTTCTGGCTCAAAGCACTCAAAGAAGACAGATTGATGCTGGCAGAGCAATTGAAATGTTGTCCTGTCTCTTCGGAGATACAGGATTTTGTGTCAAATGAAGGTGATGAATATGGTCAGTTGAATCGGAAAGCTGAGGTACCAATTTACAGTGTTCCCTAAGGTCAAGAAAACCCAGAATTGCCAGAGATTTTCGGGCTCACACAAAGCTACTCTGCTTTATTCCTCAGATTTAATTGATTAAGCAAATAAGTATTTATTGAGTTTCTTGGAAGTGTTAGGTGTATATGGAGTCCATGAAGTCTGCACCAATTTTCCAAGATTGGCAATTAGTGACAAAGCCCCAAAGGGCAAATAACACTCAGGTGCCGGGGATCCAGCCCTGGGGTCTAGGCCCCACCTGCGCTCTGCATGGAGTTCTCTGCATTTGCAATCTTGGAGGATCAGGATTTGCTTTTCATTAAGAAAGAGGGAAATTTCCAAGGGTGCCTACACGATACCAAACAATCTGAGCAACTAATGTGGTCATTATGTTTAAAGAAATCGACACTGTACTCAGCACTGTACCCAGCCCTCCCTCCCGGCTCCCTCCCCCCATCCCCGCCAGGCCAGTGTTCCAGTGTTCTGCCACGTCTGGCTCCTCACGAGCAGTGTCTGGACCCCAGGCCCTCCCTTGGTCTGTGCTCCTCTCCTCTCTGCCTGGAAATGCACCCGGCCCAGTGGCCCGGCCTGGGAGGGAAGATTCTAAGACCCAGGTGTGCAGCTGGTGTTTGTCCTGCAGCCCAGATTTGCTGCAATTCCTGACCTTACTTAACTAAACTATATGGCTGTCCTGGGTTTCCACGGCATTTTTCCATCATGTGAATTACAAGATAACTTGAGTGACTTCAAATCAAAGAGATTCATTAGAATAGACAGAAAGCTGAGGGAGTCCTTGTCCTGTGCTATTCCTGCTGAGGCCCGATAGAAGGCACATTCCGCACATCTTCTGGAATCAAAGTGGCAGGGGAGAATGGGGGATGGGTTGCCCTGAAAGTCCCCTCCATTCAGCAGATTGCACTCAGTGGGTGTTTATCAGACACAGAGTACGTGCCAGGTGTACACCGTGTAACATCTGGTTTGATTTGGTCCTTACAATATCCCCAGGTGATAAACTCAAAAGGGACAGTAACAGGGCCAGCCTGGTGGTGCAGTGGTTAAGTGCGCACGTTCCGCTTCAGCGGCCCGGGGTTCAGCGGTTCGGATCCCGGGTGCAGACATGGCACCGCTTGGCAAGCCATGCTGTGGCAGGCGTCCCACATATAAAGTGGAGGAAGATGGGCACAGATGTTAGCTCAGGGCCGGTCTTCCTCAGCAAAAAGAGGAGGATTGGCAGCAGATGTTAGCTCAGGGCTAATCTTCCTAAAAAAAAGGACAGTAACCATCTTAGGCTTGTCTGCATTCCAAATGCCTGCCACACAGAATGACTCAATAAATATCTGTTGAATGAAAAGTGAATAATGAATGCTGGAAGTTGGTTTGTATTCTAGCATTTACAGACAATAAATCTGAGGTTCAGAGAGGTTTAAGTAACTTGCTACTAGTAACTTGCTAGCGGTGGCCGATCTGGCCTTCAATCCGGTCATCTGACGCCCAGGTTGGCGCACCTCCGTTGCACCAGGATGCATTTTCACATCACCTGACCAACGACACTTCGGAGGCATGTTTTCCCACTGAATTAGCTTCCAAGAATTGGGCTGACCCTTCAGAGCGCCAGAGCAGTATTAGTTCAGAGGAAAGTTGCAAGGTAAACACAGTAATTATAAAGTAGAACCCTAGAAACCTAGATGAATTTAGGAAAAAATAATCACCACCTTTAAGAAAAGCCTCCTATGTTTCAGACACTTCGAGGACTGTTTTACATGGATGTTCTTATTTAAGCTTAACCACCACCCTGTGAGATAGGAATTATCATTCCCATTTTACAGTGAGGAAAACTGAGGCATCTTGAAGTTAAGTAACTGCCCAAGTTCTCTGGGCAGTGACTGAGTTCGGATTTGAACTCTGGCCCATCTGGCTCCAAGAATTGTGCTATTTCTGACACAATGAAGTATCATAGCACTAGAACAGCGTGTCTAAACTTTGGCTTTGACTGAAGGACACCATTCAACTCAAAGCAACAAATAATTACTGAGCACCCAATGACAATGGACTGGACGGTAGAAAATACGAACGTGAACCTACCTTCAGGGAGGTTACAACTTGGTAACATTACAGAGCCCAGCGTGTAACAGGTGTTCAATAAATATTAGTTGGGTCAATGAGCAAATGATGAATGAATGATATAGCTGACTATAAGAGAAGAGATTCTATTAGAGAATTGCAGATCGATATTCTGAGAGGAAATGCATTATAGCTCTAAGCTAACGTATCTAGAAGGGATGGATATTAAAGATCTTTTAGTGCCCAAGCTCACATCATGGGCTAGCAGCAGAGTGTGGACTAACAACGTCTCTGACTAAGTCCGTGCTCTAAGACTGTGTTCTTCCCTTTACCACCTTTCGCGAGGCTGAGATCTTCTTTCTGTCTCTCTCTGCATATGATCATGAAAGAACTATTGTTACGTCCTTCCTCTGAGAAAACCTCTTTATCTTCTCCGACCCTGGGGAAATGTATCCTTTAGCTGACAGGAATCGACTACCTACCAATCATAAAGAGAAGGTTCTTTGGGAAGAAATGAGTCATTTCTGTGGATTGAATTTTTAATACCATAAAACTCATTGATTTGCTATTATGATTCTCCCGATACCTCTGACACATGTGTGTACACACACACACGTACACACACACACACACAATACTGAAACCTAATGGTGCATCTGTACTGAGTTCCTCTGGACTGAAAATCAGGGCTATTGGAAATACAGGATCATACTGCAACAACGTCAGTGAGAATGTTCCAGCAAACAGCTGACTCATTCAAGGAATCATTATAACTCCATCATCTTTTCCTTTTCTTCCTGTCTTATCACTCTCCCTGCTTTATTGCCCTGTCATAGGCGGTGCTCTCTCCACTTCTACCACTTATCATTCATCCTAATTAAGATCCTGCTATTGGAGGTGACTAGGAATAGCATTTCAGTAAGATAACAATCTCAGATAATTTTTATTTTTGCAACCCGACAGCTTTGGGACACTCAGCAAGATGATATTATTTTTACTCAGTATCCACACTATACCTTTTGTTCAAGGAAACTACTGGTGCTTTTAGCGACTTCTCTTCATTTATCATATGATCTATAAAACTGCTTCCTACGATGAAGAGCCTCTGGACCAAGTACAGTCAAATCATTCATTAAATAGGTTAGACATCCCAGATGAGACAGCTGTAATAACCCATGCAGAAGCACCAAAGTGGGCAGGCGCAAAGTTGTAAAAGAATCAAATTTTTGTTCCAATTCTCTGGCAGTCAACCTTTTCAAAAAAAAAGTAGCTTCTAGATTATATATATATGCCATTCAGCATATATTTACTGATAGATTGTTTTGAGGCTTTACCCTTATGGACCTGATAGTCTAATTAAGAAAAGATCTATAAACAAATATTTCAATATCATGGGTTAGGTTCTCGGACATCAACAGACACAATGTGTTTATGCAGTTAGCCGGCAAAAGGGGGAAGGTGGGGGACATGCAGAGCTGTGATTCCTCCATGGAAAATGTCCCCATCCAGCAAATGAACAGAAACATGCTTCAGCTTATGGAAGTACAGGGAGCAGGGTTCACCCTTCCCCTTTAGGAGGGAGCAGGCGTTGGCCACTCATTGAACCAGGGGGCAGAAAAGTCTGGCCCTGGCTCTGCTGTGTCACTTTCTGTGACTTGGGTTCCTCATTCATAAAATAGAACTAAAGTCTTTGTTCTGTCTACCTCCATAAGAATAAAATGAGATACTACAATAGCATTCAGGAAAGAGGTAGCCACAAAAATTGCCTCTGTCAGGAGAGATCCTCTAGACTTGGCCCTTCCCCTTGGCTTCATATGGGATCACATTTGCACCATCCCTACAGGTTACTTTAGTTCATCTAAAAACCCCTAGGAAAGGAGACCTGCAACCCCGTTCATAAAGGATGGGGGGCAGTGCTGTATGGGGGAGTAGCATTGGCGCTGGAGTCAGAGGCCCAGCTTCCAGCTATGTCTCTTCAGGTAAACTTTTTAACCTCTCTGGGCTGGTTTTCAGTTCTGTACAATAAAGGATCTAAAGGCTGATCAAAAGTTTTCTTCTAACCCTTGACATCTATTGATTCTAAGATGTCACAGACCCAGAAGGGAGAGAAATTGTAAGTCATAGGATTCCATGGGGAAGTGATGTAAGAGGAAATCCAAGACGTCATGGAAAGAGAACTGAATTGGGAGTCAAAAAATGCAAGTTCTCAAAGGAATTGAAAATCCATCTCCACACAAAAACCTGCACACCAATGTTTATAGCAGCTTTATTCATAATTGCCCAAACTTGGAAGCAACCAAGATGTCCTTCAGTCGGTGAGTGGATAAATAAACTGTGGTACATCCAGACAGTGGAATATTATTCAGTACTAAAAAAATGAGCTATTGAGTCATGAAAAGGCATGGAAGAACCTTAAATGCATGTTGCTAAGTGAAAGAAGCCGATCTGAAAAGGCTACATACTGTATGATTCCAACTATATGACATTCTGGAAAAGAGAAAACAATGGAAACAGTAAAAAGATCAGTGGTTGCCGGGGGTTGGGGGTGGAAGGGATGAATAGGCAGAGCACAGAGGATTTTTAAGGCAGTAAACATATTCTGTATGATATTATAATGGTGGATGTATGTCATCATACATTTGTCAATTCTCATAGAATGTAAACAACCAAGAGTGAACCCTACAGTAAACTATGGACTTTGGGTGGTAAAGCTGCGTCAATGTAGCTTCATCAATTATAGCAAATATCCCACTTTGGTGATGGATGGTATGCATATGTCGGGGCAGGTGGTATATGAGAAATCTCTGTACCTTCTCAATTTTGCTGTGAAACTACAACTGCTCCAAACAGTAAAATCTATTGAAAAAAATATGAGTTCTAGTCCTTGATTCTGCCAGTAGTCCTTGATTCACTGGTTGACCTAAAGCCCAACCAACTGGGTCTCCAAGCTGCTGGCCTCTTGCCTCTGCCCCAACCCCACGTCCCACCCTATCTCCTTGTCTTAGGCTTATTAAGATTCTCTACTCCAATAAAGGACTATATTGCTAGGACAGTCCCCCTAAACGCTTTATACTCAAGGCTTCTAGGCAATACAGAGTTACCTCATTATCCAAAACATGCCAGGAATTCCTCCTGCTGCCTCCTGTGCATATTCTGTCATGAACACACTTTTCATGAGTTTGAGTGTTCAGCTAACTTTCATCTGCCATCCAGAAGCAGGCACTAAGGCACTGCCCACAAGCAGCAAGATGGATGTGAGTCCTCTGCTGCAAGCCATTAGGCATCACGGAAGTCCCTAGCCATTAGTCCTCGTGGAATGTCTACAGGGCCAATGATGAAGCCATGTGACTCAACCCCAGAGGGCAGTCAGTTCTGCCTGCAGATAAAGTTTCCTGGAGGAGAACTTTACAAACAAGGTGAGGAATGCTGTACTTCAGAATGATGGGGTTAATTGATTTGTTCAAGGCCATTAGCCTGATTCTTCCTGGAGATATTGATGGCCTGAGAATGGCACCCTGTTACTTCAGAAGTTTAATTACCTTCACTTAAGATGGTCAGAAATATGAAAGAAAAATATTAGCTCCACAGTAAAGAAACTCATCTCTGGATCAGAGGCATTGGGAGCAGATGGTGATCTATGTTTGAAATTTAACTGGCTAGTGCAAGACAGGCATTGGTTCATCCCATTAGGGCCTGCAATTTACCACATTCAGAACAAAAAGGCTTGTAACTGCCTGGGTAAGAAGACAACTTGATGGGTTTTTACAGAAGGCTCCCTAACTTTATAGCCTCTAAATGCTTTCAAGTCATAGCATGTCTTCTCTAGAGAGCCCTACAAATCCATCCGGCTCTGTCTCCTTTTCTTCCTCCTTTAAAAAGAAATAATCTAATAACTAATCTCCTCTTAGGCCCACATAACTGTTAATCAAATGTAGGGAGATGACCAGTTGGCCTAGATTAACATAATTAATCTTTAAATCATACATATTCAAAAGGCTCCAAGAAAGCATCTGGGTATCTTTTCAAAAATTGTTAGAGAGATGATAAAATTAATACCAGCATAATAAATTAGACCTGTAGCTGCTCAAGCCAACGCTGGTGGTCTCACCAGGTTCAGTGCTCTCACCACCACGGTCCCAGTTTGTTTCTGGGTCAGGGAACCACATCACCTGTCTGTCGGTTGTCTTACTGTGGTGGCTGTGTGTTGCTGTGATGCTGAAAGCTATGCCACCAGTATTTCAAATACCAGCAGGGTCACCCATGGTGGACGGGTTTCAGCAGAGCTTCCAGACTGGACAGACTAGGCAAAAGGACCTGGCCGCCCACTTCCAAAAAATTGGCCATGAAAACCCTATGAATAGCAGCAGAGCATTGTCTGATATAGCACCGGAGGGTGGGAGAATGATGCAAAAGGACCAGACAGGGTTCCACTCTGCTGTCCACAGGGTCACTAGGAGTCAGAATTGACTGGACAGCGCTAAGAAGCAGCTGCTTATTTTAAAAGAGGCCCATCCTCCTTAAAAATGATGTTTGTAAAAGACAGTAAATCCCATTAGACCTAAGAAAAAAAACCAACAACATTTGGTGGAATTAATTGTCAAGAACGGCATGTTGGCTGAAAATTAGAGTCCCCTCCTAGGGTCTCCAGATGCTGTTGAGTGTGGAGGGGACCATCTGCATGTGTTGGTGGTAAACAATCTGAAGGGCTTTTCTGCCGCGTTCCTGGAGCAGATGAATAAACCACAGGCAGCACATCTGAGTGGTGAGGTTCCCAAGAAATTTGAGAGACTGTCTGCTGCGTTTTTTAGGCTGATTCATCGATACTCATCAAATTACCTGGGTTCACTTGACTTCATGCCTTTAGAGCTAGGCTTGTTAACATGAAAGGCTCTTTTATCAATTCTGCCTTGTAAGTACTGAACATAAAAGAGTTTATTGATCATAAAACTTAAGCTTGTAGGAACCCAAAGCAAAAGGCCAGAGGAAGGCCTAGGCCAGACTCCCACGTCTTAAGAACTTGTAGCCTTTTAGTCATTTGAAGCAAAGAGCCACAAGAAATGTGTCCTGAGCATTCATCCTTGTTTCGACTACTTACTATTTGCTACGAACAAGACATTCGGTGATATGTGCTATTAGCTCATAGCCCCCGGGATCCATCACCTTCTTCAAGCCAAAGTCAATTCCTCTTAACAAATTGAAATTTCACAGTGGCCACAGCTGTGTGGGACCCAGCCTGCAGGAGATCTGACACTGAACGCTGACGGCCTGCAGCAAAACCCTGTAGCGGGCGAGGCTGTCAGGGAGAAGCAGGGAGAGACGGCTCTGTGACAGTGGCTTTTGTTCAGAATGCAATTCAGAGGATCCCTGCCTTAGAAGTTAACTCACCTGTACAGGAAAGCGGTTCGTTTCTTTTCCCCAGGTTGCTATTTACAGAGGATTCTTAAGTCTAAGAGAAGCTGTGAAGTGAAGCATAGTCTCAGTCATCTTTTTATCCATAACGCCTGTGTGTTCTAAGTGCGTCATGTGACGATACTGAGCTGCAAGCCCCGCTTTATCTGGACAATGTGACCTTTAAACGGACCAACCTTGAGTTTAGGGATCTAAAACTCCGAGAGCTGGCAGGGACCTCAGAGAGAGTCCACCCACTAGAACTGTGGAGAGGAGGGGACAGAGGCTGGGCTGGCTGAATGACTGACCTACCATCACAGAGCACTGTCCCCAGTGTCCCGGTCTCCCTGCTCTCGGCGCAGGGCTCCATCTTCTTCCCTGAGAATGAAAGCATGTGTCACCTGGTCTCTCTGGCCTCAAGACTCAGCTGGCACGTGGACCATGACACTCAGTGCAGACACATACAGGAACAAGGATTTACACTGAAGGAGGGCTGGTCGCTAGGCGGAAGGGAGTTTTAACTGTTTATTGTGCTATTCTGTATCCAAGATTTTGATAATGAAGGTATTTTGAGAACTCAAAAAAACCCAATAAATCACATTAAAATCAAGACTCATCTCAAATATGATTCATCCATCAAAAAGAAGGAAATCTTGCCATCTGTGACAACATGGATGGACCTTGAGGGTGTAGGGAGGAAGACATTTCCTCTACCCAATGTGGGTTCATCTGGCTGGAGAACGAATTAAATTCACATGAGACAGAATAGCAAGAGAAAATTAAACAAAGCTTTATGAGGACCATGGCCCAGGGCCTTTCTTCCCGAAGGAAGAAAGGGCACCGAAGAAGTGGGGTGCACAGAGTGGTTATATACCCCCAAACAGGATGTTTCACATGTGATTGAAATGTCCCTCCCACAATAGTCACAAGATTGCCCTGTGGGCACAGCGCTTGGTGGACACAGCAGGTAGTGGGTCTGCTATCTTGGGGGGCATAGCAGGCTGAGGCCAGTCTATTGGCACGCCCGCGGCTGCTCTCAGGGCTCTCCCTCATTCGCAGAGCTCCTGCTCCAGCCAGAAGGGGGCTCCGTGCTCATAATCACCTTTACAGGGGATAAAGACCAGTCTCCTTGAAGAAGATGCTTTAAATAGCATGAGAGGAGCCTCTCTTTGGAAGCTATTATCACTTGTTCTCTCTCTCCTGGAGGGGACGTAAGTCCCTGGACTCCTATTAGGCTGGGTGGACCCTTGCCCTGCCTCTAGCTGGGGATATTCCTTAGGGCACCCTGGTCATCCCTAAGAAGACCCTAAGTGAATCCAGCTTCAGGATCTCAGAAAACTTTTTTATTACAGCCCCAGGATAAGGTTCTTATATGCAAATAAACCAGACCCAAGTCACCCGTGATAAATACTTCATTTCTCCTGAAACCTGCTGGACACTTTTAGTCTCCTTATGTTCTTTTACTCTCCTTGTGATGTCTCCTGGTGGATGACATACAGACAAGGGGACTAGATCCCAGAGATGGCAATGATTTGCATATGAGGCAAAGCCACCCGTGAAATGCAGGCGGCTCTAGCTGGGAAGGAGCCCTGCATGGGGAACGCCCTATTCTGAGGCCACTCAGGGCATCGCTGCGTTTCTTGCAGCAACAAAAGAGTTAAGCTGCCAGCTAATTAGGGCACCTCTTCCTGGACTGTGGACTGGCCATTTTAAAAGCAAAGCCCAGAAGTGGGTAGGCCAACATGTGGTTTTAAATTAAGTACTGTAGTAAAGAATATATACCTTTCTGTTCACTCCTTCTCTGCTCATGCTTTTTATTCTCTGCACAGCTTTACAAAGAAAATTGCTGATTCATCCTGTTCTCCTTCTCATTGTCTCCAGGATAAGAAAGCATAAATAATTTACGTTAAGATACCAAGACAAGTGGTTTTGAATTTGCTGCATTCCTGGCCTGAATTGCTTTTGTGATACTGAATTAAACTAAAAAGGCCACTGATGACTGCTGTATGCTTTCAGTATGGTCAAAATGAGTCCATTTGCTGCAAAGTCCTAGCCTTGAAGGTGAAATAAATATTTCATAGTGCTTCTAGTCGGATGTGTGGAGCACAGACATTTTCAAGGACCAAGACTGAATTTAAATGGAGATTCTGGATTCGTTTTGAATAAAAAGCCCAGAGCAACATTAGCGACCACACATGCAGTTAAATTGCTGGCTTATCTGTTATCTGCAAAAGGTACAAGTTTCAGACATTTAAGATTCAAGCAGATTTTAGTCACCGGCTGGAGGAATTCTTCTTAATGCAGTTATCCTGTGACTCCGGTGTCATCTGAGACTTAGGGAGTTCCGATGGAGCTCTGGAAGATAGTCTAGCACATGCCTTGTGGACCCCAGGCTGCCAAGTCCAGACTGAGAGCAGAGAAGGGGAAAATAAGAGAAGACTAGGGGAGAAAAACGTGGGAAGAGAACAGACTCCTCTTCCTCTGTTCCCCTGTCTATTTCTGCCCCTTTCTGTTTATCTGTCTGTTTGTCCCTCTTTCTCTGTTTCCTCTCTCTCTCTACCTCTCCTGATTTCACTTCTAGACTCTTTCTCATTTATTTACTGTTCTCTATCATGAGACTGTTTTGCATTTGTAACACAGGCTTTGCCTCAACTAAACTTAATGTGAAGAAAGGATAAAGAGCACATTTTAAAGTGTTGTGGTTTTCATGAATCTTCTTTTATGATAGATAATCATTTAGTAGGAAGATAGAAGATAGGAAGCATCAATGCTGCCAAATCCCCCTGTAATGCCCGGGTCAGAAGTTGCTAATGTAGGGGAGGAAGACAGTTCCTCTACCTGCTCTGGGTTCGTCTGGCCAGAGAACGAATTAAATTCACCTGAGACAGAATAGTAGGAGAAAATTAAACAAAGCTGTATAACATGTAGACATGGGAGAGGCTCAGGCAAGCTGAGCAACTCACCAAAATGGCTGAAGCCACAACCTTAAATATCATCTTCAGCTAACGACAAAGGAGGATGTTGGGGCTGGAGGGGGAGTCCATCATGGGAGATTACCACACAAGTACAGTAAACAAATGCAGATTTAAGTCCTTGCCTTTGGAGAAGAGTTTCTAGAGATAAGGTCATCCCCCCTTCTTCCTGGTACAGAGAGGAAGACAACTTTACAGATGGAGGTTTCCTTTACAATGTAAATGTCTCTTAACAAAGGGTAAGTAAATTCTACTTTTCAGTTGCTTTCCTGTCTGCAGTTTATTAAAAGTAACCAGCCCCAAATAATCCTCATGCCAAAGAGACATATCTTGGGGTGGCCAATTCCAGGCCCCCACTAATCAAAAGGTGCCCTTTCCTGACAAGCTTCAGATTCTTTCTTAGCCTGGCATGCTTAGCAGCCACAGCCAATTTACCAGAATGGCACATGAGATGAAGCTAATTTGTTAACCTTAATTTAATAATTTCAGTGAAACTGCATGGGTTGATTTCAAGTGTCAGCTTTCAAACCACTCAGGGGTGTCACCAGGTGCTTTAATCAAGGGTAGGGGCAGCACAGAAAACAAACAATCGATTGCACTGGATAAGCACTGAATCGTATTGTGATTTGCTAATTGTTCTGACTGCTTGTCCTTCTATTGAACTTGTTTCATAGAGACAACTACACTGATTTCTTGGAGTCCTCAATTTACTTTGTAAATAGTTAAGCGGTATTCGTTCAGTTTTTGTGGTTCAGATTATTGGCTTCACTTGTCTTCCTCCAGAGACTGAATCTCTCATGTTCAGACTCTTGGTATTACCAACTTAGATTATGACCACATCTAGCAGTCCCAGGTGGAAATGTCCCCTTTCTCTTTGCACATCGCTCCTTGCACAGGCAATAGCCAGTTGTGCATTCCACTCTGCACAAAGCCCCAAATAAGTTGGGCCTCTGAGCTCCCATTCTCAACCTACTTAATTGTCAAGGCTTTTGAGAAAGGCCATGCATTTCTCTCTCCCTGTCTCATTCTTAACCTTTAACCCTTGGCCTCTGGGTTCCATTTCTTATTTATTTATTTATCTTGAGGTCACACTGGTTTATAACATTTCAGGTGTACATCATTATATTTCAACTTCTGTATAGACCGCATTGTGTTCACCAAAAGTCTGGTTGCCATCCATCACTGCCTGGTGCCAGCCCTGATATGGGTCCCCTACATTAAATCCAGCATGTATGGGGCAAAACCAAAAGCACCCATCCTGTTTTCTGTTTCTTTAGTTACATTTATATGTAAGTATTGGTTTCTTCAATGTTTGTATACCTGAACTTCACATATGCATGAAGCTAGTGTTGAGTTTAGAGCATTGATCACCCCTCAGCTTACTCAACACAAATAGAAGTTATGAATTGTTAGAGCCCAGGTGGCCTCATTATGGGGCCTTGAAGTTTATTACAGGGAAGCTGATGTCCGGAGGATATCAAGAAGCTGAAGTGTCCCAGACCCCAACTCCTCAGCTTCCAGTTGCCAGAATCCACTACCTATCACAGAGGCATAAGACTAAGGACACCCACCTACAGATTCTCTTATCTCGCCATCCCCTTTTCTGCAAGCAGCCTCACATGGCCAAATGCAGGCTAGGGGGAAGGTGCCAACCAGCAAGGCCACATGCTCCCCCTCCCCTACCTAAAACCTCAAATAAAAACCCCTACCTTTTTTCCTTCAAGGAGATAGATTTGAGTTTTAGCTCCTGTCTCCTTGTCTGGCTGCCTTTCGATAACAATAATAAAAACACTTTCCTCGCCATAAGCCTGGCATTCCTGTTTTATTTTGGCGCCTCTTATGTGGCAGGTAAAAGAACCTGTGTTTGTACCTGGTAACATGTCCACATGTGCCCCTTTACCCCTTTCACCCTCCCCCAGCCCCTTCCCTCTGGTAACCACCAGTCTATTCTCCGTATCTATGTTTGTTTGTTTGTATTCCACATATGAGTGAAATCAAACAGTAATTGTCTTTCTCCATCTGACTTTTTTTGCTTAGCATAGTACCCTCAAGGTCCATCCATGTTATCACAAATGACATGATTTTGTCTTTTTTTATGGCCGAGTAGTATTCTGTTGTATATATATACACCACATCTTCCTTATACATTCATCTGTTGATGGGCCCTTGAGTTGCTTCCACATCTTGGCTATGGTGAATCATGCTGCAGTGAATATAGGAGTGCATAAATCTCTTTGAATTGTTGATTTCATGTTCTTTGGATAAATACCCAGTAGTAGGGTAGCTGGATCATACGGTATTTCTATTTTTAATTTTTTGAGACATCTCCATACTGTTTTCCACAGTGGCTGCACCAGTTTGTGTTCCCACCAGCAGTGTATGAGGGTTCCCTTTTCTCTAAATCCTCTCTAACATTTGTTATTTCTTGTCTCATTAATTATAGGCATTCTGAGGGCATGAGATATTATCTCATTGTAGTCTTGATTTGCATTTTCCTGGTGATTAATGATGTTGAACATCTTTTCATGTGCCTGTTGGCCATCTGTGTATCTTCTTTGGAAAAACGTCTGTTCATATCCTCTGCCCATTTTTTGATTGGATTTTTCGTTGTTGTTGTTGAATTGTATGAGTTCTTTATTTATTTTGGAGATTAACCCCTTGTCGGATATATGGTTTGCAAATATTTTCTCCTAGTTGGTGGGTTGTCTTTTCGTTTTCCATTTGTTTATTTTTTCTTTTGTTTCCCTTGCCCAAGTAGACATGATATTTGAAAAGATCCTTCTAAGACCGATGTCAAAGAAGATATTGCCTATATTTTCTTCCAGGAGTTTTATGGTTTCACATCTTACCTTCAAGTCTTTAATCCATTTTGAGTTAATTTTTGTGTATGGTGAAAGATAATACTCTACTTTCATTCTTTTGCATGTAGCTGTCCAGTTTCCCCAACGCCATTTACTGAAGAGACTTTCCTTTTCCATTGTAGGTTCTTGGCTCCTTTGTCAAAGATTAGCTGTCCGTAGATATGTGTTTTTTTTTTTCTGGGCTTTCAATTCTGTTCCATTGATCTGTGCATCTGTTTTTGTACCAGCACTATGCTGTTTTGATTACTGTAGCTTTGTAGTATATTTTGAAGTCAGGGATTGTGATGCCTCCAGCTTTGTTCTTTTGCTCAGTATTGCTTTAGCTATTCAGCGTCTTTTATTGCCCCACATGAATTTTAGGATTCTTTGTTCTATTTCCGTGAAAAATGTTACTGAGATTCTAATTGGGATTGCATTGAATCTGTAGATTGCGTTAAGTAATATGGACATTTTAACTATACTTATTCTTTGAATCCATGAGCATGGAATATCTTTCCATTTCTTTGTGTCTTCTTCGATTTCTTTCAATAATGTCTTATAGTTTTCAGTTATAGGTCTTTCACCTCCTTGGTTAAATTTATTCCTGGATATTTTATTCTTTTTGTTGTAATTGTAAATGGGATTGTATTCTTGAATTCTCTTTCTGTTAGGCCATTATTAGAGTTTAGAAATACAACTGATATTTGTACTTTGATTTTGTACTCTGCAACTTTGCTGTAGCTGTTGATTATTTCTAATAGTTTTCTGATGGATTCTTTAGGGGTTTCTATATATAAAGTCATGTGATCTCCAAACAGCAAGAGTTTTACTTCTTCCTTTCCAATTTGGATATCTTTTCTTTCTTTTTCTTGCCTAATTGCTCTTGCCGAAACCTCCAGTACGATATTGAATAAGAGGGGTGAAAGTGGGCACCCTTGTCTTGTTCCTGTTCTCACAGGGATGGCACTCAGTTTTTGCCCATTGAGTATGATGTTGGCTGTGGGTTTGTCATATTTGGCCTTTATTATGTTGAGGTACTTTCCTTCTAAACCCATTTTATTGAGAGTTTTTATCATAAATGGATGTTGGATCTTGTCAAATGCTTTCTCTGCATCTCTTGTGATGATCATGTGGTTTTTATTCCTCATTTTGTTAATATGGTGTATCACAATGATTAATTTGCAGATGTTGAACCCTCCCTGCATCCTGGGTATAAATCCCACTTAATCATGGTGTATGCTCCTTTGAATGTATTGCTGTATTTGGTTTGCCAATATTTTGTTGAGGATTTTTTGCATCTATGTTCATTAGCAATATTTCCTTCTTTGTGTTGTCCTTGTCTGGCTTTGGGATCAAGGTGATGTTGGCCTCATAAAATGTGTTAGGAAGTGTTCCATCTTCTTCAATTTTTTGGGATAGTTTGAGAAGGATAGGTACTAAGTCTTCTTTGAATATTTGGTAGAATTCTCCAGAGAAGCCATCTGCCCCTGGAGTTTTATTTTTTGGGAGGTTTTTGATTACTGTTCCAATTTCTTTACTTGTGACTAGTCTATTCAGATTCTCTATTTATTCTTGTTTCAGTTTTGGGAGGTTGTGTGAGTCTAAGAATTAATCCATTTTTTCTAGATTGTCCAATTTGTTGGCATATAGTTTTTCACAATTTTCTCTTATACTCCTTTGTATTTCTGTGGCATCCATTGTAATTTCTCCTCTTTCACTTTTAATTTTATTTGAGACTTCGTTTTTTCTTAGTGAATCTGGCTGAGGGTTTGTCAATTTTGTTCCTCTTTTCAAAGAACCAGCTCTTAGTTTCATTCATCCTTTCTACTGTTTTTTTTGGTTTCAACTTCATTTATTTCTGCTCTAATTTTTATTATTTCTCTCCTTCTGCTGACTTTGGGCTTTATTTCTTCTTTTTTTCTAATTCTGTTAGGCGTAGTTTAAGATTGCTTATTTGAGATTTTTCTTGTCTGTTAAGGTGGGCCTGTATTGCTATGAATTTCCCTCTTTGGACCACTTTTGCTGCATCCCTTATGAGTTGGTGTGGTGTATTTTCATTTTCATTCATCTCCAGATATTTTTTGATTTCTCTTTTAATTTATTCAATGATCCATTGGTTGTTCAGCAACATGTTATTTAGTCTCCATGTGTCTCTCACTTTCCCAGCTTTTTTCTTGTAGTTGATTTCTAGCTTCATAGCATTATGGTCAGAAAAGATGCTTGATATGATTTCAATCTTCTTAAATTTCTTGAGTCTTGCCTTGTTTCCCAACATATAGTCTATCTTTGAGAATGTTCCATGTGCACTTGAGAAGAACGTGTATTCTGCTCTTTTTGGATAGTGTGTTCTATATATATCCATTAAGTCCATCTGGTCTAGTTTTTTGTTTAATTCCACTATTTCCTTGTTGACTTTCTGTCTGAATGATCTATCCATTGATGTAAATGGGGTGTTAAGGTCCCCTGCTATTATTGTATTGCTTTTAATATCTCCTTTTAGGTCAGTTAATAGTTGCTTTATGTACTTTGGTGCTCCAGTGTTAGTGCATGTACATCTGCAAATGTTATCATCTTGATGGAGTGTCTCTTTTTATCATTATACACTGCCCTTCTTTGTCTCTCATTGCTTTTTTTGTCTTGAAGTCTACTTTGTCTCACATAAGTATGGCAACACCTTCTTTCCTTTATTTGCCATTAGCTTGGAGTATCATCTTTTATCCCTTCACTCTAAGCCTGTGTTTGTCTTTAGAGCTGAGATGTGTTTCCTGGAGGCAGCATGTTTGTGGGTCTTGTTTTTTAATCCATCCAGCCACTCTGTGTCTTTTTTTGGAGAAGTCAATCTATTTACATATGGAGTGATTATTGATATATGAAGGCTTAATGCTACCATTTTATCACTTTTTTCCCCTATTGTTCTGTATTTCTCATGTTTCTCCGTGTATTTCAGACTGCCAATTCAGTTTGGTGGCTCTCTATGATGGTTTTCTTTGTTTATCATTTATGTCTCTGTTCTGATTTTTTGTTTAGTGTTTACTGTAAGGTTTGTATAAAAGATCTCATAGATGAGATAGTCCATTTTCTGATAGACTTTTATTTCCTTAGACTAAGCCAGTTCCATCCCTTTCCTCTAGAAATTGTTGTCACATCTTTTCCATTTTGTGTTGTGAGTTTGTGGTTAGAATGAAGTGATTATATTTATTCTTGATGTTTTCCTTCCCTTTCTCTTTAACGTTATAATTGTTTGCGAATCTCTTTTGATAGAGAGTTCCAATATTCTTTATAGTTTCAATTACTTTTGTGAAGAATTCCTGCCCTTCATTGATTTTATTTGTGATTTCATTGAACTGTCTTTCTGAGTTCTCTTGTAACTCATTGAGGTTTTTTAAATGACAGCTGTTTTGAATTCTCTGTCATTTAGATTGTCAATTTCTGTGCCTTCAGGATAGATTGTTTGGTGGGTGTTTGTCTTTTTCTTTCTGGTCTGGAGTATTAATATACCTCTTCATAGTATTAGATGGGATGGATTTTGTCTTTGCATAGTGATAGTATGTGATCACAGAATCCACTTGCCACCACTGGGTGGGGGGCAGGAGCTATGTATTCTGAGCCCACTGATTCCTTTCAGCTGTGACTGTCTGAGCTTGGGCCACTCCTTGGGACCTCAGTGGCCCTGTGGGGTCTCCCACTGGATGGGAAAGTGATCATGTGGGGGATCAGGGCTGCTGCCACCTGCTCCCACAGTCCACCAAGACATGCTCCCCATTTCAGAGCTGCAGCAGTAGTATGGGTGTTTACGGCATCTGGGAACTCATTCATCTGGGCATGCAGTTCCACTGCCATCTCCTCCTGGGTTGCACCAGCTGTTGTGCTTGATGGGTGGGGCCTCCCCACTGGGTCTGAGACTGGGCCACTCCCTGGGACCATGTCAGCACTGCATGTTCTCCCGCTGGATGAGAAAGTGGTCACATAGGGGCTCAGGGCTGCTGCTGCCTGTTCCCACAGTCCCACTGAGACATGTTCCTCCCTTTGTTGCTGCAGGGGTACTATGGGCCTTTGTGGCAGCCAAGAAGTCATTCACCAGAGTGCAGATCTACCATTGTCTCCTAGATTGCACCAGTCATTGTGCTTGGTGGACAGGGCCTCCCCAGTGGGTCTGAGTCTGGGTCACTCTTTGGGGACCATGGTAGCACTGTGGCTCCCACCAGATAGGAAAGCAATCATGCATGATATCAGAGCTGTTGTCACCTGTTCCCACAGTCACGCCAATGTACTCCCACCCTCAGGGCCACAGCAGTGCAATGGGCACTCCAGCCAGAGCAGCAGTCATATATGTGCACAGGGCTGCCAGGGAGCCAGAGATTGCTCATTTATCTCCACCATCTCCCCAGGGGGAGTCCATCCACCTTCAGATGTATAGCTGCATGGGTCTCTCAGGTGTCCTGTTGTGCTGTTCAGGTATCCTCTGTTGATCAACAAATGTCCATTTAGTTATAGTTTGAAGGAGGAGAGATAAAGGGAACAGCTCACTCCATCATGTTGCTGAAGTCACTCTCCTTTCATTTCTGTCATTGACTTTTTAAAAAAGTTAAAAAAATTTTTTTTATAGCACTAACATTGGATTATAACATTATATTACTTTCAGGTGTACATCTTAATATATTTTGAATTCTGTGTAGATTACATCATGTTCACCACCCAAAGACTAATTATAATCCACCACCACACACGTGTGCCTAATATCTCCTCTCACCCTCCTCCCTCCCTCCTTCCCTTCTGGTAACCACCAATCCAATCTCCATTGTTATGTGTTTGTTGGTCATTGTGATCACATGGTTTTTGACTTTCTCCCTCTGACTTATTTCACTTAGCATAATAACCTCAAGGTCCATCCATGTTGTCACAAATGACTAGATTTCATCATTTCTTATGGCTGAATAGTATTCCATTGTGTATGCATACACCACATCTTCTTTATCCATTCATCCCTTGCCATCTAGGTTGCCTGCAAGTCTTGGCTATTGTGAATAATGCTTTGGTGAACATAGGGGTGCATGTATCTTTATGCATTTGTGTTTTCAAGTTCTTTGGATAAATACCCAGCAGTGGAATAGCTGAATCATATGGTAGATCTATTCTTAATTTTCTGAGGAAACTCTGTACTGCTTTCCATAGTGGCTGCACCAGTTTGCACTCCCACCAGCAGTGGACGAGGGTTCCCTTCTCTCCACATCCTCTCCAACAATTGTTTCCTGTCTTGATAATTATAACCATTCTGATGGAAGTTAGGTGATATCTCATTGTAGTTTTGATTTGCATTTCCCTGATAGTTAATGATGATGAACATCTTCTCATATGTTTGTTGGCCATCCATGTGTCTTCTTTGGAGAAATCTCTGTTCAGATCTTTTGCCTGTTTTTTAATTAGGTTGTTGGTTTTTTTGTTGTTGAGATGTATGAGTTCTTTGTATATCTTGGATATTAACCCCTTATCTGATATATGGCTTGAAAATATCTTCTCCCAATTGTTAGGTTGTCTTTTCATTTTATTGATAGTTTCCTTGCTGTACAGAAGACTTTTAGTTTGATGTAGTCCCACTTGTTTATTTTTCCTTTTATTTCCCTTGCCCAGTCAGACTTGAAAATATGCTGCTATGACTGATGTCTAAGTGCGTACTGCCTATGCTTTCTTCTAGAAATTTCATGTTTTCTGGTCTTACATTCAAGTCTTTAATCCATTTTGAGTTGATTTTTGTGCATTGTGTAAGATAATGGTCTACTTTTATTCTTTTGCATGTGGCTGTCCAGTTTTCCCAACACCATTTATTGAAGAGACTTTCCTTTCTCCATTGAATACTCTTGGCTCCCTTGTCAAAAATTAGCTGTCCATAGATGTGTCAGTTTATTTCTGGGCTCTTGATTCTGTTCCATTGATCTGTGTGTCTGTTTTTGTGCCGGTACCATGCTGTTTTGGTTACTATGGCTTTGTAGTATATTTTGAAATCAGTGACTGTGATACCTCCAGCTTTGTTCTTTTTCCTCAGGATTCCTTTAGCTATTCGGGGTCTTTGTTTTTCCATATGAATTTTGGGACTCTTTGTTCTATTTATGTGAAAAATGTTGTTGGAAATTTGATAGAGATTGCATTGAATCTATAGATTCCTTTAGGAAGTATCGACATTTTAACGATGTTAATTCTTCCAACCCAAGAGCATGGAATATCTTTCCATTTCTTTGTGTCTTCTTCAATTTCTTTCAACAATGATTTATAGTTTTTGGTGTACAGATCTTTCACCTCTTTGGTTAAATTTATTCCTAGGTATTTTATTCTTCTTGTTGCAGTTGTAAATGAGATTGTATTCTTAATTTCTTTTTCTGCTACTTCATTGTTAGTGTATAGAAATGGAACTGACTTTTGTATGTTGATTTTTTATCCTGCAGCTTGACTGTATTCATTTATTATTTCTAAAAGGGTTTTAGTGGATTCTTTAGGATTTTCTATATATAAAATCATGTCATCTGTAAATAGTGACAGTTTAACTTTTTCTTTTCCAATATGGATCCCTTTTATTTCTTTTACTTGCCTGATTGCTCTGGCTAGGACTTCCAATACTATGTTAAATAAGAGTGGTGACAGTGGGCATCCTTGTCTGGTTCCTGTTCTTAGAGGGATAGCATTCAGTTTTCCTCCATTGAGAATGATATTAGCTGTGGGTTTTCATATATGACCTTTTATTATGTTGAGGTATTTTCCTTCTATATCCATTTTATTTAGAGTTTTTATCATAAATGGAGGCTCTATCTTATCAAGTGCTTTCTCTGCATCTCTTGAGATGATCTTGTGATCTTTATTCCTCATTTTGTTAATGTGGTGTATCACATTGATTGATTTGTAGATGTTGAACCATCCCTGCACCCCTGGAATAAAACCCACTTGATCATGATGTATGGTCTTTTAAATGTATCATTTTATTTGATTTGCTAGTATTTTGTTGAGGATTTTTGCATTGATGTTCATCAGTGATATTGGCCTGTAATTTTCTTTTTTTTGTTTTGTTCTTGTCTGGCTTTGGTATCAGGATAATGTTGACTTGGTGGAATGAGTTAGGAAGCCTCCCCTCCTCTTCAGTTTTTTGGAACAGTTTGAGAAGGACAGCTACTAAGTCTTCTTTGAATGTTTGGTAGAATTCACCAGGGAAGCCATCTGGTCCTGGACTTTTATTTTTGAGGAAGTTTTTGATTACTGTTTTGATCTCTTTACTGGTGATTGGTCTATTCAAATTCTCCACTTCTTCTTGATCCAGTTTTGGAAGGTTGCATGATTCTAAGAATTTATCCATTTCTTCTAGATTATCCAATTTGTTGGCGTATAGCTTTTCATAGTATTCTCTTATAATCTTTTGTATTTCTGAGGTGTCCATTGTAATTTATCCTCTTTCATTTCTGATTTTATTTTTGAGCCTTCTCTCTTTTTTCTTGGTGAGTCTAGCTAAGGGTTTGTCAATTTTGTTTATCTTTTCAAAGAACCAGCTTTTGGTTTCATTAATTTTTTCTATTGTTTTTGTGTCTATTTCATTTCTTTCTGCTCTGATTTTTATTATTTCCTTTCTTCTGCTGATTTGTGGCTTTGTTTGTTCTTCTTTTTCCAGTTCCTTTAGGTGCACTGTTAGATTGTTTACTTGGGATTTTTCTTGTTTGTGGAAGTAGGCCTGAATTGCTATAAACTTCCCTCTTAGAACTGCTTTTGCTTTATCCTATAGATTTTGGTGTGTTGTATTTTCATTTTCATTTGCCTCCAGGTAATTTTTGATTTCTCCTTTGATTTCTTCATTGACCAAATCGTTGTTCAGTAGCATTTTGTTTAATCTCCAGATTTTTATGGGCTTTCTGATTTTCTTCCTATAGTTGATTGCTGGTTTCATACCTTTGTGGTCAGAAAAGATACTTGGTATTATTTTGACTTTAAATTTATTGAGACTTGTGTTGTGGCCTAATATGTGATTAATCCTGGAGAATGTTCCATGTGCATTTGAAAAGTGTGTGTATTCTGTGGTTTTTGGATGGAATGTTCTATATAGAGCTACTAAGTCCATCTACTCTAATGTGTCATTTAAGGTGAATTTTTCCTTATTGATCTTCTGTTTGGATGATCTATCCCTTGGTGTAAGTGGAGTGTTAAAGTCCCCTACTATTACTGTTTTATTGTCTATTTCTCCTTTTATATCTGTCAATAATTGCTTTAGGGGCTTGTCTGGTGGCACAGTGGTTAAGTGGGCACATTCCATTCCACTTCGGTGGCCTGGGGTTCGCTTGTTCAGATCCTGGGTGTGGACATGGCACTGCTTGGCAAGCCATGCAGTGGTAGGTGTCCCACATATAAAGTGGAGGAAGATGGGCGTGGATGTTGGCTCAGGGCCAGTCTTCCTCAGCAAAAAAGAGGAGTATTGGCTGCAGATGTTAGCTCAGCGCTAATCTTCCTCAAAAAAAGAAAAATGAAAAAAAATTGCTTTATATATTTCAGTGCTCCTATGTTGAGTGCATAGATATTTACAAGTTATATGTCCTCTTGTTGGATTGTTCCCTTTAACATTATGTAGTGCTCTTCTTTGTCTCTTGTTACAATTTTTGTTTTAAAGTTTATTTTGTCTGATATAAGTATTGCTACCTCCACTTTCTTTTCTTTGCCATGTGCAAGGAATATCTTTTTCTGTCCTTTCACTTTCAGTTTGTGAGTGTCTTTAGGTCTGAAATGTGTCTCTTGTATGCAGCATATATACGGGGCTTATTTTTTTATCCAATCGGCCACCCTATGCCTTTTGACTGGAAGGGACATTTAGTCCATTGACTTTTAAAGTAGCTATTGATAAATATTTATTTATTGCCAATTTGTTGCTTTTTTTTTCTCGGTGTTTTGGTAGTTCTTCTCTGTCCCTTTCTTCGTCTCTTTCTCTCTTATCTTGTGGTTTGATGGCTTCCTTTAGTAATATGTTTGATTTCTTTCCTCTTACTTACTTGTTTATTTATTATAGGTTCCTGGTTTGTGATTACCCTGAGATTCCTATATAATATTCTATGTGTATGGCAATCTATATTGAGTTGATAGTCTATTTAGCTTGACCTCTTTCTTTCTTTTTTTTTTTTTGAGGAAAATTAGCCCTTAGCTAACATCTGCTGCCAATCCTCCTCTTTTTTGCTGAGGAAGACTGGCCCTGAGCTAACATCCATGCCCATCTTCCTCCACTTTATATGTGGGGCACCTACCACTCCATGGCTTGCCAAACAGTGCCATGTCCCTACCTGGGATCTGAACCGGTGGACCCTGGGCCGCTGAAGCAGCATGAGCACACTTAACTGCTGCGCCACCAAGCCAGCCCCTGACCTCTTTCTAAAAGCTCTACCTTTTCACTCCTCTCCTCCACATTTTATGTTTTTGAAATCATATCTAATCTCTTATTTTGTGTATGTCTGTCCATTACCCTCTTATCATTAAAATAGGTAATTTTATTACTTTCGTCTTTTAACCTTCATATTATCTTCATAGGTGGTTGATCTGATACCTTTACTATATTTTTTCCTTTTCCAGTGATTTTGTTGCCTTTTTTTTTTTTGATAATTTTCTTATCCCTATTTGTGGTCTTCTCTTTCCCACTTAAATAAGTTCCTTCAGCATTTCTTGTAGAACTGGTTTCTTAGTGATAAACTCCTTTAATTTTTGCTTGTCAGAGAAGCTCTTTATTTCTCCTTCTATTCTGAATGATAACCTTGCTGGATAGAGTATTCTTGGCTGTGCGTTTTTCCTTTCAGCATGATAAATATGTCATGCCACTCTCTTCTAGCATGTAAGGTTTCAGCTGAGAAGTCTGCCAATAGCCTTATGGGGTTTCCTTTGTATGTGACTTGTTGCCTTTCTCTTGCCGCTTTTAGGATTCTCTCTTCATCTTTAATTTTGGACATTTAAATTATAATGTGCCTTGGTGTGGGCCTCTTTCGGTTTATTTTGTTTGGTGCTCTCTGTGCTTCCTGTACTTGGATGTCTGTTTCCTTCCTTAGGTTAGGAAAGTTTTCAGCTATTATTTCTTCAAATATATTCTCTGTCCCTTTGTCTCTCTCTTCTCCTTCTGGCACGCCTATAATATGAATGTTAGTGTACTTGATATTGTCCCAGAGTTTCCTTAGACTGTTCTCATTCTTTTTAATTCTTTTTTTTTTTTTCGGTTCAGCTTGTGTGACTTCCTATAGTCTTTCGTCCAGCTCATTGATCTGTTCTTCTGTATAATCTACTCTGCTGTTGAGTACTTCTAGCGAATTTTTCATTTCTACTATTGTATTTTGATTGATTCTTTTTTTATATTTTCCAATTCTTTGTTGACATTCTCACTGTGTTCATCCAGTTTTCTCCTAATATCAGTAAGCATCCTTGTGAGTTTTTGTTTGAACTCTTTGTCAGATAGATTGCTTATTTCTGTTTCATTTAGTACTTTTTCTGGGGTTTTGTCCTCTTCCCTCACTTGGAACATATTTCTTTGCCTCCTCACTAGGCCTCTTTCTCTGTATATCTCTGTAGCTCTTTCTTATATCTATGTATTAGGTGAGTCAGCTATATCTCCTGAGCTTGGAGAAATGGCTTTATGTAAGAGATGACTTCTGAGGCCCAGCAGTGTGCTTTCCACTTGTCACCAGTCCAAATGATCCAAGAGTGACTCCTGTGTGGGCTACTTGTGTCCTTCCACTGTGGTAGGGTTGTTCTTACTGCAGGTACCCAGGGAGTCTAGTCTTTCCCTCCCTAGCTGGCTGTTTGTAAATTTGGTTTGGGGATTCCCAGCACCATTGGCTACAAGGTCTGATAGCACACTCTTGCTGCAGTTTTCCTGTTAATTGGGTAGGTACCCGATGTAGCTGGTTGCTAGGCTCAGGGGCTTACAGTTGCTGTAGGCTTCAGGCCTGCAGGGCTTTGTCAGCTCTCTTAAGATTGCTGCTGAGTGGGGCTGGCCCTAGGCATGGGAGCACCCAATTATTTCAGGCTTTGGATGGTGGGTCTGATACTCTTTGTGGTTGTTTGTGAAGCACAGGTCTTGTGCCACTAATAAGCCCCACTCCCCACAGGTTCACACATGCCATCAAAACAGCCCTGGTCCATGCATGCTTCCCGACTACCTGGAGCATACCCTGATGCCCTACTGCAGAGGCCCCCACCTGTCCACCAATGCCCCCTGCAGTTCAGCTGGTCCTCACACAGGCCCTGCCCCACAGAGGCAGACACACTCCTGCCTGCACAGGATCAAGTCACCTGGTATATGTAGGCTGACAAGTAGCCTGAGGGCTTGCTGTCGAGTGGGGCTGGTCCCTGTCCCTAGGGTGGGCTGCCTGCCCCAGCTGAACTGGATTAAATCTGCACTCTAGTGGGTGTGACAGACCACAGGGCTAACAGGCCAGGCGAAGAACTTCAATGGCATCTTCCAGCATCTGTGTCAGTATGCCTGTTCTAGGTCACAACAATGGCCACCATCAATGTCTCAGTCTCCAGAGAGGTCTCACCTCTTACTGAGATGCACCTAGAGCTTACCAAGTGAATCTCTTTTCACCAAAAGATGGTACAGCCTTCTTTATGGTGAATTTAGGTTGCTCTCTATGATGGGTGAATTTGTGTGTGGGCCCTTTAAGAGCTGGGTTTTTTTTGCTTTCATCTGATAGCTTTTCTGGAGGTATTCCCCATTGCAGTTAATAGCCAGTGAAGCCAGATAGTAGGACACTCATCTCAGTTGTGCTGAGTCTGAAGGATGCTTATAGCAGTAACAGGCCCCTGCTCAGGTCCCCACTCGTCCAGGGAAGGCCGTGTGCCTTAGGGTGGCTCCTGCCTGGCCAGCTGTGAATCTCCATGGCTCACGAAGGTGGTTTTTTTCTCTTCAGAAGGAAATTCTGCCTCTTCCACCTCAGTCAGGACTGTCCCTTGTTGTGGGGGTTCTTTTTATCCAGTTTTCAGTTTTCTCTGCAGGGTAATTTTTCTAAGAATAGTTGTAACCTGGTTATGTTCGTGGGAGGAGGTGAGTTCAAAGTCTGCCTATGCTGCCATTTTGATGAGATCTCCCTCCTGTCATTGACTTTTGATAGTTTTAATACAATGTGCCTTGAAGAAGGTCTTTTTGTGTTGAGATAATTATGTGATGTTTAGCTTCATGTACATGTATATCCAGTTCCTTCCCCAGGTTTGGGAAACTCTCAGCTATTATTTCTCTAAATAAGCTCTCTGCTCCTTCTGAGGTTCCCATTATTCTCACATTGCTTTTCCTAATTGAGTCAGATATTTCTTGTAGAATTTCTCCATTTAAAAAAAAAATCTTAGTTCTTTCTCCTTTTCTACCTGAATCATTTCTAGATTTCTGTCTTCAAGCTCACTAATTCTCTATTCCATATGGTCTACTCTTTCCAATGTTTTCTAATTTATTTTTCATCTCACTAATGGTGTTTTTCAGCTTCAGAATTTCTGAATTTTTTTTAGAGTTTCAATCTCTTTGGTGAAGGATTCCTTCTGTTCATTAATTTTATGCCTTTCTTCATTGAACTGTCTTTCTGAGTTTTCTTGTAACTCACTGAGTTTCTTCATGAGAGCTATTTTGAATTCTCTGTCAGTTAGATCATAACCTTCTGTGACTTCAAGTTTGGTTTCTGGAGAGTTGTCATTTTCTTTCTGAGCTAACATGTTACCATAGTTCTTCATGGTATTGATGAGTTGTTCCTCCGCTGGCACAAGGTGTAGTAAATACCTTTCTTATTTTGGTAAGGCTTTAGTTACTCGATTCTGAGCTGCTTCTGGTTTTATTTGAGAGTCTGCATTTTCCACCCTCCACCGCCTCTGCCAGAGGTGTCATCAGTGTCCTCCTTGTGCCTCTGAGGTTGCCAGTGCCTTACTGCTTATTATGTTGCTGCAGTCGTGGTTGTTACCACCAGGGTCACCAGGCTGCAAGCAGCTCTGCTGCTTCTGGTGTCACCTGTGTCTCACGGTCCCCCAGTAGCTCTTCATGGGCTCTCCATGGGCTTGAGTGCTACTGCTACATGCACCACTGCCCTCCTGCTCCTGGGTCCTGGGGGTCCTGGCAGTGCTGTTGTCAGGTGCACTGTGTTCACAGGTGTCACTGCCACTGCCAGGGGCCTGGGGTCTTGTGTACATTCTTTGCTGCTGGTAGGGCCAGTGTCAGGGGTGCTGTCACTGGGGGCTGGATCACTTGCATTGTTGTGTTTCCTGAAGCCTCAGGTCTTGGGTGCCAACCACCACTGCTATGGGGGGGGTAGGGGCTGAGCTGCAAGTGCTGTTGCTGCTCCTGTAGCCTCTGGTCTCTGGTTACCAGGGTGCTTTTCAAAACCTCAGGTCAGAGGCACCCATTGCTGCTGCCAGGGCTATCTGCATCTTGGATGCTGCTCCCACTGCTGGAAGGGCCGGTGTCAGAGGCATTGCCACTGGGGGAGGGGGAAGAGGCTGGGTCACAGGTGTCTTATGGTTCATAGAGTCTCTGTTCATGAGCCCACAGTGATTCCTGCTGCTTCTGGGAGCATGGGCTGCATGAATTCCTGGGGCCTCCATGTGTGGGCATTACCTCAGTTCCTGGGGCCTCTGTTCACAAGTGCAGCCACAGATCTTGGAGCCTTTGGTCTCAGGAACTGCCGCTGCTGCTCCCCTGGTTCCACTGCTTCCAGGAGGTCCAGTCCACCCATCTTCAGATGTATAGATATAGAGATTGCAGGTGTTCTGGTGTGTTGTGCAGAGTCCTTTGTTGGTCAATGGATGTCCTATTGGTTGTAAATTAAAGGGGAGAGAAAAAGGGAACCACTCACTTTACTATGATGCTGACTTCACCCTCCTGGGTTCCATTTACTCTAGTGAAGTGACTCTTTTGAAGGACACTGGCAGTGCTTTATAAGTCAAATGATACGTTCTTAGCTCTTCATTATCTTGGGCTCTCTTCTGAATTTGATGATATTGATTCATTCTCTTTTCCCACATCCCTCCCACACCTCTAGCCACTCCCTGTCTCCGTGAAACTCTATCCTCCCTCAGTTCTCATTACAGTTCACTCTTTTGATTCTCCTACTACTATTCTCTCTGTCCCTCAGTCTCCTGAACTGACTTTTTGCTTTTCTTTCTTCGACTGAGAGAGCTCATTCCATTTGCTTAACTTTAGTTGACATTACTACTCCATTGATAGTAAAATACATAAGTTGTGTTTCAAATGTATATCTACATTCTATTCTGTCGTAAAGTAACATTGAATATCTACCTGCAGAAGGTCCTACTTGAAATGTTTATATCTCCAGATCAGTTTTCTTACCCAAACCCCAGTTCTTTATCTCCAAGAGCCTATGGGTTATTCCACTTGGAATATTCACTTGCACCCCAATCTACTCAGACTACACTCACTGCCTTCTTCCCCACACAGATCCAGTCTCTTCATCCCTACTCTGGCAGTGGTATCACCATTTTGCAAGTTACTCACATTTAATGTTCTAAAACTTCATATGACAAAATCCTATTTTTCTTTCAAAATATCTTGTCTCCCCTTCATTCCCACCCTAGTCCTCAGACCTCCTTACCATTTGCCCAGATTGCTGTAACTTCCTTATGCTGTCCTACCAGACTCTTGCCTCTTTTTCTCTTTTCTTACCTGGACCCATGTTTCATCATATCACTTCCCTGGAAAGAAAGGTTCAGGAGATCTGTATATATTATTGCTTTGTTACTTCATGTCAGATCTTCTCAGTCCGATATTTAAGGCCATCTGCTAACATTTCCATTGTTATTTACCACTCTTCCTCAGCTTGCCTCATCTGACTTAGTCAAATGGTTTCGCTGCCCTACCATGCTCAGTTCCACTTCCACGTTGTGTCATATCATTGCCCTCGCCTAGAATGTCCTTCCCACTATTATCCGTCTAGTCAAATATAGTCATCATCTAAGATTCTGTTTGCATACAGCTTCTTCTATAAAATCCTTACTGATTATTCTCACCTAATTTATTATTCTACTATGTAATTAATCATTTAATTGTTCTCTATCTCATGTTTGGCAATTTTCTCTCTCAATTTAATTGTAAATTTCTTATTGGAGGAATCTTTTCATCCAGTTTTTGCATTCCCCATGGAGCTCAGTGTAGTCTTGGCAAATAATAGGTGTTCAATAAATACTTCATTGATTTACTATTCCTTAACTTAACAAATACTTATTTGAATAATTTGTGGGTGAATAAATCAAAGATTGATTGATTCTGTCTATTGATTTAGTTTAATAGTGTGCTCAGTTCTCTGCGCTCCAATTTGAATGATGAGGGCCACCTAATATTTTATTCCCTTCCACCTTCAAGAGATTCCTGGAATAGACTCCCATAAATAAACTGTTGAGATCAAAATACATCTTCAATCACTTTCAGGTGCAATTATGGCAAAGAAAACTTTAGTATCTGAATGTTAATAACAGAGGGAACCACTGCAAAATGATTCTTGCATTGAAATATCAAAGAAACAATATAAATCTCAAAGAAAAGGCAAATTAAATTCTGACTGTCTTCCTAGAAATGACATTAAAAATCAGATCATTTTCTCTTTAAATTAAGGGAAAAATAATATTTCAGAAACCAGAACAAGTGGTACCTCTAACCTGAGTTCTACTTAGTACAAAGTGGGTCTTAGGGATAAAGCAAAAAATGTAGTAACACAGTTGTTCTTACTCTGCCTTGAAGAGCTTTGAATGCTAGCTTTTGAATGCTTCTAAAACTCAGTCTTTCATTGTTAGACCCACACTTTGCTAAAACTTCTCACCTTATTATTTAGCCAGTAATATTGTAATATAAGTACTGTTATGGGACGCACTGTCTCCCCGCCAAAGCTATACATTGAAGCCCTAACCCCTAGTACACTTCAGAATGTGACTGCATTTGGAGACAGGGCCTTTGAAGAGGTGATTAAGTTAAAATGAGTCTGTTAGGGTGGGTCTTACTCCAATATGACTGGTGTCCTTATAAGAAGAGGAAATTTGGACAGACAGACAGGCACCAGGGGCACACACGCACAGAGGGACAACCATGTGAAGAAGCAGCAAGAGGCCAAAAGGCAGAAGAGCCCAAGGAGAGGCCTCAGAGGAAACCAACCCTGCCAGCACCTTGATCTTGGACTTCTAACTTCCAGAACTGTGAGAAAATAAATTTCAGTTGTTTAAGCCACCCAGTCTGTGGTATTTGTTCTGACATCCCAAGCAAACTAATATAAGCATGTATACATCCATCTCCCTACTAGACTGTGAACTCTTTTTTTTTTGAGGAAGATTGGCCCTGAGCTAACATCTGCTGCCAATTCTTCTCTCTCTCTCTTTTTTTTTTTTGCTGAGGAAGACTGGCCCTGAGCTAACATCCATGCCCATCTTCCTCTACTTTATATGTGGGATGCCTGCCACAGCATGGCTTGCCAAGCAGTGCCATGTCTGCACCCAGGATCTGAACTAGTGAACCCCAGGCCGCCGAAGCAGAACGTGCAAACTTAACCACGGTGCCACCGGGCCAGACCCTAGACTGTGAACTCTTTGAAAGAAGAGATCAGATTCAGATATGTAATGCTTCACACAAAAGTTAATAAGTGAACTTATGCAAGGTCATGGAAATGAATTTGTAGCTTGTTAGACTAATCAGAAAGCTCATTCTTGGGATACGTATTGCCTGAATATCTACCGTGTGCTCAGTGCTATTCTGGATACTCCAGTTGGTGCTAAGATGAGTAAAACAGAGACTATCTCCAATGCAAGCACTCTGTACTGACCATTATGAAAAGTGTGCAATCAACTAAAGATATGCTGTCTTCACTCTGTAGACTGAGATGCGCAGACTGAACCTATCACATTGTAAATCCTCAGGCAGCAGATAGAAATGGTAAGAGGTTCGCACCACTCCAACTGTTCCATGCAAGGGTTGTGTCTACTTTATTCACTGCCACTGCCCCAGATCATTTTATAGAGCTACAAAGCAGGTGGCCAGTAAATATATGATGAATGAATAAAGTAATAATGGACTCAGAGCATTTTGCCAGTTGGCATTAACAGGTGCTTTAGTTTATGGACACCTTAGGCTCTATTAGTGAATGAAAATAGAAACATGAGTTTTTCTTAAAAAGGATCAAAAAGAATAGCCAGCGTTTCTCAAGTTTCTTTCCAAAGAGTAAACTTAGCCTAATATAGAATGAGCATTTTAAAATTTCTTGCTGTGTCATTAAATCAAGGCTATCATCAGTCACCGAGGTATTTGATCCTAGGCTGGGACTCAACTTATATAAAATACTTCTAAGATAACTTGAATTTATAGGGTATATGTTGGAAGGAAGGACTTTTAAACAGACTTGCCCAATGAAATAAAGATTAAATCAATGTAATGTACTGAACATATGTGCCGCCCTTCCTGCTCCAAGATCTCATGAAATTATTGAAAAGATGTATGCATGTTATCCTGCTGTCTGTCCATCCCTACCTCCACAGGAAAGCATAAATAGCATAATCAATGGGCCAGAAATTTTGAAGAATTCTTGAAATATGGGAAGAGATAGAATCAGAGTTACAGAAAGCAAAAATGTGGAAAGTAACAGTACAAAATGTTGGAGGAGGACCGTTGCAGAGGTAGGAGGAGTTTGGGGAGCTTTTGGCTCAGAGTGAAAAAGAAGAAGGTCTGATACCTACAGAAACAGAATTTATAGAAGAGAAAGAAGAGTATTTTAGTGTAATTGTTATTCATATTTTCAGAGAGAATTGGAAAGATATGGCATCCATAATAAGGACTCAACTGGAAAGTTACAAAAGATTATTTTGATCTTTCAAAGAAAAACTTAAAGGATTTTATGACCCTAAGTTTGCAAATTTACCTAACACATTATACTGCCTCATCTGGAAGGAAGTTAGTTTCTTCCATGTTTACAAAGACCTGCTCCTGCACACTGGACCAAGATTGGTTCTGGTTGAACCATGCCATATGGATTGTTAAATAGTTTCAATCTCACCCCTGACTATAACCACATGTACTTACGTGAAAGTTCTTCAAAGCATATTGGTCAGTGGAGAAGAAAAAAGCACCCTACAAAATAGACAGTTAGGAAAACAAACAAAAATACAAATATATTATTTATATAAATGTAGCTATATTGAAAGGGAACTGAAAGGAGGTATAGTAATTGTTAATAGTGATTATCTCTGGGGAGACAAGGAAAAAGTAGAGAAAGCGTTAGATTAAGGTTTTTCTCCCCTCACATTTCACTGGATAATATTTCTCCAAAGTCTGTTTTCTTGGAAATATACATCTTTGTATATTTCCATAGTATTGTCACGGCGTAGTATGGTCATTGAATGTCTTTCTCTCCCATGCACTCTGAGCTCCTTCATGTCAGGAACTGTGTCTGGCATTCAATTAACAATAATGATAACATCACCCCCCACACACATACTACCAACAACAATATCACCATGAACAACTGTTAATGATTGACTGAATGGATGTGCCAAAGACAAGTTGCATGGGGTACTGTTGCAGTGACAGTAACGGGAACATAAAGAAGACAGAGTCTGAGGAGAAAACATGGGTGGTATGTCTCTAGCCATGAAAGTAAAAGGATAACAAGAGTACCCAGTCTGTAGAGGGAGCTATTGTTTTCATCAGGCCATCTCAGTGTTATTACCTGGGAGTCATCCCATGGATCACCCCCTTTCTTCTGATTATAATTTTACTTTCCATGTAGATTTGTTACCAGGGAAAAAATACCCCTGTCACTTGCCTGGGTTTTGAGAATTATGTTTTAATGAAAATGAATCCACTAACAATCTAGTTTTTACATACACATTTCTTGTGATTTTGATTATCACCATCCAGAACCCTGGAGCTCCAGAGCCTCTGGTGTACTAAACATCAAATTTGCAAGCATATAGAACTTGGGACCTGATCCTGGGATGGCAGACTAAGCCCACTTTCCATGAAGATCTTTAAGAGAAGCCAGCTGGATTTCCTAGACAATGCCCCTGCAACAGAAACATTTCATGACCTGGAAACCCTCCTTGGTATCAAAGAGCTAGGTTCTCAGCGCTTGTAGCAGTTTCCTTCTGTAACCACTAGTTTAAAATGATGGCATTAATTAAAGGGGAAGTTTTGGACTCCATTTATAGCATCTTCATCAGCTAAGAAAGCTTGGTGGGCTATCTTTCCTTCATTGTCTCCTCATGAAGAAGAGCTAAAAGAGAAATGTCACACAGAATAAATAATCTCCAGCTCCATCTTTACTCCTACTGGATGGGGTCAGGAGGTTGGTCTCTTCACACCAAGACTCTAGTTAGCGACTAGCAGGAGGGGTACATAATCCAGCCTTCTGCAGCTGGAGAGGGCTGCAGACAAGCTCCTTGGGTTCAAGGCAGCAGCCCTTCATCTAAGTGAGAAATTAGAGTCTGGGTAGAGAAACAGGCCAAAATCCAGGTGACAGTGAGCCAAACAGCAGTGAGGTTAAGAACAAAGTTGTAACTAGGTGAGTGTGTAAGCTCACCTAAAGCAGAATGGATGCCACCTTCAGACTGGTGGATCCAGACTATTAGTAAATGCCTGCCCTCGTCTAGGCCATCTCAGGAACTAAAAAATCTAGGAATGCACAACCCACTTCAAGGACCCAAGCTCCAAAGGCTGAGACAGGATTATATGATGGCATTATAAGTCTAGGAAGTCAAAAAATTGTGTTCAGAAAGGCCATTTCTAGCAGGAAAGAGTGGGCAATTAGCATAGGTTGAAGATTCCAGATCCCAGGAGGTAGACAGTCAGCAAGTGTGTCACTGATGATCAGAGGCACCAAATTGTGATGCTAATGTCAGAGTCTTTATAGCCACTTGATCGTGTCCCATGGCCTAGACAGGCTTCCTAGTACTGTCCCAGGATAACACATTTCTGGCTGATTTTGACCAAGACATTATCTGTCAGAGACCAGGGCTAACCAGAAAGGGTAGGTTACAGGGTGGCTGGAGTAAAAGGTAACAAAAGCTCAGGTAATTACAGAAATTGGTACAAACAGCCTCTTCTTGATCTGATAGTGATAACGATAATGATAAAATGATAATAATCATAATAGTGACAGCTATCATTTATATATTGCTTACTATGTGCCAAAGCATTGTACAAAGTGTTTTACATATATTTTAATCCCTTAAACAAATATGAGCAGTAGGTATTGTTATCCTGTTCTACAGATGAGGAAATTAAGGTATAAAGAGGTTATCTCAGTCAAGGTCACATAACTAACAGGTGGCAGAGCTAGATATGAATTTATACCATATCTCACCCAACATCTGTATTTGTAAATAAAGTTTTAGTGGGACACAGCCACAGTCATTTGATTATGCATTATCCATGCTGCTTTCACTCTACCATGGCAGAGGTGAGCAGCTGTGATGGAGACCACATGGCCCACAAACTCTATAATATTTACAATTGGGCCCAAACAGAAAAAGTTTGCTGATTCCCTAATTTACACTCAAAATCCCATGTTCTTGATGATGCTGACTGTAGACTTCTAGGATCTCGCTACCCTAACATATCTGCCCAGTTGTTGACTATGCTTTTTGGCTTTTCTGGTCACCATCTCAGCCTATATGCTTTCCATTTCCACTCCCACCCCAGTATGGGGCCTTCTTATGACTCTAAGTGATTCTATCTGGGGCTGAAACAAGGCTCAGACATCTGTGGATACTACTATTGATGCTGACTCAAGGTGGGGTGGTATATAGAAAAGAAGATTCTTGGGATGATGTAGCATTGGGAGGCTGAAGCCAACAGTAGAAAGGTGCAAGCTAATATGGGAGTTGGTGTAAGACTTGGACGAAAATGGAGAGAGGCTCCCAGAAGAGCTTAACTGAAAAGAGCAGAAAATAGGAAAGGGGTCCTGTGATGAAGTCAAGACCTTTTGCTAGAAGTTCAGTCAGACGTCAAGAATCTAAAGAGCAAGCAGGGCAGAAATAAGTGGGCTGATCACTGGCTTCCCCAGGGGAGCAGTCCCATGACAGCCAGTCTCATGGTCCATTGTTGACTGCTGCTCTGATGAGGTGAGGATTATTAGCTCTTGCCTCACCTCTCCTCTCACCCCAAAATGCAGAGAAGCTTGGTCTCAAGATACAATAGACAGCAACATCTTCCTTTCTCATGGTAGCTTCTCAGAGAACATCCTCCATGCTTGCACACACACAGTTCTCAAACTCCTGGTACCCTGGGTCTATGGCCTTAGCTCTGCTCATGAGAACATTGCGTCGTAACACACCTAAACATAACAGAATGTTCTTCCCTGATCACATCAGCCACTTTTGTGCGTGTCAGACCTATTTTCATTCTCCACAAATTAGAATATTGTTCCAAGGTTCTGCGTGGCCTTTTTTCTTCAAAATTGCTCTGTAAAAACCCTATGAATCTACTCTTCATGTCTCCTTCCAATGTCCTTTTCAGTAAATTATTCCCAACAGAAACAGAAATGTCAAGGCTACCTCATAAAGAAAGCAGAACTCGGAAAGCTAAATAAATAAAAACAAACATTCCTTGCAACCCACCCAGCCAAGGACTAGGAGCTACGAGACACGCTTCTATTGGTTTAGGCTATATTTCATGTACGCTAGATGCTTTCCAAATATTTAAAACGCAGTGATGGAAATAATAATAAATAATGCATTTTGTATAGATAGCACCTGAGTGAATGATGTAGGATAATGGGTCTGGGATTCCCCAGTTCCAGAAAGTGCCCACGGCTGGGATAAATCAGCAGTCCCATGTGGTAGGTGAGAGAGCACTTCTCTAACGCAAGTAGGAGCAGTGGCTCCAAGGCTCTGTAAATTGAAAGGAGAGATATACTAAGCCCTCAACAATCTTATCGAAAACATAAAAAAGTCCCAGGAGTATGGCTTAGATAATGAGGGTTTTTATAATGTGATTTGATCCACACTGGTTATGAGTCATGATTGATGTTAGGATGCCATTCCATGTGGCTACAACACATCGTTGAGGCCTGAGACTAATGAAACTCACTTGCAGTGCTTCCATGGAAATGCTGAGGCAACTGGCGACTACTCCATGGGCTCCACTGATCTCCGGGGTAGGAAGTTGGCCCTTTGGAAGGAGGACGCTGTGAAGTGAGAGTGAACAAGATCATGGTTTTGAATGTTGTAAAACAGAGCTAAGTTCTAACCTCCTTTCCTTTTAACGCAAAACTTAACTGAACCTCAAGGAGAAATAGAAAATGTAAATAGTTCTATATCTGTTAAAGAAAATAACGTAATTAAAAACTTCATAGAGAAACTGTAGGCTTTACTGTATTTACTGTAAATATAAATGTACTATCTTTATAGTAAATATCATTAATGATAAACTATTTTAAAAAATTTAATTATGAAATACTACAAATTTTACACAAATCATTTCAGAGGATAGAAGAAGAAGAAATATTTCTCAATATGTTTTAAGAGGCCAGCATGATCTTGATATCAAAACCTGGCAAAGACATTATAAGAAAATTATCAACCAACATCCTTTATGGATATAGATAGAAAGTTATCAATCATTATAAGCAAATCATGTCCATCAACAATATTAAAAAAGATAATACATAATGGTCAGATGAGGTTTGTCTCAGGAATAAAAATTGGTTTCACATTTGTAAATCAATTAATATAATTTGCCACATTAATAGAATAAAGGGAAAGATATATGATCATCTTAATATATGCAGAAAAAGCATTTGATAAGTTCAACAGCTGTCTATGGTTAAAATTCTTACCAACCAGCGGTTAGAAGGAAGCTTCCTCAATCTGATAAGGAATATCTATGAAAACCCTCCAGTTAACATCTTAATGGTGAAATATTGAAGCTTTCTCTCTAAGATCTGGAAAAAAGAAATGACGTCCGCTGTCACTACTTCTATTCAGCATTGTACTGGAAGACCTGGCCAGTGGCAAAGTCCCCCAAAAGAAATTTAAGGGTCAGTAGGTGAAAAGGAAGATGTAAAACTATCTTGGTGCAGACCTGACGTGACTGTATGTTAGGAAACTTCGGGAATCTACAAACTGCTTGAACTAACAAGTAAATTTAGTGAAGCTGAAGGATACACATCAATATCTAAAAATCCATTGTTATTTCTACATACTAGCAACAAAAAATTAAAAAACGAAATTTAAAAAACAATATTTACAAGAGCATCAATAAACTCCTCTAGGATCTGAGAATAAATTTGACAAAAGATATGCAAGACCCCTATACTGAAAACTACAAAACATTGTTGAGAGATATTAAAGAAGATGTAATAAATGGAGAGATATATCATAATCATTGAGTGGAAGACTGAAATCATTAAGATGTCAGCTCTTATCAAATTGATTTATAGATGCATGCTATTCCAAGTAAAATCCCAGCAGACTTCTGTTCTTACAGAAGTTGATGAGCTGATTCCTAGATACATATTGAAATGAAAGGACAGAGAATATCCAGGACAATCTTGAAGAAGAAGAACGCAATTGGAGGACTTGTTTATCATATTTCAAAGCTTACTACCGTCAGCTAAATTTTGTCAAAGGCATAAGAAATTTAATGGGGAAATAAAGATATTTTCAATAAGTGGCACTGGAACAGCATAATCATATGAATTATCTTGATCCATACCTACATCCCACACATAAATATTAGTTTAATGTGCATCCTAGACCTAGAAGTAATAGTTAAAATGATAAAGTTCTTAGAAGAGAACTTAGAAGAATAACTTTATGATCTTTGGTAGCAAAGATTACGAGAACACAACAAGCACTAACCATAGAAGAAAAAACATGATGAACTGGACTTCATCAAACTAGGAAAACTTCTGCTGATCAAAAGACAATGTCATGAAAATCAAATGGCAAACCACCAACTGGGAGGAAATATTGAAATACATATATTTGACGAAGGACTTGTATTAAGAAGATATAAAGAATGCCTACAAATCAAAAGATAATCCAATAGAAAAATGGGCAAAAGACTTGAAGAAATGTTAAACAAATGACATCTTAAGGCTTAATAACTATGTGAATAGGTGTTCATCTTTAAACATCAGGTAAAAGTAAATGAAAACCATAACGGTGTACCTCTAGCACTTTCAGAACGGTTAACATTTAAGAGGCCAACAGTAGAAAAGCTGGTGAAGATAATGAGCAATTGCAATACTTACATTTTCCTGCTGGGAGTACATATTGGTGGAGCCACTTTGGAAAGCTCTTTGATAGTTTCTAATAAAGTCACATATGTGTCTATACATATACACCTAGGACCCAGCAATCCTGCACCAAAATGTTTTTTCAAGTGATATAGTGTGTATGTCCACAAAATGACTTGTACAAAAATATTCAAATTGAAAACTGGCAATACCCAAATGTCCATCAGTAGGGAAATAAACAAATTGTGGCATATTTCTACCATGGAATACTATGTAGCAATAAAAAAGAACAAACTATTGATACACACAACAACATGGATGAATCTCGAAAACGTGTTGAGTGAGAGAAGCCAAACACAAAAGAGTGCATGTATGGTATGATTCCATTCCAATACATAAGTAGGTTTATATGGATTTAAGAATAGTCAGAATAAATCTATGGTGATTGGAATCCGAACAGTGGTTGCCTCGGAGTTGGGGAAGGTTTAGACTGGGAAGGGACGGGAGAGTGCTTACTGGGGTGATGCGCATGTTCTTCATGTTGATCAAAATAATGATTATACATTTGTCAAAATTCATCAAGTTATATGTTCGAGATTTGTGAATTTTACTGTATGTAAATTCTTCTTCAGTAAAGCACACAAAAAATAAAAACAAAGAGCATTTAATGAGTGCAGCAAGGCTGCTACAGACAACAAATTCTGCAGAAAATCAGAGGAGAGAATGACTCAACAGGAAGGACGAATGAGTAAGCCTTCAAAGAGTAGCTAGAAAAGGAACTGAGCCCAGTAGGAAGGCTAGTGCTCACATGGCAAGGGATGAAATGGTTGGTGGGTGGTTTCACCTAGACCAACCCATGTAAAAATCTTCTAGTCACTCCAGATCTCAGGTGCTCGCACAGCACTGTGGCTTTTCACGGGTCAGAATCACTAGAGTATATTACAATAGAAGAGCTCTTTTTGCAACTTGCTTAAAGATGGATGATTGACAAAGCTTACTGAAACTTTAGGCCAACTAAATAATTGGTGTTCGTGACAACCATATTCAGCACTTCATGATGTGCTGAGCTTATTTTGAAACCGTCTTGCTGCTTGGTTGAACGATACCCAAAGTAATGAGTTGGGCAAACTGCAAACACCTCAAAAACTTTTTAGAAGTAGATGAAATATAAAATATAGTTAGATAAAAACTTACATAAAACACCATCTTGGAATTTAATTTTCTCATTTTAAAAAGTGAAATTTGACATCATCTCTAAGGCCTCTTCCACTCATAAGAACATTACGATTAAAGGTGTGATTTGGTAATTAATCATATTCTGACATGGACGGTCGTTTGTAATCTGACCCCAAGACCCCTTATCATTTAAATCCTGCTTATTCTCCAAATAACCACACCCTCATCCAAACCTCAGTTTCTCTGAGCCCTCCTCGTATACCATTTCCTCTTATTAGGAATTTCTTTCCCTCTGGAACGCTTTAGCCACTTCTCTGCCCATTGAATGCTCCTCATCCCTCCAGGTCCATTTACTCAATGAAGGATTTACTAGGATTTCTCCCTCCTCTGCACTCTTACAGGATTTGGGATTGCTATCATTTATTTGGCGAGTATCATCTACTGGCTTGTGTTACCAGTTATCCTTTAATGCATGTGTGTGTTTCTCCTGCAGCTAGAATGTAAGCAGGATTAAGGCAAGCTTACAAGGAATACCATTCCCCCCTAATTTCCCACAACATCCAGATGTTCAACAAATACTAGATGGTTAACTGATTGGTTTATCCAGGTTAGGAAGGATCCCTCAGATACTGCCCACATTTTGGAATTAGATCATTTTGAAAAGAGGCATTAAATATGCACAAGTACAATTTCCCGAAGGAGAGCACATTGCTGGAAGGAAGTGTTCTCATGTGAAGTCAGGGAACTCAGGGAAGCAGCTACAGTGACAGTCTCAGGCCCAGAGGTCTCAGATGCACAGTGATGTTGATGGATTGGAACCTGTTATCGGCAAAGGCAGACCAGCAAAATCACAGACTGAAAAGCGTAATAAGCTTTGGCATGTAGTATGCTTTGCTAAATTAAAGTTTAAAAAGGAAGACATGAATAAATGAAACAGCTAGTTGAAGCCCAGCCTATTAAATGAAAATGAAGCCATGAAAGCTCCAGAACAGCCTATGAGCCACCCTGGATACCACTTAATCATGAAACTAAAAATACCCTCAAAATTCTCAGCTCACTTGTGAGTTTGCTGAGAATGAATTAGACAGTACGAGGGGAGAGAATCAGTACCTGGTTGCAAAGAAATTAGGAAGCTCTTTGAGAATTCTACTCTGGTACCAGTTAATCATTACTACGCTGGTGGAGGTTCTGTATTCTTGGGCATTCTGATGTCAATCCTCTGCCTATAACATTTTAATGACTTTCCATGGCTCTTACTATAAAATCCTTCACACTCTGCAAAGCCCTATATGATAGCAGGGCTTCTGCTGTCTCTGCAGACTTGTCTTAGTCCATTTGGGCTGCTATAACAAAATGCCCAGACTAGGTAGCTTACATATGACAGAAATTTCTTGCTTCTAGTGCTGGAGGCTGGGAAGTCCAAGATCAAGGTGTGAGCATGGCTGGAGGAGGGCCTTCCTCCTGCCTTGTAGCTGGCACCTTCCTTCTGTGTGGAAGGGGCCTGGAAGCTCCCCAATGCCTCTTTCATAAGAACTCAAATTCTACTCATAAGAGCTCCACCCTCATGATCTAAGCAACTTGCAAAGGCCTCACTCTCTAATACAGTCAGCTTTGGGGATGAGGATTTCAACATGTGACTTTTGAGGGAACACAAACGTTTAGACCGTAGCAAGCCTCTTCTAACAACTTCCCTCTTTCCCTGTGCTCCAGCCACTGGTTTTTTTGGTTCCCTAAACACTACACATTATTTCTGGCCTCAGGGCCTTAGCACGTGTGATTCCTTTCTGCGTGGAGCCCTCTCCCCCTTTTTGCCTAGATACTTCCTATTCATTCATATTACTTCCTTAGAAAGTCTTGGGAAGTCCCCCTATTATACACTCTTACGGTATCTTCTGCTTCTGGTTCACAGAGCAAATCAAAATCAGAATATATTAAGTACACAGGTAATTGTTTTGTTTAATGTCTGTCCTCCACACTACATTTTGCTGGGGGTCAATATCCTTCCTCTGGCACCGTGTTTTCACATGGAGGTACTTCTGTGGAGTAATCCTCATGCCTCTTTCTCTTTCCTTTCTCAGAGAGTGACTTGTCAGCTGGGAGAGTTTGGGAGGAAGAACCGGGCATGTGTGGCTTAGTCCTTTGTGAACCTCTCTTTTCTGTTGCTGGTTTGCTGGCAGGAACAGCATCATGGACTGCTCTGTGCCCTGGGTCAGGGCAGATCCCTGAAGGAAGGGAGGAAGGCCCGCACTTGTCCAGCAGGACCAGTGACCAGGTGGCGGAAGATCCAATAGGACTTATCGATAATATTGCTGACATTTTGATCTTTGTTCTTGTTTGCTGTAATTTCTCATGTACAAAACTCAAAAGAGGAAGAAAAAGATGTTAAAAATCCCCTTAGATTATGAGCTTGTCTTATTCATCAAATGTAGCTCCAGCACCCAGCCCAGTTTCTGCAAATAATGAATGTTCCATAAATATTTATCACACATATGAATTATTTAACCTCTCTGAGCCAGTTTCTTCAAATGTAAAATGATAATAAAACCTACCAATCTGGCAACATTATATGAGCATTCAAGATACTATATTAAAGCAATCAGTACAGTACCTGGCATGAGGTTAAATGGATGACTATTCTGTAGCTATTATTATCTGGCTGCACCAACTGGGAATAATTCCTAGTTAGAGCTACACACTTCAGCCAGGTGTCAGGAAAATAATCCCAGTGTCATTTCTGTCTACCTGATTGGTTCTTTCTTAAAAATAATACAAAGATTTAAAAAAAATCTAATACTATATAGACCAGAAAGATAATCTACAATATGCAATGAGGTATAAATAATCTATTCAATGTACACATACAGAGTTAAAGGAAATTACCAAAAATATGTAAGAGTGTTCATTATACTCTGATTCTGCTGTCCTTACCCATGCTTCCGTGCTAAATCATTGGGAAAGCACTTTCAAAGCATACTTGTGGTAATGTATCTTCTGGACCTGGTTTAGATCCGCTTTCTGGGTTACTCTGTGTGAACTGTGTCATCCACGGCATTCTGCCCTGATCCATATCACACCAGCCATTCCTGGTAGAAGACTGACGTGCCAGTGGAGTTCAGCTGTCACTCTCTCAGCCTACAGTTTCTCAGACTCAGTTCCTGCCCACAGACTTTTCGCTTCAGTTATGCATTTCAGCAATACATGTAGGCAGGAAATGGGTAATGCCTCAGGGTACAGATCATAAAACAGGACAAGACACATTATTACTGCGGGCTGGCGAGGTGAGGGAAAAAGACCTTTTGTATCTGGATATCTGTTGGAAGTCTCATCCTAATAAATGTGGATTGTCTCCAATATCTTACACGACATACTGATAATTTTATCTGAGTAAAGATCAAAGGGAGGTTTGCTTCCAGTTAGGATGAAGAAGGATGTGAAAGACTTTCACTCTCTAAATAACTACAAGAAAGAAAAAAAAAACAGACGAAAGAAAAATCATGTTTTTTACGGAAGTAGTGAAGAGCAGTGGATGCAAGGAAGCCTTGATGAACCAATATGCAGAGAAAATCCACTCCTTTATCAGTGAGTAGAGAGTTAGGGGTGCTTCCATCCTTGGGGGTGGATGCCTGGTCTCGTGGAGGTGAGAACAAGTTAGCCACAGATGTAGAGTCTTTGCATGGATGAGGAGAAAGCACCCAAGGCTTGAAAGATGCTGAGGGCTTACTGGATGAGTTGGACTTTACAAGAGTCCCAAATGCAAAATCAAGTCAGTTAGTCCAAAAATACCCTCTGCCCCGGTCTCCCCACCACACTTCCACCCTGAATGTTGCCCACCGCAGCCTCACAGGAATCTGACACCTAGAAATCCTTAAATGCCAGTCTTCTCCAGGGTTCTGTCCTAGACCCACTGTTTTGTGTCTTCTAATCATGTCCCCTGAGTTTTCCGGATTTCACCTGATGTGTTCACTGATGGTGCTCAGGTTTGTGTCTCCCGCCCAGATCTGGGTGTTAAGGGCCAGACACATTCCTCCAGCTGCCTGTGGACATCTCCACCGGGATGCCGCGATGATGGCTCACACTCAATGTGTCCTGGACTGAACTTATTGCTGTTCCCATTGAAAGCAGTCATTGCTCCTCTTCTTGTGTTCTCCATCCACCTAGGTATCCAGGCCAGAAACCTAGCAGCCATCCTTCACTCCTCCTTGTCATCTCCTACAGACTGAATTGTGTTCCCCCCAAATTAATACGTTGATGTCCCAAGCCCCACTGTGACTGGATATGGAGACAGGGCTTTTAGGAGGTAGTTAAGGCTAAATGAAGTCATAAGGATAGGGACCTAATCTGACAGGATTTATGGCCTTATAAGAAGCAGCAGCATTTTTTAAAGAGGAATTGTTACTTTTCCACAATAAAATTCACCAGAATCTTCAGGGTTGAGTAGACTAGTCTCTGTGCTTGTTCTGTATTCCTCTCTGCACTTAGAACAGTGCTGGCATACGGGGCTGCCTCCTCCATCCTTAATCCTTGATCCTCTTAATAAGACAGTCTCGTCTACTTCCCTATAGCAAGGCCCTGAAACATCAAGGAATACTGGGCATTCTACCTTTTGGCTAACGAACCATTTTATTCTATGAAAACAATTGTAGGTGTGTCACTATATAATAGGTGTCATTACAGTTCCAGTCCATGAAATAGCAGTAATGGGAAGGATACTCATATTCATACAATGCACTTTAAAATGAGCGCTCCCTACTCCATGGAGATGCTCTGAAAGGCTTCCAAAGGCCTATGCTGAGATTTCTCAGTAATAGCACGGGCTGATCGCAGAGGCCAGGGACCACACTTGCCTGGGATATTTTGGGTGAAAGGGTCTAATCTTCATCTGTGTGGTTCTGTTTATATCCACTTGCAGTTAGGGTTTGAACGAATGTTTCTTTATGCTAATGACTACATCGTTGATATTGATGGTACTCTCCTGTGAGAGACATCACGCAGTACTCCATGTGGGGTCTTGAGAAATACTTCATGATAATGGTAAAGAGCAAGTTTCACACAAGCATTAATTTAATTTAATTTATTAATTTAATAGAGAGCCGTGCTCCATTTTGGCATAGAAAGTCTACGCTAAAGGTTAGGAATGGTTTGAGGGAAGCCCAAATCAGATACAGGATACACGCGCATGCAATTCTTGCGACTTTTCCAAGAATTTGTGACTTTGTGATTTTTTTTCAGTAAAAAAAATACATAACTAGCATGATATCACCCCTTTCTTTCAAAACATAAAAAAAAATAGAGGCAAAGAGTTACAAAGAAAGAAGGAGGAAGGGAATCAGTATTTATCATTTGTGTCAGGTATTTTTTACACAAATAATTTTATTTAATCTTTTCAATAATGCTGTCTTGTGAGGAATTCTAGACACACGGAAATTGAGACTCCAAAAAGGAATTGGCCAAAGTCACAGAGCACGTAAAAAGACAGAGCTTAGCATGGCTGTGACACCAGGCCTGTGCACCTCCGAAATTCTTCCACAGCTCTTGTATCTACAGCAAGCCGACCGCAATGCACTGGAAAGGCCCCGGGCGGCTGTGCAGACGGTTGCCTTGTCAGTTTTGGCACGTTTCTTCTCCTCCATCCTTCTGTCTTTTCATGCTCCGGCCTTGCTCCCGAGCACAGAGTGCATTTAATCTGCAGGCATCACAGCATAATAGAGAGGTCAGAATCAGGCCACCTCGGCTCCGCCCAGGCTCTGCCATTAGCCAGAAGCAGGATCTGGAGCAAGTCAGTCACACCCACGCTCTGGACTTCGGTTTTCTCAGCAGCAAAAGGAGTAAATCGGACTCGGTTTCCAAGATTTCCACCAGCTCTAACACTCAGCGATTAGAGAATGCCTGGTTTATCGCGTTCCTTGTTGAGTAAATTACCCTGACAACAAGGCCGTTCATACAATTGGGGAGGCGGCAGCTCCCGCAGGGCGAAAGGCTTGTTTGCTGGCTGGTGCGCCTCGCAGCCAGCCCTGAGCCGGGTGTGACTGCTTCTGGGCCACCCGATCCCGGCCGTGGGGCGCAGCCTCCAGGCTGGCGGCCCAGACACGCCAACTCCGCTGTGGTTCCTAGCCGAGAATAAACCCCATCCTGTTTCTCCTATTCACAGAGAGTCAGTCAGAAACAGTCTTTTCGGTGTGGGGAGTGAAAAACCCCTACTAGCAGCATAAATGGGAGAGAAAGCTCGTGGCCTGTAGAATCACAGAACACTGGTATTGAAAGTGATATTCTTCTAAAGCCCTCGCAGAACGGTGGGACGGCGGAGGGCCGGCGGGTCCGGCAGCCCAGACCAAACGCCAGTCTGATTCTTGTTTGCAGAGCCTCAGTGAACTGCACTGCCGCCGCCTGCTATTTTCACACGCTCCCCAGCTGTCCCCCCACCGCTGCCGCCGCCGCCAGCCTACCGAAGAAAAGGGACACACAGTAAGGAGGGGGGGATGGGAAGAGAAAACTCAGCGACAACCAAGGCCTTGGGGGCTTTTTTTTTTTTTTTTGCTTAGAAACTCAAGTTTTAAGAGTTTTCTGTGAAGCAATGTTGAATCTTTATGATCAATGAAAAGAAAAAAAACCCTGCAGGGCCAGGCTGCACCTCCTGAATAGTCCAGGAAAAGAATCTTTGGCGCGTCCTCTAAATTCTTCTTTAATCAATTTGCAAACCCAAATGGATGATGGACTGGGAGGTGGTCCGGCCCTGAGCGCTGTTACATTCCTCTCCAGGGTAGAAACAGTCGTTGTATGAAGGTCTGCCTTTAACTAATTGCTCCCTCAGAGGATGGGCTATCTGGCTATTAATGCATAATTCTCCTCTTCTCAGAAACGCGATTAGGCTTTTAATCTGGAATTTTCACCCAAATTCTAGTAACTTGCATATCCACTTTTTAAGATCTTTTGAAGAGGGAACAGGAATTATTAAAGGTCCCTTGTCCCCGTCATTACGCACTGATATAAATGCACAGTCATTGCCCGAAGGAGCAATGGGAGAATTTTATGTTGTTTTCTTCCCTCACTAGGTGGTTTTGAATGAAAAGACAGGGGCTGGGGTACTCACTGGCGTCTGCCCCACAGTAGCTCAGCGCCCATGAGGAAGACTCAGTGGAAACTAACAGTGAGGAGCAGTCGTGTGTGATGCGTGTGTGGGCGCCCTGCCTTTACTGCAGGAAGTGCCTTTCATTTTCCTGTTGCCCTTGAAGAACCTGTTAATTAGAAAAGATCTCTGGAAGAGCTTGAAAGGTAACCCAGAAGTTGCCCTGTGCTTTCTCTTTTCCTTATGAGGAAGTGTTTGTCCACCTTCCCCCTCGAGCCTCGGGTCCGTGGGGCTGGGTGTGAGGACAGCAGAGTCGGCCTCTGCTCCAGTGACCTTGGTTTCAGTCTGAGGTCCAGCATCCCCTTTTGGTCAAGTTATTGGTGGCATCATCCCAGCAGCTGTTTCTGGGGTTTAACACGCTGCGGCACTGCTTCAGGGTCCATGTTTTGGTTTGTCCCCCAGTGTCTGGATAATGACTCTGGGAGACCATGGGGAGAAGGACCTAGTAGTGCCTGCTGCAGCAGAAATTCACCAAACACGCCCGCAGGCACCATCTGCTAGCCAGCCTCCTCCAGCCCTGGCAGAGGGGGTGGGCTGTCCACCTCCCACCAGCCCCTCACCCTTTTGTGATTTGTTTGCCCCAGTTCATAATGACCCGATGGCTTCTGGACGAATAAAAGAACAGGGTGAAGGGGGAAAGGGAGGAGGAAGGAAAGGGAGGAGGTGAAGGGAGGAAGGAGGGGAGTGGTTGGCCCTGTGTGTATAGGAACAAGACAATCTCTTTCTCTTTGTTCTTGGCTGCAAGCAAGAGAAATGCAAAGGGGGATGTAACTGCCCCTTAAATTCTCTCCCTGCCTGCTGTGGTCCCCTTCTGTGCCTTTTTCTTTCCCCACCTGCTCACCACTTACAGGTTCTCTCTCACCCTCCGTTTCTGGAAGAATCTGGACCTGACCTAAAGCACAGCGTAGTTAAGCAGCTCTAGCTCTGTGTTCCGGACCCAGCATCTGGGTGCCCTGACCTTGGACCCCACTGGAGGTAAATGACTTCCACTCTCATTTCTGTCCCTATACCCGCATCTGAGCAGCTGACTGCACCACATTCCTTTCTCGGATGAGTCCTGCCTTGCTTTTCTTTCTCCTGTTTCCCAACCTGACGGTGAGCGTCTGGGACACTGAACACCTCTCACCTTAGCCCAGTGGTTCTCAGCAGGAGGCAGCATTTGGACATGTGTATTGGTGGGGAAGGGAGGAGAGGGGATATTTTCGGTTGTCACAATGTCTGAGGGGCACTGCTAGCATTGAGAGGGTGGGGGCAGGGATGCTAAACAATTTGTCCTGCCTAAAATGCAGTGGCACTGAGGTGGAGGAGCACTGCCCCTGCCCCTGCCCCTGCCCGAGGGCATGCGTGCCCGGCACTAGCAAAGGAACGCCCTCAGTCCCCCGGAACCTGCTCCTTGGGCTTCCCTCTCCGTGCAGCTTCTCTTCTCTCAGCTTGGTTTTGTGCTTGGAGCTGCAGTCAGCTCCTTTGCTCCCTCCTAGAAAATCAGCCTTTCCAAGACTCGAGCCTTAGAAAGGCCCAAACTTTCCTATTCCTGCCCATTGAGCCACATTTCTCCAACCTGTTATATTAGCCTAAGGCAGATTTATTTTTCAATAGCTGATTTTGACTCTACCCTCTAGAGAAATTCTGTTTGCTCTCTCTTGTCCCAAGCTATTTCTTGAGCCCAGACAGGTGTAACCTTACAGGTGTGGGATACTAACTTTAGAAACTCAGCTGTCTTATATTCTTATTTTCTTGGAGACCCTCGCCTCAGGGGTTTGACAGTCTAGTCAGGAGTGAAAGACGACAAACAAGAAAATATATAGTCTGTCCATTAATTTGCTCCGGCTGCCGTAACAAAGTACCACAAGCTGGATGGCTTGAACAACAGAAACTTGTCGTCTCACAGTTCCGGAGGCTGGGAGTCTGAGACCAAGGTGTGAGTCAGGTTAGTTTCTTCTGAGGGCTGAGGGAAGGGTCTGTTGCATGCTTCTCTCCAGCCTCTGGTGGTTTGCTGTCAATCTTTGACGTTCCTTGGCCTGTAAGAGCATCACCCCATCTCTACCCTCATCTTCATATGCATTCCCCTGTGTGCATGTCTGTCTCCAAATGTGCCCTTTTCATAAGGACACCAATCATATTGGATTAGGGTCTCACCCTTCTCCAGTATGACCTCATCCTAATTAATTACATCTGCAACAACTCTATTTCCAAATAAGGTCACATTCGGAGGTACTGGGGGTTAGGGCCTCACCATGTGAATCTAGGGGGGTGCATAATTCAACTCATAACAGTATAGTAGGTTGTGATAAGTTCCAAGGAGAAAAATAAAGCAGGGAAAGGGGTGTGGGGAGCATAGAGGTTGGGGAGGCATGTTACTTTTAAAGAGTGATCAGGGAGAAAATCACTGATCCGACATGAAGGCAATGGGAGAGCCAGTCATGTTGACACCCAAGAGAAGAAAATTCCAGCCAGAAGGAACAGTAAATGCAAAGGCCTTGAGGTGGAGCGAGGTGAGTAGGACTGTTTGAGGAGCTGCAAGGCAGCCCATGTAGCTGGAGTGGAGAGAGTGATGAGATGGACGTGAGAAATGAGGTCAGAGCCAGCCAGGAGAAGGAGAGCATGTGGAACTTTGAAGCTTGCTAAGGCCCTGAAGCTCTTTGGTTCTCAACTATCTAGACTACTTGTCCAGACAGTTTGTGTTGAATATGGTAATAATAACTACCAATTACTCTACACCGACAAGTTAATAGCACCATGATGTGCTTATCTTAATTTGCTGGCACGTTTTTTTCTCATTTCATCTTATTTTATAGAAGAGGGCACTAAGGCTCAGGGAAACTCAGTGATGTGTCCTGTGCCATATGCTTAAGTGTTGGAGACAGATTGGACCCCTTGGCTGCTTGGCTTCAAAGTCCACGTGCTTAAGCTCCACGGTACGTGGCTGTGGCTGTCATGGGTTAAATTGTGCACCCTGCCCCCCTACCCCACACAACTCATATGTTGAATTCCTGATTCCCAGTACCTCAGAATGTGACCTTGTTTGGAAAGAGGGTCGTGGCAGATGTAATTAGTTAAGATGAGGTCATACTGGAGTAGGGGGGCCTTGAACCAATATGAATGATGTCCTTACAAAAAGGGGAAATTTGGACAAATTTGGACACTGACACACAGGGAAGGAGAATGCTATGTGAAGATGAAGGCAGAGATTGGAGTGACGCTTCTATAGGCCAAAGAATGCCAAAGATCGCCAGCAAATCACCAGAAACTAAGGGAGAGGCATGGAACAGACTATCCTCACATCCCTCAGAAGGAACCGACTCCACTGACACCTTGATCTCAAACTTTTAGCCTCCAGAACTATAAGACAATACATTTCTCTTGTTAAAGCCACTTAGTTTGTGGTCCTTTGTTCTGGCAGCCCTAGTGCACTAATACAATGGCTGTCTATGGTTATTTATACTTAGTAACTTTCATGATTTACAGCTTAAGAGCTTTCCCATCTCTATAGCACATATGCTTCTAGAATATGTCACCATAGTTTCATGAATCCAAAAGTCCACAAGTGTGGATTTATAAGTTTATAGATGTGGCATGGATCTTAGAGACACTCCTCTTGCAGATACAGAAATTGAGGCCCAGAGAGATGAAGCGACATGCTCAAGGACACAGAGGGAATTTTGTTTGTTTTTTCATGTTACTTGCCCTTAGACTCTCTACCAGGCCACACTGACTTTTTCTTTTTCACCTGTTTAGAGAAGGGTCTGTCAGTGATACAGCTATCTCTCCAGGAAGCTGAAGCTCCTGGCCCCTGAGTTAGGACAGCCCCTGCTCCCTTCTTCATCAGTGTTTGCCAGAGCTCCATGAGACCAGTGCAAAACGCAGGTCTCAGTCCTCCAGCGCCAGCCACAGTGGACCTTGGAGAGCATCACTTTCCACACCCCTTACTCCTCTTCTGCTCTAGGAGAAAATTCTTTTAATTCCTATGTCCTAGACCTTGATATCTGAAGGATTCTTCCAACCATATGTACTAGGTATACATTGCTTTGCTCATAATATAGTAATTAGTCTTTTGGGAAGCACATAAAATTTCTTTCTCCGAGCATAACCTGAGAGTGTCTGATGAATTGGCCCCTTTCCCTCATTGAGAATCTCTGAACAGAACAGCTAGCGTTTGCCTGTCTCCAGCCTGCGGTACAGACGTCCCTGTGGTGCTCTGCGGAATGCGTCCCTGGGCTGAGAGCAGCAGCTCTGTGGTCCTGGGCTGTAGAAGTTAGTGCGCGGAGGGCCGAGGAGGGGGCATCAGCACGCGGAGGGCCGAGGAGGGGGCAGTCACATCTGGGCCTGAGATCCTGAACTGTGCCCTCAGGCCTCAGGAAGCCTTGTTGGCTGGCTGCACACTGCCTCACAGGGCTACCTGCCGTGGTTGGGCATGTTACCAACAAACCATTTACACCAAAGGAAGAGGGGCTGCCTCCCACAAGAGCTGGCAATGCTTCTGCGCCTTCTCTGCATCCCCTGGGGAGAGCCCGGGTGACTCCAAAGTTGGAGCCAAAGACTTCATCCCTACTGAGGGAGCTGGGAATTGTGCGTGAGGTTTAAAAAGCTTCAGTGGAGTAAGTGACACTGAAATATTGGCCTTGGAATAAACAATCATGAATTTCAGTTTATGTCTGAGACTCGGGGGAAACGCATGTGCAAAAGCACACTTTTAGGCCGGTATAGTACAAGGAAGAACAGGAGAGTCTTGCTCCAAACTGTTGTGTGACTTAAAATGTCACCATTATTGTTTCATCTGTGTATTAAAAATGCACATACACTCACTTGGGGGAAATCTTAATATTAGTTACTCACATCCTCGCGTGACTAAGGGATCTGAGAGGAAGAAGGCCTTTTCAGCTGAAGCCTAGCTAAATCCGGCTGCTGCTAAGCTCTTGCTCTATTCAGTATGTGTTCTTGCATTCATCATTTAGTTGATGTTAAGAGGCGACACTGAAGAAAGGGAGGCTGGAGGCATAAAGATAAAGATTTCTGAGGCCGCAGCTTTACCAGGGCCTGATGCAAAGTGAGCGGGAGGTGGGCAGTCAGGACCATCTTCCATCTCCCAATTGCCGCTCCAGCTTGAGGGCAAACGGAGGGTTGGCGCCAGCAGGAAGAGCCGAGGAATATGTTCAATTAGTCATTGTGTGCATTAAACATCCGCACTGTGCACGGAACTTTACTACACATTGTTGATATAAAAAAATGTCCAATGTATGGTTTCTTCCCGTGAGGCACTTACACTTTAGTTGGGGAGATGAGATTTCTGCAGAGCCTCTCTTTCAGCAATCCTTCACAAAGCTGGAGGGGTTCTTAGCTGCCTGGGAATGCATGAATGGAGAGCATCTGGAAAGCATAGGAACGGTCTCCACGGTGCTCCAAGGTCCTTTCCAAGTGTAGGAACCCTGAGACCTAGTCGGTGTTTTCATCAACACCTAGAGGAGTGGCGTTATCCTGACACTTGGTCAACTGGCTGGGTCATTTGACGCCAGGGGACTCTAAAAGTTCTTCCAGCTGATCCAAACCAATTCCTTCATTGGCTCCTCTACAAACGGCATAACTCCTTCCCCATTTTGCTTTTCTTTTGAGGTCACGACAACTTGAAAATTAAGCCAATTTGCTATTGGTGTATTTTGGGAATTTTCTACCCTTCTCAGAGTTTGGGTTTCATCCAAAAGGGAAGAGACTTAATCTCTTTCCCCACTGATAGGGTGAGACCTAGACACAGGTAGGAAAGTTTAGGGAAAAGAGCAAGCTTTTGGCAAGAGCGGAGCCAACGAAATTTCACAAGAGCAAGGAGAACACTGGCTGGAGGGAGAAAGCTAAAGCTTTGCTGCTTCACAAGTGGGCTCGAGCTCGGATCAAGATATATTCCTTTTCAGGCAGGTTGTCCATTCTTTATTCTCTTGGCATCATTTTTTTTCCTAGTAACAAATGAGTTATAACAGACCCATAACTCAGCTATTAGGAATAACGTTATGTCGCTTTCCCATGGGAGAACTAATCAAATGTCCCAGGCAGGCTCCCTTTGTCATTCTGTCAACTGCATGAGAAGCAGGGAGCTCCTTTTACGCAGGCCATCTTAATGCTGCAGGCCTTGCCACACAGCCCGAGGCAGTAAACAGCTTCCATTTTGTACCAGATACATTTTGAGTTCTCATTCTTTCATTTAAAAATGAAAGAAACTTAAAAGTAGCAGGAACAAACTGCGCTGCCCTTGCTTGTCATCAAAGGATTCCTTTTGTCCTGGCATTAAACAGTAGCAGGCAATAACCAAAACCCCAGGAGCACAGTATTTCTGGGATTGTATCAGGGCGGAAGATTAAACTCCAAACCATTCAGGATGTCTCTGCTTTGCACCTCGACCAAGAGGCTCTTATTGCTGTCCTCGCTGTTTCCTAGGGAAATATGTTCCTGCAGTGTTAGGGAGAATTTACGACTAGCTCCAGGCTTCCTGTCTGAAGATACTTCTCTCAGAGAGAGGCAAAGGAGGGGAAAAACCCAACCCTGAAAATCAAAACAGACTTGCTTGGTCTGATTTTATTGAAGAGAATTTGATATCCGTGCAAAGCCCAGGTTGCCTGTGTTGCTGTCTAAATTAGAACAGAGAGAACTCTTCTATAAAATTCCCAGTGAAATGAAAATTTCATAGAATTGAAGTTTAGTCTTTCTCAAGTGATGAGTCGCTGAACTCTGGGCGTCATGATTCATTCCTGAGTGTAACCAGGAAATTGGAACAATGTTGAATACTCCAGCCGTGTTTTCACTACAAAAGTCAATTCTAATCAATCAGTTCCCAGCTCAAAATAACGCGAAAGTTTGGTAAAGAAATCTGCAAATCAGTTTCTCTCTGCTCTGATCTAAATTTAAAGAGAAAGGTTTTCTGGTTTCAGATGATAGCTAATATTCTGGAAAGCTCTCACGTAGATGCAGTCTACCACGTGCTCCCGCAATCAGGAGAAATTTGGAACTGGGGTGTGAGATGGGGTTGCTGTGGGCAGGGAGAGGAGGGCTGCAATATTCAATAAGCTTTTTAGAAGGGCCAGGAGCTGCGGACCACTGCAGTCCGCCAGGAAGAGCCGAGTGAAAGGAGGGGGCGAGGGGAAAACCTTTACATTCCCACACAGAGGTCAAAGATCGCTCGTGTACACACAGCAGGAAACCACCACGGCTGATGTTTTCCAAATCAGGAGACATGGCTCCCTACTGGAGACCCAAGTGCCCTGGTTCCAGAATTTATGAGCACAGCTGGCTCACAAAAAGGCAGCCATCTACCTAGTGTACGAGAAGTGCCAAAACACCTTTCTGTCCCCAGTGTCTCCCCCATCGCTGACCTCGGCATCTTCCCCATAGTGTTTAAATTATCAGCATCTGAATTACTGATGGGTATTAAAAAAAAAACGAACCCAAGTCAAATTGTAGTTTGCTATAAGACCTATGATAAATCTGTTGCTAATTCTCTAGCTCTTACAGTACTGGTTCTGACTTGGTTGGTTGGTAAACCCCTCTTTGAAAACCTCATGTGATCTATAGTCCCTCTTTCCAGAAAGATGCACAAATACATGGAAGTTTGTATGTAAGTTCAAATGGTTCACAAATCTCCTGAAGTCTACTGGTGAAACCTACCCATCTCTCTGTCTCTCAGCTCTGAATGTGATCCTCTCCACTCATTATCCACTCGTGCTCAACCTCACCTCCTCCATAAAGGCTTCCATGGTTTCCCCCATCTGAACACCTATAGCTCTTACCACCGGTGCTTCTCTTTAATGTCGTCTTAGAAGGTGAGTTTATTTTTCATTCACATGTGTCTTGCCTTCCTGAATGATTATATGCTCCTTGAGATCAGGTATGTTGTGTTCTTCAATGTTTTATCCCCAGAGCACCGGGTGGGAAAGAGGGACTCTGCCATGCTTTGGCCCCAGCATGCACTTTTCCCCCATGATACATTTCTGATAAATGCAGCATTTCCCCTTAAAATCAGAAAGCAGCAACTGATATGTGTTTCCCCCTTCCCTTTGGACAGAGACTTCCACACCAGAGGTGACCTGAAGCGTGCTGGGGATACTCAGCAGAGGGAAGCCGACTCTTTCCAAGCCAACAATAGTAAGAGATACATCGTGGAAAGTGTGCGTTGCTAACTGCAGTACCACTCCCAGGACCCAACGCATGTTTCAAACAGCCGGTGTTGCAAATGACCAGAGGATGAGCCGCGGAAACCCTCCCAGCTTAAGCCCCTGTGGACTCTTCTTAATTGGGGCAATTTCAGGGTAATCCCTCTTCTCTGCCTCTTCACACTGTCCCCAGTGTGATTTAACCTAAATTTCCTTCAAAGTTAGAGCTGCTACCACATATTTACAGGGTCATCTCCCTGAAGCCTTCTGAAGAATTATGGATCTAAAGTAAAATGAGATCCTCAGTTACTCGCCTTATCATCCATCCTCAGTACACTTTTATTGCTAATATTAAAACACAATGTGTGTTGGGAATAAATAGCAAAAGAAATAAAAATACGTTTCAGAAATCTAAAAACTTTTCATTTATTTTTTCCTAGGATGATTTTATAATTTAGTGGTTATCCCCTTTGGTATCAGACCAACATAGATTTTAATATTACCAGCAGTATGATGATGAGGAAGCTAGTTAACTTCTCAAAACTTCAGTTCCCTCCTCTGTAAATGGGCATAATGACACCTACTTCATATGTTTGTGGGGGGATTAAAATGAAATCGCATATACAAAGTCTATATTACAGTGAATTCATGTATACCACAATGTTAGCACATAGTAAGTGCTCAATAAATGAGTGAGCCACCATAGATCCCAAATCCTTTGCTGGATGATATCCAGATGATTCTAGAAGCCATGGGGTCATGCTGAAGTTGCATAGTCTTAAGTAGATCTGAAGCAGACTCAGACCGGGACCCAAGGACTCATTTCTGATAAATGCAACATTTCCCCTTAACATTAGAGACCAGTTTCCAAATCACTCAACTGTGGACCACATCTGTAAAGGATGGCAATTTCTACCCCAGAGTGTTGACGCACAAATTAAATCAGATTGTTGATGAGAGTGTCTAGCCTGCTACCTAGCACATAGGAGGCACTTAAGAAAAAGTCGTGTGCCACCTGCTGCGCTGTCACCAGCCAGGTGCTAGGGACAGACAGCAATTATCTTTAAGGAGGCTTCTGTGAGTGTCTCGACCTGGGCTCCCTTTTATATTTATTTATTTACCATTTCCGAAGTCTTTGTTCCTTCTTAAAGATCTTCCCTGTAGTAGTCTTTGCCCTCGGCCCTCAGTTCTTTATAACTCCTTATAATGCAGGTCTGCTGGCAACAAATGCTCTCAGCTCGCATTTGTCAGAACACAGCTTTATTTCACCCCCTTTTTTCAAGGACTTTTCAATGGATATAGAATTACAACTTGATTTTTTGTCTCTCAATATTGGAAAGATGTCTTTCTATTGTCTTCTGGCCTCCGATTCTGATAAGAAATCATGTCATCCTTACCCTTGTATGTATGTAATGGGTCTTCTCTGTCTGCTTCAAGACTTTCTCTTCATCTTTGATTTTTAGCAATTTTACTGTGACCTGCCTGTGCATGGTTTTTAAAAATATTTATTCCTTTTAGGATTTGTCAAGCTTCTTGTATCTATAATGTTTTTCATCAATTTTGACAAGATTTGTCATTTTTTTCAAACTACTTTTTCTGCTCATTCTTGCTCTCTTTCCTTTCTGAAGCTCCAATTACATGTATGTTAGACTGTCCTCGTATGTATGTATGTCCCACAGGTCCTCGAGTTTCTGTTCAGTTTTCTTCAGTCTTTTTTCTCTTATTTCTTCAGAATGAATACTTTCAGTTAATCCACTTTCAAGTTTACTGACTCTCTTTTCTTGCCATCTCCAATAAGCGATTAAGCCCATCAGTGAATTTTTCATTTCACTGTTGCGCTTTTCAGTTCTACAATTTTGATTTAGTTCCTTGTTTTTACAATTTTCATTTCTTTGTGGAGATTTCTTATCTCTTCATTCATTAGACCATGTTTTTCCTTTCATTCTTTGCACATATTTCGGTTCTTGGAACGTATTTATCACAGCTGACTTAAAACCTTAGTCTGCTCAGTCCCATTTCTGAGCCACCTCAGGTTCGTTACAATTGACTGCTAGTTTTCTCGGCTATGGATCATAGTTTCCTGCTTCTTTGTTTGTCTAGTGATTTTTTTTTACTGAATGCTGGATATTTTGAACAGAATGTTGCACAGATTCTGAGTTCTGTTATCTTCCTCTGAAGAGCATTAATTCTTGTTTTAGCCGCCAGTTCAGTTACTGGCTGATGGTCTTGAACTTGTGTAAGCTGAGTCTGGTACTTTGTTGTAGGATCTGTGGAAAGCTCAAGGTCTTTCTCGAGCTCCTCTGCCTTGATGGGGCTCGAATTCTCATGCCCTGGGATTTTGTCAGGGCTTAGTTTTAGGCTTTATTAATGCACGTGTGGACTAGGCCTTACTCTAGAACACGTGTTTGTCCTTAAGCCAATCCTGCCTACCCCCGTTTTTAAAAATCTTTTATTGGCACACAGCCATGCTGTTCATTTACATATTGTCCATGGCCAATTTTGTGCTACGGTGGCGGAATTGAGCAGCTGCAACAGAGACCATCCAGCCTGCACAGGCAGAAATATTTACTATACTGCCCTTTACAGAAAACGTCTTCTGCACCCTGCTCTAGAGTGTAGTCCTTACTCCTAAGGCAAGGCCTTTCTGGTGCCTTAGCTGGATTCCAGGGTTGTTAAGAAAGTGTTCCTGAGACCTCTCGACTTTTGGGCTCAGAACTCCAAAGTCTTTGGCATTGCTCTTCCTCTAGCATCACTAGTATCTGTTCGTTTTCAACCCCATAGGAGCTGCTATCTGGTGAGTCGCAGGTGGTCTCCTCCTGTTCATTCACAGCCCTCTTCTCAGGCATGGTCTCCTGGGGGACCCCGACAGAGACTACTGGGAAGCCTTCTCTGCGTAGCTCCTTCCTTGCCGATGCCCTACTGTGCAGATTCCAGCTGTTTCAGCTGTGCTGCACTCTGTCTCTGCATCTCAACTTCCAAGCTCTGCTTGCACTTCAATGCTGGAGTTAAAAATTGTCTCCTGGCAGAGAGCTGGATGGTTGTGGGGTTTACCTCTAACTTTTTCTCTCTCAGGGAGAACAGTCTTGGGCTGCCTGTTGTCCACTGTCTGCAAAGAGTTTCCTCAAATCTTTTCACTCAGTTTTATAGTTGTTTACAGCGGGAGGACTAATCTGCTACCAGTTACTCCATCACGGCTAGAAGTATAAATCCGTCCAGTTCTTTTTAAAGCCTCAGCCCCCCTTGGCAGACGATATCTTTCAGAATCTGTAGTTCAATTTCTCATTTCTTCTCCAACTAGCAGCTTAATGTATCTTTTCTTCTTCAAAAAGAGGCCAGGTTGTCTTAGGGATCTGCTCGTAAGTTTCTATTTTCTCTCTCAGGGACATCTGTAGTTCCCAGCCCATTTGCAAACTGAACCAGCTAACACCCCCTGAACGGAGCGCCTGCTAAGCCCTTGCAGACTCTGGGATCTCGCTCCACCTGCCACCTTTTGTTCCCTAGGATGATTCAGGACAACGTCCACTCCCGGTCATGGTTATGCGGTTTTATAATTATACTTTACAACAGAAAATTGTGTTAACGTTAATATGAGTGCATGTTTCCGTGTATGGAAGAAGAGTAATTGACTGTGGGCTCATGTACAAAATAATCAATGGATAACCCAGTCAATTCTCTTCACGACAAAGGAAAAGAGGGCAAGTAAACCTTTATTTACTGAGAGACAGTGATGGGTCAGCACTGTAAGCACATTCATATGTATAATATCATTTAATTCTCACTGCAACCTTGAAGAGATGGTATGACTATCCCCATTTTGAATAAATGAAAAACGGGAGGCTTTGAGCGATTAAATAAATTGTGCCAGCTCACAGCAGGCTGAGGTGACGTCTGGAAGCCAGCTAGATGACTTCGGAACTTGATTCCAGACACGAGACGACCTCACCAAAGAGCAGAATGGGCTACCCCTTCTTAGATGCACAATTCATAGGGCTGCGCGTTTTGTGACTTGTTCTTTTAAATCTGTCCTGGGTTTGAACTGATTTTACTTGTATCTGAATGTTCAGGAAGGGGAAATAGTACATGGCCTGATTTTCCCTAGGCTGAAATCAGCCTGTCTGCATCGGAGAGGGGCAGCTAAGAATGGCAATAGGAGGAGTGTTAGGTTAGGAAGCCAAATTTTCGCTCACCCTCTTTATTCTTAATCTTTGTAAGAACTAACATGGATTCAGCACCTTCTGTCTGCCCCTGCGCTAAGCATTGCGAACACATCTAATCCAGTCCCCTCTGAGAACCTGTGAGGTGTGTAGGATTGTCATGGCTCATCTTCAGATTAAAACAGTAAGTTTGGGGAGGTTGAATAGTTACCCAGACAGCAGGATTTCAGCCTGTGCTTGCAACCATTATGCTGTACTCATTTCCAACTGCCTCTATCCTAAAAAAATTCATTACATAATCCTGAAATTCCTGGAATTAGAAATAATTCCTAATAGTCGTGACCTTTTGGCCTCCGTGCCCCTAATTCTCTTCCTAGACAATGGAAGAGGCTGTGGAACAGGTTTGCGTTGAGGGCATGGCGCTCTCCACGACGCTGACGGAGGTCATTCCTCTCGTGCCAGGGCTGTGAGGACTGCAAGCGTGTGAGCAGAAGCGAGGTGGTCCGTGCTCCTTACCAGGGAGATGACGGTGCTCAGCCGCGCCCTGAAGATGCGGGTCTGACTCTAATTCCATCTGCCCGGGGCTGGCAGGGGCCTCGGAGTGACGCCGCTCTCAACTAAAAGCTTCATATGTTATGGAATAAGGCCGCCCAGTCTCTCAAGAACAGAGGTCAGGCTGCCAAGCGCACGCAGCTGAAAGAATAGCCTCCTCTCCACAGGGCCGAAGTAAGCACGACGGCCTGTCGGGGAGATTGCCAAAAACCCAGGGGGAAATCTAGTCAACTGTGAGAGTTTGATAAGAGCAGAAAAATAAACTGATTCCGGGAACGGAGAGAAGAGCTTTCAACAGCTAGACTGTGGATATTATTCCCAAGAGCTGCGACGACGGCTGATTAATCTCGAGCCCTGGTCAACCGACCAGCAAACACTGGCGCGAAGGCTCCGGAGCCTGAGACCGGCCCAGTTCCATGGAAGCGCAAAAGCTGCGAAACAGGGCCGAAAGCCTGGAAATGCGGGGCTGCCGACTCCACACCTCCACCGCCCCCTAGCGCCCCCTTCCGACCAGCAGCTCACGCTCTCCCCTCTGGGCACTGCGCCGTGATTTAAAAGGATCAGGTCTATCTGGAAGGGCTGGGCAGTTCAGGATCCAGCGAGAACTGCACACGTCGCCTGTGGACACCCAAGGAGAGAGTCTTTACCCATGCCCCGCTCAGAAGGAACAGGGTCACCTGGTCCTCAGGCCTGGCGCTCGAGCGGCAGCCTCCTTAATAACGAGGGACTGCAACAGATGCAATACAAGATCCTTTAGGACCAGCTGCTTCTTCCCACCCGCAGCCATCGTTCTGCTGTTTTGCCTTGGGAAGCTGCCAACTGGAAGAGTAGAAACTACACACAAAGTTCCTTAAACGCCAAACCACTAAGAGGTTCAAGAAGGGGGTAGGGGGTGTTTGTGTGCGCGCGCGCGTGTGTGTGTTGGGGAAGTGGGTGCAGGCCAGGAGGCCAGCGGAATTCCGGGCTGGTTACTGCAGCGTTTATGCTCAAAACAGCACATTTCCCAGGGTGTTGCCGGTGCCTGCGGCAGTAACCAAGCGCTAGACCGGGCTTGCTGAAAGGGCGGGGTGCCTTGAAAGGGAGAAAAGAGAGGAGCTGGGAATGGGCAGAGGGATTCTCTATAGGGAAATCGCAGAAATAACTTTAAAAATGGACAGAGAAGATGCTTCCGGCAAACCATAGAGGCGAGTAATTAGGTGGGGAGAGGGGCAGAAACTCAGGGACCATCTCGACGATAAAATGCAAAACCTAGAGCAGCAAACGAAGTGTAAGGCTACGGGAGACCCCAGCCTTGGGAAGCCCTTGCCGCTTTGCGTGCCATCTCCCCAGCTGTGAAACAAAAGGGACTGCTCCAGAGCAGCAGGTCGGAGCCCCCTTGAGTCCAGAACGCCTTTAGAACGGATGAAACTTCGCTATTCTTCCCCAGAAAAACGAGTCCATGCACAAATATACATCAAGTGGGGCGCATTTCAGGGGGTTCCTGCACAGCCCCCTAGCTGGCCTATGGCGCAGAGGCGGGGCCCTGGCCGCTAGCTGGGGCTGCTTCCGTCTCCAAGAGGGAGGAGGAGGAGGCGCCGGTGCTGCGGGGAGGACGGAATGACTCAGCATCCTCCTGCGGCAGGGAAAGCGGGAGGGAGGACAGGCACCTCCCTGAGCCCGAGCGCCCAGGCGCTTGGCGTTTTGGGATGTCTCCTTTGACCAAAGAACCTTCCTTCTCTCTCTGGCTCGAAACACCACCGGCTCCTGGGGCAGCTTCCCGGGTCATCTTCGCCGCGCTCCTGCATCTGTGCAGGTCCAGGCATTCTACCCCCGCCGCTGGTTTGCTCTACCCTACGGTAGTCCCCATCCCCGAGTCACTAGGGGGCAGAAAGTACAGTGGCTCTTTCAGTCCGCGGGATTGCCCTTCTCCCCTCTGCGGTGCCCTCTGGCTCGCTCTCCCTCCTACCCGCCTGGTCTCAGCTCTTTTTTCCAGAAAAGTTGCAGCGGGATTGAACTTCTGTCCGGGAGAAGGCTGCAGGGACAGCTTCCCCGGAGCCCGGACCGGGGGAGGAGGCTTGGGTGCCAGCGCAGGTCTCCCACCACTGGGAGGGGGAAGGGCGGGAGAATGTAAAACAAAGATTTCCGGCACATATTTTGCATTATACACCGCAATTATGGTGACCCCAACTCTGCACAAACTGGAGGCGACGCCCTAGGGGGCCTGTCGGGGCCGGGCCCGGGCTTTCCCCGCTTCCGCGCCCGCTGCCTCTCACCAGCAGAGGCGCTGTTGGAGCGGGCGAAGTCCTGACCCCGGGCCGGTGGCCGCGATTGCGGCGGCGCCTCCTTCCAAAAGGGAGGCGCTCGGTCTTTTAGAAAGGCAGCCGTGCACAGCTCAGGACGTTCTTTGCACAGCTACACTGGCTCAGGGAAGAGGGAACCCGAAAAGCTTTTCCAAAGAGGGGTCCTCGAGACGTGTAGCTGTCTCTCTTTGTCTCTCATTGATTGTCAGGCTGGAAGTCTCATTGTCAGTCAGCCCAGTTAATAGAAAATATTATGTGTAAACAAGGGCTACTTCCTTCCTTCTAAATTATGCCACTTTCCAGTCCAACCCGATTAAACATTTATCTCCAGTGGCCGGCCTTGGTGCAGCCAAGAACTTATAGAAAACGTCTGTAACATCTTTTCCTATCCAAATCCACGTTCCCACCGACTCCTCCGACTTGGTGTTCATTTCTCTTAGGGTGGGGTCCCAGACCTTATGACCTGCCCCCACCTCCCTTGTCTTCTCATGCGTTGTATTGCCTCCAGGCCCAGCTGAGACAGAGTGATTCATTCCTTCTTTCTTACATGCACCAGGCATTCCCTTTGCAACCATAACTGCAGGCCCCTTTTTAACATAGAAGTTTAGATCTTTCCTTTTTTGTCACTAACGTGAACGTTCTGTAGCTCTGTGAGTCTTTTCATTCCTGTCTGCCTTGCGTTGGTTAATCGTAGCCTCTTCTTTCCTATGTCTCTCTGAAAAGGTTGCCTAATGACATAGCAGAACTGTAAACTAAATGGGTGTCAGTGACAAAGCAGAATCTCAGTGCCTGGGAGACTCTTAATGAAACATAACTTCGGCCTCTGGCAAGACCTACCGATGAGATAATGTCTCTGGCAGAAAAGATGAACTTGGGCTGTAACCTGTTAATGGCCAGACCAACTTCACATCTCTTTGTGGATTCTCCCTGGCACAACCTGAGGCACGCTAGTGTCTGCTTTCTCCTGCTGCAGTTCTGATCAAAAGACGTGCCATTTGAGGACAGCACAATCAGGTTGCGAATCTGACCGCCCCCCCCCCCCCCCCCCCCCCCCCCCCCCACCGCCAAGTGTCTACAGTTCGGGAGAGACCAGGCACTGGTGTCACAGGCAGGCATGGAAGTCATTTCCCAGTGACACAGTAGAAACAAAGAAAGGCAGAAAGGACTCTGAGCCTCTAACCCTCCTCCCATTAGCCTAAAATACGCTTGGAGAATTGGTGCAATCATCTTTCCCGAATAGGAAACTGAGACCCAGGGAAGCTAAGGAGTTGCTAACGTGAGAACTCAAGACCCTCGATTCTCTGTGCAGTGTCTTTTCTACTATTCAGTCCTTTCTTTTCCAATTATGGCCCAGATGCTCTTTTAGCTCTCTCTCTCTCTCTCTCTCTCACACACACACACACACACACACACACACACACACACACGCCTTTGGGAGGATTGATGCACTAATGCCTTGATATCTTTTAATACTTTTAATACTAAACTAATATAAGTTCTTCTGGTATAAGAGGTTAGTAAGTTCATCATGGGGAAGTGTCTCAAAGGAAGGAAAGAGTTGCATGGAGAAGTGGGTGGAGAAAAAATTGCTGCTGTGGTGTCTTCTGGGTATCCACTCAGCACAAGGGGGCAGTTGGGGCTGGCAGGAAGGCAAGAGGATATGGCAAACAGCATCCTGCCTAATGCACAGTCTGGCTGGAAGACAGACACATAGCAGTCCTCGGTCCAGTCTGTGTACCGCTCAGACGACTGCTTTAGACACGCCGAGATGTATAGTTTCTGATCCTTCAGCTGCTTTGTCTCCCTTCTTGCTGCTGAGGAGTGGAGTGGGGGAGTGGGGCGTCATTGTGCAGCAGGGAGCAGTGCGCTTAGGAAAACTGTCCAAGTGTCTGACATTTTAATCCATCTAAAAGCTTTCTCCATAAATGAGCCGGCTGCGGGCAGTCACTTGTCGGCTTTGAGGAGGTGAGCTAAACTGGGAGGCGCAGCTGAATAAATGCAGTCAGGTCTGCATTTGGAAAGTGAGAGCTGTGCAGGGCAGCTGCAGTGGCTTATGAGGAAAATGGCGTTTGGGCTTCAAGTTCTAAATTTTCATGTTGCATTTTTTCTCAGCAATTTACCTAGTCCTTTGGGTACTTTTGTATTGTTATGATGAATCGGAGTTTTATGGGCAATAGTGCTGTGCTCCTGTCAGCCACGAGGCTTTACAGAACCAAAGAGGGACTAGGAGGGGCGTGCACATAATTCAAGAAATACGGGCGCCCTGGCCACCTCTTACTGCTCTTTCTTTTTAAATAATACGCATAAAGACAGTACACCAATAATTCACAGATATTTATCCCATAGTCATGGCTCCTGCAGTCCCCTTGGCTCTTGTAACACCACGCCTCTGGCTAAAAGAATACATTTGTCTCTGAACAATGTCTTAAATTTTACCATAATTCCGTGCTTTGTAATTCGTAGTTTGTATTATGGAAGGAGAAAGGAAACAGATAAACCAAATTTTATGTATAATATGGGCATTAAGGTTGTTCAGATTTAGTTTTGGTTAGAAAAGTGGTTAGGTATAAAGGCCATCTGATGCTTTTGTATTCTCAAACACAGAACCAGGGTCTCAACATACTCAATCATGACAGTTTCTAGAAAGAATATTAAGACATGAAGATTGTGCAGCATCAGGAGCAGCACAAAAAAGAGGGAGTATTACAAAATAAAATCCTTTTTTCTATATATTTCCATTGTAGTCAAAATGTCACTTTTAAGAAACAAATATTTTAATTAAGGAGTTTAATTAAAGAGTTTGGGTATTCCCTTAATTAAGATGAAAAATAAAAGCCATTCAAGCAAGATAGAAATACATTTTCTCTTCCCTCTTAATTCTAATACAGCGAATTGCCAATTCAGTTCTAATGTGTTCTAAAAAATGATATATCCTATTCAGGGCAGTTCAAAGCAAGCTTGTGGAATCTTCAGATTTTTCGTTTTTGGAGTTCCCTGGCTCCTCCAGTTTGCCCTTCTCCTGCCCTTTCTTCCCTCACACTCTCTTCCTATCACCTAGCCAACCCTGTTCTCAGGGGAGAATCTGCTCTCAGTCAGTTACACCTTTATGGGAACATACATCAAAATAGAAACTCGACCGGGGCAGTGACGTTTTAAGATATATCTGAGTTTGAAATGAAAAGTTTTGGCTTCCAGAATATAAAATATTCTGAACGATAAGAGGAGACAGAGAAGGTATTTGGGAGGCAGAAATTCCTTCTGGAACACCTTGGAAATAATCCTGCTGAGGATCAGCGCATGGACTGCTGGGCGAGTTATGGCGGTGCGGGCTCGTCTGAGGATGTTATCACAGCTCACACTGTTCTTCAGGATGCGCGGCTGTATCTGTGTAGCTCCTGGGAGCCTGGATACTGGTGTCAGACCCGCATAGAATCCCCACTCGATCACGTAGTAATTTGAATTTGGGTGAGACTCGTCTTCTCATCTGTAATACAGCGTCCCTAACAGTGCTGACCCCCTCAGGCTGGCGGGGGATGAGAAAATATCCTGCATGCTTAGCACTGTCCAATACATGGTTAGCCCTGGACAGATCTGAACCATTATTATTTTTCTGTGACAAGTGAACACAAATCTAGGAGTTTGGAGACCAGGCTCCCTATTTATAAACTGATTTTGTGTGGTTTTTATTTGTCTAAGAATTTTGTTCTTCAGAAGTTTCTAAGTCATCTGGCAAACTGTTATCCCAGCGTCGCCAGTTCTTCCGCTAGCTACTGCAGTAAATTACACTCGAGGGAAGGACCTTAGGCGTGGAGAAGGAACAAAGGGGCTTCGTCTTGCCAGGCTGGAATTTAAAGTGTTATAGCTGCCATCGCATTTATTCACCCACCCTTAAATTGAAATTCAGCACACATTTATTGGGCGCCTATTTACTGAGGCCCTATGCTAGGAATATTCTCTCGTCTAACCATCATCACAGTCACGTAAAGTAGAGTTCATTGTCTGGACTTTATAAATGAGGAAATCACAGCTTAAAGAGGTGTGGTCCTTATCTAAAATCACACAGTGTATTTGGTTAAGACAGAGAATTTAGGCATAGTTTTCTTGGGATTTAAATCTGGTACTAATTCTTTAGGGTTCTTTTGGAAGACTTCTGAGTTTAGAATAATTGAGTTTCCCTGAATCTCTTAGTTCTCAAAAGAGTGAAAATGAGCTCTCCTTGTATCATATCTCAGCCAAGCACAGGACAGCACAGATGGCACAATGCTATGTGGCATTAAGTCGGCCCTAGATGCTTTAACAGAATGAACTCGGCCGCTAGCTGCACGCAGTTCCCGGCGGGGCTCAATCTAGGTGTGTGCGCGTGCGCACACGCGTGCAGACGGCTCTCAGCCTCAGACGTAACGGGAAGGAAGACGGTTATCGGGCTTTCTTCAGGGTGGGGAGACTGAGTCTTTGCTCGTTTGAAAACAATAACCGCTGGATGTTAGAGAGCAAAGCAGGAATAAATACGAAAGGATTGGATTCAGGCAGCGTGTGTACGTGTGTGTATTTCTTTTAATAGGTAATCACAGAGATGTATGTTATCTCAGTGTGAGGCAAGACTTCCTGCGTGCAAAAGCAATGAAATGAATTTCAAAGGGAAAATACTTGTCCACTTATAAGTTAGTTATTTGCCGCAAATATAAGAGAAACATTTGATTAGGAATTGATAAGGTATGAGCGGTCCAAAAGAGAAGGGAAAGGACATAAATGCATGGTTTCCAGAAAATACAATGGCCAACAAATTAAAACAAAACAAAACAACAAACAATTGTGTAGCTCTCTCATAATTAGACAACTACAGGTTAAAGCAGCAACAATGTGCCCTGTGCCTATCAAGTAACAGATTTAAATAATGATTATGTCCAATACGAGCGTGGATTTGGAGAACTGGCAGTTTTCATACTCTGCAGGAGGGAGGGTGACAAAAATTGTTCACATACACCGGACAAAATAAGGTCTAAGGACATATCCTGAGGAAATAGTACGATATGGGACAAAAATGTATGTATGGTGACATTTATTGCCATATTATTAATATTAATAAGAAATCTGGAATCTATTTGCATGCCCAACAAGATGAGATAAATTAAACACATTATGATTTACACATGTGAAAAAATATTAAAAAGTCCTCAAATGGGTTGTGGAATATTTAATGACTTGAAAATATGCTTTTAAAAATATAATATTCAATTTCAAAAAGCAGGGTACAATATTACATAGAGCATGACCCCAATTTAGGTAAAATTTCATATAAACATGTACAGATGCATTGGAAAGTCTGGAAGGGAATAGGCTGAGATATTAACAGTGATTTTCTTTAGGCAGTAAGATTTTTACTTATGCACGTTTTGAATTTTATACACTAGACATGTATGACTCTTAAGCCACCGCCCATCCACCTCCTCACTCACCCCCACCCCTCACCCACTGTAATTGTAAAAGAGTCTGGAAGGGTCATCATGATCATACACTTAGTTATTATTAGGTGTGTGTGTGTGTGTGTGTGTGACACTGAAACCAGCTTCTGACGCCGGGGCCTGCTTTCTGTGTCAGAGCGCCGGCCGCCTGTTTTTTGTGCCTCAGTGGGGTATTTGTGTATTCCAGATTTTTAATATTGGGCTTTCCAGTCATGAGGGCTGATGACGTCTTCACTCAGCTGGCTTGTCTGGAGGTTATGTCTTTCCTTTGTCCCGAGTCTCTGCTGAGGGACAGTAAATGGTAATTTCAGCTACAGCACACACAACTAACTGACTGTCTGTGGTCACTGAGGTCTTAACTAATATCGTCCTGTGATCAGATTTGTTGTGGTTTTTTTGCCTTCAACCCCATTTGCTCTGTGTATACTTTGCCGCATTGACTGTGGATTTAAAGAAAGGCTTGTGACATCATGGAATGTCAGAAACTGTGGCAAAGCACCTGTGATGGAACACAACCTTTACAAAATACAGCTATATAAAGATATAAAAATCTCGGGTAATACACTTTACTGAGAACCACTCTTAGCCTGGAAGAATACTAGCTTTGATGGAAAAATGGGAGTATAATATCTATTTCCTTCTTCTTCCTTAAGTCTCAGTTTCAGTATCCTTTGGATGGATGGAAACAGCAGGGGCCCAGATATAATTACTTTATAAATAATTAATAAAGTACTATTATTATGACTTAAAAAAATCCCATTTTGAAATGAGTCTCTTGATAGTAGCTGAAGTTTAATTTAGCCAAATAACTGTTCTGCATTAGCTAATGTGGCCCATTATTTTTAGGCTCAGAAGATATTTCCAGATATACTGTGACAGTGATGATCTGTCACTGTTTCTGGGGGCCACTTTCTTGGCGTGCTGGTCATGCGTCTGGGTTTATTACTTTCCAGTGGTAGTAGCGGTGAAGTTAGTTTAGTACTGCATTACCCAAGTATCCGTGGCAGAGCCTATGTAATCCAGTTCAGTGCCATCGGCTCTTTCTAGAGTTCAAGTTCTAATAAACTCCTTTTTAATACTTTCGATATGAAGCTAAGTGAAAATACCACACACAGATAGATAGATAGATAATAGAGAGATACAGACTCAGCTATGTAAATGTCTCGAGTTGATTAAAATGTACACGCATTTAAAGAAAACCTGCCAAAATTAACTGTGATTTTTCTGAGTGTATATTAAAACCATAGTATTTATTTTCTTCTATATACATTTCCATATCTTCTACAATAGGCGTATATAATTTTTATAACCAGAAAAAAGAATTGGTTAAAAAAAATGTGTGTCTTTTTGAGGCCTTTCCTCTGATCTCACAGAATGCATTGTGAGACATTTCCACTGCGTGCAGAGGGATTGCAATGTGATGACCTGGCTCCTAGCATATTACCAAAAAGAATTGACTGAGAATGCAGTCCTTGGAGTTTTATTGCGGCTGTCAGGGCCTCTGTGGTTCACAGCGGGGAGACTGATACTTAGGGAATTAGAGGACCCTAGTATTCTGATTCCAGTCCCTCTGTAAGACTGGTTACATTGTAAGCAAGAGCCTGCATAACATAAATCCACCAGAAGATACATAATTTACTGAGTCTAAAAATAACACAGAGGTTTTCTGTTTCTCTCAGAAGTATCTTTGGTATTTACTCTGAAAATAGTAGACCCCTCTGCTGAAAAGTATCGTCTCCACTTCCGTGTTTGATGCAAAAGCAGAAGCCCGAGAAGTAGCCCTCTACCATCCATTAATGTGGTTTGCAGCCCCAGAAGAGTAACTTGGTTTAAATTAAAATGCCCCGGTCCCTTAGCCCAGATTGTTCCCGGGCACTCATGGTGTGAGCGCTCTTGGATGTCAGAAGCCCTTAAGACCAGGAGCAAGTCTCTTAGGACCTGGTCTGGAGGATTGTCTGGAGTGTCTCTGCACCTCCTTGCACTCTTACCCCACTCCTGGGCACTGGCGCCCAGGCAGCACTTCTCCGCCCCCAGTTGAAAACATGGACCCTGTTCTTTCTTGTCACTTTGTTGACTAATGGAATCCAGTAAGGCTCTGCATTCCCAGTGCGTTTCTGATTATCCAAATCTACATCCCTCCGCTCCTAGAAGATCCTCTTAATGTTAGAAAGCTTGTCTAGCACTGGATTCCCTGTGCCACGCTCCTGGGTGGCCTTGATCTCAGATGCCCAGGGCCTTGGTTTCTGCTCTCATTTTGACTCGTAACCCTGTTAGTATCAACCCCTCCAGAGTTCTCTCTTTCCTTTTGGTCTTAAAAGCTTTCTTTCTGGCACTTCCTCCTTAAAATAGCATTCAGCCAGCCCCCCCGGTACAACTTTTCCCACCTTTTTACTAAAAATATTCATTCACTCAAAAGGTGAAAATATACCACTTCCAAAACTAGCACAGATGTTCAACCTAATGACAGGATCTGGGAGGACGAGGAAACTGAAGCTCAGAAGGGCCAAATGCTCAGGTCTGTCTTGCCCTTTCCTTGTGCCACACAGATCGAGTGCTCCTCGATGGTGATATTAACAGTTAAATATGTTTATTTTACCAGGAATAAACTATAAATGTAGCACAATATTATCATATACCAACCAAAACGTTTATAACTTGACAAAATGTTTCTAAAGTTCATCTGAAAGAATAAACACTTGAGAATGACTAAAAACATTCAGGAAAAGGAAAAGGAAAATAATGATGGGAACTTACCATACCAGATACTCTATTGGATGAAAGAGAATAAACATACAAATATAGATTCTAGTTTGTATATTATTTTGACATAGGATAAAAATGTAGCAGTTTGGATAAGTTCAGGAAAAGAATGGATCATTTAATTAATGATGTTGGGATAACTGGCTAATCATATGTTCCTTCATACACCAAAAAACATTTCAGATATATTATATTTTAAAGATTAGATGGATGAAACAAAAAAATTCTAGAAGAAAATGCAGGTGAACATTTATGAGCCATTGGGATTCAGAAAGACTTTCCAGGTTTTAAAACAAAGACTGAAAGGAGGAGGAGAATGATGAGTTTGAATACAGTTTTATAGTAAAAACCCATCTTAAGTAAAGCTGAAAGGCAAACTACAGAGAACACATTGGTGGTTATTGGGGTGGGGTGGTGGGGGGTGAGGGGTGGGCAAAATGGGTGAAGTTTGTCAAAAGGTACAAGCTTCCAGTTATAAGATAAATAAATTCTGGGGATGTAATGTACAGCAGGGTAACTATGGTTAATAATACTGTATTGTATATTTTAAAGTCGTTAAGAGAGTAAATCTTAAAAGTTCTTATCACAAGAAAATAATTTATAACTACGTGAGGTGGATGTTAACTAAACTTATTGTGGTGATCATTTCTCAATATATTCATATATAGAATCATTATGTTGTACTCTTTAAACTTATATAATGTTATATTTCAACTATATCTCAATAAAACTGGAAAAAATAAAAGAATTTACTCATAAAAACAGCAACAAATTGAACAAAGATTTGCAACACATATTATGGACAAAATGTGGCTAAGTATATTTTTGAAAAGAAAATGTGTAAAGAACTCTAACACATCAATAAGACAAAACCCTAAATAGAAAATGACAAAGGACATTAGATTAGTTGGGGATTAAATTCTGCCACATGTAGCGGAAGTCCAAATAACAGTGACAAACAAGATAAGGGTTTATTTTCTTTTGTAATGAGAAATCCGATCTTAGGTGGCTGCTGATACTGTTTCAGCATCTAAACATATCAGACCTGAGTTTTCTGCAATTCCTTTGGCCTTTGCCTCGTGGTAACAAGATGGCTGCTGCGTGTCTAGCACTGTGTCCGCACTCCCAGCCGGAAGAGGACAAAGACAAAGGAGTATATTTCAGCTGAGCTTCCTCCCCCCTTGAAGGAGCTTTCCCAGAGGCTTCATCCTACAAATTCCAAGTATACATCTTTTGTCAAACTTTCTCAAATAAGCATCCATATTTACAAAAAAAGCTTTGTAATGTCATTTTTAGCTGGGTGCTAAATGGGAGCGCCTACCCATTTCAGCTGGGTACCACCTCCAGCAGAATTAGAGCTGTTAGTAAACAAGGAGAATGCTGAGTAGTCAGGTAGCTGCTAAAATCACCAACAAAAAGCAAATAAATTCTAAATAAACCATTTCTGGAGATTGTACCATCTGTGTGATTACTATTGGGTAAGATAATTCCTTTATTGCTTATCAGGTTTGGTTTGATTTTTTTTTGAAGTAAAAGCGTGAATATGGTCCAAACAAGAGCAGTAATGTTTATTTTGTCTCTTACAAACAGGGGAAGTCAAAGTGCACACAATCCATGTAAATAACTATTGACAGAGCTTGTCCGCTGCCCTTCTCTGGTACCCAAAGTTCCTAGGAGCCTATTACTCTCCTGCCTCTTTATCCTGGTCTCTAAATCCTCTTTCCTACCCACCATGCACAGCCGCCTGAGGAGTATAACTTTTTACTCTCTGACTTTGCTTTTTTTTTTTTTAATCCTCACAGATCAAGAGCAAAGAAGAAAGCTAAGCAAGCAGCACTTGAATATTATGTTTTGGCCAAGCAGGACAGGAAGTCTGTGAATCCTCCAACAGTAATACTTTTTCAGACCCATCACGTATCAAATATTTCTTGAGCATCTGCTGTATCCAGACAGTAAGCCAGGGAACATGCGTCAGTGGTGAACAAATTAACGTGATCTCTACTCTCCTGAAGTGTCTATTCATGCAGAGAGAACAACATTAACAAAAGGAAGTGGAGGGTGTATATAATTACAAATTTCAGTAACTTCATGCAGGAAACAGGATGCTATAACACAAAATAATAGGGGTGAAGGGGAACTTACCGTTGACTGAGTGGCCATAGAAATTCTCTGCGAGGCAGTGGAATTTAAGCTGAGAACTGCTCAGGTGGGGAGTGGGGGAATGATGCCAAACGTAATAATGGAGCTGCCTCCCAGGTTTCCGGCATAGCAACAAGGGCTGGTATGTCACTCACCGAAGTGGGGGAGACCAAGACGGGGAAGAGGTTTAGGGTGAGGGGATCAAGACTTAAACTTGAAAGATGTAAATTTTGGGGAATCTAATTACAGATGTAAATGAGCTTGTGCTAGAAGAGAATGTGGATGGGGATACAAAGTTTGGATTTGTTACACATAGATGATATTTTAAGGCATGGAGTGGATGAGATCTAGGGAGCAGGTGTTGTGAGAAAAGAGAGTGTGACTGCCTGAGAGGCACAAAGAAAACCAAGAGAGTGGTGTGTCATGAAAGCCAAGAGGAGAGAGGATTCCGGGAGCTCAACAATCGGGAAAGCAGCAGGCATTGGAACACTGGAATTGAGTCTCAAAGGAAGGGGGAAGTGTATTCCAGAAAAAAGGTGACAGTATGGGTGGAAAGTTTGAAGATTAAAGTAAGATGATGCAATTTTCATCGATGGAGAATGTGAGACTAAGTTTACCGAGGAATCGTGTTGGAATGTCTGGGCAGTGTTGAGCACACATTTGAGAAAAGTATGTCCGTCTTCAGTAACTTTTAAGTGAGTGAGTACTTGGGACAGAAAACTCAGATATTTAGGTTTATCCAGGGCTGGAGTTTCACCACATTCATGTAGCAGAGGGAGAGGAGGGCAGAGTTGAGTGTGATAGGTTGTGGAATCTATGCTGAATAAAGTAGACAGTCAAGACAGGGGAGACAATTGATGGGAGAGAGGAAATGTTGGAGTCAACGGATTCATGGTGTAGGTGAGGTTATAGAATTGTAATAATTGTATAGCAAGTGAGCTGAAGTGAGAGGGCATTGTGTTTGGAGAGAGTAATGTTTGAATTTGTCATTTTGGACTAATCTATTTTTCCAACAATAAGATAATGATGAAATAAATTATAATATATGAATATATATGCATATCTTTATAATGAAATATATAACCATTGAATATGATGTATAAAAGAATACTTAATGACATGGAAAGAAGTTCATGCTATATAAGTGATAAAAAGGAGACTACAAAATAAAAAGAATAGGCGCCAGCCCCGTGGCCAGGTGGTTAATTTCGCAAGCTCCTGCTTTGGTGGCCCAGGGTTTTGCCGGTTCGGATCCTGGGCACGGACATGGCACTGCTCATCAGGCCACACTGAGGTGGCATCCCACATGCCACAACTAGCAGGACCCACAACTAAAAATATACAACTATGTACCAGGGGGCTTTGGGGAGAAAAAGGAACAATAAAATAAAATAAAAAAATAAAAAGAATAAAACTACTGTTTTAGAAGTGCTTGCTTGGAGTAAAGACTGGAGGGATGTATGCTAAATGTTAACAGTGATTATCTCTAGGTGGTAGGATTATGTGTCATTTCAGTTTTTTTATAGTTCCTAAAGATACTGTAAAGTGTGTTAATTTTGTATTGAGAAAGAAACCCTAATATTTTTAAGAATTACTGGTCTTCAGAGTTCTCTTTTAAAATGCACATTTCCCTAGAAAGTGGGGGAAGATGTTGGAAGAGTTGACTCCTCCCAGTGGAGATTCTTGCATGTCAGTGGGGCCGTCTCCCTCATATTCTGATGTGGTCTCTGGAGGAGCAGAGAGCAGCAGGGGCTTCCCCACGGGTGCACAGCTAGTGAGTGGCACCCAGCCCCTGTGCACTTCTCTTCCGGCCTGTCCCTCCCTGACACTGTCCATCCCAACTACCACATCAGAAGATGAAAGAAGGCAGAACCTTTCTCACCCACATGCCACACCTTGTAGCAAATGGCTCCACGGCATTTGTAAGACTATAACCAAACATGTCTTGAGGGGCCAAATGGGAGGGGAAATGGAGTTTAGAAAGCATTTATGAGTGGGTCTATTTCCCAGACCGGTCACTTCTTCATGAAGAATAGGCAGTTCCACTCTGCTTTAAAATTAGGTTTCCACTTCATACCCATTAAGATGGTTATTACTAAAAAAAAGACCATAAAATCACAAGTGTCGGTAAGGAAGTGGGGAAATTGGAATCCTGTGCACTGTTGGTGGGAATGTAATGGGGCACCTGCTGTGCAAAATAGTACAGTGTTTCCTCAAAAAGTTAAATACAGAATTACCATACAATCCACCACTTCTGCATCTAGGGATCTACCTGAAAGAACTGAAAGCAGGGACTCAAGCGGGTATCTGTACACCAGTGTTTCTAGCAGCACTATTCACAATAGCCAAAAAGTGGAAACAACCCAAAAGTCTGTCAACAGATGAATGTATAAAAAAATGTGGTAAATACACACAATGGAAGATTATTCAACCTTAAAAAGGAAGGAAATTTTGATATATGCTACAACATGGATGAAGCTTCAGGACATTATGCTGAGTGAAGTAAGCCACACACAAAAGGACAGATATTGTATGATTCCACTTATATGACATACCCAGAATAGGCAAATTCACAGAGACAGAAAGTAGAACAGTAGTTACCAGGGGCTTGGTGAGGTGGTGGGGAATTATTGTTTCACGGGTTCAGAGTTTCCATTTGGGAAGACGAAGAGGTTCTGGAGATGGATGGTGGTGATGGTTGCACCATAATGTGAATGGACTTAATGCCACGGAACTGTACACTTAGAAATGGTTAAAATGGTCAATTTCTTGTTATGTATATTTTCCCAAATTAACAAAAAGAGAGACTTAAGAGAAAAAATGTCAGGTTAAAATAATTTCCAAGAAATTCCCACATTATTCTGAGCACAGTAGATGTTCCATGTTATTTTACAAGCTGCCGTTCCCTCTGGAGTCAGAGTATGACGTGTTTCAAATGCCTGGAAAGGGTGATGCTAAGTTACTTTAAAGGTGCTTAGTAATATCATCTTGGTCTTCAAGAGGTACCAATATATCAAGCCTGTTCTTCAAGAATGAAATAGGGGACATTTTAAACAAATAGCCCCTTTCACTTGTTATACGTCATTTAACTGGTTGAGATTTGTTTTCTTAAATCACCCAAAGGCAGATGGCTGTGACCTTGGAGAGTCCTCATAGGGGCTCACAATTCCTCCTTCCACTGTATTTCATTATTTGGATGTTGGTATTCTTATTAAGACAACAATTCTAGATGACACATCACAAGAACTGATGGGAGAAGGCAGAAACCCAATTCCATAAATGAGTACGAACCCCCCTTTTTTTTTTTGTGAGGAAGATTGTCCCTGAGCTAACATCTGTGTCAATCTTCCTCTATTTTGTATGTGGGACGCCGCCTCAGCATGGCTTGATGAGTGATGTGTAGGTGTGCACCCAGGATTGGAACCTGCAAACCCTGGGTTGCTGAAGCGGAACACGAAACTTAACTACTATGCCACTGGGCCAGCCCCCATGGACCACTTTGGAAAACCTGGGCACCCACGGTCCTCCAGTTTTTGAGGCAGAGCGCTCTCCCAGTGGTCTCTCTCCCTCAGTCTCCCCTTCCACCAATCCCAATCCATCCCATCCATTGGTGTGAAAGAACTCTTTCTGGAGCCCAGCTTGGACTCCCACTCAGAAGTAGTTGTTGGCTCTTTAGTGAGCTCCCATGAGCTGCTCCAAGCCTTCAGTGTGGCTCGACCAACCTGAACCGTGCTCCTGAACTTTCCAGCTCTGTGCCTCCAAGCAGTGTTTCCTTTTCCTGCACAGCCCTCCTTCCTCCCTCAAGGCCGAACACAAATGCTGGTTCTTTCAGGATACCCTTTCAGATTCCCCAACGAGGAATAATCTTCGTCAATCCTGTGCAGTCCTTTAACTTGTTGGTTCTATGTCCCTACAGCCTTCACTGTTTTCTATTTTGACTTAGGATAATTTATTTACGTGCCATAATTCCTCTATAGATAAAGATGCCGGTGGGTGATGAGGATATATGCTGCGGACTGAATATTTGTGTCCTCGCCTAATTCTTATGTTGAAGCCCTAACCCTCAGAGTGATGATATTTGGAGGTGGCCTTTGGGAGGTAATTAGGTCACCAGAGTGGAGCCCCCATGAATGGGATTAGGGCTCTTATAAGAAGAGACACTATAGAAGACCTCTCTCTCTGTCATGTGAGGGCGCAGCAAGAAGATGGTCATCTGCACACCAGGAAGTGGGCTCTCACCAGACATCAAGCCTGCCAGCACCTAGATCTTGGACTCCCCAGCCTCCAGAGCTGTGAAATGAACTGTGAAATCAATGATTCCTGTTTAAGCCACTCAGTCTGTGGTATTCTGTTATGACAGCCAAACCAACTAAGTCAGTATCATATTAATTTTTCAGAGAGCCAAGCACATGGTTGATGCTGATGGGCACTGAGTGAATGTTGAACGGAAAGTGCAGAGATCCACTGACTCATTTCTGGAGTCACTTGTAAGGTATATGTTTAATTTAAGCCTTTGACTGCACGTATATTTAAAAAAACAAAAAAAAAAAACTCCAGAATGCTCCATAATTTTACTTTGTTGGCATTCTCACACGTCCCTGAGGAGTGATTCCTGCCCCCCACCTACCCTCACCCTCCACCACTGTTGGCTTAGAAGGATAGCAGTAAGAGCTGAACTTGAGATACAGTGGAGGAACCTCGTCCATGACTAGCAAAAATCGAATTATTGGTGCAATGGAACGTAGCTGCAGTGCACACTGACTGCACGTCTTTGAGCTACTGAACTCAGCACACAGTAGACAGATTAAGCTGGGTGTGAGGAGAGTGACAATAATGCTGTCTTGCCTTTTCCACAGAGAAGCACCTTGAGATGCAGGTTTGCGGAGGGGACCATATTTTGGACTCCTTCTCCGTGGCGCTGATATTTCATGGTCATGATGCATTCTGTGGGGTTTGGGATCCACACTGTACTGAGCCCTCCTGGTTTCTTTAGCATCACGTTTGTCATTAACTGAGCCCTGACAACGTGATAGGTGGGGTGCTGGGCACTCTGTGCACTCCTGGCTCTCCAGCCATCCTCCGAGGGAGGCAGTGTAGCCAGCTCCAGCTATGGACCTGGAAACACAGACTTATGGCAGTTAAGTGACCTGGGCCAGGTCACAGCAACTGTAAGTGGAAGAGGCCGACTGTGAGGCAGCCTGGTGGCCTCCAACGTGCAGGCTTCTCTCTTATCAATATGCTGCACTCTGGGCCACAAAAAGCCCAGGCAGAGGCTTGGGACCCTGGCATCTCCCAGCTTGGCTGAGCGGAAAAGTGCATTAACAGGAAAACCTGTCAAAGGTTCTGTTCCCAAAACGAATGCTCCAGTAATCCAATATTTTATTTTATTACCATACCTGCAATTTTTGCAAATTGCATGTTTGGCTCCAGTTGATCTTTCACACCATAATTAGCTCAAGTGACAGCTTTAATGTTTTAAGGCACTTGAGGAGAGAAATTTACCAGGAGTCCTGTAATTCTCTTCTCTCAGGGATCCCATCACCCTTTTTTGAGCGAAGTCTGTTGACATCTACCAACAGTACTAGAACCGTCTCATTAATCTCGTTTCTTCTTGGGAACCTGGGATACTCTAAGCGGGCCGTCAGAAAGGCCAAGGGTCATAGCTGTAAGGAGTAACAGATGCGGGCTCTCACAGTCAGCCATCTGCTTCCTCTCCACTCCCCACCCTGGTTTCTTCTCTCAATGCCAAATGCATCCCATGCTCCTGCCAAACTGAGCCTCAAACTCTCCCTCCTTTTATCTCCATGCTTTCGCACATGCAGTTCCTTCTACCCAAAATACCTTTCCTTATTGGCCTGACCATTGGATTTGCTTTTGTCAAGACTCAGGCTGTTCCTGGCTTCTGGAGAAAGGCAGAGTTGCAGTAGTGTGGTGGCCAAGCTTGCTGACTTTGATATCAGACACGCCTCACTCAGAGTCCTGACTCTGTGACCTTGAGCAAGCACCCTAACCTCAGTAGCATCCATTTTCCCATCTGTTAAATGGGGACAAGAGGAGATCCTTCAACAAATGGCAGCTGCTGGGATTAAACAAGTCATGTGACTCTTTGCCATCATTAGTAGCACACAGCTAAGCACTGGGTGAATGCTGGCCCTGAGTGTTGTGGCGGGGAGACGCCTTCCCTGCCATGTCCTTTGACCCCCTCACGCTGAAGAAGCTGCCCCTTATTTATGACCCCATCGCACGTGTGCTGGCTCTAGGGCGGCAGTCACTGTACTGGTTATTGTCACTTTGTCTTTCTCCTTCTTTAACTGGAAACTCTTCAAGGACAGGGACTGGGACCTTAAAGTCTTCATTTCAAATGCCTTATATAGCACCTAATAAACATTTTGTAAATAAAGGAATAATTTAATAGAGTTCCTCTATTCTTTTATTAACTTTTCCATACCGTGATCTCAATTGAGTTTCCCATGAGATAGGCAAGGCAGAAAACCACATTTTATAGCTGATGGCAAAATGAAATGAGCTTTCCAAGGTCAACAGCAAATTAGTGACAGAGCTTAGGCTTCACTGCAGGTGCCTGACTCTTTCTGGTACTCCTTCAGGAAAGGAAAAGAGCACACAGATGAAAGTCTCGGGCTTTGGAAGTAGCCAGACCTGATTTCAAAATCTACCTCCTACTCACCTGCTGTGACCTGGCCAAGTTATTTTTCTGTCTGAAACATCCATTTCCTAGTCCTTAAATGCTAGTAGCCACAGTACCTATTTCGCAGGACAGCCCTGTACCAGGAGCGTAGTGAGAGCTCAATACATGGTAGACATTATGATGAGGATGAAGTTGTGGTCCCTCACTACAATACAGATGCCAAATCCCTCAGAATGCATTGTAATCCCCAAACAGCAAATCCAATGGAGCAAGACAAGCCTGTGAGTGGGTGTGGGTTCTGTCTCCCAACCCTGCATTACAGGGCACTTTGCTGTGGAGAAAGAAAGAAGAGAACAGTGTATATCATCTCCACTGCCTTCCTCGCTCTCTTCCATCAGTCTCCTGCTGAGTCCACGGGCACGGAGGTGCTGTCTTTCTGCACTGCAGCGTCTTTCACCACCCCCACGATTTAATTTATGCCAGCCACAGACTGCTTCTCAGATATATCTCAAGTTCAGCTCTTGTTGCTGCATTGTAACTTGAGAAGGGATGGTGGGTGGGAACATTTGTCAAGGATGCGGAAAATAAGACATCACACGTTCCCCAACAACCAGGACGAAGCACTGTTATTTTGTTTGCATACTGCAGCCAAGGATTCAAAGTGGAAAAATGCCCTGCAAGAGGCTCCAAAAATTAAAGTCACTGGACCTCTGCACTTTTTAAAAGATGTTTTTCTCATTGATTCAACATTGCTAGTAAGTATCAGGCTTGGTGGGGAATTCAGAAGTGAAAAAGATAAACTGTCTAACCCCCAAGCAAATAGCTATAAAAAGGGAAAATGAGATGAGTAGGGAAATTATTCTAAGCACAATGGAAGGCTGTGGGAGCCGAGTTACTGCACGTTCGAAGAGAGAAAGGAGCATACATTTGAATTCATTCTTGAAGGATGGGGAAAAGGCAATGCAGGGAGAGAAACAGGGTTGGTGATGGCACTGAACAGAGAAAGTCGGAGCACACAGCCACCTGGCTGAGGTGAGGGAAGTTTGGGGCCACTCGTGGAAAGGGGTGAGAACAGGCAATGAAAGGCCAAGGACTGTGCTGAACAGGGGCTGATGACAACATCAGATCTGCGCTCCAGGTGTCTGTCCTTTGGCAACAGCGGGTGGGTGGTCTGAGGTTGAGGGTAAACTGAGGCACAGAGAGCTTTGGATAAGTATTTTGCTTCAATGATCAGAGGACCAGGGGCGCCCGTTCTCTCATAAATGGTTTGTACCCAGTTATGGAGCCAGGTTCATAATTTCCCCATTGCTTCTTCCGTTCGACTGTCCTGAATTCTGGTGCTAATTTTAACAGCAAGATACAATTACAGAAAATTATTAGAGAAGTGATGAAAAGCCACATGATGGCTAAGTCACAAGCCTCTGCCCTTGAGTAATTGAAGCAAGAGATACCAAGCCATAACCTGACGAAAAGAACCACTCGTTTACATTCATCCCACCCACCCCACCCCGCCATTTCTTCTTAATGTATGGGCTGAACAAAGCATATGTGATGAAGGCCGAAGAGGTCTCCTTAAATAGCAACCCTTCAACGTTACCCAGCACCATTGACTAAGGAGTATCACATTTTCATCCTGTGAGGTTGAGAAGGGCAATTTGAGACAGGGCAATGGAGGTGAGCCAGTCTCAACAACCTGCTCAGGTCAGAGGTCCCATTAGGACTAGACCCCAGAATCCCACTGAATATACTTAGTCTGTTCCTGGGATGGATGGACAGAGAGAGACATCTAGTTAAAGTGATGCTTTCTTCAAAGGAAACCAGCTAGAGCTGGTCAGCTGGAGGATGAGGTCTGCACTTGTGTTTTGTAAGCCAAGAAGAGATGTGTAACATCTCACTGCTACTTAAGCGGGCTTGGGATCATGTGCAGTCTAGCTCTGACAGTTTTTGTTTGTATTTATGGCCTAAAGAGAATGGAGCCTCCGGTAGCCAAGCAAAGAGAAGGATTCTGAAAATCCAAGGTGAAAGAAGAGTGAGAAGGCGGGCAGGGGCCACTGAGGGCATGCTGGCATGACTTGGGCCCCTTGGATGGCCTGAGTTATTGTCTGATGGGTACCCTTCCCGGCACCTGTGGAACAATTTCACGCATCAGAATAATAATGATCCTGAGATCATAAGGAGTATGCTGCGTAAGTGCTCCTAATGAGTTTTATGGATTCAGAAGAAACAGATTTATTTACCAAGGCAGCCTGGTTGTAAAAATAATATATAAAGTAATTAATCACCCGACTGGAAGCTAACTTTTACAACAGACATTTATTTAAAGCAGTAATAATTCTACTGCATGTTAACAGCATCAGTAAAAATTATGATATTTAAACCATGTCTTCTACATGAGATACAAAATTCCTCCAAAATTTGGTATAGCAAATTTCACCCAGGAGAGCTCTTAGAAATAAGCTAGATCACTTGCTTTTATCACATAAATTAAGCAGCACTAAAAAACTACTCTTATCTTTTCCGACCAAATCTACTCTATTTAATATTCAAATACCTGGAATTCTATCACTAACAATTTAGTCTTTTCCGGGGACTCTCTCAGAATCCTGGTTTTTGAAAGCAAATACCTCTCTCTGGAAAGCGCGGATACAGTGCTAACAATTCTAGGTCTGAATTCATCCTGCAGTATCCTAACTTCACCACTAGATGTTGGTCTTGTCGTTTTGAGAACTGAAAAGTTGTTTTGCCCTTTAGAAATAATGTTAAAGTTACTTTTTAAGATATGGAAAACTTCTTCTTAAAAAGATTGAACTAATCTGACTAGTTCTTAATAAATAGCATATGTGTAAACAAATAAAGAACTGTATAAAAAACAATCCAACAGATTCAAGTCAAGGTTTCTGTGTGGTGTTCTGACAGCTGTACTTGGATCTTCATTCAGAGTCTGTATGTAAGTTACTTGGATGATCTACTGTGGGTTTAACAGAATCTGGGCCTCTGATTCCAAAATCCTGCTGAGTCTTGCAGGTTTGCCAAGTTAATATCTTCTGACTTACCAGCATGGGGTTTGCAATGAGCTAATTGGTTTGTAAGTTATCTGAATTAAATTATTCTCCCTTAGTTCATCTAATGAGCCTGCCTTTTGAAATTTTTCCCGTTTTCTTTCAGCAACCAAGTTGAACTAAAAGAAAAAAAAAACTGTAAAATGGTTCTGTCCCTTGCTTCTTGGTTGGCCTGAATGTTTAGTCCATCAGGATAATGCTTGAGTAATTACATCCATATAGACTCCATAAAGGAAGCCATAGGCCTGAGTCTACAGAAGCTGAATAGGGCTGTTGAGGACAGGACATGTGGACATCACTCACTCACAGGGTCACCAGGAGTGGGAACTGACTTGACAGCACACAACCACAACAAAGCTCTAGGACAACTTAGCACTCTGAGGGGAAGCTGGGGAAATCTGGCAGTCCACTTTGGAAGAAAAGACTATCCATTAATCATAACCTCAGTTGCTTTAGGAGATGATAGTCAAGTTTACAGCTTGGAAGCCAGCACTGATTTCTTATAACCAAAACGAAAATAAAATGATAGGTAGTACACAAAATAAACAACAACATACATTTACCTACAAAGGAATCAAAACATAAAGTCATTTACACTTAATGAGTCTTTTGGGATTCAAGATCAAGACTTGGAAAATAAAACAAACCAACAGAGAAACTGCCAAATATTAAATATCTACCTATTATTACCCAAGTAATGTAATATTTTATATACATTATCTCATTTGACCCTACCAACATATCTATAGGCATACTGGACTTTCTGTACAGATCAGAAAATTAAAACAGAAGAGGTATTTGCTCAAGACTCTCCAGTTTGTAAGTTGTGGGCCTAGGATGTGATTTTAAGTCTTTGGACTTAAAATCCAGGGTCCTTACCCCACATGACAACTAGCCACACGAGAATTTTCATTGAGGAAATGATGCAACTGGGAGCACAAAGCCACTGGTGGCTGTCTGTGTGGGCGGGTGGAAAGGGGGCATCGATGGGCAACACTGGGTACCCTGCAGTGACTAAGGTCACACTTGAGTGACTCTAACTTTCTGTTAGATCTTAGCACCAAATGGCAGAAATACAATGTTTAAAATTTTCAAAATGGAAGAGAGAGAAAAAGGAAATAAAGAAAACGTGAGCAATCCAAATGAAGGTGGGAAAAGAGAAAAAAAAAGCATAGAAAAAGCAGGGTAAACAGAAAGCATAAAATAAGATGGTAGAAATAAACCCTAGTGTATTAGGAATTATAATATATGTGAATAGACTCAACTTACCAATTAAAAGCCAAAGACTGTCAGACGGGATAAAAAGAACAAAATCCAGCTACCTGCTGTTTACAAGAGTTTACCAAGGAGTTAAGATTATAAATGCATAATAAAAAATTACCTACCAGAAAGATGTAACAGTTTTACATCTGCATGCACTTATTAGCATAGTTGAAATATATATAAGCAAAAGTTGGAAATCTATAAAAAGCTGACAATCCCAATCTTTAACACTTGTCTCTTTGTTACGGATTTGACTGGAAAATCCAGTTAGCAAACTTGATCTAATGGATATACACACAATGCTATAGTTACCAAAAAGAGGATACACAATCTTTCCAAATACCCACGCAACATTTCTAACATTGACCAAATACCAGGTGGTAAAGCAATTCTTAACAAATCATACAATCAATAAAAAATCATACAGACCACATTCTCTGACCACAATATAAGTAAGTTAGAAATCACTGACCAAAAGGTAAATGAAAAAACCTAAACCAAAGATTTAAAGATATGCTTCTAACTAATCTTGGGGTTAAAGAATAAATCACAATGGCACTTAGAATGCATTTGAACTGAATGACAATGAAAATTCTACAAAACTCACTTTGAATAATGCAGCTAAAGGTGTACTTAAGAGGAAATTTATATTCGTAATTTCTTATATTAGAAAAGATGAGAGATGGAAAATTAATAAGCAAAAAATTCACTTCAGGAACGTAGAAAAGAATCAAAGAAAAATTTCTCAAATTAGAGGGAATGAAATAATAATAAACAGAAATTAATGAAATGGAAGACCCAAGAAAAAATAGAAAGGATCACAAAGTGGAAATCCTGTCCATTGAAAATGCTGATATTATAAATAAGCCTTTGATAGAATTAATCCAGAAAAAAAAGAGAAGACATGCCCGACGAGCATATGAAAAGGTACCCAACATCACTAATCCTTCGAGAAATGCAAATTGAAACCACAAGGAGATATCACTTCACACTTATTAGGATGGTCACTATGAAAAAAACAGAAAACAACAAGCTTTGATGAGAATGTGGAGAAGTTGGAACACGTGCAGTGTTGGCAGGAATATAAAATAGTGCAGCTGCAATGGAAGATGATATGGAAGTTCCTCAAAAAATTTAAAAAAATAGAATTACCATATGATCCAACAATCTCACTTCTGGGATTATACTCAGAAGAATTGAAGCGGGGGCCCAAAGGTATTTACCCACTCACTCACTCAAAGCAGCATCGTTCATAATAGCTACAATGTGGAAGCAACCCAAGCGTCCATCTACGGGCAGATAAACAAAACGTAATATATCCATACAATGGAATATTATAACCTTATAAAAAGCAAGAAGATCCTGCCGTATGCTACAACACAGATGAAACTAGAGGATGTTATGCTAAGTGAAATAAGCCGATCAGAAAAAGTAGTATTCCACATATACGTGGAATGTGCATGAGGTTTCTAAAGCTTTCAGACTAATAGAAAGAGAAAGTAGAACGGTGGCTGCCAGGGGACAGAGGGAGGGGAGACAGCGGTTATTATTTAAGGGATGTGGAGTTTCACTTTCAGAAGACAAAAATGTTCTAGAGATCTGTTGTACAACAATGTGAATATACTTAACACAACTGAACTGTGCGCTTAAAACTGGTTAAGATGGTAAATTTCATGTTATGTATTTTTACCGCAATTAAAAATTTTTAAAAAGAGAACACATGAACAATACGAAGAATGAAAATGGGACATAACTAGAGACAAAACAAAGACATGAAAAGAATAATGGAATATTACCAAAACCAATAATTTTATGCTAATAAAATTGAAAACTTGCAACGTACAATTGTCTGTAAAAATAGAGGATCCTAATATTTACTCAAAAAGAAATAGAGAATCTTAATGATCCTATAACCATAGAGATATTGATTTTTTCAGTTGTTAAAATGTATACAAAATAAAACACCGTATCTGGATGATTTTGCAGGCAAGTTCAATAAACATCTGAGAAACAGTTTAATATTATATAAATCTTTTCAAAAAATAAAACATGAGGGATCTCTACCAAACTCGGTTAATGAGATTAGTCAAGATCAGGCAAGGAATATGGGAGAAAGTAGAGGTTAATCTCACTTTATGAATATATATGCAAAAATGGTCAGTAGATATAAACAAACTGAACTTAAGAACAGATATATCTATATCTATGTTTGTCTGTCTGTCTATATCTATCTGTCTACCTACCTATCTGTCATCTATCTATCTGATTATAGGAGTGTAAAGATGATTTAACATTAGAAAACCTATTAATGTAATTCATCACACTTACAGAATAAAGGAAAAGAACATATGGTTGTGTTTATTAGTGACAGATATGTCTATATTATTATAGATACATCCATATTATTTATAGACGAATTTCAACAACATTGAAGGGAATGAGTACTACTAAGCTCAGTCTGCTGGTTACCTCTGGAAAGAAAGATGAGGAGAACGAGGAAGGGAACTGAGGAAGACTAGGCGGGGGACTTTGTACCATGCCTTTTTGTTTTAAGATCCTAAGTAAATCTGACAAAATATTAAGATTTGACAGATGAGCAAGAGCTATATGGCGTTTATTATAATGGTCTTTATACTTTTCTGCAAGCTGTAAAAAAAAGGAGTTTTAGCTGGTAGTACCTGCCTAGAAGTTTTTCAATAAAAATCTGTTATTCATTTTTTGACTTCAAAATATAGATACAAAATAGGACCCTGAAATACACACACACACATCTTTAGGCCCTGATGTCTACTGCTTTTTTTTTTTTTATTGAGGTAACATTGGTTTACCACATCATATAAATTTCAGGTGTACATCATTATATTTCGATTTCTGTGTAGATTACGTCATGTTCACCACCCAAAGACAACAGCCTGCTGCTGTTGACTATCCCCTCATCTGACACTCGTCTTCGGATGGGGCTGGAGGAAATGTGGATAGAGCTGATTTAAATGCTTCGTGTGTAAGACTTTTTTTCTCTACATATGAGATGTAATAATAGAAATAGAAGTAATAAAACTATTTGGTTTAAGATGTTGAACTGAACATATTCATCCTCTCTGCTGAGACATCAGTAAAATGATAATTAAAAAATGAAAAAATATCTAGTCTTACAACAGTTTACATGCAGATTACGAAACAAGAGACTTGGACAGATTTTGGAAGTCAGTTGCAGATGAAAGGGTTTTGACCCATGAGGTGAAGTGAAGAAACGCAAAGCCCACAATTTGCATGGAGGACACCATGGTGAGGAGGCTGCTGACCTGCCTAGAAAGATCCCTGGAGCGGCTCCAGTGCAGAGACTGCAGATGAAACAGAGGGCAGGAGTGTGAAGGGCACAGAGCCCTGGGGTTGGTGGGTGCTCTTGTGGCACATTTGATCCTCCATTCTCTTTCCCTAACTCCCTGTTACCAGCCTCTAGCAGGACTGCAGGCATTCAGGCATCTGGACCACTTCCCCTCCCCCAGCCTCATCCTACTATATAAACACTAGGGGAAAATGGCAAGTGTTTCTGAAGAAATGCACCAAACTATGTAGGGAGAACCGTGGAAGTGTGGCTAGTAGCGCCTGGGAAGAAGGTCTTCCACGTTCTACCATTTGGTGGTAGCGGTGCCAAATCTTATCCTCTCACACAAAAATCACTCAGCAAACCCGCCCACCCCCACCAGATCCACAGGGCTCCCAGGGAGCCCTTCCATTTTATTAGGCTTAAATAGGAATAAACAATCATGGATTGTTTTGAAGAAACTCTGTTATAGAGAAAAGAAAGCCAAGGAAACGGAAAATTTGACCCTGGAGGAAACTGGTAATTCAGTAGACAGACGTCAACTTCTTTTTTAACCTCATTACTATATGTAAAGAAATTAGAGATTACATTATTCTTGTAAAACGAGAATCAGATGCTATGATAAAAGAAAATAAGAAAGAACTCTTAGAAATACAAATCAATATGTAAATACAAGTCAAATAGTGAAAATACAAATAAATTAATAGAAGTGTTGGAAGAGGCATTGTTTTCTGAAATCTACATACCCAGGCAGATTATCAATGCAGACGGAGGGCAAGCAAAGGCACTTCTAGACACACAGGGGTCCAGGAACTTCACCTCCTCATGATTCTTACTGGAGGATGAGTGCTGAGTAGAGAGAGGAAATAAGTGACCCAGGAGTGAGTGCAAACCAGGACTACAATAAAGGCAATCCCAGGAGGCAGTGCTGTTGCCCTGCAGGGCGGTCAGTTCTGATTGAACAGGAGGGTGCAGTGCTCAGGGCTCTGAGGCTAAAGACTCCTTGTCTCGGGGAGCATGATCAGCAGTCTGGACAAACCAAGGATACCATAAAGGCCAAGATAGAAAAAAAACAGGGTAAAGAAGTTAGAAACTCCAAACAAAACCAAGGGGATGTTTAAAAAGGGAAATATAATCATAGCGTAGTTCTTCTGCAATGAACAACATTTATATAGTTATGAGAAAACAAACGCCACAGATTGTTTTTTGACTTTTGAAATCAACAGAGACAAAGCAGAGAAGACTATTTTGGGTTAATATAGACATAATATAAAAGTCAGCAATCTTAACATTTTAATATCTTGTGAGAGGATGGTGCTGATAAAAACACACAGCCTCATTTGCAATAGCAGTCCCAAATTGGTGAGTCAAAAAGTAGGGCCAAAAATAAATGGTTTACAGATGTGGGGGTAAATACCTCTCCAGGGAGCAGAAATATTCCAAATTTTGGTGGAAATTCTCCTTTGGAAAATGTCCTTAGAACATGTGGTAAATCCCATTAGTTTAAAAAGCATCATTGGTGGCCCATTTTTACTTTTTTTGGAATTGGTCAAAAGTCACTGAGAACCCAAACTAGAAAACAAAGTTAAAGATAAAGCTGGGTAACATTGTAAGAAAAGCATGACATGACCATGAAGTAAAGCTAACTGGTTTCTTTGTGTGGCTTATAAACTGACTCTAACTCAACCAAAAAGCTTCAAGCAATGAAACTGTACCTGGAATAGAGGCTCAGGGTTTTAAAGGGGTATTGGTACGACAGCACTCCAACATATAATCTTCTCACGCCTTGTTTTATTCTATTATGCTATTCAAATATGAAGGCATATATTCGGAAAAAGAATGTTTAACACATTCTAAACTTAAATTGGAAATTATGAATTTAGTTCTTTCTTTTCAGTTGAGACGTAAAGAAGCCATCTTTGAAGCTAGAAAGAGGGAGAATTAATCAGGTGTCTATTTCTTCTCCCATCTTTCTAGATGCATGGTAATGGGTAGCTCCCCTTCCTAGCACTGATAATCTGGTAGAAAGTTCAACCGAGCCTATTGAGAGAAGGAAACAGAAAGCAGTTGTATAAATTCCTTCATGTAAAAGGGAATGCTCTTCAGCTTTGCTGGCTACTTTCAGCTCTGGCCACAAACAGAGAACTGATTTTGGAGTAAAATCCAAAATCCAGTAAAATCCATGGCCCTGGCCTTAGAACGTGAAGCACTGGGGCTAAGCCGACTGTGTGTAGGCCTCTGCACAGCCCTCCACCCTGCCCTGGGCTGAGCTCCAGCTCCCTGCAGGGCGGCGTGGCTGTCCTGGCTGCTTTGTCAGTGCCGAGAGACGGGGACATCTCCCTCCCTCTCTTAGAGAGGTTGATCAGTTCCTTCTGCCTCCACGCAAGTGGAGTTAAAGCAACAAAAGAACATTCATTTATTCTTTTTAACCAATAAGCATGTATGTATTGCATCTGTGGCGTCTTTTAACAGCTTTGAGATATGTTATATACAATAAAATTCACCCATTTAAAGTGTCCAATCCAATGGTTTTGAGTATATTTATAGAGTTCTGCAACTATCACCATAATCTAATTTTAGAACATTTTCATCGCCCTGAAAAGAAACCTCATACCCATCAGCGGTCACCCCCCTTCCCTCGCCTTCACGCAGCCCTGGACAGCCACTAATCTGTGTCCTGTATCCATAGATTTGCCTATTCTGGACATTTCATATAAACAGATGATACAATATTTTTTTTTTTATGACTGGCTTCTTTCAGTTAGCATAATGTTTCCAAGGTTCATCCATATTTTTTTTGTAGCATGTATCAGCACTTCATTCCTTTTTAATGCCAAATAATATATTCCATCACTAAATTACATTTTATTTATCCATCTGATAGTCACATTTTATTTATCCTTCCAGCTGATGAACACTTGGGTTGTTTTGGCCTTTATGAATACGCTGCTATGAATATTCATGTGCCGGTCTCTGTGTGGGTATATGTTTTCAATTCTTTTGGGTAGCTGCCTAGGAGTAGAGTTGCTGGATCATATGCAAACTTTGGTTAACATGTTGAGAAACCACCAAACTTTTCCAAGGTAGCTGCACTATTTAACGTTCCCACCAGCAATGTTTGAAGCTTCCAATTTCTTCATATCCTTGCCAACACTTGCCATTGCCTACTTTTTAAATTATATTCATTCTAGTGGGTGTGAACTGATATCTCATTGTGGTTTTGATTTGCATTTTGCTAATGATTAATGATGCTGAGCATCTTTTCATGTGCTTATCAGCCACTCATAGATCTTCTTTGGAGAAATGTCTATTAAAATCTTTTGCCCAAGTGTGTATTCTTCAAACATTTTTTGCTCACACACTAGAAGAATTTTGAAATCTTATGTAACCCTTCTTTTAATCTAAAATTGATACCTAAAATCTTTCATCATAAGTTTAAATAATTATTAGTGGCAAAAGATGTAATTTCCAGTATTTTAAACACAGACATTTAAAAATAAAATTAAGTTACTCTTTTAAATACATAAAAAGGAATCTAAATACACACCAACATGCTGCCCATCATCATTCATTTAAAAAATGCATAAACAAGCTCTTTCTCCTTCACCAATTTGACAGCTCCTTTTTCTCCTTGAACTCTTATTTCCATGACTCTTTCCCACATTATTTTATCCCTAATATAATATATCTTATGCTTGTAAGTTTTGTATTATAATTCTGTCATTCTTTTCTGCAATAAAAATAGGTGTAAGAATTATAAATTAAATATTTTATTTCATGTAACCATAAGCATCTAAGTATTACAAAGTTTTCTGGATTGAATTATGAATACAAGTACTATTAGAGTGTACACAATTGCTCAAAACATGGCTGTCTCATAAATTGTAGTAAGTAATCATTAAAGAATGAACTTTTATTTGCAATGCATCTCTTAATTCATATATGCATTCATGAATGAATAGTACTGATTGCTAGAATGAATAATAATTCTATTCCTTCTTTTCAAAACACACACACATATATATAATATAAAATTGCTGAGAAATCTTGTTTAAGCTAAATAAGTATAAATGTATACACAAGTATACATAAGTATATAGTAATAGAAGTTTTTACGTTGTTTTATGTTGTTTTAACGTCACTCAATTTTTGAAATCTTTCCAAATTTTAAGCCAAAAAGCACATATTGACCTATTATAAAAAATATTTTAATGATCTATCAGCTACTTAATTGACTAAGTACTCCTTTAATTTTAAGAGCAACGAATTGTAAAGCATCTATCTTGCATAAGGGTTTATCTCTGGATGGTTAAAGCAATTATTCACTCTGTTTCTGGGAAGTATACCAAAAGAGTCTTCACGAAATCTTATCAAGTAACTATAAATTATACCTGTTTATTTTTCACTTAGAGGCACCTTATTTAACTCGTTATACTTAGAAAGGGTTGGAATAGAAATAATTTTAATTTCAATACATCTTTATCAATCCAACGTTAAAAATAAAATTATCTTATATCCCTATCTGATTTAAACGCATTTTCATCAAAACCTTGTTCCTGCAAATTAAGCTCATTCAATTTCTAATGAAGGTGGCAAAGCAGAATTAACACAAGTTTGCAAGCAGATAGACTTTACAAAAGACTACACAGGCAATTGAGGATCTGGAAACAGATTCCCTTAGCACCATCCATGCCTGTGAACCCCTTGGAAAGTCCTCTGAGTCCTCCAGGTGAACACGCGGCTCAGTCTGAAGACAGCTGTGCTTGCTTGGTTCGTGGCAGAGCTAGATGTAGGATCAGGCACCTCCCTCTCAGTTCCAGGACTTTTCCCACTCTTTAACGTCGTTTTCCAAAACCATATAGACTTTCAACAGTATCTAGAGAACATCACATCCAGAAAATTTAGTTATGTGGAAAAGATGATACTTGCTGCATTTAGCTGACTTAGATGAACTGTTTTTTCTTTTTCGAAGTGACAGCAGGCTCTGTTCACCATCGAGGATGGTTACCATAGTGATACCTAGAGACTGTTGGCATGTCTTCTCTCTACTCCAGAGGCCACAGTCTGCTACCATTCCCTGGACATTGAGTTCAAATTCTTAAGTTCCTTTTCTCAAAGGGAAACCAGCAATACATAATTTTAGGAGAGGAATAAAGAACCAAAGTCTTCAGATAGAGAGATATTGGGAGATTGATTCTATTCTTCATGCTCGGGTTTGGGTCCTAGGGGAGTACTGTAAATGGACACAATACCTGCTCTGTTTCAACACTTAATTTTGAAACGAGAGTAAGAGAAGCATCTGCTTTTTTCTCCTTTCTTTCACAATCAACCCATGAAAAGAAAAGATTAGAAGAGAGAAAATAAATTCTATTTTGTCAGGTGAATGGGAACCAATTCACCTAGTAAAATATTGACCTTTGTTCAGCTGTTTATTATTAGCTCTATTCTGCAGGAAAGACGAGTTTAATACAAATAAGCACATACATATTCCCTGAAAACTTCAATTAGTAACTCTCTTTCTTCCCTCAAAAATCTCATTCTGCTGGCTTTTGCTCGTACTGTCTTTGGCTCATATCTGAACCAAGATAGCAAATCTCAGGTTTCAGATTTGGCTCCTTGGCCTGGCTTAGTTAGTGCTTTTTACCTTTACAATGCTTCTGAATCAGAGAATCTCAGGTTGGCAGAGGATTGAGGGGCCATCCAGGGTCAAGGCCAGCTCAGAGGTGGAACGATTCCCTTCTGAACTGCTATTGCTCTGCGCCTGGAGCAGCCTCTTCCACCTTTGGACAGCTCTGAATTTTATGTGGAGCCGAGCCTTCCACCCATCTGTACACTGAAGTGTTAGGGCAGAGCTATGTGCCTTACTTAAGTAATCTTTCTAAATTTGGGAACTAATTTGGAAGAAAATTTTAATTTGGATAACTTCTAAAGTAAGCATTAATCAGTGTAATGGGCAAAAACTTTTTTGGCATAAGAAAAAGAAAGCACTCTGCAAATTGAAATCTCCCAGGCCTGTTCAAAAGCACATCTGTCGTTCTAATGTGATTTGGTAGAGCAGTTTATTAAATTTGCAGGATAAAGTGATACTGAAAGGTGCGGGCCATCTTTTTTGGTGTGCTTTTTTCTCCTCTAGATAATGTAATAATAAAAAGAATTGCTAGTTAGCAATAAGGCACCGAGCCTGTATCAGGAGAGAGATGCTCAAATGCAATTTGGTCCTTATAAATTATTGCAGTGATGGATGACTGTTTTCGGAGCCTGCTAATAACGCAGAGTGTTGACTTATTCGGTTTGTGTCTGTGGTGCTCTGCCTAAATGACCATTATATGGATTACTCTACTTGTATGTGCTGTGTGTATCCTCCACTCTGATTATTGCAGCATTTTCTGGCATCAATATAAAAATTTAAATTTAGTAGGAAAAAAAGAGTGAGAGATCTTATTTGCATAGCACTTCTCAAGAACATTCTTGCACTCTGGTCATAGCAGGAAGCGTCAGAATTCAGACAGAGCTTGACTCAGCTGTGTGACCTTGACCGATATTGTTAAACTCTCTGAACCTCATTTTCTTCCTTTAGAATGAAAATAATATCTCATTAGGGTTCTGCGAGGATTCAATGATATAATATAGCTGAGTGCTTTAGGCATACGATTCAGGCTCTAGTCTAAACCTTAGTTTCTACATCTTTAAAATGAGGATGATTTTAATACCAACTCATTGGGATTTTGTGATGATTAAGTGAAATTATCCAAGCAAATGACTTAGCACAGTGCCTGACACAAAGCTCTTACTAATATTATTGCACACAATTATGCTTCATAAATGTAAATTTTCCTTTCCCTTCTCCTATTACATTATGGGAGTATGGTTTCACTTCCCATCAGTCCTCCTCAGATTCAGTTACCTGGTATTTGGGTTATTCTGCCATTTTGCATCTCTTCTTTCTATTTCCAAGTCTGGTTGGCCTTTTTCCAGTTGGTTGGCACCTTCCTGGAGTGCTAATGCCTGTCAATGCCCAGAATTTCTTTGGCCAAAGTTCAGGAGGGAGAAGACACCCCAAAATAAAGCCTTGGGGTTCTTCTCTGATTTAAATACATCCTGGCCATCGCAGGATTAATTAGTTGTAACCAATATCGATTATATCCCAGTCAAATCATGCCAAGGGAGTGGAGGGCTTTGCTTTGGGCAAAAGCAAACTCCAAGTGCACAGGACGTATGTTGCTTCCAATCTGCCACCATTCCGGCTTATTGTCTGACCATCCTCTCATCCCACCTTTTTTCCTTCATACTCTATGCTCACTGCTCAAGGTCTTCAAGCTTTCTCTCTCTCTCTCTCTCTTTTTTCCCCAAAAGCTATTACCAACCTCACATTCAACCTTAGGTATGAAGGACTGCTATCAGTTTAACTCTTACCTCTTCCACTGATATTGGCATTTTAACAGTGATGGAAGCTAAGAGATGATTCCCTAGTTTGAGCGGTTATTCATAGAAATCCAATCTGAAAGTGAGATGTGACCACACCTTCCCTATCTTTCTGGAATGGCACCAAAAAGGAGCCGAAAGAGGACAGGCCTGCTACATATGAAACTGTAAACTTTAGAGGAAAAACTCCCAGTGAAACTGATGACAGGAACTCCAGGTTCCAGCCCTGGCTCCATTGTTACAGGAGCTGTGGTCTGGGATGAACCCCTTCTGCAGACCTCTTGGCATCCTTGTCAAGAAAGTGAGGACGGTAACACCAGCAAATCTGTCTCTGCTCCCAGGACTGCTGCCGGGATCCAGCGACAGAAGGTGGAAATGCTTGGGAAACCTCGGTTGTCCACGTAAATATCACCACTATCATCTCTGTTATGCGAGGATGCCAAAAGAATCACATGGAAAAGAAATTTGACTGTAGTGAGAAAGAGAAAGGGAAAAACCAAAGCTCATTTTTGGGTGTGAATGCCTCTGCCTCCCTAGGAATTTCTGTTCTGTTCGGAAGTAATTCCCATAGCTATGGTGTGGAGGGAGAGCGAGGAGGGGCAAGCCACTTTGCAAAAAAGGGGTCTTAATCAAAGCAAAGGTTAAGAGCCGTTGACGATGAAGACGGGAGGCCTTGAGTGGAAAACATTTAAATTACTTCCCAATCCCAAGAGTCTATGAAGCATAACATATAAAACACATTTCTAATGATGTTAATTTTTAAAAAACTGGGAAATTCGCTCTTATTGAACTTAACATAGAATTGGAAGATTTTAAAACTATTGCAGCAGATTTGAACAATGGACCAAAAGTATTTATATTTAAGATTAGATTTAAAGAAAATAAATGAAAGTTATATTTTTATGTTTTTAAAAGAGTCACTGTATAAATTAATAGCCTTATTTTTGAAGTTTTTTTTAAGCCAATACAAATTCAATATGAGGTAGCAATGCAAGATTGCTAAAAACTTTTAATGCAGCGTTGGGATGGACTAATAGAAATACGATATCTACTCATTTTTCGAACAATGACAAGAGCGTCCACTTCACAGAGCTGCTGTGAGGCTTAAACGCGATACCTGCACAAAGCAGTTCACTGCCTTCATTTGACCTCTCCCTGTTCTAAAGTCATAGCAATTATTGCTTGTACCATTCTTCTCTTTCTTGTGGCATCTCCTAGGATTTTGCCTTTTATTATTTAACTTCTGCATAGTTCTTTGACATTTCATGTGTGTGTATTTTGTCTGCTTAGCTATTTTTAAAGTGATTTGTTATCCATTTATATATTTTGGTTCATAGTTTTTTCTCTTGATGTAAAACTTACACTCAGTGAAATGCACAAATCCTGTTTACATTCTGAGTTTTGACAAACACATATGCCTGCACAATCCAAACTTTTCAAGACCCGGAACAAGACCAGCAGCATGGAAAGCTCCCTCGTGCCTCCCTGCAGTCATGCCTCACCTCACACTCCCTGAGACAAGCGCTATTCTGATTTCTTTCCCATCACAGATTAGTTCGCCTGTTCTAGAATTTCATACAAATGAATTTATACAGTATGCGTCCTTCATCTGAGACTTCTGTCACTCAGTATCAGTACACGGTTTTGAGATTCATCCACGCTGTGGTGTGAATCAGTAGCTGGCCTTTTTATTGTGCTCAAGTATTTTTCAAGCCCTTTGGGGACAGGGACTGTGCCATAACTCCCTCACCACTCCCCGTGGCATTTGTACAGAATTGTGCACATTCGAAGTGTTCCACTGACATTTGGTGACTCAGTGGATGAATGAACATATGAGTTATTTAATCAATCAATAAGCCATTTAGACATAATCAAGTTTTGCTTTTTAACCCAAACAGTTTCTTACATGTTCAACTTACCAAACACCAACGTTATATATCCTGGTGTCAGAAGCCTGCTTGTTTTACTGTAGGAAGCCAGGGATCCGCCCATTTGCAATTCTGTTGCCGCCTTTGCTGCATTCATGCAGCAGTGAAGCACTGGTGAGAAAGTGAACTGCTGCCCTGGCCTGGCTCCAGCGTGGCTGGGAAAGAGCCAGCCTGGGACTTTGTCTCTTGCAGACGGAAACATTTATCCTCTGTCTTTGCAAACAGTAAATCTCACATTCCTCCGATTGATTTATTAGACCACTGTAAAGGTCAGCAAAGAAATCCAGGTGGCGCATGGAATGTTTTTGTGGCTAGTTGGTACGCAAAGTGCAGAAGCAGCATGTATTTCCTTGCAGTCGGGAAAGCACAACTCAACAAACAGGGCTAGAGCTGTTGGTTCTGACCGATATGGCTGTGATCTGCTGGAAATGACTGCAAATTGAGCCCTTTAATGTCCCCAGCATACCCTCTTACCTCTGTGTCTGGTGACTGTGATTAAGGGCCAGGTACCGTGGAGCAGGCCTCTGGGGAGAAAATACATTACCTAGGCTAGTTCTGTGGAGCCAGCACTGAAGGGTTGGAACCTATTGCCATCATTTCTGCTTGGACAGCAGCAAGTTCCTGTCATTTCGAATACTGCACGTGTTCTGAATACAAACGTGCCTATCATCTTTAATCTATTCAAATGAAATTCTCATTCGTGCTACAATCTAAATTTTATGTAGCCGCATAGCATGCTTTAGGATGCATCACTTCACAATGTGATGCTGTAAAATTAGGCAGCCTTTATGTTACAACGGGGAAAGTTTTTCTTCAAACATATTTCCCAAGAAATGAGGAGATTCATGTATGATGACTCCTAGGGTGAGCATAATATATAAGGAAATAAACTGGTTACAAGAAAGAGGAAATATATTTGTGGTTTCCACAAACTATACATTTTTTTTCATGATTTTACTCATGTTTCTGTTTAAAAACTTAAAGATTTGTAGAAAACATGATAAGCTCCAATAATGAGATGTTAAGTGCCAGCATTTTCTTTTTATTCTTTGTAGCAATTTTTAAGGTCACTTTTTCAAAGAAAATCTATTTACAGGGGTAGAAAATGAAGGTATTTTAATTAGAAAAAAGGTGAAAGTCATGATGGGGTCATTTTAAAGAGTTCAGAATAGCTAATTTGCATTTTAGTTCATTAATCCCATAAAAAGTGTTTTGTAAACTGAGGTTTGGAGCAGTGTCTAAAAAGTGACATCATCAGTTATGTGTCATGTTCCACTGGTAGCCTCCACTTTATTTTACATTGGGACATTTCAGAAACCTGCAACAACCATACAGTTCACTGCCACCACTAGCTGTCCAAATGAAACATGCTCATTGACAGTTTCCTCATGGTGGAGATCAGTTCATAAGGGTGTCTGCAAAACGTGAGGTTCACTGCATGCACGCTACACTCTGCAGACTGCGGTGTGCGATTATCACACTCACAGAGACATATGGAAGCAGCAATTCCGGCGGGGGTAGTGTGTGTAATGAATGGAGTACTACTCAGGCTGGAAGCACATAGAGCAGAGGTCTGAAGGGGCTGTGTGAGCTGGCAAAAATTACTTAGTCTCTCTGGGTTTCGGCTGTTTGCCATGAATAACAATAACCATCCCAGGGGATTTTGTAATTATTAACTAATAGGTATCAGACGCCTCTTATATGGTAGGGAATCCTGCACGTGTTTATTTCCTTCATTCCCCCCCCACCCCCCCTTGCACCGACAAAGTGATCCTAGTTTGCTGACTCTGATGTGTGTACTGGTGGTGAGGTGAACAGAGACTCCTCTGTTGTTCTGGACCAGGACTATTCCCACAGCTCAGTGGTGGCAGACCTTTGCTCTCTTGGTCCCCGGACTGATGCTTTTCACGAGGCCTGCTCTGTCAGAATTCCAGCCTAAAGCCAAGCTTTTCAAAACAAAGCCAATACAGACCTTCCTGGTGTGCCAAGGAGTTTTAGAATAATGAAATGAGAAGTCACCAGGTCCTATCCATCTGAACCTTTCTGAGTCTATTGGAGAAGGAGTAAAATCTTCTCATTGGGTTTTAAGAGTTGCATTTTATGAGCTCTGTCGTAATGTCAATGTATTTTACTTTTTAACTAAATTACCTCAAACAGTCCTTCAGAGGATTACAGACATATTAGGGATAAGCAGAATGGCAGGAATTTTATTAGTGAGTTTTATCTACATACTACTGTGTTTGTTTTGTAAGTAATTGTTATTTCTTAGGTGTGTGTTTTGGTGACAGCATTCAACCAGTTTCATGCTGGCGGAGGAGGTGCTGAAAGGGGAATAAATGCACAAGTGTGTAACGAGATCCAAAAGCCTCTCCCAAAGAAATAACGACACCGTTGCAAACACACTCATGCAGAAACCTTCACGGTAAGGGGAAGAGAAAGTCAAGATTCTTTTTTAAAACAGTTTCTAAAGTCGCTCATTTTACCTTTATTTTGACACACGGAGCAAATGCCACATGGGCATTAAGAGCAAAATGCTGGAAGAGGGCTTAAAAAGAAGGATGACTGGGCAAAATATTTTAAGAAGAGGCAGGCATCCAGCAGAGGAAGGCTGAAGGTAGGGGGACCAACCTTCAGCCCCAGGCTGGGTTCAGGAGCCCTCTAAGCAAGGCTGTAGTGGAGAAGTAAAAAGACCAGAGATCTACATTCATTAATATGGTGGTCTGCCCCTCTCCCCGCTCCCTGTTCACCAGGTTCAGCAAAGGCAGGGGCCCCGCCCTCTCGTTCCTACCCTTTACCACTCCTGTGTGCCTCCCTTCTCAGCTAACCAAAGGATGGCAGCAGGTGCCCCACGGGTTTCTTCTCTCCGCAGCATTGCATTGCCCCTGCAGTATCCATCAGCGTCTCCTTCTTTGTGGGCAGCCTCCTCCGCAGTCAAAGGCTTCAGCCAGGAATGGCAAAAAATGCTGATGGACTTGAGATCCCTGAGGGTGACCTGGAACTCTGAGGGAAGGGAGCTGGCACAAAGGAAATGAATTCATGAATACCTAAGAGTCGGGTATAGGCAGACTCACACACACGGAGTGTGAAACAATGTTTTATATGGAGCAGGTTAAAAAAAAAATCCATTCTGCCACTTTTCATCCACATATGGGTAATTGGGAGCAGACAAAAATATGGCTTATCTAGGTCCCCTCTCCCCTCCTTTCCCAGAGAAGCCTTTCGCTCGGTTGAACCACTGATGAGCGAGAAGACGGGAGGATATGTGGGCTATGAAGACTCGTCAGAATGAGTGCCCGATCATGTCCGCCGGGGCCAAGCAAAATTTAGGACAGCCTCATGGCTTAGGCTTGAAATCCTAGAATGGTTGAGCAGGCATGGACCTATCAATTAAACTATCACTGTTAATGTTTTTAAAGTTGCATTATTTGAGACAATAGAGATTGTTCAGAAACCCCATGAAAGTTCTCTGCTGCTGTCTTTCCATCTACCCTGAAGAGCCAGGTGTCAGAATCACTGGCTTTTAGAGTTGCCAAGGCGATCAGAGGTTAAGCCTCACCCCACCCGTCTGTCGGGAGAGGGGTGCAGTGCCTCCCTGAGCAATTGTGGTTCTCGCTCCCAGTACTGCACCTTCTCAGCATCACCGGGAAAGCGAATCCAGCTGCTCTATTTGAAAACTGCTACCATACGTCTCCTTAGTTTGCGTCTAAAAAAAAATCAGTAAGTTGCACGTCAAATGCTACTCTTATACAAATACAGCAAAAATTAAATGCTTCCTTAGAAAAATCTTAGGTGTCCTATGGAAATCGCTGCAACCCCTCCATGAAACCGGAGCGACTCCCTGACACAAAGTATGCAAAAACGCTCTGCAAACCACAGGGCCGCATCAGCGTGCATTACGGCGTGCACAGTTTCAGGTATCTGGGTGTTTCCTAAAGGAAATCCATGGGTTCCTGATTGTGTCTGTTGTCTATTTATCCGAGTGAGTCGGGAGGAAGAACCATGCGGCTATTTTCTGTCCGCTCCAGAACGAGGTCTCAGGTCTGAGTTCTCCTCCCGGGAGACCACACTCGGTGCTCTGCTCCGGGCTGGCAGCTGCCGCTTTCCTCTGAAAATCAGCCACCTGCACGGCTTGTCGAAATCACCAGGTTGGTGATTCACAGGTGTAAAAGGAGGGAAATGGGCTTTTAGTGTGATGGAGCTGCTGGCATCAAGCAGGAATGTAGCTTGATGAGAAAGATACAGGCGGCGTGTAACAGTCTGAAGCGCCGGGCTGCAGAGCTCGCCGCCGCCTCTGCAAGTCGGTTTTCTCCCCCGTTAGTTTCAAACTCCTTCTCAGCTCTCCTCCACCTACACGCTCCGACTCGCTAAAAGCCTTCGAGGCTTCGTTCCCCAGAAAGAAATGAGAAAATCTAGGAACACTAAAAGGCTGATGTTAACTGCTCCAAGGGTTTAGAAATGCCAAAATCAACACCTACAGTGCCGCAGTTTCACGTGTGTGTGTGCGCGTCTGTGTAGAAGCAGTGCATTAAAGAAAAAGAACCAGAAGAAAAGATGAATTAAAGAAAGTGCCAGAAACAGTTACAAAGAAATAAAGTTCGCTCCATGTATGCGGCATACATGCAACCTTGGACTATCATTTGTATCTTAAGTGTCCTAAACGCCCTGCACTGTCACCAAAAACACCAAGGGGGATGATTAAAGAGGCCCCTGGTGGGGAGGGGGCGAGTTAGGGAGGAGGGTGCCCCGGAGCTTCCGGGAAATGGAAAACGAAGGTGTCAGTAGGGCGTGAGAACTCGTTACTGGGGACACATTAGAATCTGAGGGATACGGGGTCAAGGATTAAGTAGGATAGGGCGGTGGGTAGGGAAAGCAATTGAGTAAGGGGGTACCGGGTCTCAGAGAAAACAGAAGGCCTCAGAGAAGAGGGGAAAGGACGAGAGCCGCAGCACCCAGCCGCCGCTCGCTCGCCCCCGCCTTCCCTTTTGCGCAGAATCCTCCCCTTGGCTGCAGCAGCGCCTGCCCCCACTGGCCCGGCGCGCCGTGATCGATCGCAGGCTGCGTCAGAATTCTCCCCGAGTATAAATAGGGGTGGCAGGACCGCGCCGAGCCGCACACAGCCATCCATCCTCCCCTCTCCTTCTCTTCCCCGTTCTTCTTTCTCTATAGGCCCCCATCTCCGCCGCCAGCCAGGGGGGCACCGACCGCCACCATGAGTTCCTTCAGCTACGAGCCGTACTACTCGACCTCCTACAAGCGGCGCTTCATGGAGACTCCCCGGGTGCACATCTCCAGCGTGCGCAGCGGCTACAGCACCGCGCGCTCCGCTTACTCCAGCTACTCGGCGCCCGTCTCCTCCTCGCTGTCCGTGCGCCGCAGTTACTCTTCCAGCTCTGGCTCCTTGATGCCCAGTCTCGAGAACCTCGACCTGAGCCAGGTGGCCGCCATCAGCAACGACCTCAAGTCTATCCGCACCCAGGAGAAGGCGCAGCTGCAGGACCTCAACGACCGCTTCGCCAGCTTCATCGAGCGCGTGCACGAGCTGGAGCAGCAGAACAAGGTCCTGGAAGCTGAGCTGCTGGTGCTGCGCCAGAAGCACTCCGAGCCCTCCCGCTTCCGGGCGCTGTACGAGCAGGAGATCCGCGACCTGCGCCTGGCGGCGGAAGACGCCACCAACGAGAAGCAGGCGCTCCAGGGCGAGCGCGAAGGGCTGGAGGAGACCCTGCGCAACCTGCAGGCGCGCTATGAAGAGGAGGTGCTGAGCCGCGAGGACGCCGAGGGCCGGCTGATGGAAGCCCGCAAAGGAGCCGACGAGGCGGCTCTCGCCCGCGCCGAGCTCGAAAAGCGCATCGACAGCCTGATGGACGAAATCGCCTTTCTGAAGAAAGTGCACGAAGAGGAGATCGCCGAGCTGCAGGCGCAGATCCAGTACGCGCAGATCTCCGTGGAGATGGACGTGTCCTCCAAGCCCGACCTCTCCGCCGCGCTCAAGGACATCCGGGCCCAGTACGAGAAGCTGGCCGCCAAGAACATGCAGAACGCCGAAGAGTGGTTCAAGAGCCGCTTCACCGTGCTGACCGAGAGCGCCGCCAAGAACACCGACGCGGTGCGCGCCGCCAAGGACGAGGTGTCCGAGAGCCGCCGCCTGCTCAAGGCCAAGACCCTGGAGATCGAAGCGTGCCGGGGCATGAACGAAGCGCTGGAGAAGCAGCTGCAGGAGCTGGAGGACAAGCAGAACGCCGACATTAGTGCTATGCAGGTAGGGCACCATCCAAAACACAGTGGGGGCGGGGAGGGGGCTGCAGAATGGAGTCTTTGGAGTAGGGTGGAGGTGGGGGAGTAGAGGTGAGGACGCGCCCAGAAAGTGGAGACCAGAGATGCGGCATGGGCATACAGCGATTAGGGGTAGGACTTGGCTCTTTGGGGACTGTACAGGAGGGGCGACGCACTTGAAGGGCGGGGTGGGGGCGAGACTGCAGTCTGCGAAGGCGTGGTTGGTGCAGTTAACTCTGTTCTGCAGTAAAGCTGCCCAGCCCTACAGGGTGTTGGGTGGGGTGGGAGGAGGGGTGGGAGCTGGGCGTGGCCTCCGGCCTGCCTCTCTAAGGGCCTGCAGTATCAAGTTGCTTTGCAGCACGGATTGGACCATCTGGTTAATAAATACAGTGAAGAGATCGCATTAGTTCTGAAGGATAACTGTGACCAGCATGCTTTCTGACTAGCTTTACCAACCACTCCCTTCCCTTAGCAGGAGACAGGGATACAGTCAAAATTGTAGCAAGTAATGATGTTCACAGTAAAAAAAAAAATTTTTAAGTATCTTCCTCTTCTGAGGAGAGAAAATAATATAGATACACAGAAAATATTTTAGATAAAGTGAATTTTTAAAAAATCCAGCTATTTCCTTCTCCAATAATGGAGTAATTTCTTGCATGTGACCAGGGTGAAGTTAACCAATGAATGAGAAACAAATAAAGAAAATCAATTTAGTTTCTTGCAGGCATTTTATGATGATCATTAGACAGTATTAATTAAAGAAGATAAAAGAGAATTTTTCTTCAGCTTTTTGGATTTTTTTTTTTTCCATCTCATGCTTCATGAAGCTGGATTTTTTTTTTTTTTAGGAAGGAAGGAAAGGTTACAAAAGAGAAAGGGCGGTTGTTTTAGGGGAGATTTTATTGAAGGTGTGCACTTTGATTTGCACTAACCCTAGGCCTTTGCAGCTGTACTTGTGTAAAATGAGCGCAGTGGGGATTTATGCTTGGATTTCTTTTCTTTTCTTTTTTTGTCTTCCAACAGGACACAATCAACAAATTAGAAAATGAATTGAGAACCACGAAGAGTGAGATGGCGCGATACCTGAAGGAATACCAAGATCTCCTTAACGTGAAGATGGCCTTGGACATCGAGATTGCAGCATACAGGTAAAACCAGGGGCCAAGGGAGCAGCCATCCAGCCTTAGGAAGAAAAGCAGATTTCATTTATGGTGAATCAGAAACGTTCAAGAATAGTCCTTTGAAATAATTAAGCGCTTTCTGGCTGTTTCCAAGAAGGTATATAGACATATATATATAAGAATTTAACCCTGTAATAATGAGTCCTGTTCTTAGCTTCCCATTACATTTTAAATCTAAGGGACAGGACTATCTTAAGTGGTTTTTTATTTTTTCTGGTCTTAGTCACAACATTCCCAGCCATTAAGGTTTGACAATTCCCAGCCCTGCTCACCTGCCTCTCAAGGTGGCATTGGGGGAAGATGGGCTCAGAGTGAGTCATTCAACACACTTCCTGGGTTCAGTGTTAGTTAACCCTACCTCCCTCTGCCTCCCCAGGAAACTCTTGGAAGGTGAAGAGACCCGACTCAGTTTCACCAGCGTGGGAAGCATAACCAGCGGCTACACCCAGACCTCCCAGGTCTTTGGCCGATCTGCCTACAGCGGTTTACAGACCAGCTCCTACTTGATGTCCGCCCGCTCCTTCCCAACCTACTACACCAGCCACGTCCAGGAGGAGCAGATCGAGGTGGAGGAGACCATTGAGGCTGCGAAAGCCGAGGAAGCCAAGGACGAGCCCCCCTCTGAAGGAGAAGCTGAAGAGGAGGAGAAGGAGAAGGAAGAGGCTGAGGAAGAGGAGGCAGCTGAAGAGGAAGAAGGTATGATGAGAAACAAGTCCTTACAACTTCAAGTGCAAACTGAGCGTGGGTGTTTGTTAGGAGATGGATAAGGTTTATGCCAAGGAAGTTTTATTCATATATGAGTTTAGAATGTTAAATAATACAGTTATCTATTTATTCAACAAGCTCCTGGTGAGCATCTGATTTCTCACATTAGCCGTCCTCCCAGAGGCACACATCTCTGCTTAGGTTGGTAGTTTTTTGAAAATAACATTTAAAAATATTCCCCTACTGCTGTCTTTTTATTCCTATGAAGCGTTGTAACATATATTCATTTAACACAGCGCGTTGGTGTCCTAAAGAACAAAAGTAAGTACCAGACACATAATAAAAGAGAAACTGATGGTCCTGGAAAGGAGCAGAGCTTCTGGTCCCTAGAAGTACTCTCATTCTGTTTAAACGCGTGTTCAGTGGGGAATTATGCCTGGCGGCATTGTTGGTGGCATGTGCTTTGGGGGCGTGGAGCTGCGAGGTTTGGGGGAAGCATTCTGACATTTGTGTTTTCCCACAAAACCTTAGCAGAAATGTTTTGACTGGACTTCCCCTGGATTTGGAGTTTGTAAATTTTCTTTTTATGTTAAAGCTGCCAAGGAAGAATCTGAGGAGGCCAAGGAGGAAGAAGCAGGAGGTGAGGGTGAAGAAGGAGCTAAAGGCGAAGAAGAAGCAAAAGTTGAAGAAGGAGCTAAAGTTGAAGAAGGAGCTAAAGTTGAAGAAGGAGAAGAAACCAAAGAAGCTGAGGAGGAGGAGAAAAAAGATGAAGGTGCCGGGGAGGAGCAAGCAGCCAAGAAGAAAGATTGAGCCCCCCTTTCCTTAATTATTCCAGGAATATTCTCCTGAAATCAGGTCAATCCCATCACCACCCAACCAGTTGAGTTCCAGATACTATATGAATTAAGAAGTCAATACATGTATAATTCTGAGGTGACTCAGGTTGGACATTCAATGTTGTGCTATGACTTTTCTCCTTATGCAGAGTATTGTTTGCTTGCAGAGTGGCTTCCTGGCTTGCTGCCAGCCTGTGCATGGTCCACGCTTCTGAGTTCAGGATCTATGGCAATGTGAATAATTCAGATGTTTACAATAAAAAAAACACTAACATGAATAAATGAATTCACTAATGTTAATGTTAAACTTCATGGAAAAAATAGTCCTTTGAACCTTTGGTGGTTAGAAATTAAAGACCTCGAATTATGTGCAATAAATAGTAAATAAAGTTACACTGAATGACATTTCTTGCTGTGGTTGTTGACTTAATTAAAATATCTTAAAGATGGCACCAATATAAGTCATATACAAGTGGACTATTGAACTCCAATTCTTGTAAGTCAAAATTTCAACCATTACAATGCCTTTTTCTCTCTTAATTGGTAATTGGAGGGATGCAGTTAGGTCATGACCATTCATGAAATCTCTGCCCTCAGAAATGTTACTGATAATACATTTGAGTGAATAGAGTCTCTGACGCTCTTTTTCTCTTATAAATAGCAATAAACTTTGCCCAATAAAATCTTCTATATAATGTTGGGAATGGCTTTGTTGGAGGTAATTCTGAAATTATGTGATAAATATAGCCTTTATGGTAAACAGGTAACTTTAACCCTAGTATATAACAATGAATGCAATATTGATAGATTATGAATCTCACTCATCCATCACTAGAACTACATTTAAAAAATATAGTCTAAATATTACGGGCAGAAGTTAAAACCCAAGCAAATGATATAATCAGAAGGAGTAATTTTTTTATCAATGTGTAATTTGGGATGGAGAGAGTAAGAACATTGAAGGGTATTTGCTATTGCAAACATGTTGCCTGCAATCCTGAGCTCATGATTCAGTGTGTTGTTAGCTTAATTCTGTTGCCTCAAGTAATGCCACCCATCTTAGACCTCTTAAAATCTGTGGATACAGATAATGAAATTGTTATGAGTCACTAAAGGGGGGAGATTATATACCTGTTTGTTACGTTGCCATTGCTCTGCATGTCTTTATTGGGAAATATGTGGATTTCAGTGATAGCTCTAACTGGTTGGACATTGCATCAAATACATACCTGTCCATCCTCCCCACCCACTGTGAAGTTATGAAAGCTCTTGCACTTGCACTTGTTGTGGAATGTGGATGAAATTATTGATTATCTGCTGTTCTGCTTCTGTTCTTACCCAATTGCTTTGTCAACTAATTTCATTCAATATTTGTTCTTTAGACAACTTTTAAAAGTCATGAATTTAACCTGAAAGCAAAGTGATCTCGTTTAAAGTTATCTGATCTCTTCACATTGCCTATTCTAGTTAAATATATGTCACCAAGCAAGTAGGTAAAATATTTCTTTATCTACCATGATGCTATGGATTTGAACTATGAAGATTCTCAGTACATCTGCTACTGTAAAGACTAGGTGTTGCCTAAGAAACCAAGCTTTTCACATTTATGTTCATTAAATATGGATGATGCACATGGTAAATCTCAGATGCAAATTACATGTAAAAAAGCTACTTTAGCCAAATGGGAACAGCTGTGCGTTTGAGAATTACTTGAAGTAAGAACACTGTACCATACTCTATTCTGTGTGCCATAATAAAACACTGAAAAACTTAAACCAAATGGATTTGAAGTCTTTGAAAAAATTTCCTCAAATTTGGTAACTTGGTCAGTACCCCTCCAGCTTCTCCCCCCAGCAGTCCGGTTCTCTTTCAGTCTTTCCTCTCCCAGTTAACGACACCACTCCCCACTCATCTAATTCTGTAAACCAGAGACCGGGCGTGATCATACCTCCCACTTCCTCTCTGCAACCCCTAGTCTAATCTATCACCAAGTCCTATTGATTTTCCTGCCTGCATACCTTGAATCCATCCACATTTCTCCATTTACACTACCACCATGCTAAGGACTCTTCCAGTGTCTACTCTTGTCCTCTTTCAATCAGCACACTACAGGGATCTACTGCTTTGAAAAGGAAATTTTGATCATGCTGTCCCCTTGATTAAAACCCTCCAGTAGATTCCCATTTCTTTTAATATAAAAACCAAAATCTTTGGGGGCCAGCCCAGTGGTGCAGTGGTTAAGCGCACATGTTCTGCTTCAGCAGCCCGGGATTTGGCGGTTTGGATGCTGAGTGCGGACATGGCACCACTTGGCAAGCCATGCTGTGGTAGGGGTCCCACATATAAAGTAGAGGAAGATGGGCATGGATGTTAACTCAGGGCTAGTCTTCCTCAGAAAAAAGAGGAAGATTGGCAGCAGATGTTAGCTCAGGGCTAATCATCCTAAAAAAAAAACCCCACAAACCCCCCACAAAACCCCAAATCTTTAAGGTGATCTTCAAGGTATGCATAGACCTGACCCTGAACTACCTCTCCAACCTCACCCTATGTATATTCCCCTGCCCCTCATTTCCAGCGCTCCAGCCAACCTGGACCCTTCTTCTCCCACCTGCCACAACATTTTGCTGATTTCTCTGTCTAGAGTGCTCGTCTTTTCTTTCCTTTCTTCAACCTTGCCCAGATTTAGGCTCCGTTGTCATTCCCTTGGGGAAGACTTCCCTGACTAGGCCAAATTACTCTATTAAATGGGTTCATAAGACCACGTAGACTTGTACACATGTGTAATTGGCATCTATTTCTATGATCGTTTGAAAATGTCCGCATTTTCCGCCATAGTGTGATCGTCAGAAGCAAGGCAAGCAGACCTCTTGCTCACATTTTATCTCCAGCATCTAGCATAGCTCCTGCCACAGTCTACTATAAATATTGATTGAATTAATGACTTCTCGATAGATCAAAATGCCTCAGGGATGACTAAAAAGCCAAGAGTATTCAATAATCAGTCCCAGTCTAGTCAACACCTGTGGAAACAGCAGAGAGCCAAGAATTGAGTGTCTATTCTGGATTCTAGAGTTTGTTAAAAAGCGCAGGCCTTCCCCATCCCTATCCCCACCCCCACGCTGGCCTCAATCTTCTTAGCTACATAAGGGTCAGCAGTTGATGTCTCAGATGCTGTCTAGATTCAGGATTCAAAATTTCCTTAAAAACTTTCATAAACTCAGGCTAAATGGGTGATTGGAAAACATACATATAGCTATATGTTCACACTAAAATCCATCATTTAGAGGGAATTGCTAAACTTAGTGTAAAGTCTCATTTCTAGCATTAAATTGGTAAACAATTAATTTGATTCCTTTTTTTCCCACATGGAGATTCTAGTGCTGTCGAAAGAGTTGCTGTCTCCCAGGCCCTGAGCTAAGTGCATTGTCTGTATTAGCTCATCAACTGCTTTCTTACAACAATGTTATGTCCAGTAGGATTATCATCCCCATTTTACAGATGAAGAACTAAGGTTAGGTGACTCGACCAAGGTCACACAGCTAGTTTGTGGCAACACTGGTGTTGAGACCTTGCAGTTCAGCTCTAAAGTCCATGCTCTTGACGGCTCCATCACATTCCTCTCCTTTGCAGTCCGGCTTGGGAGGTGTCCTCGTGGAATCAGAGCATATTTTCACAGGCACGTGTTGTGACAGTGGCTTGGGAGTTTTCACACAATTATTGGAATTCTTACAATGCAGTCCTTCTACCATTCAAGGGGCACATTTACATTCATAATGTTCCATTGTAGTTACTTAGGATGCTCAAGCTTTTCTTTAATTCCTTTGATTATTTATGTCCATATCTTAATTCTTCTGCTTAATTTTAAGCTGTTGTAAGGCAGGAACTAGGTTGTATAAATAGAAAGGAATTTGAAGTTTGTCTTCAAGGATCACCAACTTTCAGGATGCTGGTTTTCATGGTGTTATTCTTGTATCTGGTCACAATTTTGTAGTTTTGTTCACATTTGACTGGTCCTCAATTGTTTCTTCTCCTTTTCCTCCTTCTGCTCTTCCTTTTCTTCATCCTCCTCTCCCATTTCCACGTCTTGTTGTTGTAAGCTCTTTCAAATTATTTTGGGAAGAGGAGAAAGTTTGACCGAATAAGTAAATATCTTTGTTTCCTTCCACAACACCCAACAAAGTGCTTTGAATTTGACGGAGATCTTAAGTATTTCTAGAATGTCAAAAGTTATTATTTGTGAGAACTTTGCATAAACATGGCCAGGATGGAATGGAGAATTTCTTCTTTCTCCCTTGGGGACAGACTGTGAGAGATCAAAATTGGTCCAGTCATGATTCATAATTGAAAGGGGTTTCCAACTGCAAATGCAGGATGTTTTCCTCTTCGGGGGAAATTCACATAGCAGTGAATTACACAAGCTATGCAGCTGGGGCCACTTTCAGTTTAAGGTCCTCTAGAAAATTCCCACTGAAGAGTTGTACGTGAGAGCTAGAAAGCCAAAGGTAAAGCATCATGAGAAGAAAGAAATTCAGCAGCCCCAGAAAGTAACTATCAGTAGCCTATTTCAACACAGATAATTATTTGTATATGGAGGGTTTTAAAAGAAAGCAATATTAAAAACAAACTTAACAAAGAAAAAATATCACATTTCGTCCATTCAGTCACCGTTACTTCCATTTATATGTTCTTCTTTAGCCCCTGCTTCTATTCACTTAGATTTTGACGTAGCTTTTCCATTCATTCCACACATATTAATCATGCACTTTGTACCAGGCTCTGTTCTAAGCACAAGGAATACAGGCACAGGGAAGAAGGCAGACAATATCCCCGTTTTCAGGGATTACAGTGGGGTGTGTGTGTGTGTGTGTGTAAACAGACAATGAACAAATAAGGAAGTTAATAGGTAAGTGACATTGGATCCAAGCCAGACGTGCAATGATGTGGGGAAAAAGAGTGTTCCAGGTGGAGCTTACAGCAAGTGAAATAGCCTGGTTTCTTTGGATCCAGAAAAATGTTGTAAGCTCATTGGTGAATATTAAGAATGAGACAGCAAGTCGGAGACAGGGCTGAGAGAGGCAGGCAAAGGCCAGGTTATGCAGGGGCTTGTAGATCAAGGGGTTTAGATTTTATTTCTTGTACAATTAGAAACTTTTGAAGGGATTAAGCAGGGGATGGTGACATGATCAGATTTCCATTTTATAAAGACCGCTCTGGCTGCTGTGTAGTGAATGGGCTTTAGGGAAGCAAGAAGCAAAGTAGAGAGTAACTAAAAGACTGTTTTGGCCCAGATAAGAGTATGGTAACTTAGAAAAGGGCAGTCAGTAGCAGGAGAGATGGCATGATGTGGTGTGAAGTTTCTTTTACTGACAGAATGAATGCATGGAGAGAGAAAGTTGTAAACAGTATCTTATTTTTGATAACTACATAATATTTCATCAAATTAATATGTAGAATGTACTAGTTTCTATTGCTGCATAACAAATCACTCCAAAGCTTAGTAACTTAACCCCAATCACTCATTATTTCTTCGTTTCTGCAGATCAGAGGGTTGGGAAAGGCTTAGTTGGGATGTTCTGGCTTTGGGTCTCTAATGGGGTTGCAGTCAGATGCTGGCTGAAGTTACTGTTATCTGAAGGCGGAACTCAGCCTGTAGAATCTACTTCAAGGTGGCTTACCCATGGGGCTGGCACCTTCTTCTCCATGTGGGCCTTTCTATGGAGCTGCTTGAGGATCCTTACAACTTGGCCGCTGGTCTCCCCCAGAGCAAGGCTTCCAGGAAACCAAGGCGGTAGTTGCAATGTCTTTTATGGTCTGGCCTCAAACGACATACCATCACTACCGCTGTATTCTAGTGGTCACAGAGACTGTCTGATTCAATGTGGGAGGACGTAAACACTAAGAGGGAAAGATCACTGGAGGCTGCCATAAGATAGTGGGCATGTGATTATTTCTTTTATGAACAACAATCATCCATTCAAGAGATTCTAAAACAATTCCAGCTCCAAATATTTTTTCTTGTTGTTCTCATCAGTGTACTCATTTTTATTTGATTAGGTGTCCCAATTTAAAAATATCTTTTAAGACAGCTTGGCAATGAATATCTTCATCACTGGATATCACATTTGCCCTTCTATTAAAGTATTTCTTTAGCAATTCCCCTATGGAATTATGTGTTCAAAGGGTCTTATGTACACTTGGATAGCTTCTGATAGGTATCCCTATATTTTTTTCTATAAAGCTTGATGGCTATACTTCAAGGCCTTAGCTTTCCTACATTAATGCATTTGAAATGAAATATGTATTACTTTAGTTAATTGGGATAAATAGGGTGGCAGCTAATACACGACTCATGTAAGTTGTGACAGAAAAAAGTGTTTATTGTTTTGAGAGGCGGTCAAATCCATTTCAGTTGAACCTTAGACTTTTTTTTCAAATAACTTAGATTCTAATATAGGATACACATGGTTTTAAATGGGGCACTTCTAATAAACAAAAGTTATGTTGATTATAAGTAGTCTTAAATATGAAGTGACTTTATTAAAAAAAAGCTGAGATGCTGTAGGTGAGGATCAGGTTTCTTGTAGCTATTAAAGACATTTTCATTTGTGTATTGATGGCCATTAATCCCTTTGCTCTTAGCTAAATGTATTCTTTCAATCCATAACCACACCACATCCTTATAATCTCATATGGAGTATGAGCCATTTCCTGATATGACCATTAAAAAAAAACAACTAGCAGGATGCTTTGATGCAGCAAAACTAACATTCCCTTCTTACTCTACATCTGGCCTGCTAGTAAAGACAGAAACCTGATATTAAAACTCTACCCGCGTTTTACCTAATTACTTCTGGTTGGAGAGGAAGGAATGATCTGCTCATTTTGACTTGTTAGTTTGTTTCTAATCATTTACTCACTGGAAAACCCCACCTCTACTACAGAGGTTAGCCCCGCCGCCCCCCAATGGAGGAGACCTCCGCCTTCCTTTGTTCTCTTCCCTCAGCTACGCACACACGCAGGAGAAAGTGTGTGAGAGAAAATCTCAACTGTAAGCCACAAATCATTCACACAGTTTGACAGAAAAATTGGTGCCAGACATGTGAAGTCATAGGGCGATTCTGAGCTGAGAATAAAATGCACGGCATTCCCCAGGCACCGACACAACGTGTTTGTCAGCTGGCCCCGGGGGTTGGCTGGGTTCTTAGGACTAAGAGCCCTGATAACGTGCACCTGCTGCGAGAAGGCGCGTGCGGGAGGGAGCGGAGCGGAGCTTGAGCCGCGTCTCCAAGGGACCACTTTAGTGACTCAGTAGGAGCACCTGGGCAAGGTAAAGGGGCCAGAGCCTCGGCTTGTTCTCTGCTTCCCCTCTGTGCGCTTGCGCCTGCCCCCAATTCCTGCCGGTCCCACCTGAACAGTAGGACTCAGAAACGGGCAGCGTGACTTGCGAAGTCTCCAGACGTTAGCAGTGGACGCTGACTCAGCTTCTACAGCTTCCGGCACTTTTCCTGGGGGGCTGGGAGACATAGCCCTTAAACAAATGCCCCTCCTCAGGCAAAGCCATCAGCTGGGCGTACTTTTTTGTGGGGAAGGGTGTAATTTAGAGACCCTGTCCTCAGCTTGCTATGCTGAGGGGGTGAGACAGGCATCTTGCTGTTCAGGCCGCAGCAGCCCGGAGCCTCGGCAGCCGCGCACCTCCTCGCTGCCCACTCGTAAAACAACAGTTTGCTCACACTCAGGGGTAATTTTAGCAAAATGAGTGGAAAAGTGCTTCCTTTCACCCACTGGCAGAGCATATTTCCGAGGAGATGAAGGTCCGTCTGTAAGATTGAGGCGTCTTCCTCTCCTCCCAGGACGCCTCCCGCATCCCCCCGCAGCCAGACTCACCCCGCGTGGTTCTTCTCTCCTACCCCCGCCCTCGCGGTGCTGGGGGAGGAGGGGAGGCGAGAAAAAAGGCAGCGGCATCCGGGCCCCGCTTCTTCCCTCGCAGGGGCTCCTGACAGCCGCCGCCCCGGCCCCTCTCTGCAGAGCTGGGCTGTTTCCAGACAGGACTGAGCGCCTTTGACGGTGTTCTAGGATTACTTTGGAAATACAGATCATTCTAACATCTTTTCTATAATTTAACCAACAAACCTTCGTAACCTGTGAGAATCTAGGGAGCTGAGATGAAAGGCTTTGAAAAATCAAAACATTCTAAAAGGCCTGATGCCACTTTTTCTTTGCTTTGCTTTTTGTTTTACAGCAGGGAGTCCACTGTGAGCCGCCCCTGGGGTTTCTGCACATTCAGTTCTGCCTCGGCGCCACCCACCCTCCAGTCGCCGCTAGTCACAGCTGTTTTCTTTTTTCTTTCCATCCTACGAGGTGAGACAGAAAGCAGGGAGGGGTTGAGTGGATAGGGGAGGCCTTAAAAAGCTGCTTCTATCCTCTCAGCAAATAGAGAGCCCAAGGATGCTTTCTGGAAGAGAAGCTCGCGCTGCGTGCAGCTCGCCTGCCCCGCCGAGAGCGCTCCCTGCAAAGCTGCGTGCCAGCTGCAAAGTCTTTAGCTCTGAAGACCCCCTACCCCCATCCCATCCCATCCTCGCAAACGGTCAAGTTCCCAGACTTAAAATACTTTAGAGCAGATCAGGTGACACACATTTCCACCAGGAAGCCCCGTCATTCGGGGATGGAGCGGAGAAGGGAAGGGGGGCGGCGCCCGGAATCCTCATTTTGCTAGATCTTTCTCCAGGTCGCCGCGCCCGGAGGACCGCAGAAAGGTGCAGCAGCGGCGCTGGCACATTGCGTGCCCTGGCGGGCGCGGCGCGGCGTCGGCCACCACCGCGGAGAGGGTGGGGGGACAAAGGGTCCTCTTTGGAAACTTCTGTCCCGGTCCTTTTCGGCGCCGAGAGCCTGCTTAGCCAGGGCGGGGCTGGCTTCCGGAGCCCAGGCCCCAACAGGAGGCAGAGGCATCCGCAGTCTTTCCAGGCGGAGCCCCTCCCCACTGAGGCCCGGCCTGGAGCTCTAGCCGCCCTGGAATCTGATTTTAATGTGACGAAGCCAGACTCTGAGGCTGCGGCGATGCTGCCGCGGGGGCGGAAGCGGGAGAGAGTGGCGCAGCGCCTGGCGGGCCTGGAGTGGCCTCCTTCCCATTCCTTAGAGGAGCGTGGCAGCCGCGTTTGCATCGCTAGGACGCCTGTTAGAAATGCAGTCTTGGCCCCACCCCAGGCCTACTGAACTAGAATCTGCATTTTAACCGATCCCCAGGTGACTCAGGTGCATGTTAAGTGTGAGCAGCCCTAGTAAAGAACCAGTTCAGATCTGCAGCTCACTCCCAGGCTTGGGTGTGGAGAGGGGAGGCAGAGAAGGTAGTTGGCCACTTTTCATAACAAAAGGGAGGCCGGAAGAGGCTTAGCTTGCTTGCTTTCTTTGCATGTTACAAGCCAAGGACTGGGCAAGGGCGAGAGAGTTCATCTGTCCTAGAATACTGAGCATCCACTCAATATCCCAGCCAGGGTTTAGGTAGAGGAGCTCGTGTAGACTCCTGAGGGCCAGCACTTCCCCTAGGAGGCCTGCTGAGGTAAGGCCATTTGGCACCTCCCTTTCTGAAGCTCTGGGGCTTTCCTTCCCCTGACTGGTTGAGGCTGCCCAGCCGCTGTGGGGGAGAGATGTAAACTCATATGGGGGAACCCAAATGAAAATTATCAGTATAATAGTCTCTCGCCCTCTCCCCAGCATGGGATGTTGGGGATTAGAAAACATGCGCTAGGAATTCTCTGGACCCCATATCTGCCCCAGGGAGAGCATTAGCCTGGTCTGGGGCCAGGCAGAGTTGACAGCCCTGGGGCATGGGAGGTCCAACGGGGAAGAAGCCAAGGTGCCCAAGGGGTCTCAAGGCCTCAGAGCCCACAAGCTGGGCCAGTCTCAGTCTTGGTCGTGGAGCTGGATGCCAGGATAAGGGGCTCATTGTGGGTCACCATATCTGCTGGTAAGGATTCTAAGGAAGTTTATGTCATTCATTCATTCATTTATTCAACAGATACTACGTATCTATTATGGGCCAGATACTGTAGTTAGTTCTCTGGGGATGCAGCATTTACAGTAAAAATGTCCTTTTCTCATAGAGACACATGATTTTTAAAAAAGTGTATGCTATGTCAGGTGATTTGGGTTATAATGAAAAATGAAGTAGGATAAGTGGGGTAAAGTTTGACAGGAGGGTGCAATTTTATCTTGGTTGGTCAGGAAAGAGTTCTCTGTCAAGGTGGCTTTGGGGCAGAGATCTGAAACAAGAGAGGGGGAAAGCCATTCTTATAATGGGTAATGTTTAGACCAGGGGCCCTGAGTTGGGAGCACACTCAGTATGATGTAATAAGAATGGAGAGGCCCAGAGGGCCGGCCCCATGGCAGAGTGGTTAAGTGCTCTGCTTCCCGTCGGGGGTTTCATTGGTTTGGATCCTGGGCGTGGACCTAGCACTGCTCATCAGGCCATGGTGAGGGGCGTCCCACATAGCACAACTAGAAGGACCTACAACTAGAATATACAACTATGTACTCGGGGGCTTTGGGGAGCAGAAGAAGGGAAAAAATAAAAGATTGTTGACAGATGTTAGCTCAGGGCCAATCTTTAGGGAAAAAATAAAAAGACTAAAGAGGCCAGTGTGGCCAGGACAAAGTTGTCAAGGTGGAAGGCGGTGGGAGACAGGGTCAGAGAGGTAGTGGGTAGGTGAGATGGGGCCTTGGGACTTGGTGAGGACTTTGGGTCTTACTGTGAGGAAGGTAGAAAGTCATGCGGAGCCTTTGGAGGGTTTCCAGGAGAGCAGTGACATGGCGTGACTTTTGTTTTAAAAGAATCACTCTGGCTGTTGTGTTGAAGATAACTGAAGGGGGAAAGAGTGGAGGTTATTGACATGAGGCAGGTGACTAATGATGGTGGTTTGTTCTTGGGTGATTGTGCTGGGGGTGGTGGGCTTGGGTAGAATTCTGCATATATTTTGAAGGTAGAGCTGATGGAATTTGCTGGAAGACTGGATGTGGGAGAATGAGTAGAGTTAAAGGTGACTCCGATGTTTTTAATCTGAGCAACTGGGAGAATGAAGTTTTCATTGAATCAAATGGAGGAAGATTGAAGATGTAACAGGTTTTGGGGCAGGGGTATCATCGAGGGTAGGTTTTGTCATGCTGTGTGGCATTTGGATATATGTGTCTGAGGTTCAGGGCTTGAGATACAAATCTTGCTGGTGTTTTGAAATTCTTCCCTTAAATACTGTAAACCCTTATGAGAAAGATCTCCATGAGTGCAAAACATCATAGGATGATTGATAGAATTCCAAAGTGGGAAGTTACCTAAGAAATCATTTATTTTACATACAAGGAAACTGAGATTCAGAGGGGTAAAGTGACTTGTCCAACCTGATAGAAGTGATGATAGCAGAGCTGGAACTAGATTCTAAGATTCCGTTGTATTTCCCCTGCTCTATGCAGTGCCGCCTCCTGAGAAGTCATGTTATTATTCCTGCTCTTTTTTTGATGGCTCAGGTTTTAGTGGACCGTGTAGGTTAGTGAAAACAGTCTTGTTAGGTTTCGGCAACACTGGCATGACAATGGACAGATCAGTACCGTTTAATGTTGAACTTTCTCTCCTTTTCTTCCCCTCTTTCTGGGATTTCAGCTTTATTACTGATAATCTAATAGCTAATACATGAAATAGTTCTATCAGGGGCCACCTATTGCCTTGGAAGTAAGTATATAAATCAGGCAAGCTCCAAGTGATCAACAGTAAATTGTTCACATAAAAAAAAAATGCACAGCTCCAGAAACAACTTGAAATTTTTTTCTTCTTAAGATACTTGCCTTTGAAATAAGCAAGCTGAATGTAACTGCCTAGTTTTCAATTCAGTGAACTAGTTGAGTAAATCAGACCTCACACTCTGAGAATTCACTTTGTGCTCTTCCCCCTAGAAAGGGGGGAAGCCCACATTCCAGCGTGGAGAGCAATGTGGAGTTAGCCACGCACTGCTGTCGTCTCATAAGGCTGGGCTGTCACTCCAGTGACATGGAGTCTGGAGCACTGTCTGCTCAAAGAGTCCCCTTCTCTCGAGACACACATGTGGGATGTGGAGTTGCAGCGTGGGGCTAAAGGAACATTAAGTGAAGCCAGCCATTTCCTTTTTTTCTTTTGAGGAAGATTAGCCCTGAGCTGACTGCTGCCAATCCTCCTCTTTTTTCTGAGGAGGACTGGCCCTGAGCTAACATCCATGCCCATCTTCCTCTACTTTATATGTGGGACACCTACCATAGCATGCCTTGCCGAGTGGTGCCATGTCCCCACCTGGGATCTGAACCGGCAAACCGCAGGCTGCCGAAGTGGAACATGCGCACTTAACCGCTGTGCCACCAGGCTGGCCCTGGCCATTTCCTTTTAGAGCAATTAGATTACTGATCATAATTCGTGAGAAATAAAAGCAGATCTTTCTGGCCAGGAATTACTTGATTGTGAAGCATCAGAATAAGAAAATTGCTTTGAAAGACTTAAATAATCGCGTGGAGATTGTAAGAGGCCCACGTGTGTCATCATCTCCAAGGCCACGTGACACTGTTAAAGCCAACACATTTATTTTACATCTATGTGATCAGGCCTGTTTTCTCCTTTGTCCGCATCCTACTATCCATATGGGGACAAATTCCCCATCTGTGCCTTCCTTTCATTCTTCATGGCTGAGATTTTAATTTCAATGATTATAAAAATTTGATAGTGCGTTTTACTTTTGAGAGCACTTTCACCTTTTCTCACAACACTGAGAGCTAGGACGATATGCATCCTACACATTTTGCAGGTAGAAGAAGAGCACGGGCTTTATGGCAATTGCTTCCCCCTGAGATGCCATCTCCGCTTTAATGTCTCGTGGTCAGTCAACTTCCCATGGCAAGGCCAACGTCCTACTTCCCCATCTCTTTCTTAGACCTGTCCTCTTCTAAAGTCTTCCCCAGTCATTACCATATCAACAGATGGAAACTCCATCCTTCCGGTTTCCCAGGCCACACACTCTGGAGTCACCTTCAATTTCTCTTTTCTCCTACTGTCTACGATTCTCCATCAGCAGATGTCGTGGACTTCACATTCAAAATATAGCCAGGGGCCTAGCCCTGCTCACCATTGCCAATGCTGCCATTTTAATTCTGGGCACCAAAATCTCTTGCCTATATTATTGCAGTAGCTTCCTAACTGCTCCTTTTGTCCTCAACTCCTCCTGTCCCGCAATCTAGACTCAACATAGCAGCCGAGGGATTTTTTCAAAATATACTTCTGTCGTTCCTTTGCTCAAAACCCTCCAAAGCCTTGCAGTTACTGTGGCCTATAAGGGTGTCTTGATCAGGGCCACCTCTCTCTGATCCCTGCTTCCCTCTTGCTCATTCTGTTCCCACCACCCTGCCTTCTTGTTATTTCATAAACATGTCAAACAAGGTTTTGCCTTAGAGCCTTTGCATGTGCGGTTCTTTCTGCCTGGAGTGGATTGGATTCTCTCGGATATATCTCCTAGATATCTCTTATGTTTATTTATGAGGCCTTCTTTGACTACCCTGTATGAAATAACAACTCCTTTGTCCACATTCAGCAATTCCTAACCTCTTACACTACTTTATTTTTTCTCCAAAGCAACCGTCACCCTCTGAATCTTTTATATTTTCTTTTTGCTTTTTCCCTTCTTCCTCCTACAGAAATATAAACTCCATGAAGGCAGGGACTTCGTTTGTTCAAGGCTGTATATCCGGGGCCTGGAGCTATCCCTGTCCCATAAAATATTTGTGCTTACAAGTACTTGTTGAATGACTGAATGAATTAATGAATTGGGAGCTGTTCAAAGATGGGAGGGGCTGTGTTGGTCGACAGCAGACTCCATCACTGGAGGTTTTCTGGTGTTAGCAGATTGTTTTAAAATGGACATGAGGATCACAGGAGTTGGGCTAAACTAGATGTCCTTCAAGGAAAGCATCACAGTGTAGGGTTGAAAGTGCGTGTCAGAGAGAACTGGTTTGATTCTTTTCTCTGGTTCTGTGACATTGGATAGTTAACTTCTCCTCGCCTCAGTTTTCTTATCTGTTAGGAGGGATTTCTACTTTCTATTTCTTAGGGTGGTTCTAACAATGAAATTAAACAAGATAATCTGTGTAAAGCATTTAGCCTGGTTCCTGACACTTAATAAATGTATGGCAAATATAATTATGATGATAATAATGTCCCTTCCAGCCTCAGGATTCTGATAATCTGTGAAGGGACGTACCCAAGGCCACCCAAGAGATGAGTGTACCTTTTTTTTTTTTTTTTTAAAGATTTTATTTTTTCCTTTTTCTCCCCAAAGCCCCCCGGTACATAGTTGTGTGTTCTTAGTTGTGGGTTCTTCTAGTTGTGGCATGAGGGATGCTGCCTCAGCATGGTCTGATGAGCAGTGCCATGTCCGCGCCCAGGATTCGAACCAACGAAACACTGGGCCGCCTGCAGTGGAGTGCGCGAACTTAACCACTCGGCCACAGGGCCAGCCCGTACCTTTTGACTTTTAGTTAGGTCATGCTTTTTTCACCATCCACGATATCATTCTTTTCCGTCAGACTTTCTTTAGTTCTGGTGAGATTCCCTCCTCTCCTGATCCTCTGTTGGTCTTTTGGATTGCTTCTATTTTGAATTTTTTTCTCAAACCTATGTCTCCTACATTGTAACGTTTGCCGTTGGTATCTATTTTGCCTGATGCCAATTTTTAAATCAAAAACAGCCTCATCACAGATTGCTTATGCTGACTCAGATTTAAGTGGGATGAATCAAATATCAGCTCACTCACTCCGAGAGCTGATATGTCTCTTGCGTAAACTGGGTGCTCAATAAACATCTTTTGATTATGCATTGGTAACTTGGTCTTCAAGAATGGGCCAAGTGTAATAATAATAATAATAATCTCAATAAAGATTATTATTGTCAACCAAATATGTTTATTTTCAAAATCTGAATGGTTTTGGGCTGTAGTATTATGGTTTTGAAGCTATTGAATCAACTGGAATAAATGGATTACGGTGACCTTGGAAGGAGGGAACTGCTTGCAGAAGTATAGTGGGACATGAAAAAAAAGTGTTCATGTAATACCTAGTCATGAGGAAGAATTTGAAATAAGATGAGAAGACATTTATAATATATTGTTACTGAAAAAGTGGGTTACTAAATGATATTCTCAGAATGGTCATAGCCATACCAAATTTGTGCATAGAAAAAAGTTGAAAATATGCTGAAATATAATAACTATCTAAAATGGCAGGAATATGGGTGAATATTCTGCAATGCCAATATTCTACAGTGAATATTTGTTACACAGAACTTAAAAATTAAAATATCTTTCCTTTTGAAAAATGTGGTAGTAATACACAACTTCCCTCTCACTTAGACAAATCACTTCTCTGAGCTTCTGTTTCTGCCAATTGAAAAAAGAAATCACAATATCTGTCCTATACATTGTGAGGCCTAAGCAGGAAGATGTATCTGAAGCTCCTTTCTAAACTGTAGAGAATTAATTATATGAATTTTAGGTGTTTTAATTATTGGCATTGCCATGGAGACGGATGCTACCATTGCCATAGAGACTCGTGCCCGGCTGTCTTTGGTGTGATTCTTCCACACCAAAGGATCTTCTGACTGTCTGTCTTTTTCGAGGCACATTCAGTCAGGCCTCATTTGTCTCTTGGGTGACTACACTGGATGTGATCATGTCCAACTGTACAGGAAGGGGGCTTGGAATAAGGGATCACTATTGCTTCCAACAAGATTCTGGTTTTTCTGGCACATTAGTCCTGAAATGATTCCTGCTTGAGCATTCCTGTAAGTACAGATAAACTGGATTTTGAATCTCACTCTGGCCCTTCTGCCCTGATGACTCAGCTGTGTCCTGATTACTTTCTGCATTTGTATCCAATTACTACCATTGTTCCAGGTCCAAAGCTGATCAGATGCTGTCACCTTGATTCATGTGAGGAATAGCCCATGCCTGCCCCTGGGGGCCTCTGCTTTGCTGGTGGCAGTCTGCCTTGGGCCTCTTTTGGTCTGAGATGTGCAGTTTTTCCAGAGAGTGTGATATAGAGTAGTTGAGATCCATTTCATTTGCCATCTTTGCTGTACTACCCCTCCTTATAGGGAGGGATGTGACCTTGGCAGAGTGATATGACCTTCCTCTTGGCAAGCAGTTCATGCTGAGGGGGCATATGGAGAGGCGCCTATTGTCCATTATTTGTTATTCACCACCAAAGGACGTATACTAAGACCCTCATTCCTCATCCTGCGTAATGTGAGCCATTCCATAAAGGAGATTATCTTTATAGAGAGCCTATGCATTCCCTTCATCTGAGGCTGGAAGTGGGGAAAAATCTGAATAGAGTAATGATCCATTGATTATCAGTCCATCGAGTCAATGATTAATGATGCTGAGTATCATACACAGGCACACATGTGCACAATCTTGGAACTTTTGGACAAGAGGGGAAGAGGAAGACAGGAGTCTCAAATGGAAGTATGTAAGAAGGAGAAAAGAAGTAGAGAGCAGAAAGGAAGTGGGATGGATACTCTACAGTTATTGTAGCCTTCCTAGAGGTTTCATTTTAGGGATTGCGTGGTTCAAACCAACATTTGGATTTTTCTGGTTTATTGATTCTGAGACTAGTTCTGTTGATCACGGCTTCCTGATTGCTCAGAGTCATTGGTAACAGAAGAGCTAAAGTAAACGTACATCCCCTGACTAATGATAAGCAGCATTATTGAGCTCTTATCGTAGGGCGGAGAATTTACACTGCCCTAAATGCTTCACAAGAATCTTTTAATCCTCAAAATAACTCTTTTATTGGCCCTATTTTGCAGATGAGAAAACTGGTGTTCAGAAAAGTAGAGTGAATTGCCCAAGGTCACACAGTGAGTGTGCCGGTCATCTGTTAGTTTGTTCTCTGCTCCATGTCTCAGCTTGTCCCTGCTCCACTGTGTATGACAAGGAACTACATATCCCAGGCTCCCTTGCCTGACTACCTTCCAGGTAGTATTGGCCAATAGGAGATACTTGTGAAAGAGTGGAGGATGGGAGAGTCGGAGAATTTCTCTCTGCCATCCTGGCCCTGCTTCAGGCAGCTTGTCTGGCAGTAGCTGTATCTCCTTGTTGACTCCAGCTTCCATTGGACAGCTCCTCCCTCCATAGTCTCAGTTCTTATTAGGTGGCTCCTGCTGATGTGTTTCTCTCTCCTACCAGATGGCGCTGGCTTCTGGGTGCTGGTAACAACATCTACTTCCTGTGACACTCCAATCTCAGAGGTAGTAATGGCTTCCCTCTGTTGCTAATTTCTAGGTCGCCTCATTGTTCCCTGCTATGGACTGAGTTGTGTCATCCTTAAATTCATATGTTGAAACCCTAACCCCTCAATGTGACTGTATTTGGAGATAGGGCCTTTATGGAAGTAATTAAAGTTAAATGAAGTCGTAAGTCTGGGACCCTGATCTTATAGAATTAGTGTCCTTGTGAGAAGAGACACAAAAGAGTTAGCTCTCTCTTTCCGCCACATAAGGACCTAGTGAGAAAGTGGCTGTCTGCAAGCCAGGAAGAGAGCTCTCACCAGAACCTGATCATGCTGACATCCTCATCTTGGACTTCCAGCCTCCAGAACTGTGAGAAAATAAATTTCTGTTGTTCAGGCCACCCAGTCTATGATATTTTGTAATGGCAGCCCGAGCTGACTAATCCGTCTCCTTTTGGCTTCTCAACTTTTCCTTAACTTTGTACTGCCATTTCTCTGTATTAAATCTATTCTGTTTAAAACTCCTAAAATGTTTTTGTTTTCTTCTTCTCCTGACTGGACCCTGACTTACTAACTAGTTAAGAAGTTTGGAGCTGAGATTCAAACCAACGTCTGATCAGACACCAAAATCTGTGTTCTTAAAAGCTATCTTATACTTCCTGGATTCTTGTGGTTGTCTGCAGAAGTTTGGGGGAAGAACCAAGTAAATGATATGAGACCAAGGCTCTGTCTGACCAATGCCACTCAAAGGGATGGAAATGGAAGAAGTTTCAAGTTTTCAGTGATTTTCAATGTCACATTTTGGATATAGTCTTTGCAATCACAAATGGAGGTTGGGGGCATTTGTGGAGAACAAGCACTCCGCTTACTGGGCCTGTTCTAATGCAGCAGCAAGAGGGACAGAGATGCTGTACCAGTGCAGTGTGGATGTTGGTATTCCTTGTCAAGATCATGAAGTGTATCATGCAATAACATGCCACATCTGGAACCGAAGGAAGTGTTAGCTTGGCAGTGAATTATATATATTTTTTCTTTTCTTGTAACACATGGAATTATAGAATGTTAATGTGGGCAAGATACAAGTCTTTAATGTTTTTAACTATTCTCATTCTTTGACAAATCTTTCTTCTCTCTTCATTGAGTCGCTTCTTTCCACCAAATTCAAGGAGGAGGAGGATACTTTAGAAGATCTCTTTCACTTTTCCTTCCTGGGTTTTGTATTTTGCATCTCTTCAGGAAGATCCTGAGATCCATGTGTCTTCCTGAGAGCTGTAAGCAAATCCCTCACAAAGAATATGAGGCAAAGCAGTTTGCTGATTGCCAATGAGAGAGTGATAACTTTAGAAACATTGGTGGCGGTTTCATGGGTGGCTGATGGAGAATGGAGATCAGCATCAGCTCTCTAAATGTTATGGACACATGATTTGCTTCTATTTATAATGTTCATTCTAATATGCCAAGGGAATGAACTCAGTGGGTAGACATGGATAACAACATTCACAGGGGCATGATGATTATTAAGCTGGGCAATAATTCCCAGCAAAGGAAATTTCATCTCAAGCTCTGATAGTAACGATTACAGGGAGTGGGGTGTGGAAGTGACATGTACAAATTTGTGCAAATTTCTAACATGTTACATTCAAGGCACGCTTTATTAGAACTGCTCAAACCTGTGTAAATGCTGATGCATAGAAGTAACTTCACTTGATATTTAATGACTTTAACTCAATCAAAATACTTTCCTTGTTGCTATCACTGAGCAACAAATTGTTGGTAAAAGATGATAGGCAGTTACATGTTGTTGTACTCAGCAGAACCAGTTACGTATTATAAGTGACTAACTAATAGAAAAAACATTCATTTCTTTGCTCATTGCCTTCTTAAGAGTCTGAGAAATGGAAAAATAGAGACTTGGAGGATCTCACGCAACAGTTAGAATCTTAATACATTTTCTTTGGTAAAGGGGATCCCGCAAAATAAAGTTACATATTCAGGCACAAGATAATGGAGCCTAGACTCTAACCCAGGGGAATTTGAATGTGATGTTTCTGCCACTTCTACAGCAATGAGTTTTAAGGTAAGACTCCCAGAAAGTCAATTAATTCCTCCATGAACTGAAAGATGGATAACGGGGACTGCTGAAGGCAGGCTGGGCCCAACAGGTAGATGGCTCATTCCAGAGAAGAATGAATACAGACTATATATTTGCTCTTTTTTCTGTAAAAATATGTAGTGGAAAAGGTTAAGGGTCTGATAAGAGAAAGGCCCAAGTTCTAATCCTTATGCCCAAACTTCTGCAAAACATTGCAGTGAAAATAATTCCTGCACAGATGTTTGTTATAAGAGCTCACTGATTTATTAAGGCGAAGGGCCTGGTATGTAGTAAGCTCAACAGTTGTTATGGTTGTGATGAGTGTTTGGATTTGGGCATGGCGTGCGCTGCTCTGAGGGTCCATTCTGGGGAAAAGGGAGTAGGGATTTTTATGACTCCTCAGAACTTACACCAGTGGATAAGAGTTACAGGGGGTCAGATACTGGAACGGGGGAAAGAAGGCTTTGTAAACAGTTAAAGCTGACTGATGGACGCCTGACAACAGTCACTTTCCTGTCACTGTAGATACTCAATTTAGGCGGCTACTTTTCAGGCATGAAAAAGGGGAGTTCAATATCAGCTCAGTATCAGAAGCTAAGCAACCTGTAGGATTCTGTGATTCCAAATAGCAAATATTAAGTCAAGTTTAGTGTAAACATAGCTAGCTCTTCTGCTTGAAGGTTTGCTATAGATTGAATTTTTGTGTGTATCTCTTATACACATAGTAATTTAATATATGCTACTATATTAATTAATACTTTTTAAACTAATAATAATAAAGGCAAGGAGATTTACCATTTACGAGGCACCTACTATTTGTCAGACATTATTCATTGTTATGCTTACATTTTTAATTTTATTTAGGCTGCTCAGAAGTCCAGTTCAGAAACAACTAGGCAGCCTTGACTGGAAAGAAATCTGGAGAAGAGGATGGACAGCTTCCTCTTTTTCTTTGAGATATTCACATATTAGATATTTTCATGGATATAAGTTAATAAGTTTTAACTTTTTATTCCTCCCAATATTAGCACGTGCTGTTTCAAGTGCAAAGTTCCCTTTAGCTGAATTAGTCTTGCTGGCTGTGAGTAAATTTTTAACATTTAAATTGAGAAAGATTTAAAAGTATTATCTCAGGATTCCAACCAGCCTCGAGTTTTCCAAGTTGAAAGGGGAGGTGTAGGGACGTGGTGACTTGTACTGAGGTCCAAGCTTCCCAAGTCCAAAGGCACAGAAAGCACTTTGTGCTGTATACTACTCTCTGTTTTCAACCAATCTGTCATTTTCCGGAGGAGAGAATGAACAATTAAAATTAAGGATATCCAGAAGTCATAATGTGAACTGGTAATTTTACTGTGCTCACCAAGATTCCTTTAAGAGATGAGAACCAATTAGACAAGGAGGCTAATTTCAATGGCATCTCTTTTAGCTGTCATGGCCTACTCTCTATGAATGTGAGAGTGCCAAAAGATGGAGCCTATGATATTTGCAGCTGGCCTCTGACTTGTGAACCTATGATCTTGATGCAGAATCAGGGATCTCCTGTGTCTGCCTCTGGAGACAATATTGTCACTCAAGTTCGTGGACCCATGATTCTGTGCTCTATTCCCCTCTTCCTCCCCCACCTCCCCGTACACACACCCAAAACAGACTATAGGCATGGGGGCCTGTATAAGTAGTCTAACTTCCTGCTTTGGTCTTTAGAATGATTATCTTTCCCTTAAATATTACCGAAAAAATGGCTTTTGATCTAGTCAACTGTTAATTTTTTTTCAGCTATGCTCTCTTCTAAGACAAGAATGCTAGGTAGACCTGCAGCAATGATTTAAGGACTATTACCTGAAATTAATAACTTATTGAAGATAGGACAAGATAACTTCAAATTACCTCAAATAAGAAATCGAAGGGAACTCGAAAAGCCTTACAGTATGGTGTTGAAAGCAATAAATATGGATTTGGAGATTTAAAGTTGTCTTCATCGGCCTACCACAAACTTTTTCTCTCTTATTCTCAATATTGTTTTAAATAATTTACATCAAGAAATTTTTAAGCCCCAGGATTATGTAAATGGATCATTGGGTGTCTAAGTAGTTTGTATAGTTTATTGCAGTGAAAAATTCAATTATTTTCCACCTAAATTCTCTATGGGTAATGAATATATTACAATGTCTTATACAATGTATTATCGGTGTCCACTGATGAAGAAATATATTTGCATATGAGTACGTATATATTTACATTGTATACTTAGTCTGGTAAACTCACTGTAATTACAATCTGTATTGAAATCATGTATAAGAAAATTAATGTTCCAATTAATTTCTTGTCTTCAAATTAAATAAATTCTGTACCTATAGCTTTGATCCAATTTAAAATTCAATACATTCAACAAATGGTTTTGATCAGGTACTATGTGCCTGTTAACAGTGCTGGTCACTTCCATAAATGTCATCTCATTTACTGACCTCAGCAGACTTTTGAAGAGGATGTTAGCACCCCCATTTTACAGATAAGGAAGTGGACGCTGCCTTAGTCAGTTTGGGCTGCTGTAACAAAATACTAAGTGGCCTATAAACAACAGAAATTTATGTCTCACAGTTTTGGAGGCTGGAAGTCCAAGATCAAGGCACCGTAATTCAGTGTCTGGTGAGAGCCCACTTTCTGGTGCATAGATGTCTGTCTTCTCAAGGTTTTTGCATGGCGGGGGCATCAAGGGAGCTCTCTGGGGGTCTCTTTTATAAGGACACTAATCTCGTTTATGAGGGCCCCACCTTCACAATCTGAGAACCTGCTAAAGGCCCCACCTCCAAATACGATCACATCGGGCATTACGATTTGACATATGAATTTGAGGAACACAAACATTTAGTCCATAACAGAGGCTTAGAGGGATAATATAATGGACCCAAGAAACACAGTTTTATATCTATAGACCTGGGACTCGAACTCAAATCCAGTGCCTCTGCCTAAGCCAAAGGATGCGGGAGCCCCGGAAGTGGATGAGTTTTGTGTAGACTCAATAAAATAATTCACTTAAAAATAGCTCCTGTTTCCCTGTGGGTGAATTACATAAACCACCAGGAAAAAAATAACTTGCTCCAAACTGGAACAACCAATCTATTTGTTGTGGAAATGAATATCTCAATGTTTTAGTACTGTCTCTTCACTGACTGGCAATAGAAGGCAGTGTGCTAGAAATAACACTTTCCTTTTCCATTGAATATTAAAGTTACCATGAGAAAAGTGTTTGCCACATTTTTGTGAGCTGAAAGCTGTTGTGGTAGAAAGAATCAGCACTTATTTTTTATCTGATGTTTTATACTTCTCATGATGCAGCCAACGCTATTGCATCGTTTGTTTAAAACATGAAGTGATTTATAAGCATATTAAATGAGAGATGCATAGATTGGTTTATATTCTTTCATTCAATCTAGAAAGAAAGAAAGAAGGGAACACAGCAGAACTTTCTTATAAATTTAGACAGCCACGGTGGATGGAGTTGAGGGGCAGTGTAGCGCAACGGGTTAAGAGTGTGTGCTCTGGAGCTGGAATACTGCGCTAAATCCCAGCTCTGTTATCTGCCATCTGTGTGACCCAGAGAAAGTTTTTAAAAAATTTCTGTGCCTCAGTTTCCTTATGTTTGAAAATTGAGAACTAATTAGCTTTGGTACTTCTTACAATATTTAAAACAGAATAGAATCTCTAAGGAAATCTACTGGAAAAGAAGAAATTCTGTTTTTTAATGGCTTAATGTCATTGTAGCCAGGGACTGGTTGTAGTCACTGAAAACTCTTGGAAGTTTACGCTTAGCTTTAAATACAGTCTCTCCCTGTCACTGAGCATATTTGGAAACATGAATTTCAAATTGCTTTCTCTTTAAATAGTAGTGTTACAATTGGCATGGACAACAGAATTTGTGAATTCCAGAGAAGAAGATCATTATATCCCCAGGCCCTAGTCCATAATAAATATTTGTTGTGTTAAGGAATCAGCCAAGCAATTTGATACATTTAGAAATGTCTGCATGACTTATCAAAGGTATGTTGTTTTAATAATTCATTTTTTTTGGTGAGGAAGACTGGCCGTGAGCTAACATCTGTTGCTGATCTTCCTCGTTTTGCTTTAGGAAGATTGTCACTGAGCTAATATTTGTGCCTCTCTTCCTCTATTTTATGTGGGACACTGCACAGCGAGGCTTGATGAGCCGTGCTAGGCATGCCTGGGATCTGAACCTGTGAACCCTGGGCGGCCGAAGTGGGGTGCGTGAACTTAACCATTATGCCCCCAGGCTGGCCCCCGTTCTATTATTTTTAAAAAGGGCAAAATGATGGTCTTTCGGAATTTGCGGAAATATTAAATTCTTTCCTTCTCAGGAAAGAAAATGAGATGGTTGAAAACAAAGTTAGGAGCTGAAGGTACAGGTCTCTGGTGCTGGCCTTGGGGCATTTTCAACAGTATATGCTACAAAAAGGGGTTTCTAAGCTGTGATAGACTCGGGGGCAAGCACTGGTAAATGAGATGATTTTAAGTGTAGACAGATGAGTATTTTTATAATAATGGCTATATATTTAGTAAGTATTTTAAAAATTCGACTAGCACATCATATAGATCTACCCTCTATTTGCACTTTGGATAAGAGCTCCCAGACTTTTCTTTGAGGAAATGCTGCTGCATCATTATTGTCAACCCTGGTGGGACTGACTTGGTGGGTCAGTCGAAGAGCGCCTTCCTTTGCTGACCAAGGTGAGAGGCAAGCACGTGCTGTTTCTGAACTTCCAATGGAGTGAGACACAGTTTTGTGTTCAGTTAGCGCTGTGACTGCAGGAGGATCCTAGGCGTCCCAGCTGCTCTTCCCCAGCGCCTGCCTCTTGGGCTGATCCTTCTATCCCAAGAATTATCCTGTATCCTTCCAATATACTCTTATTTTTTAATTCTGCAAAACTAAAGTTTTTACTAATTAAAAATCCTGTTTCACCTTAGGTGTCAAGGATATTATCGCTTCCGAAAAAATTAATGTTTTAACATAAAACATGAGTTGTTTTAAAGAAAAATGTAAATAAATAATTGTACAAACAATATGCAGATATAGCAAAAATGGTGAGGACTGGCAAATGGCTAAAGGTTGGAAAAACATCATTACAAATCTTAACATTAGCAACGAGTTTCCTGGTTACATTTAGAAATTAAAATAGGAATATTTTGAAAAGCCACCAAAAAGAGCATCCAGGATTTTATTATTGGGATGATCCTATTGATAAAAATATGTGGACTTGGAACAAATAATATGTGAATAATTATTAATGGTCTTAAAGATCTAGAGCAGATACATTTTGAAAGGGATTTGTATTATATCCTTTGTCAAAATCTGGCTGGTATTTAAAGAATTTAAAAACACTTATTGCTTATATCAGAGAATCCTGTTTTTCTTTTTCTATGTGAAGTATTTTATTTATTTTTGACCTTATTTTCCCCAATGAGTAAAACACTGAAAGTCTAAGTCTCTGTCAACCAAATCAGGAATCAGTGCTGTAGGTAAGTGAGTGAGTGAGTGAGTGTGTGTGTGTGTAAACGAGAACCGTGCATCTGAGTCCGGATGTTTCTTGTTAGCACTGTTGGTGATTTCAGTCCCGCTTCTTCTGGACACATTGTTATAATCCATGAGGTCCTTTGAGTCCCAACTCCAAGGAGCAAGTTATGCCTCCTTTATTGTCCCTCTCACCTTGAGGTTCTCTGAGTCCTGGTGTGGGACTGAAACACCTAGAAATGGAAGACTTCTATCCCACCAATGTTACCTTTTCATTTGATGCTTTTATTCTAAAAATATAATTTTAAAATTTTGGGATGAATGTTGGGCTAAGTAAAGCTTTTGACACCTGAAAATCTTTTTGGCAAGTATGTTTTCCCAGGAATCACTCTCGGAAATAGTGAGAAGACTTGCAGGTCGCTTATAATCCCCCAAAGAATCTATTCAAGGGAAAGAAAGGGTGAGATAGTGGCGCTTTCACTTTGAAATGACATAACACCAAACAATCGACTATGTTTCCAATATGACCTTTATTGAGCAAGTACTGCTGTGACATTTAACATCAATCAACGAAAGGCTGCAAACTGTGCATGTCAACGAGGTTCTCCCATGAACGAAAGTCCATTTTAAATGCACCAGTGAGGTAAACATAATTATTCATATATAGCTTTCTTTCTTAAGGCTACGAGAGTTCTGTGTTTCATTTATTATTTTTGGCTCAGTTGGTTCTTTGCATAATACATCTCAAGACATCCCCCCGAGTGCCCCCCTTCCAACAGCTTAGGAAATTGGCCAATTCCCCCAGTACACACAATATCATGCATTTGAATGCCCCAAAGCCTGAGGAGGGAGCACTCCGAGTTTGCATGCAGTCCCCTCATATTGCACAAAGTAAAATACAATGTCTGGAGCCCCCATGGGAGAACCCGTTCTGTTTTGAAGCTGTCAATCACATGCATTTTGAAATTGTCATATGGCTTAACCTTTTGCAATGGACTCAAATATTAGTCACCCTGGGTGACTTCCTTTACTATGGCGTGTGAAGTGACCTTCTCTACCTTTTTAGTAGACACTAGTTTCTCCTCAAAGGTCTCTTCATGCTCTTCGACCTTTTGAGTGACGGTTACAGATTTAGTGATGTATTTGGTAGCACCATCTACCCCCTCACTGGTGATTTTTTCTATCTTTTTGGTCACCACCACTTTTTCCTCGCTTCTATCACCCCCCTTCTTTTCATCCACTGGGCTCACGTCTAGCCCGTTGGTGACAACCCCTTTCTCCTCTTCTCCCCCACTGCCTTTTTCCTTAGTTTCCTGCTCTTCTTCCTTTCCTTCCACCTCCCCATTTATGGCTATGTCTTCCTTCTTGGATTCCTTTAAGGCTTCCTCCTCACGCCCTCCCTCTTCCACTTTCTCCTTCTCTTTCTCCTTCTCCTGCTGCTGTGGCTTTTCCTCCTCTTTGGCCTCTTTCTCCAAGCTCACCTTTGCGGATTTGGTGACCACCTCCTCCACGACTTCCTCCTTGACTGGGGATTCCGCCTTCTTCTTTTCTGGCACTTCTTTGGGCTTCTCCTCCTTTTTCTCTACCTTCTCTTCCTTGGGAGCTTCCTTTGCTTCTTCTTTCTTTTCTTCCACCACTTCCTCTTTCTGTTCACCTTTCCCGGCTCCAGCTTCTGCTTTTGGTTTCGCCTCTTCCACGGGCGATTTGGGCACTGGGGACTTGGCTTTCTCTGGCTTTTCCACTTTGGCTTCTGCCACGAGCTCCTCCTTGGGAGCCACTTCTTCACCCTTTTCCTCAGTTTTCTTTTCATCCTTAGCTTCAGCTTCCTCAACTTCACCTTCAGCCTCCGTTTCTCCTTCTTCCTGCTCGCCTTCCTCTTTCTCGCTGGAGCCTTCCTTCTCAGATCCTCCTTCTTCCGCTTGGTCTGATTTGGCGCCCTCCTCTTCTTCCTCCTCCTCTTCCTCTTGGCCTTCTTCTTCCTCCTTTTCTCCCTCTTCCTCTCCTTTAAGTTCAGGCGCAGCAGCTTTCTCGGGAGACTTTTTGGCAGCTACAACTTCTTCTGCTTCTTGTTCCTCTTCCTTTTCTTCTGCCTCTTCTCCCTTCTCTTCTTTCACGGAAACTGCCATTTCCTCTGCAATGGCTGTCAGGGCTTCTTCCATTTCTGATTTCTCATCTTCCACTTTGGTTTCTTCTATGATCTCCTCGACGAATTTGTGCTGGACCTTTAGCTTGGGAGCCTCTACCTTGGTTTTCTGAATCTTACTGGATATTGTGACTGAGGGCTGTCGGTGTGTATACAGCGGGCCAGTGATGCTTCCTGCAAATGTGCTAAATCTGGTCTCTTCACCCTCCAGAAGTTTCCTAAGGAGAGAAAGAAGACAAGACATAATTAAAATCTCATTGGGCCTTCTGAGCTTCGTTACCTTATGGGTAATGCAGTAGATACCTTTGACTAAATAGAGTCACAGAAATAAAAGATTCCGTCAAGCCAGTGGAATATGTGTTATCATTTCAGTGATATATTGTGTCACGTTCAGTGACAGAGACAGATTCTCATGGACCACCAGTCAGCCACCTGCAGTAACTCACCACACCCAATGTCCACCAGCCACACCCAGCCACCAAATCTCAGCTCTGCAGCGGTCCATTTGGTGCAACATGAATATGCTGAAAAGGTCCCTAGCAGCTAAAAACCCTCAGTGACCTTCTTGAGCATTTGGATTTTCAGGATATATACTAAATTTCTTTTAGCAAATATAATTTTCAAAAAATTTATAAAACTATTTAGCATATATCAGAATTTAGGCTATATCATAGCTAGGTGCTAATATGAGTGTATCAAGCTATAAATTGGGCTGCAATTTTAATCATAAAATGTCGATTTAATATAATTATTCAGCTTTCCTGAAAAGAGAGACAGCTCTGAGGGCAATTTATTCTTGTAATATTATAATAACCTTATTGGTAGTTAGAAAAACTGTTTAGCCAAGGATTTTCTCCTATGAACTTAATCAACAGCAAGGTGATATCAGTCAGTAGACCTATAAGCTCTTTTCTTCTCTCTCTCTCTGGCTGTGTATATGTAGATCCATAGACGTAAGTCTAAATAGCATAGAATACACATGTATGCATCTGTATCTCTTCTCAGCCAGATGATGGCAATAGAAAGCTGTAAGGGAGAAACAGAGAAATTGAATCTCCTGGAGTTTGTCCTTGACATTATAAAGTTGGAAAGCTGAAACCACTAGATGAAATATTAAAAACTAATATTCCGTTTTTCATCCAAACATGTGGAAAACCTTTTCTACTAAAATAAATTTAAGCATAAGCACCGAAATTAATCGATGCTCTCCCTCAAAACTTCATTGCAACTGTTTACTTTGAAAGCTGTATGAAAAGCGGTAAAACCACATTTACAATTCTCTAGAACAATTTCTTTTTAATTAGGAAAGAAAATCAGGCGCTGATTTAAGACTCCTGCAACCTGTCTGCTTTAACTTAAAAGAAGTGAGCGTTCTGCAACGCAGCTAGCTTTTCGGCCACATCTGCAGCGAGCACCGAACCTGTACGCAGCGATCTCGATGTCCAGAGCCATCTTGACGTTGAGGAGATCCTGGTATTCTCGCAAGTGACGAGCCATTTCCCACTTTGTGCCCCGAAGCTCATTTTCCAACTGCTGGATGGTGTCCTGAAACAGACACAGTCACAGGCTCACCCTTCTAAACAGCAGCTTTTTTCGCAAACCACTTGCTACCCTCTCCCTCTTCCTCCCCTCCCCAGACTCCCTCCAGCTCTGCAAACCTCGAGGATACCCAGCCCCTCTCCTCTTAAAAAAAAAAACTAAGGAATTCTCAAATAAACAAATAATCAGGATCAATAAGACAGTAAGACACTTCCGGGGCACATCGCGCACTGAGACCAGTGGATGTAGAACACATGTCAGCAGGAAACAAACATGCGCGGGGAAATCCCACGGCTGACCCGACTCTTCCCATCTGAACTTTGTGGGTCAAGGCCAATTTTGAGAATTCTTTCCATCACTGCCGGAAAAGTTTGAGAATACATGTCCTTCTGCACAAGCTATCCTGAAGTTGCTGCTTTATCAACTACGCGCATGTATACCTCCTACTTTAAACGTACAAGCGTGCAAAACAGAACTACCGAGGAAAACAAGCACATTTTGAAAAAGGTCAGGGCTCTCAGGAGCTCGGCATGGTGGGTGGGGGAGGGGTGTGGAAAGGCTGGGGAGGAGTGAGGCAGCTTTGCTCGTCTGACTCGGGGCGGCGTCGCGCGCGCGCGCGCACTGACCAGCGGCCGCCAGGGAGCGCGGCGGAGAGCGCGCCGGGACGCGTGCCTGAGCGTCGGGGGCGCGCGGCGCTGGCGCTGGCGCAGGCTGGCCGCGCAGCCGCGGTTCTTACCTGGTAGCTGCTGAGGTCGTGGTTGTGGCGCTCCTCGATGTCGCTGAGCTGCCGCTCCAGGGACTCCTTAGTGCCGCGCACTGACTCGAGCTCGATGCTCTTGGACTGCAGCTGGCGCCGGTACTCGGCGATCTCTTCCTTGGCGGAGCGGATGGCCTCCTTGTTTTGCTCGGCTGCTTCGGTGAGCTTGGCATAGCGGCACTTAAACCACTCTTCGGCCTGGTGCATATTCTGGTCGGAGTGGCACTCGAGCTGCGAGCGGATCTCCTTCAGCGCCGTCGAGATGTCTGTCTTCAGGTAGTCTTTGCGCTCCACTGTGATGTGTGACGCCTGGATCTGGGCCAGCAGGTCGGCCACCTCCTCCTCGTGATTGCTCCGCAGGAAGGCCACCTCATCCTGCAGCGACTGCACCTTCTTGTCCAGCTCCACCTTGACCAGCGACGCTTCCTCGATGTCTTTGCGCAGCGCGCGGATGGCCGCCTCGGTGTCGTCGCGCAGCCGTGCCTCTTCCTCAAAACGCTCCTTGAGCCGGTGGATGTCTTCCTCCAGGTGGTCCGAGTCTAGTTGTACCTGAGCCTTCTCGTGATTCACCAGCTCGAGTGTGGCGCGCAGCTCGCGGATCTCCTGGTCGTACGCGTCGCCCAGCTGGGCGTGCGAGGCCTGCTTCTGCCGCAGCGCCTGGATCTCCGCCTCGATCTCCTTGTTCTGCTGCTCCAGGTAGTGCACCTTCTCGATGTAGCCCGCGAAGCGGTCGTTCAGCCCCTGCAGCTGCTCCTTTTCGTTGGAACGGGAGAGCTTGTAGTCACCGCCTGGCCCGGAGCCGCCGTTGAGCAGGGACGAGGACTGGCTGAAGTCGAGGCTGCTCTCAGCGGAGCTGAGCATGGCCGAACTGTAGGCGAGGCGCGGGCCAAGCGCGCTGCGCTTGTAGGAGGAGGACACGGTGCTGGGTGAGCCGCGGGACCACGACTGAGAGCGGAAGCCGCTGGACGGGGTGGCACTAACGCGGCTGAAGCTCGAGCGGGTGTCGGTTACCCGCCGGTAGGCGGACGGGTTGCCCAGCGAGTCCAACGTGTAGCTCATCTTGGCGGCTTTGAGGCGTGTGGCTGTCACAGCGTTCTGCTGGCCTCTCCGCAGCCCATTTATAGCCGCGGCGGCTGGTCCCGGGCCAGGGCCCCGCCCCGTGGAGGCGGCGGCCGAGGAGGCGGGGATTGCGGGCACCGGGCCGGGAGGATGGGGTGGGGGGTGGGGGGTAAAGACAGCCTACAGTGATTCAGCGCCCGCTCCACGTGGGCCCACGCTGCATCGGACCCCGGACTTTGCAGCCCTGGCCCCGGCCCCTCCCCCAGCTCTCCTTTCGGTCCCAGACCACTTGTCGCCCCTCAAGTCCCCTCTCTCCATTTCTCTTCATCTTCCGATTGCATTTACACCTTCGGTGCGAGTATTCACCCAACGCCCTTTCTTTGTTTAGTAGCTCTCCCGACCCCCTGGCCCTCTTGTCCTTTTTTTCTTTTTTTAGCCCTCTGAGCTCTTGTCCTCATGGCTTTCTCTTCTTTTGCTCTTTCTCCATTACTTTTTTCTTTACCCATCTTCTGTGAGTAATCACTTCCTCCTCTTTTTGGCATCTCTTCACCCTCCCTATTTAAGACTTTAGTCCCACTCACTCTGCCCTTCTCTCTGAGCCCCTTCCTCCCGACCTTTTTCTCCCGGCCTTTTCTTCTCCCTGCTCCCCTCCCCCTATATTCCTCCCTTCCCCCATCCTCATCTTCATCTCCCCTTGCCTCCCTCCCCTTCCCCCACTCCTTGTCTTAAAGCAGCCCGAGTTGAGCGCAGAGGAGTTGGGCCTAGAAGAAAAAACCAAAAAGACTTTGAGCAACGGTCGGCCTGAAGGCTTCGGGAAGGGTACAAAGAGGATGGGCCGGGGTAGTTATTTGTATTAAAAGTGGGATATGGCGCTACATTCTACTTAACGTTTGGGGGACGTCCGCAGCTTCCGCAGGGGCAGAAGGTAAGGCGCTTGTGCTTGCTATGGCGCCGGCAGCACCAAGGACAGCGCCCAGGCCGGCGAGCCTGGAGCGTCAGCTGCCCCCGGGCTTCTCACCCAGCATTGCCTGTCAGGTTGGCGGGGGTTTCCTTCCCCCTCTTGTCTCTGAGTAAATGCAGTTAAAGCCTGTTTGTAGTGACTCTCTTTGCAGGAGCCAAGCGGGAATCGCACGCTAAGATTTCTCTGCAATGCGGGGTTGGCACAATGGACAGATTGCAGATTTTGCAAACAACTAAAATTCATTGAAGTTAGGTAACAAATAATATACTTGTAGCTTAGTTTGAGTTTTCTAACATATGATGGGTGCAGGAAATCAAGACATACAGGACCTGAAATTTGAAGGTCAAATATTCCTTGAAGAGGGGAATTTGAAATCTGCTAAGATGAAAAGTCCAGGGAAAAATAGTTTATGATAAGTTTGAACACAAACAGTTGCCTTGTCATCTTTCTGTACAGTACTCCCTGTATGCAGCTGCGATGATTGAAAAGCATGTAAATTAATTTAAAATTAATTTAAAAGTTGCCAACCAGATTCACTACAACCTTGAATAAAACCAGCTATTTTTTCCTCCATTTAAAATGTAATTTCCCCATTTGGATTTTAATGATTGATTTGGAATAGATTTTCCATATCTTTAAACATGTTTACTTAAACAAGGAATCTACACAGACTTCTTGCTGTCTGGTGCACTGCTAGCTGTTAAAATGTCCCTCTTTTTTGCATAGTGCGTTGGGGGAAATTCAGGGTAAAAAAGTTCAGAATACTGCGTGACAAAGTGAAGAGCAGAAAGCAGGACTAATGACCATGTTTTCTGGGGCCACAGGCACAGTGAATGCACGTGAAATGCTTGCTATGCTGAGAAGAAACCACTGCTTGTGAAAAGTAGAGACCCTAAACTTATATATTTTCACAGCATGCTTTCTCTAGTCCTTGTCTGATTAAATGACAAGGTCATATCAGTCAGTAAGTAATCAGAAAAGGCCTGGGTTTCTAGAGATTTTCATTCTTATAAGGTCTCTTGGCCCATTTGTGTTTTAAAATAGAAGGGGTTAAGTTAGGGAGTTACTTTTGGTTCGTTACTGTGCAACTGCAGCATTGCAGGCTGTGTTGGGGGAGGATGTTCTAGTTTGCTGAGTGATGGGTTGTCTCTCAGGCAAGGAGAGCCCCTGTCTCCAGCTGCTGGGAGAGACAGGTGATAGAGTGAGGGGACTGACTTGGGAATACTGTAAAAACAGGATTTTCTGGTTTCGGATGGATAAATGAAAGAAAAGAGAAAGAAAATTCTCTGCCCTTCTGTAAAGTCCTGCCAGTCTCCAGACTGGACTCGGCAAGACGTCCTCTGCTAGGACGGAATGTGAATTATGTAGTAATTATGCCTTAGTTACTTATTGCTTCCTGCTTTTGTTAAAAGATATAAAAGCTCTTGGCAGTTTCACCCTGCATACAACATTGAAAACACTTTCTGCAATGAGAGCGAATGGTTAATGGGCAGGCTGCCGCTGTTAGTTTTCTACAGGGCTTTGAAAATGAGATGACTCTGCAGAGAGACATTTTCGAGGAAACACATGTCTAACTTCATAATTAACCTGTTTTGCCTCGTATCTAAACTAGCTCAGAAATTGTTAAGCTTCCAGCTGGTTACAGAAGGAGGAAAGCATTGCGTACAAACAAAATAACGGCCAATTACTCAGGCCAAATCTAATTAGTGCCTGTAGCTTAAATCTGTAACTTCAATGTCACATGAAGTATTGTTCGGTGTGGCTACAGCAGGATAACCCAGAGAATTACAACACTTGTCTTATTAAGGAAAAAAGGTTCCTATGACTTGAAAATGATTGATCTGGTTCCACATTTAGCAGAATGTTTTATTTTATATTAGAATTTTCACTTTAATCGCTCTTTCTGAAGGTGACTTGAAGGTTATGCTTGTCAGGGAATTTAGTATAAAAACTTTTAAAATAAGAGCTATGGCATTCATTTCTCTCTCTTTGTCTCATACTTTTGGAGAACATTTACCACACTAATATTTTTCATAGAAAGAAATGTAAGGTTTTGCATTTTTTACCCTAATGACATGACGGCTACGGAATCTTCTGAAAATGTTAACAAGAGAGAAAATAAGCATGAGGATTTATCTGAATTTACAACACTGTTGAGTTTGGCTATGATACTTTTATAATTTATTCCAAATAGGGAAGTTACACATAACATTTAGATGTAAGATATTTTTAATGAAATTCTCTCTGGATTGTTGTACCATAAGCTGCAGTGTGTTTTGAATCACTTCATAGGGGAATACAGAGCATGCATGTGTTCCTTCGGTGGGTAAAGTTCAAGATTAACTTTGTAGTTGAGATAGCGATTTCGAGGTCTTATCTAGTGATAATGGAGAAAATATCCTTTGCATAAGAGGTTTATTCACTGGGTCAAAAAATAAGGTTAGAAAGATAAGGAGTTGGGCATTTTCTTTCTTCTTTCCGTATTTCCTTACATTTTAAAGAACACTTTTTTGATGCACAAAGATGTAAGGAGGATGGGATGTGGGAACCAGGCAGCAAGCAAGATGCTCCGGATGGAAGACACTGCTGTCAAGTTGGTAGGCTGAATCTGTCTAAGATTAGATGATCTGTCCTTTCTCCCAACGTGCTGTCATGACTTGAACCTGATCCTTTTGCTTGGGATCTTATTCTAGAACTCATGATGAATGATTATTTATAAATTGTCCTTTGCTAATTATTTAAGAGGTTATTGTTGTAGAAAGCTAGGGACTAGTGCCCTGGACTGGGAACATAAAGAAAATGAAAACTGTAATACTTATTTCTACATGAGCCTTGGGAAGTCAAACTTTGAAAGCAGCTTTGACTTTTGGTCTTTTTGATTTCGGATCTTGAAAGCAAAAAAAAATATCTTCGGGGAGAAAGGCTGTTTCTTGTCAGGAAAATTGGGACGTACGTGTCCCTGTTGTCTTTAATCAAAACAAGTCCACCTGAACCACAGTGTCCTTTTTCTAACACTAAGCTCTGAAATGGTGTTTATTTCCCTTGCCAAATATTTCTGTTCATTGAATATTGCCTTATATTTCTGCCAATGGCTTTTTATGAAAAGTTAATTGAAGTATTTAAAAAATTAAAAACGTTTCATATCCTTACATTGTTCCAAATATAAACTTAATCAGTTCTGTATCTGAAATGTTCATGTTTAATGAGGGAAAGATTTAGCTTCGGCTTTAACATAGCTTGCTGAGTTTTTGCTGTGTAATGCCGTCACCCCACCACTGGAATCAGTTCTGTGAAAGCCAGAGGAGGAGGACTTAGAATTTTCAAAAAGTATTTAAGATAGCCTTGCTAAAAGTGATTCTAAAAATAAAGTTCAGTAGATGCATAATAAAACAGTACTGCTGTATTCATTTTCAGCATGTTTTTAATTGGACACATTGGCTTTATCTGTTAAGTGGCAGAACTTGATGATATGCACTTGAATTTTTAAAACACTGCATTGCACATAACTTTGCACCAGTGCAGCCATGTAATATTTATAGCATATTTTATCCCAAGCTTACCAAAGTCTGACTTAAGAAGAAACATAATTCTTTTATTAGAAACTCTTAGTTAAAATGAGCTTTGTAAAATTAGAGCAGATCAATGATCTATTATCTTTGGACCAAATTTCTGAAGAGAGCTAAACTCGGAAACATAAAACAGAGTCAGAAAGAAGCACCACCTAATTTAAACTCTCACTGCCCCACGACTGGGTTCTTTCTTGACAATCTCAGTGATTCTCAAAAATGGTATTCTTTCATAATCCTCATAAAATCGGCTCGTTAGCATGGCTATCTCTTTTCACTTAGGTTGCCAAGAACATCATATATTTTAGACATTTTGCTCACGTTTTTCATTAAAATTAGCATGTACTTAGTGTAGAAATTTATGAAATGCAGCTAAACAATAATTTAAGCATTTTCTTCTAGCTTTTTCTCTGTGATGTAAATATAAATGAAATCTTTCTGTTTATGTAATTCTCTGCCCTGCTTTGTAAAATAAATATATCTGAATATGTAATTTGCTATGCTAGAGGAAGGAAATCGGTACTGTATGCCAGGAGACCTGGGTTCTAGCCAAATATTTGACTTTCATTTTCCTCTTTAAAAAATTTTTTCAGGGCCCTTTAGATCAAGAATGATAAAATAAAAATAACAATTAAAATATGATAATAATGATAATGGGTCAGGAAAAGTCTAACTGTGTCTGAGCATTAATTTCTGTCTCTCTGTCTTTCTTTCTGTTTGCCTCTCTCTCTGCTTGTTTATTGAGAGGAGTGTCATTGTGACGTTGAAGGCGGTGATGTGGCAGTCAGAAGTGGTGACCTGTAATCTGGCCTAGTGTAATCAATACTGTGTTCCTTTACACTTAAATGGTACCCTGAATCCCAAAGCCATCATCATCATCATCATCATCACCATCATCAGACTTTACATGTGAATAACGCTTTATATAAAAGAAGCAAAACAAAACAAAACTATGTTGTCTCATGTAGCATGACCAATAGGGGTAGACACTAGGGGTAGAACACAAATTATTGTTCCCATTTTACAGTTGGTGAAACTCGTTCAGAGATTTGTCTAAGGCCACACGTCTGGTAAGTCGTGGAGCCATGAGCAGAACTCAGATCTTCTAATACTAGCGCTAACATTAAAAAAATTCCTTTACTGGGGCATCAAATCCAGTCTCCATCAGAAAGAAAAAATAAAATAAAAGCAGGCAGATATTAGTAATATCAATAACAATAACTGGTACTCGTTAACTGCTTAATGGGTGTCAAGAGTTTACTGGATTATCTCATTTAACTATCACAACTACCCTTTGAGGTGACACTATTATTATCCCCATTTTGTAGATAAAGCAATTGCATATGCAAGCACAGAGAGGTTAAGTACCACACACAGCTAGGAAATGGTGGAGTTGAGATATGAATCTAGGAATATCGGACTCTGGAGGGAGGAAGACCCTCACCCCATGTAATGCCACCTGGAAGGCTGTGCAGTTCATCTTCAAAACCTCATTTAAAAGCTAATTGTTTAACTGTTAGGTCATGTTAAAAACATCCAGGACATAATCTATGCATTCTTCTGCTGCCTTTTTTCTATTTATATAAAAATAAAACATTTTAATATTTCCTCAGGTGAACATTATTTCTTGGTTTGTAACTTTATTAAAGATGTTAAAAGTGAAAACTTTGAATTACTTGTCTTTGTTATTTTTTTATTCTAAATTAATTTTCTCTGTAGTTTGAAGGACATCTAACTCATTCATTCTGGTCCGTGATTTGTAGATAACATCCCTAATCATTTATCTATTATTTTATCTAGTATCTATCATTCATTTTTACATGCACTTTTGGTTTAGTTTTTAGGAGATTTTAATCTGTACTACACATTAATTTATTGTCATATAATTCATTTACTGATATAGCTATATGTTTACATACACTTAAAAAAATCTTTTAATCAGTATGTATTCACAATTTTTTTGTAGATGTCAAACTCTTTAAACTAAATCTACTTTTGAGAGATCCAGTAATAGCCATTTGAATCTTGGCATAAGAAATAGTTTGGCCTGCAGTCTTCATCAGGGAAGGTTTACAATGAGACCACTGGCAAGGAAGCAGCTTTTAAAATCTATTAAAAGAGTAAAGAGACAGCCATGAATAATTTTAAGTGAATCTCTTGATCATCTATTTTATATACTAAAATCAGGGTTATGTGACTGTATTTATACAGGTTGCCTGGAGACAAGTCAGCCTTAATCCATTTTTGTTATTTATGGGATGTAGTGCTCTGACTCACCCTTATTTTCATTTGTATAAATCTGCTTTGGCTTCTGCTTTGTCACATAGGGTCAAGGAAGAGAATTGTTTCTCATTTTTCCTGAACAAAACTTGACCTTGAAAAGAAATAACATGTATCCTGTATTAGTCACAGTAGCAATCGGGATTTGGATTACATAAAATTATTAGGAACTGAATGCCTAATGATCAAAGTTCTTTCTTAGGCACCGTGACTCATTTAATACAATTTGCTGTGTTTTCTCCTGCCTTCTGTTAGTCTACATGGTCCTTTTCTTCTGCCATGTTCAATAGACCTTGGACATTTGATGCCTCCTTGGAAGCTCATAAGAGTGGCACTTCTGTGCCTTCTTGAACAAGGGGCATGTTCATGTCATGAGGTGTTTATTGAAGATTCCACATCACATTAATGAGAACCTCCTGCTTTTGAGTCGCCAGTCTCGTTTGTACTCGCATGACCTGATCCTAGGAAACTTCCACTTCTCCAAATCCTGTCTGTGTTTTCCAGGTACAAATCATTCCTCTCAGTTCTGAAGCTCAGTGTTTGTGGTCTACTTGGGTACTACAACCTGCTGGACATTAAAATAACATCTCAACACTCTGGTTAAACTTAAAATTCTAAGTGGCAGATACCAAGTCTTAGACACATTTGTGTGGCCCACAGTGTTTTCTAGATAGTGAGTGCCCAGTCAATATTTGTTGCATGAATGAGTAAATAAAGTTCTACCTTTTTCCCTAAAACTTTCTTTCAACACTAGTCTCTTCAATATCAGGCACTGTGGTGAACACTGAGGAATTACATGAAAGACAGAATCCTAGCTTGGATGAACACAGGAGGATTCAGGAAGGTAAAGTTACCATGGGGGAACACGGGGCTGCTGTCTCTAGCAATGCTAGAGATAAACAAAGTGTCACAGGAACGTGGAGGGTGAGCAACTCAACCAACTGGTGATAAGGGTAGAAGAGCCTCAGGGAGAGCTTTCTGGAGGAGGTGATGCCTTAGAAGAGTTTTGAGGAATGGTAGGAAGTGCCTAGGTCTGGAAGGGGGAAAAGCAACAAAAGTCATCGAGGTGAGGGCAAGCATAGTGTCCTCAAAGGATGACGGGTGACTAGGATGAGGGGTGCATGTAGCCCAGCTGGAGAGGAGAGTATGTAGCCCAGGATGGAGAATATGGAGTCATACAGCACAGGCTGGAGAAAGAAGGACACACAGTCTAGGCTGGAGAGAGGGAAACGTGTAGCCCGGGATAGAAAGAGGGCATATCCAAGGTTGACAAGATAGGGGACACGTAGCCCAGGCTGGAGGTGGAAGCAGAGGAGAGACCATGAAATGTTTCCTATGTCAAGACAGGCCCTTTGAATCCATCTTACAGCTATTAGGAGCAGCGAAGCATTTAAAGAACATTTTAGAAAAATCATATTGAGTGAAGGGAGCAGAATATTTGGAGGGTGAAAGGGATTGGAAGCAGGGAAATTAGTTTGAAGATTAGGCGATGAGCTTAGAGGAAGGTGTAAATTCAGAAAGGTGGATGAGGAAAGGCAGGGACTTCAATAGAAAGGACGGGATTTGGAGAAACAGGTGGATGTTGATGTAATCCCCTGTATTTGTTCCCAATGGCTGCTATGACAAATTGCCACAAACTTGGTGGCTGAAAAGAATACAAATTTATAGTTTTACAGTTCTGAAGGTCAGAAGTCTAAAATCAGTCTCATTGGACTAAAATCAAGAGGTTGACCAGGCCATGTTCCTTCTGGGATAGATATGAGGGAAGCTATTTCCTTGCCTTTTCCACCTTCTAGAGGCTGTCTGCACTGCTTGGCACACGGCCCCTTCCTCTATTTTCAAAGCCAGCAACACACACCTGCTCTCCTCTCTGGCCTCTGCTCCATCTCACATTTCCTCCTCCTCATATTCTCACCCTCCTGAAGTCTTCTTACAAGACTTTGTGATTACATTGCCACCCTCCCCGACCTGCCCCCCACCTTCCAAGATAATCTCTCCATTTTAGGACCTGTGTTAATTTGCCTGGGCTGTCAAAACAAAGACCACAGACTGGGTAGCTTAAACAGCAGACATTTATTTTCTTGTGGCCCTAGAGCTTAGGAGTCTGAGATCAAGGTGTTGGCAGGCTTGGTTTCTTTGGAGTCTCTCTCCTTGGTGTGTAGATGCCACCTTCTCCGGGTGTCCTCACATGGTCTTCCCTCTGTGTGTGCACATGTCTGGTGTCTGATGTCTCTCTTCAGTGTCCTCATCTTCTCCTCCTATAAGGACACCAGTCATATTGGGTTAGGGCCCACCCTAACACCTCCATTTAACTTAATTACAAATTTAAAGCCCCCATCTCCAAATGCAGTCATATTCTGAGGTACTGGGGGCTAGGGCTTTAACATAGGAATTTTGGAGGGGCAAAACTCAGTCCATAACAGGATCCTTAAGTTCATCACATCTGCAAGATCTCTTTTGCCGTGCAAAGTAACAGTCACAGGTGAGAGGAGCAAGATGTGGCCGTTTCTGGTGAGGGGCCAGTCTAACACAACCCCCACAACATAAAGCATGGGAGGGGAAGCACATTTAGGGGTTAGGGGAAGCTGGACTACACTGTACACGCTGAATCCGGGGTGTTTGCGAGGCAACCAAGTGGAGAAGGTGGTTGAATTTCCTTGTCTGGTAGGGAAGGCCCTACTCCCGCTCTATAGGACAAACAGCCCACGCCAAGTCTCATTTTCCTCATTTGTAAAACAGCAATAATAACGGTACCTACTTTGTAATGTGATTTTGAGGATCACATGAAATAGTGTATGTAAAGCGCTTGGTGCCTTTGACAGTTCTCAGTAAATGACAGTTGCTGCTACCATCATTATGACAGTGACTAACCTTACCTCCAGAATGCCTGGCGCAGCGCGGGCATGAGATAGTGCTCCCCGTGTACTAGGAAAGGTTTGAGATGAGTATGGCACATAACCCCTCCAGGAAGAGCGCAAAGACTTGTCGGAGAGACAAGGATTTGCCCTGGGTAAGAGAAGGAAATTGATGTGCTTTAGCTCACCAGGTTAGGCAGTAAAAAAGAACGAAGATGATCACAAACCTCTTCAGTCAGAATGTTGTTGAGTGCTTGATTTCAGGCAAATAGTTCAATGTCTAGATAACACACATGTTTTTCCCAAATGAACAAGTATGTGAATGTATTCAACAGGACACCCCTCTTCTTTCCCCCCGTGAAAGTTTCTTGCATACAAACACAACGAGAAAGAGAAAGTTGCCTGGTTGGGGGTAACAAGTGATGGATGATAGAGGGCAGACTGCTTCCACTTTGTTTTATTTTTGGTTTCCATTCCCTCTCTTGTTACCAGTTTTAGGAGCTACCTGTTGACTTATAATGAACTTTAGCTTTATGAATGTGCATTCTGCCTTGAATACAGATCAAATCTTTTATCTCAGAGCCACCGATGATGTATCTGGCAAAGCACCAATCAGAAGTTGCATCGGTTTAGATACAGGAGAGGAAGCCTCTTTATGGGATGAGGTAGTCTAGCCTGGTACTTACCTACAAAACCTAGTGAATCTGGATCCCTGAGTTCAAATCTTACTATCACCAATTCCTAGCCGTGTGAATTTAGACACAGCCACCAGTTCGTTCCAGTCATCAGTTTCATCATCTGTAGTATGGGAGGGGTGACGTTAGTATCCTCTCTTAGAGTGGTCCTAGTATTCAATAAATGGTAGCTACCATTAGATTAGCCCTTTCTCCATATTTAGGCTTTAACAACTTAGCAAGTATTTTGAGCTCCTGTTGTATATTGAGCACATTTCCTAAACATCTTACTTAATATTCACATCAGCCAAGTGAGATGATATTATACGTTTCTTTTTTTTAAAATAAGACACTGGGACACAGAGAACTGGGGTCCCTGGCTGAGGTCTTTCAGGTGTGAAAGGGTTCCGTCTCAAGTCTGGTGCTCTTTTCACCATAATACAATATTGGATATAATCAATGAATCTTTTTCAATAACCCTAAATCCTAATTTCCTTGCTAATATAACACTTGGATTCTTATCCATTTTATGTGTTTAGGTTTATGCCTCTCAAAATCTTTTATTTATAGGCAGATGCTATCAATAGGTGAGAATCAGATAAAACTTATAAATACATTTGAGCAAAAATAATGTGGGGGTAAAAACAGTTATTTATCACAGTGTGCTTCATATTAAAATATTTCACAGACAGCTTATTATTTTCTTGGCAAACTGCTAAGGCTCCAGAAAAGGATTAGAAAGTCCTCTTTCTCAATGTCATTTATCTAAAATATTAATTGTCAGAACACTCAAAAACCTCCTGTGCTTGCCAGAGCTTTTTTTTTTAAATTTTTATAATCAGAAAAAAATACTGTAATGTGCATATCTAAATGCAGATTGCCTCCTATTTAATTACATTATGGGTGTAAATTACCCCCAATGCCAAACATTTCTGCCCTGGATTCCAGAACTCTGTGCTGCAATTACATCTTCCGGTGCTCCTTGAAATTTTACAGTGGCAACAAATGTATAACAGCAATAATTATGAAAACCGCTTGCAATGTGGAGCTTAATTTAAAATCTAGATCCATGATTCTATATTTGAAATGTAATATTCAACCCTGTCAAACTTTCATCAACATCTAAATCTAAACGATTCTTCTGTTCACAACCTCAAAATAAGAAGTGACAAAGTTGTCACATGCAAAGACTAAGACTCTGGGAATCAGTGACAGGATAGCAATAACCGGTCAGGTGACCTTGGACTTCCCATGGCTTTAGTTTGCTCATCTGTCAAATGGGGATAATATCTAATCTACCTAAAAGAGACTGCTTTTTCAAAGGATAAATGAGATCTCGCGTAAGTTAGGTGAAAAGGCTAAGCTGATGTAATAAGAGACGCAATATGAGAGTGACTAAAAGAATGAAGAAGTTTATTCCTCTTTTCTGTACTGATCCTGGAGGGTAGGTGGCCTGCTCTGCTCCACATAGTCATTTTGGGGGGGTTCTAGGTTCTTTGCAAATTGTTTCTTTGCTAAAGCAATGTCCTCATGTGCATGGTCGGAAATGAATTTCAGGCAAATCCACGTTCTAACTCACAGGGCCAGGAAAAGTGATAGGCTCGTTTCAAGCCCAGGCCTGGAAGAGGCACATGTCACTTCTTATGGGCCACTGATAGGAAGAAAGTCACACGGATCAAGCAGCTGCCAGGGTTGCCGGCCAGCGCAGTCTCTGGCTAGGTAGCCACAGGCCTGGCTACACCTTGGTAGAAGAAGGAGAGAATAAATTTTGGTGGATAAATAACAACCTCTGCTACAGACATGACTGTTACTGTGCTCCAAGGTGAATGTAAATAAATGTTATTTGGATTTTCTTCTATGAGCCAGCTCTGTACACGTCATGTTTTATTATCTCAATAGATCCACCGGGTAGATACCACTATCCCATGTAAGAAAATAGAGCCTCGAAGATGCTTTGCAGTTTAGCCAAGTTCAAAGGGCTCATAGTGGCGGATCTAGGATTGGAAATGTCAATGCAAAGTGCTGTCCACCACATGAGGGTTCCAAAAGTGAGATTTTAATGAATTGGGTGGGCCAGAGGGAATCATGCTTAGAATTCTCATATTATGGCTTTCTGTTCTTCCGGAACGTTTCATCCATGACTCAGCTCCTACTCAAATCCTGTCTGCTGGACCACGACTCCATTTCTTTCTCCTCGTGAAAACTTTACTGCCTCCTCTCTCCTCTTCTTTAGGTTCTCCCAGCACTGCAGTTGGCATCACAGGATTTAGTGATTATCCTGGCTCCTATTGTTTCATATCGAATAAATCTTATTCTTCCAGTAGGGCTTTCAGCTCATTAAAGGCAAAGACTTCTCATTAATCTAGCTTTACCCTCCTCGCTCCCTCCCCCACCTCCTGCCAGCGCATAGAACAATAGCAAGTAACAGTAAGTGCTTTGTAAATAGACAAATTGAATTAAAAGAAATAAAAGAGAGATTCAGGGTTATGATTGCCTAGACTCAAAGGAAATAGTGTTTTGACCTTTGTCTTTTCCTTGCCCTTTGGTTGGAAATTTGGTTAGGTTTGCTTAAATGTAGATTTTTGTCTTCTTAATGTTTTGGTCGTTCACTTGGGAACTCCTTCCTAAAGCCAAGAGTATAGGTCAAGGAAAATCTAAACTGAGTTGGCAAGAGCCAGGAATTGTGGCCATATCAGGTGTCTGGTTTGTCCTAATGGCAACTGGCAGAACTCCTGGCTCCCCTCCATATTTCTGCTTATCTCCCATATTTATGAAGATGACATACAGCCACATCACCTGTATACATTTTAGCTGGGAACAATGACAGGGATGGTTATGCATTTCAGCATTTTATATACATAGTCAATGGCCAATTAATGTTTGGTGATCAGGTGGTCAACTGGAAAGTGAAGGGAGAAAAAAATGAGATTTTTTTCCCCACTGATCTCCTCTATTCAATATGTAGAAAACAGTCAGTTTTGACCTTTTGGATCCCAAAGGAAAATCCTTACCTTGAGGTGCTGTATATACCACATGCTGGGCACTACAGGCCCTCATCAATTTCATCGATTGCCCCTTCCATCTTTCTTGCTGCTGAGCTTCAGTTAAAGTCATGCATTGTATCTCCTTTAAGTGGATTTGCACGGAGGAGGAGAAGGGGAGGAAAAGCCCTCTGGTGACTTGATGATACTTGTTGGGGACAGGTGCTGGGAGCTGGAAGCTCTGTTTTCAGAGGAGGTCTAAGAGGGGAGGCCTTCCAAGCTAGTGTTTTTTCCAAGGAATCTGCTCCATTCCTGGGTGGCAAGGACACTTGTGATGGGTCCAAGCATGCATTATCTCTGAAATCAAAGTGCAGTGTTCACTATCTTAACTTGGGCTCCTTCTTGGCTTCTAACTCAGTTATTTAAAAAAAAGTGTGTGGGTTCTTGTTAGACAGGTAGTAAAAATAGCAACTGTGTCACATGTCATTTTTTAAATTAAGCATTTATATCACATTTTATATTTCTAAAGAGATTTGGAAGCCCTCAGACTCATTGTCAGTGACAATGATTTTGTGAGCCACATATGTAAAAGTATTTTAACCCCAACTTGGAAGAGTGAGGTAGGGAATAATTAAACAGTATTTTGAAGTGTTAGTGAGCGGGGATTGGAATTCATTCCTGGGCTCTCCTTTTTCATTAGCCACTGATTTGTAGTGATCCCATTGATGGAACTAAATGGTAGAGGCTGAACTTGAAAAGTTCTTTGAGAGATTAATTGAATCTGGGCATAAGTGCAACAAAATGATCTTAGGTAGATGGAAATTAGCTTTCTCTAAAAAAACCCTACCAAGAGGAGAGTCCACATCTGAGTTAAAATGAAGCATTTTCTTAAGTGGATGAATAAAAGGCTACTAAAAATGCAAGAGAATCTCTTGGGGTCATGCTAAATACCTCATTAAAAATCGCGGTGTAGAGAAGTCCAGAAATACTGATGCCTTTCTCCCTGGAATCTAATGAAAGGTCCAGAAACACGATGAGTTATTTGTTATTTATCCCATTCTTTTCCACGCAGTTTATCATAATAATTCTTTCATAAGGGAATCATTTCCTTTAGTGTGCTGTTCCTCCTGTTCCACTGTTTGTAATTGTTCACCATGTTCTGAGATAACCAGTAGTTCTCATAATTAAAAATGTCCTCAATTCTTCTAGTGCCCTAGACTCTTTCTTTACCTGGTACTGATTAGGTCACTGGAATAAAGAAAAATCATCCTCTCAATCCATGGTTATTGGTAATTTGAGCCACATTGTTACTCAAATAATTTCTTAAATGATTTTTATCTTAAATGATTTCATCTTCATAAACTGCCTCACAGAGATGTGTTCATTCATTCATTCACACATTCATTTGTTCAACTAGTCAGTTATCATTCATTCGGGTCCTACTATGATTAAAGTGTTAGGCTAGGAGCTGGGGGCCTTTCCCACAGGCCTCAGGGTGCAGAACTAGAGATAGTCCAGCATAGATCTGAAAATTGTCAGATGATCGATGAGGCTTGCCTCAGAATGTAAAAGCAGCTAAATATAGAACCCTCCTACAGCTCAAAGCAACTGTTATCCCATTTCCACTCACAAGGTGCCAGACACCGTGGTCTTCTTTGGAAAATCAGAAACAAATAAGACCAGGCCTGTGTTCTGGAGAAACCACTGTGGAGACAGACATCAGAGTAATGGCCACTGGAGCACTCTGTAGCCGGGAGCAATCGTATAGGAAGGTCACTTGTACTATGTACATTATGTACATTAGTTTTAATCCTCTAAACGACACTATAGGGTTTGCATTGTTCTCATTTTATAGATTAGAAAACTGAGGTTCCAAGAAGTTCATTGCAGCTGGTAAACCAAAGAGCTGGAATTGGAACACATGTTCTTTTCAGAACAGACAGTTTTTCATGCTGATTCCTCAGGTCACACCAGTCTGGATAGTACTATAGAATTAGTACAGCAGAAATAAAATAGAGATGCTATTTTCCTGGTGCCTTCCTATATGGTTGGAACGTTGGCCCCTTTCTAAGTCCTTCTGTCTGGGTCAAATGATGTCATCAAATGTGGGAGTGGGTGTGACTGGGGAGAGGTGGACATGAGGGTGGGCTGGGAAGAAGTGTATGGGGATTTCACCTGGTTTGTGAATTGCTACCTACACTTGTTCATTTATCAGAAAACGTCCTTTTCTCTCTCGATGAGCTCATTTTTCCTTTCACTTCTACAGTGTGCTGATCTGGGTGGGTAGAACCACCGTGTGCCTGCTAGGGTGATGAGTTCAAGTGCAATTTGGCCACAAACCCACACTGCTTTCTATCCTCAGTTTCATTCTGATAACAGCCTTTTGTCCGCTGCTTCCCTTGTCCTAGGATTATGCCATTTGCCTCAAGGTCACTAGGCTGGGAGATCATCTGGAAATTTCCGGAGCCCAACAAGCCCAACAATGACTTGATTTGAGTGAACCCCGAATACTACAAGCCTTATGCATCTGGACTTCTCCTTTTCTGGTCGATCTAGGGGTTAGAGAGTTGGCGCACCAAAGTAGGAGAAACATATACATATACTTGGGTATATCTGGATTTATAGAGGACACAGCTTGGCTTACATTCTGGAACCCACTTTAATAGTTCAAAACCTACTTTTATTGGCTTAAGACTGTGAATTAGAGATACTAAGTTGTAAAAGAGTTTTTACATCTTTATAGAGACACGGATGAACTTGCAGTACTTAATCTTGACCTTCAACTGCTTAAGTCTCCTCTAGGATGGTCTGCTGGCCAATAACACTCAAATACCTGAAACTAAGTATTTATTGCTATCTGTTATTATCACTTTTATTTGTCAATGTCACCATTATTTCCACAATTACCTTTGCTTAAAATCAGAGTGCCATATTTGATGCTTCACTTCCTATTTTTTCTCATACCAAACCTGTGGTCTAGTCCTGTCTTACTATAGACAAAATTTCTTCCTGGACCTCACTACAGGCATCTGTCAGTTAATAAAAACTTCCTCAGCATCAAGGCAGATTTGGGACCAGCACACTCTGTATAAGGCAGCACACCCCACAGCATCAATGTCAACCAGGACAGCGAATGAACTGCCAAGTTCTTGTCTCCTCCTGCAAAAGAGAGCCTGAGTAATTGACTTCTTGACATTCTTTCACATTTGCTGAGTTTGTTGTTTGTTGGGCAAAAAACCCCACACTCCTCTTGATGTTAGCATGGCTTCTATTTATGTCTCTGATCTCCATAGAATGTTAGCCACTGGATGTTAAAATTTTGGACGATAAGAAAGCTGTGGTTAGCTTTGCTTTGCTTATTCCCCAAATTATAGGTTCTTGGCACTAGGAAAAAAAATAAATTCATGATCATCTGATCTCAGTTTATACATGAGAAAATGGAAAAGCCAAATGACTTGTTCAAGGTTACTCACCTAGAAAACACTTATTCAGGCATCCAAATACCTGTCTTCCGATTCCAGAGATGGGGTTTTGTTTACTTTATATAGCATTTCTGTCTGTCTTCTGAGTTGCAGTGTGGGGAGCGCAAAGTTTAGCATGTGGCGGAAGAGGACCTGCATGTAGATGGTAGGTGAAAGAAAGGAGATGTTGAGTGTATGGAATTACATCCGTCTACTAAGTACCTTCACCTACTACGTACAAGTCTGCTCATTTGTAGACAAGGGGAAGAGCCAGGTTTTCTGTTTTATTTTTTTGCTATAAATACCAGATACATAGTAACCCCTCCAGCCATCAAATGTGTATTGGATAAGCTCTGCACCAGGTACTGTGGTAGGAGCTGCAGATGTGGGCTGGAGTAAAGTCGGGTCTCAGCTCTGGGGAGTTCAAAGTCAGACTCATTAAGGAAAGACAAATCTGAATTTGTAAAAAGGCTGATTTATTGAATAGAATAATGAAGATTGAGAGCTGGAAGCAATCTTAATAAATATTATTTAGTCCAACTCCATAATTTCAGAGATAAGGAAATGGGGCACAGCAAAGTTCAGGCCTCCAAAAGTCACTTCGCCTGTTAGTGTTTGAGCCCAAACTAGAATTCAGATTTCCTGCCTCGCAGCCACCGTTCTTCCACCGCACTCTGTTTACCTTAAAGTCAGCTGAGGAAATGGCTGAATATTTGTTCTTAGAAACTCAGAGCCAGGTGAGAAACTTTTAAAAAATATCTACATCTGGGTCCTTCAGGCAGCGTTGGCTGTAGGCACAGCCCCAGTTTTTATTTTATTTTAAAAAATCCTCCAGGAAATTCAAATGTGCAGCCTATATAGAGAACAATTGTACTAGGAGCTGTAAAGAGTGTAAAGGTGAGTAAGACGTCTCTAGATCTCTAGCGGCTCCATTCTAATGGAGGAGGGAGACGTCCTTGACACAGACTATGTCTGCACCATGGCGCTAACTAAAATGGGTCTTACTGGAAAATAGGACCACTTGCATTTAAATCTTGCCAATTTATTCAGTAGCACCGAAATTTTTTATTTTATTGCTGATTATTTTTGAAATTGAGTTGGATCTTATTTATATGCCTACATTATGTCTCAATTTTAATAGTAGACTTAATTAGCTTTCAAGGATAGTGTTTTTCTGTTTTCCAAATGGATTTACTTTCTTCAATTTAATTACAACGTCGGAAAGTTGAATGACTCTGGCTGAATACATTCCTCCAATTAAACAAACAAACAAAAACCAGTATCTCCAAACTATGAGGAGACCAAACCCTAAACATAGTTGATAACAAGCACCTCTCAACCTTCTCTGCTCGTCCCAGCCCAATTTAGATAATTCTCTAACCATTCATGGGTTCTTTCTTCCTTGTAGATAGAGCATGAGTGAGAGTTTTGGGGGTTGAGATGAGAGGTTACTTACTTTACTGTAGGATTACACCATAGATGTGAGGAGGGAGCTCCCCTTTGCTATCATCAGCAACTTGACTCATTTCATTCATGCTAAGCTGTCTCTTTACCACTCATATTTCAGACTACAGTCAGCTGTCTTCTGTCTTTTCATTACCCTTCCATAGTTTGCATAATTTTATGATCTGACACTAAAGAAATTCAGGGTCAAAAAAGTTGCCTATAAACAGTTACAATGTAGAAATAAAAACCTGTATGACATATGTAAGCATTTGCAGTGCTGGTATCATTAGTTTCTAGGTTAATTGCACATCTCAAAATTAAACTAGTTGACTTGCTTAAGACAAAGACAGCCTGTGGGCTCAGTGGTAAGTCTATGCTATCAGGATTTCTTAAGCCGGCAGCTCTGCATGTGGTCTGCTGTCCCCAAACAGCATGGTTTGTGAGGTCAAGAGCAGATCCTTATTCAGAAACAGCTCTCTCACTGGCTTGTTGGTGATGCCTGAAATGGCACCAGGAAAGATTCTTTACTTTGGGCCGTTAAAAGTCTGTTACTAGAATAAAGAGCTTCAGTTAGTTTTAGGACCTTATTAACAGAAAATGTTATTAAAGGAAAATAAGGGGAGTTTGTGATGATGTAAAATAACTGAATGAAGCAGTGGTGGGATGTACTCTGCCTTCTCAGTGACATTGTCAGTGGCTGTTGTCACAGAGTTGGGAATACAGCGGGTAGTAAGAAAGGGATTAGGGAGGACATTGGGAGCCTGGCAATAGGCTTGAGACACTAAAAAATAGGAATCTTCTGACAGATGCTGTGACAAATATTGAGTCAATTTCAGCACTAAACTAATTTAAAAGTTACTCTTAAAATTATTTAAAAATATTTATCTGGTATTTCCCCATAACAATCCTTTCCAATTGCATGATCATTTACAATTTACACATAATTCTTTTCTTATTTCCTTCTGTCCGTTTACCAGCTCTGCCATGTTAAGTGCTCCTGGCTCATAAAGAGAGTGAGCCTCAGGGAGCTTCAGTGACTTATCCTGTGATGCATCCGAGACCACTCTCTCCTAGCAGGGGCCAGTGCTGTTCTCACAGTGCCTTCTGGGCCCTCAGGCATGGCAGTATCTATGATCTCACTTTACTCCACGTTAGGTTGGAGGGAATGTGGACAGGAGGTAGGGGACCCTTCACTCTGGTTTCTCCACGTGTCTGCCACAGTGGATCTCAGTCTTGGCTGCACAATAAAATCCCTCAGCCACAAGCCTCATTCTGAGAGATTTTGATTGAATTTGTTTGAGGTTTGGCCTGGGCATCAACATAATTTTGAAAAAAATCTCCCCTGGTGACTTTGATGCGCATCCAGGGTGTGGAACCTCTGGTCTATAGCAATGGCTCTCAGTATGCCAGGGGTGCGGGAGGGTGTGTGTGCTCCTTCCTCACCCGCTGTGTGCGTCAGAGAGATCTTTGTTTGTTAGGATGTGGTAGAGGCAGTGGGGAGAAGAGTGAGACAGAGAGGAGGATTAAAAAAAAATTTGTAGATGATTTTGTTCACTGTGTGCCTTCTGCATTATAAAAATACTTCTCAGGTTATGGGAACATGATGTACCCTCAGCGGTTAATCAACAAGCTGACTGACTCCTCTGTTCACACTGCCCCAGTGCTCAAAGCAGGTAGGTTGTCCATCACAAGAGCTGAGGAAAGGAGGCTGCAGAGAGGAAAGCTGCCTTTTGTCAGGGGCAGAATGAGCAGCTGAGAATCCTGTTGGAAACTCGACTTCAGGCACTCAAGAGAGTTTATTGTTCCTGTCAAGTCACTCTGGTTACCAAAGCCTTTCCGGCGTATGATCTGCTTCAATCACTCACACAGTGATGTTTATTACATATCAGGTATGTGCCAGGCGCCTGCCTAGACAGTGAAGATGAAATGGTGAGCAAAATAGATGAATGTTAACTTGTGGTTCCAGAAAGCTCAGGTGTCTGCCGGAGAGAACGAGCACAGGGCACTTGAGAGCTTGCGGCTGGCTCAGAGAGCGTCTCAGCATCTGCAGATGCAGTCAAGGTTGAGGACAGCTGGCTAGAGTCAGAAGGGCTAGTGACTAGGTTGGCAGAACGGTGCCAGTCACAGGGGAGCCAGGAGCCTGGAATGTGAGGCAGGGGGACTGAAGTGCAATGCCTAGCTATGAAAACATTTCTAGGGCTATTTTGGTCAGTTTGCTGTTTTAGCTCAGCGCCAAGGAGACTGACTTAAAGACGCAGAGTTCCCTCTACTGGGCAGATGCCCTTATTGCACACCAAGAGCCAGGAGAGCCTGCTCCCGGGTAGAAAGGGCAAGGCGGCCTCCAGCTTTGTCTTGACATGTAGGGCCATGTAGGGCTGCGCCTGCGAATGCTTCTGCTTGATGAGTGTTCTGATAGAAATATACAGGCAAAGATGTTTATTGCAGCATTATTGAGAATTTATTAAAAATGAAAATAAACATATTCGAACATAGAGGAATAGATAAGTAAACAATGTTCTCTCCATGGTATAGCCAGTGAGTCAATAAAATTATGCTTTCAGGGATTTTCAAATTCACTGTGAAAGATTTATCATATTATGGCAAAGTTAAAACAGGAAGCTGTTTAAAATTTGATCTAATCTGTGCAAAATAGGTACAGAAAAGCGTATTGGGAGGAAATACTAAAAAATGTTAACAGTGGATATGTAATTTCCTGTGGGTCTATTTTTTTCTCTATAATGAGGACATAAAAAACAGCTAACTAAATTCCATAGTATGATCATTCCACTTCCATTTTTCCAGGCCTTTAGAATTCCCTGCTGCATATAGGATGAAAAATACATTGCTTTGTTTGGCAAATTAGACCAGACTCAGTAACCACCATTTAGTTTAATTTTTCTTTGGTCTTCTCTCTTTGCACACCCTATTCCAGCAACATTAAATTTCTGAATACAGCTTATTTTTTTAAAAAAATTTTTATTAAAAATCCCTACGTACTCAGTTGTAGAAAATTTGAAAAACTGCGCAAAGCCTGAGGGAAAAAAAATGTGGCCATCAGACAGCCACTATCAGTATTCGTCAATTTCCTGTCTTCTTTTATATATATATATATACACACACACACACATATAAATGAACTTGTTTGCATATTTATCTTCACATGTATTTTATATAAAAAACATAATTTGCCACATACAGTGTATATAATAATGTACATTTCTTCTTTTACTCAACAAGCATGTTTCCTGATGGTACTAAAATTTGTTGAAAATATTTTTTGCTGATAATATTGCATTATTATATTCTCTCTTTGACAATCTCATTGACTCCCTTGAATTGAAATATTTGTCTCTAGCCCAGACTCTTCTTCTCTGCTTAATACCTTAATATCAGCTGTCAGTTTGACACCTGTACTCATCAGTATTCCATGTGTCACATGCCCCAGACTGGACCCAAACCGGCTTCTCTTTCCTTCTCTCTTTAGTAAGTTGAGCAGCTCCTCTGACTAAGCTGCTCCTGATAGAAACTCGGAAGTTATACTTGACATCTTTACTCCCTGCATTGGCTGAATTGTGTCCCCCAAAAGAGACGTTCAGATCCTAACCCTCAGTACCTGTAAATGTGCCCTTTTTTGGAAATAGTGTCCTTACTGATGTAACCAAGTTAAGATGAGGTCATAAAGGATTAGCCCTAAATCCAGTGACTGGCGTCTTTCTAAGGGAAAGGAGAGAGACTTGGACACAGAGACACAGAGGAGACACATAGGGAAGAAGGTCACATGAGGATGGAGACAGAGATGCATCTACAAACTGAGGGATGCCAAGGGTCGCGGGGAGCCATCAGAAGCTCAGAAGAGGAAAGATCCTTCCCGAGAACCTTTGAGGGGAGCATAACCCTGCCAACACCTTGATTTTGTACTTCTGGCCTCCAGAACTGTGAAGGAATAAATTTCTGCTGTTGTTTGAAGCTGCTAGCTCTGTGGTAATTTGTTATGCCTGCCCTAGGAAACTAACACACTTTCCTTCCTTCCATGGAACCTATAAACTAGGTGTAGACCTCTCCATTTCCACACTATCCCCGGTCCAAACCCCCATCTCTAGGTCTCTTGTATACCGCTGCAATAGCCTCTTAATGGCCCTCAGCTCTTGCCCTACTCCTTATAGCAGTCCCACTGAGCTTTTCACAATGCGCAGGTTAACAATGCCTTTCCTGAGCCAGGACTTTTCAATGGCTTCCTATTTCACCTAGGAGGATAACAAGAATCCCATAAGACCCCAAGTGATGACCCCTGCTCTTTCCCTAGTCCCACTGACTGCCATTCTCCTGCCGGCTTATTATGCATCAGCCACATGGGCCTTCCTTCAGTTCTTCAAATGCCTTTATCTCCTGCCATCCTCAGGGCCTTCATGCACACTGTTCCCTTCCTCTTACCCTTCCTGGTTAAGTCCTAACTCTTGCTCATCCTTCAGTCCTCAGAGAGGCCTCTCTGTCCCCTCATATCAATTACATCCCTATTGTAGTCCCTCATGCTGTTCAATACTTGTCCTCCAAAGCCTTATCCCAATTTGCATTATGCCTTTATTTTTGTGACAATTGGTTCATTGTCCATCTCCCCACTGCCCTAGTGTCCTTGGTCTTTATTCCATTGCACATTCCACAGCGCAGTTCCTGACACAGAGTAGATGCCATGTAATTAATTATTGAGTGAAATATGTTCCCTCTGGCTGTGCCTCAGGTTTACTGAGAGGGCTCACTAACAGACAACACTCAAACTCACCTGCAGGTCTCAAGGCTTGAACGAACTTGGTTGTGAGCAAGAGAAAATCAGATCAAGTATGACCCTCAGAGGCAGTCTGCAGCTCAGAGCACAGGCTTTGGAATCCATTGCACTTGGAGTTGAAGCCCAGCTCTCATAAGCGTATGACCGAGGGCAAATTATACCCATCTTTGGTAAACTGGGGGTAACAGCACCGACCTCCCAGAGTTGTTGTAAGGACTGAGGGACAGAGCATTCACAGCAAGTGCTCAGTAAAGTGTGGCTGCTTTTATCCTCCTCTGCTTCGTCATCAAGGCTCTCATGAGGAGGACTGCGCTTCACATTTGAAGGTTTGGAAAGGTCCCAGGGGAATCCCTTGTAATGGCTGAGGGTATGCTGAGCGTGCCTGAACTGTTTCTGATTATGCTACACCTTTGAACACAGTGCTTCATCCCATGCAGAGAAGTCTGCAGCTGAGGTTTTCCTGACTCTTCTGGTCTGGGCTATGGGTCTCCCCCTGACAGCTTTCATGCTGCAGCCCAGGCCCAGCATGTGTCACGCTTTTGCCTACACACCTGCAAGCGGGAGCCTGGGGAGAAGCTGGTGACAGGAGAAAGTAGGCTTGTGGGGAGAGGTGGAGAGGGTAGGATGGGAGTGGAGCCCAGATGAAGAGGAATTAAATCCAGCATTTGACTCTGTCAAAATTTCCTGCAGGAGGAGGAGCCATTCAAAGAATGGTTCCCAGCATGACACCCTGGGCTAATTACCTGGAGAAATAAACTAGAGGACAGGCAATGAATAAAAGCCAGCTCTCAGGCAGGAGTCTGCACATCACATCCTTCCTTTTCACATTTCATGTTCATATTTAGGGCTGCCATTCCAAAGACCCATAAAACAACAGTCCTCACCAGTAATGATTTCCTGCAGGCCCCTGGAAAGCATTAGAAAAATGTCCACCTTTAATAGGCTATTCAGGGAGGGCAAAATCAATAATTTCTAGGCAGACATTTTACAGATGTGAATTTATATTGTCCAAATACTCCTAGTTACCCATCTCCTCTAAAAAATGGACACATGGTAATGCTGCATTTTGTAGAGACAGATATTTGCTTGCATTTCTCAATGTGCATACAAGAAAGAAAAGCTCCTGGTAATAGATATCGTACAAAGGCTTTTTATATGATCTTAGTTGCATCTAACTGCCTTTGGCTATTGCAAATAAATTCCATCATATGATTTACAAATGGAATATCTAATAGAATGATTCTTTTTAAGACCGTGACAAATTAAACCTGTGCCTAATGTGGATAGCTCTAGGTCTCATAGAGGCTTGACTAATGGGTCTGCAATAAGGACACACGATATTTCAAGGATCTGGAGACTGAGATATAATCAGAGGACGGGTTTTCTAAGGATGCTGCTCTTCCATCAAGTTGTAAGTTGCTTTGAATAATTAAATTCATTAGTGGCCAGCCTTTGTCCCACAACCTGCAGACATAGGTTCCTCTTTTCTCCGTCTTTGAATATATTATTCTAATGATGCTCCATCTGTTCTTTCTCTTGAGAAATGGACTCGACTTCAGAGAATGCAAGTCAGAGAGGAACGTAAAGCAAGATGTCTCTCATTTTTTTAACACACATTCTCCTCCCCATCTCATTTCTCCCTTAACCTAGACCATACTATGCAGCATTAGCCTTCTTTTCCCTCAGCTCAGAGAAGATCTTGTACATCAAATGAGTGGAAATGTTTTCTGTAGGGTGGGGAAAGGGCATTGAGACAACTGGGGGAAGTAAAAAGAGCCTCTCCCCAGGAGTGAAGGGGTCTGACATTTAGTCCATACTTTGCTGCTAATCTGAGGGTGACATTGGGCAAATCACTTATGTTCCATAGGCCCCCTGTATTAGTTATCCATTGCTGTAGGACAAATTGCTCCAAATTTAGCAGCTTAAAACAACAAATGTTTATTATCTCACATAATTTCTGAGGGTTAGGAATCCAGAAGCAGCTTAGCTGGGTGGTCTGGCTCAGGGTCTCTCATTGCCTTTCCTACTGGCCTGCTGTCAATTCACATCTCTAGCCATTATTTTAATGGTGGCACTGAAGGCTCCTGGAAAGTGAAAATGACCCTGGAACAGGCATTTAGAAGAAGATGCAACAGAACAGAGACATCATCATCTTTTTGTGCTTCCTTCCAGACCAGACCAGCTTAACATATTTAGACTTTCTCTGCATACTTGGCAGGCAGCATGGTAAATGGAAAACACCTGGAGGTAAGAGTAACAGCCTGGTGTTAAAATTCTGATGCCTCCACTTACCTGGAGAGCTGACTAAGTAACCTAAGGTCTCTGAGCCTCAATTCCTTACCTATTAAATGGGGGAAATGCCTTGACCTCCCAGGGTTGTTGTGAGAATTAAATGAGATAAGTCTTGTCAGGTCCTTGGTGCTGGACCTTCTCTGGCAGTACATTGTCTATGTTGACCCTCTTCTCCCCCTCCCTTGGAAATAGAATCTGGAGGAAATTTACCAATAATTGGGAAATCCAAGAAGTATGTCAGCAAAGGAGCTTCTATCAGTGATGGTAGGAAGCATACAACTTGCATGGTTTTGTTCATTACAGCATCATCAAATCTTCACGTGTCAGGGCTGGGAGACAACTTACCTAGTCCATGTTACAGATGTTAGACTAACACTCAAAGTGACCTCTTTGGTGTGTCAGTGTCCTCTTCATTTGTTCCGAGGACACAGGATGAATACAATAGGCCTTGCCGTTAGCAAGGGCCCTCTCCCAGCTTTCCCACAACATCTCAGGTGCTTGGCACCTGCAACTGGATTTTCTTAGTATTGGGAGGTAGTGTGTGTTGTTGGAATGAACACTGAATTTGGGGTCAGAAGATCTAGGTTAGTATCTTTCTCCTGCCAGGTAGTTGATGTATGTTTTTGGATGAGTCGTTATACCTCTCTGAACATATTTTTACCATCTGTAAAATAGGTGTCTTAAGAATATTCCCTAAATACTTATCTCAACAGGTATGGTGAGGACCAAAAGAAATAAATCAGAAATGGGAAAGGTTTATAAACCGGAGATGGTGCCCCCTTGCTGTTACTCCTGTGGCTGGCTCTCTCCAAGGAGAATGCATTGGCTTTTATCCCATAGGGTCTGGGTTGGTGGGATTCTAGGCATTTCAGAGTCCACTAGGCGTGATCTAGGGGAGATGGTGTTCTTGGCAGCTTTTTTGGATTGACTTTACTGATTTAATCACATCATGTAGGCAGCCACTTGCTCAATTAGAAGGGCAACACTGATACCCAGGACAATGCTCACTCTGTTACAAACTTAAGCGTGTTTAGCGATTAGAGCTATCATTTATTGGGCCTTTAAAATGTGAGCTGCATGGCGCCAAGCACTTGACACACATTATTTTACAGCTGGGACTGCTATGTGAACAATTCCCCATCCATGTGAATGGTGTTCTCTGCAGTTGTGCACTGCACAAGCTACTTGACTGCCCATGGAAACCCTGATCATAAAAACCCTCTGAGGTATATTCTGACAGACTTTTTGTGTAATCTCAGTTATCCTAATTTATGGATGAAAAGATATGAGATTTGGTGAAATTAAATAATATTTTCAAGGTAATAAAGCTAATAAGTAGTAGAGTCAGAATTCTGAAGTCTATGCTTTTTTCACTGTGTTATCTGTTATTTTGCAAGTTTAATGGAATTGGCAATGTCCTCCAGCAAAAGGCCACTAGGAGCATGCCTGTAGTTGACCAAGTTGGGATGTTTAAAATTTTCTGGGTTGGATAATGTTCACGTATTGTCTGTCTTCAGACACGACTATGGAGTGCTCTTGTTTTTGTCTTTACCCGTCGCTGTCCCAGAATGGGCTTGTCTGATGTTGGTGTTCTGAGAAACTGTTTATGTCTAACAGGAGAACACCGAGGCCTAGCTGAGTGCCAGGCCAGCTCCTAGGGCTTTCTTCTTCCTCAGCGTAAAAGGTCTGGGGAATGCTGGTGTATACACTGTTTCATAAGTGCTTTAAGCCTCCACCATGGAGCTTAAAATCGAAGTCCACCATTCTGTGATGAAAGAAGTAGAAGAAGACAGAACATGCAGAGGCCAGGTGGAGCCATCACATGTTACCTTACTAAGCGGATGATTGACGGTTGTAGGTATTTTAAGAATAGTTTTGTGTGGTTTAGTATAACTAATACTTTTGCTCAAAGTACAATTGGCTGGTCCAAAAGGCAGTTCCTATGATGTGGGGCTATTTCATTTCTCTTGAACGAGTCGAGTCAGCCTTGATGGGAGAAGGTAGCATGATATGGTGGGAAAAGTATGTATGTTGTGTCATGCAGACATAGGGCTGTGGTCCACCCATATCGTAAGGGGACTTTGTTGGATGGAGGAAATGTGTGGAAGTTTTGCAGCCAACTTAATTTTAGGAGGCCAAGAGTCTATGACACATCCATCCATACAGAGGTTGACAAAACAAGACCTTTTGAGCGAAGAAGCATATTCTACTGATAAATAAGAGTAGGCACAATGGTTTCCAATATGTGATCATCAGGAAAGATAAAAGATACGTAAAAGAAGTGTGAGCCACCTGAGCAAGGGTCTGCCCTGTTGCGTTAGCACTTCTGGATGAGACAGTGAGAAATTTTACAGATGAGGTGGCCAATCAACTATGGGCTTAATTTATCTCTGGTTTCAGGATAGTTCATCTTAGGGAAATGGAGGCAGGCAAGCATCAGCCATAAAATAAATTAAGTGAATTAAGTGAAGTCCCAAAATGCTTCTAAAATATGGCAGCCGGAAAGGAATATATTTAGTTAGGACCACACTCTAAACTAGTTATCTAGTCTGCTCACTGTGGACACCAAACCCTTACTACAATTGTCAGGATTCACCTTGCTCTAAAATGTAATGATATTTCAAAGTGTTTTTTCTTTTTTTTAAATTCAGAACTGTAGAAAGATGACAGGAGACACCACAGAATAAGTTAACAGACAGGTGACAGACTGGGAAAAGGTGTTCACGATGTTTAAAATTGAAAAAGTGTTAATATCTAGAATATAAAGGAACTCAGACAAATCAGTGAGAAAAAGTCAGAATCTTCTAGAAAAACAGGTCATTCAAAGAAGCCCAGGCAAGTCAAAGAACAACAAATCTGAATTAGCTAACAAGCATAAGAAGAAATGGTCAACCTCATTAGTAATCAGGTCACTGCAAATTGAAATGATGAGATACTACTCAACGTATGTAAGTTAGGCAAAAATGGACAAATTGCACAATACGAAGTGTTGATGAGAGTGTAGGATTGTAGTGGGAATGGAAACTGATACAACCATTTAGAAGGTGCTGTGGCAGGACCCTCTGAACTTAAGTAGGCATACCCCTGAAGATCCAAAATCCCACTCCCGGGCATTTGCTCCAGAAAAACTCACAGGTTCGGAGGGCACCAGTACGAGAATGTTTGCGGAAGTGGGGTAATCTGATTATCCATCACTAGTGGGATGGCTAAGTGGAAAGAGGAGGATGCATTTTTTTTTTTTTATGCATTACAGACTGCATATCACTTCCATTCATTGAAAGAATGCTGTGCTGAACACAGTTTGCAAGTAGCCTCTTAGAAAGCTCTTCATTGTAAGTCTTTTTCAATGTTTCACTACATGCATTACAGAATGGGTATCACTTTCATTTACTGAAGGAACACCGTGCTGAGCACAACTTGCAAGAGCTTGTTAAAAACATCTTTGTAAAGGCTGGCCTGGTGACATAGTGGTTAAGTTCATGTGCTCCGCTTTGGCAGTTCAGGGTTTGTGGGTTTGAATCCTGGGTGCTGACCTACACACCGCTCACCAAGCCATGCTGTGGCAGTGTCCCACATAAAAATAGAGGAAGATTAGTACAGGTGTTAGCTTAGTGACAATCTTCCTGAAGCAAAAAGAGGAAGATTGGCAGCAGATGTTAGCTCAGGGCCAATCTACCTTTCTCTCTCTCTCTGTCTCTCTCTCTCTCACACACACACACACACACACACACACACACACACACAAACCGTCTTATTAAAAGTCTTCTGAAACACCTCACTACATGCATCATAGTATGTTTATAACTTTCATTCACTAAAAGAATCCTACGTTGAACACAACTTGCCAGACCTTCTTAGAAACATCTTTCTTATGAGTCTTCCTAAACACTTCACTACATGCATTTCAGAATGGGGACACTTTCATTCACTGAGTGTACACTGTGCAGAACGCAGTTTGCCTGTAGAAAAATCTTGCTTGTTAGAAAAATCTTCATTGCAAGTCAAGGAGGATGCATTCTGTGGAATATGATGCAGCACTCAGAGGCAGTTAAATAGTGATATATATGGCCACATACAAAGATCTTAAACACACAGTGCTTAGTAAAAAAAAAACAAAACAAAAAAGAAAACGTAAATAGCAGAACAAGATATATACCATCTTTACATTAAACATATACATACAAAGACAGAACTACCCTTTTACAATACATACATATTTAAGAAAATGTATCAAATTCACTAAAGTGGGTGCCTATAGGAGGGAGGGAAGACCATGAGAGCAGGGGTGGGGATGAAAGAGAAAAATAAAATACAATAAGACAACAAGGACCAGTGGTTAAGTCAACTGTCTGACTTGAGGTCCCTCATTCCCCAATTAAAGATGGTAGAAGTTGTTCATTGAGAGTAAATGCTTACATAGTATAAAAAGTTGCCATATCCCATTAATTCTGCTGTCACCTTTAATGTAAGTAAATATATAACAAACAACATAAATGGATATATGAGAAGCAGAAGTTACCTTTAACTAATTAGTGAATACGCTTAATCCAGTCTGATTTAGGGCCTCATTGGACCACACTTCTCCTCCTTTGTTGTCTGTGTTGTTGATGCCTCCTCTTGCTCCTATTCTCTTGTGTTACTGCTGCTCTGAGCTCGGGATGGTTACAGTGAGTACTGAGTGTCTGGTCTGAAATAGCTTGGAGTTCAATGTTTATATAGTGTCTGTATCCACTCCCTTTTGAAAGAGGCTTCCTTCTTCCAATATGTTCTGTGAAACGTCTGCCCCTAGTTACTTACCACAAGCCAGAAAGGCATCTATGTATTGTCAGCACCATGGGCCTCCCCTGTTGACATTCAACTACTGAAGCTATGGGAAGATTCCGTGCCTATTTTTTCCAGGAGGTGCCTTCTAGATGGGGTCTGAATAAATAGCTCCCCATTTGTATAGACATTCTTAGGCTCTATTCTCTGTGATTATTCTCAAATACTATTCCTGGCTATAGCATTCTGGGATTATGCTGTTTAACATGTTCTTATCCCGTAGGCTATTCCTGCACAGTCCATCTCTTGTAAAAGGTAAAACTTTCCTGTCTTCCAGGTCCTCAGCTCCCTGCAGAGAATGAGGTTAGTGAGAAGGTCCTGGGCTTCTTTGGATTTGAGTTCTAGCTTACCTAATCCACCTTTTAGCATAGGTCTCAGTAGGTGGGTAGCTAGTTTCGTGGGAAGAGCACTAACTAATCATATGATCTTAAGAGAATTACTTAGTTTCTCAGAGCGCAGGTTACTTATCAATAACACTAGAAAATATATATCATATTAAGGAAGTGAGTGAGGATTAGAGCTAATATGTAGACCACACCTGTTACACAGCAGGTCCTCCATAAGTGAGAGCCAGAAACATGAGGGGCCAAAACCGTGTTTGGCTTTCCACAACATGGCTAAGTCAGATCCATCTGCAGACTGATGCATTTCTTGACGAAATTCAGAAAATACAATACCTGAGTCATTTTTTTCTCGCCCACTCTGCTGATGAGTTTCTCTCCCTGACTGTCTTTCTTAGCTCCTAGGGAAAAGCCTATCATTACCGTGGGAGGTGGTGATTTGTTCCTGCCTCAAGAAACAGCATCACTTTTTTTTTTCTTAAATTGTCAAGTACATCAGACTTTAATAACTTTACCTCTGGGGAGAGGATTTTAGCTATGATGGAGGAGTTCCCTGCTACTAACCTCTATTGTTTCTCCAACTCTCAGTGCTGCGCTTCTTACTCAAAATGAGGGGGAGGTGACGCTTGTGCTCTGGGCTGAATTTCCAGACTCCACCGGAGAGCTAACCCGCCATGAGCTGGAATGCAGGGGCAGTAAAGAGGTCGATGATAATATATATAATGACTAAGGAAAACGGCCACTGGTCTCCCAGTGGAGGCATGGCAGTATTTCAATTTCACTCATCCAGAGGCCATTACTTTGACAAATCTCAATTAGTGCTTTTTTTGGTAGAAAAAAGGGGATGTAACTTGCAACATGAAAAGAATATTTCTCCTCTGTTCTTGTATTTTTTAAATATGTTACTCTCCCTCTTTCTTTATTAAATTTGTGATCTCTATTACATGCAAGTTATACAGAATGGCAGGTGGAAGTTCGTGATTTGTTTACCGGTTTGCCTAGAGCCACCTCTCTGGGGACTGGCCCCTGTCTCCAGTGTTGACCTCCCTCTCCAAGCAGACCCCACCAGCTGCCCACAGAGTGTGCCTTATCCTGAGCACAGGTCCCACATTCATGATACAGAACACCTCTGAAATAGGAAATAGGGGCGTACTCACAGTTACGGTCATGTCCTTTCCTGCCAGACACACGATACGACACTGAAGGCCTGCTTCTTTGCTCAGACTGTTATTTACTCCAGTTTGCATTCCTAGAGCATGTTGGGATGGGAAATCATGCAGGGCAGGGAGCGGGACAGTGAGTGAGAATTATGGTTAGTGGCAAATTAAAACTGCACCAAGACCAAGGAAATATAGAAAATCCAGAAGCGAGAACTCACAGGCAGCTATTTTGCACGTCAATTCTGTAAGAAATTCAGGGGTGATTGTTCTGAGGCAGAGTTCTTAGGGTTTCTAAGTTCCTTCATCAACCCATCCCCCAGCTTCCTGAGAAGAGACATTCAGATTCTCAAATGTGCTGACTATGGAAAAATATAGAAATATATGCAAGTTGGTTGACTTGCCTTTTAATGTGTCAGTTGTAGTCATTAAGTGCTGCTGGAAGAAGATGAACTTGCAATTTAGGGAAATACTTGCATCTAACTACCACGTTAGTTAATATAGAGGGAGTACTGTAATAAAGACTTATTTCTTCCTCAACTTGCTAATGTGTGTTTTTACTTCTTCTTCTCTAAGCTCAGGTGCCTGGGCTTACGGGTAAGCAGGTGGTCCTGAGCAGTGTGATGTGGGGGTTGGCCCTGGGTGTTAGCCCTCACATCTGGTTCTCTTGTTCTCTAGGAATTTTGCCAGCTTTCAAATACCATATCTGCCTAAATTATCTTCATAAGATTTTGCTTGTTTTCAATAAGAACCTTAAGTGGTACTGCCATATTGAATTTGAGAAACTTATTAGCCATGTAAACGAAGATCTCAAGCTGACAACTGGAAATACAAGTGTGGGGTTTAGTGGAGAGGTCAGAGCCAGGCACTGGCATCACAATGTTATTTAAAGTCATGGACTCAGAGCACCAGGGATTGATTGCTTATAGAGAAGAGGACCCATTCCTGGGGCACTACTGCACAAGAGCTCAAACAGAAGAGTTGGAGCCAAGGAAAGCAGGAGAGGGAGGCAGCCATAAGAACTATCAGAAGGGAGAGTTGCCATGAAAGCCTAGGGGGACTGTTTCAGGAAGGAGGGAATGGTCAGTTGTGTCAGGTTCAATCAAGAAGCATTGTCTGGTATTTCTGATTATGTTTTTAGGCATAGTATTAGCAATCTCTTTGGTGATAAGGTAAAACATGGGTTTAGAGTCAGTCAACCTGGGTGTGAATCACAGCTCCATGATTTACACACAGCATGACTTTGTGCAAGTTCCTTAGCCTCTTTAAGACTGAGTGTCTACATTTGAAAATGAGAATAAGGATACTATGTCAAAAGTTGATGATGGAATCAAAACTGTTATGGGTTGAATTGTGTCCCCTCAAAAAAGATACGTTGACGTCTTAACCCCCAGTACCTATGAATGTGACCTTATTTGAAAACATCCTTTGAAGATTTAATCAAGTTAAGATGAGGTCATTAGGGTGGGCCCTAATATAATTATGGCTGATATCTTTATAAGAAGAGGGACATTTGGGTACATATACAGACACAAGGAGAACACCATGTGAAGACACAGAGAGAAGACGGCCATGCGAAGTGGAGGCAGAGACTGGAGTGATGCTGCCACAAACCAGGGAACGCCTGGGGCCACCAGAGGCTGGAAGGGGCAAGGAAGGATTCTCCTTGAAAAGTTTCAGAGGGAGCATGGCCCTGCCAACACCTTAATTTTGGACTTTTAGCCTCTGGAATTGTGAGAGAATAAATTTTTGTTGTTTGAAGTCACACAGTTTGAGGTACATTGTTAGGCAGCCTGAGGAAATGAATGCAGATTTTGGTCCTGGGAAGTGTGATGTTGCTGTAACCAATACTTACATATGTGAAAGTGGGGGCTGGTCCGGTGGCATAGCGGTTAAGTGTGTGCACTTTGCTTTGGTGGCCCAGGGCTCGCAGGTTTGGATCCTGGGTATGGACGTATACAGTGCTCATCAAGCCATGCTGTGGTGGCATCCCACATACGAGATAGAGGAAGATGGGCACAAATGTTAGCTCAGCAACAGTCTTCCTCAAGCGAAAAAAGGAAGATTGGCAATGGATGTTAGTTCAGGGCCTATCTTCCTCACACACACACAAAAAGTGAAAGTGGCTTTGGAATCGGGTAATGGGTATAGGCTGGAAGAATTCTGAGGCATTTGATAGTAAATATCTAGACTGCCTTGAAGGAATTTTTGATAGAAATATGGACATAAAGGAAATTCTAGTGTGGGCTCGGAAAGAAGAGAGGAAAGCTGTGGAGAAAGCTTCTATTATTTTAGAGAATGTATGTGTATACATCATTATGAACAGATGTTGCTAGAAATATGAACATTGAAGTGCTTCTGATGAGATCTGAGATGAAGATGAGGAACACGTTATTGGACGCTAGAGGAACTGTGATCCTTGTTATAAGGTGGAGAGAACTTTCCTGAATTATGCTCTATTGTTGGGTGAAAAGTAGAACTTGTAAGTGACAAATCTGGATATTTAGCTGAGGAGATTTGCAGACAAAATGTGGAAGATGTGGTCTGGTTTGTTCTTGCTGCTTGTAGTAAAATATGAGAGAAATGAGATAGTTTAAACAAGGAACTCTGCCTCAAGACTGTAAAGTAGAAATCCTGCCTGAATTTCCAGCCTAGTGACTAGCCCTACAAACTTTGGACTTGCCATTCACTGCAATCATGTAAACCAATTTCTTCTTTTTTTTTTTTTAAAATTGCTTTGATTGTTTTTTAAATGTTTATCCAGAGATTTTGCTCTTTTTTTTTGCTAGGAAAGATTCATCCTGAGCTAACATCTGTCGTCAATCTTCCTCTTCATGTTTTGTTTTTTGTTTTTCCTCCCCAAAGCCCCAGTACATAGTTGTATATTCTAGTTGTAGGTCCTTCCAGTTCTTCTACATGAGCCACAGCATGGCTACTGACAGACACGTGGTGTGCTTCCATGCCCAGGAACTGAACTTGGGCTGCTGAAGTGGAGCACACTGAACTTTAACCACTAAGCCGTCAGGGCTGGCTCAAGACAATTTCTTAAAATAAATCTCTTTATTATATGTATATGTGTGTGCATATTTTGGATATGAATGAGGAGATGTATCTTATACATGGGGGGTGCATACACACATATATATCCTATACACACACACATATATATCTTCTATACACACGTATATCCAATATATCCTATCACTTCTGTTCTCTGGAGAACGCTGATTGATAAAATATTAAATGAGACAATGTGTGCAAACATTTAGCATGGCTCTTGCACTTACCAAGGGCTCAACAAATGATAGTCTGACTTTGTATGTTATTAAAAATAAAAAATTGAGCCAGCCCTGATGGTCTCATGGTTAAAGTTTAGCACTTACTGCTTTGGTGGCCCGGGTTTCTTTCCTGGTCATGGAACCACCCCACCCGTCTGTCAGTTGCCATGCTGTGGCAGTGGCTCACACAGAAGAACCAGAAGGACCTACAGCTAGGATACACAACCATGCACTGGGGCTTTGGGGAAGAAAAAAAGAAAGAAAACAAATGAGGAAGATTGGTAATAGATGTTAGCTCAGGGCAAATCTTTCCCTGCAAAAAAAAAGAAAAAAGCAAAGATTGAAGATTGGCCTCCAACTTTCCAGAAGGAATGTGGACAAATTGAACTTCAAGCTGCAGTCTTGGAAACAAAACAAAATAAAGCAAAACTGCAACACAAAACCTCTCCGTCCCATATAATTAACCATTCTTATCAGAGTCATACAGAATTTTCCTACAGGTCAATGGTGGAAAGAAAGATAAATCTGGAGAAGGATGAGAAGCTGAGCAGCTTTTAGATAATTTACTTTGGGACATTAGGTTATTATGTTCTGTTTCTGAGGGAATATCAAAGCCCTTAGGATAAAAAAACCATTTAGATAGATTAGATTAGTCTCCTGTTGTTTTTTTCCCTGTAAATAGTTTTGTTATTTAATATAGTACTGTAGTAAAGTAGTCTTTCTTATTTTTTTACCCTATAATATTAATAAAATCTAGGTAGTAAGAGGCATTCCCAGAGATATCTGCGATCACCACTATATTTATTATTTCCTGAAGTTCTGGCCAGTGCAGTAACCCAAGTAACAGAAATGAGAATTATAAAATTTTCAGAGGAAGAGATGAAAGTATTACTTGCAGATGATGTAATTTTCCTCCTAGGTCTAATGCAATGCCATTAAAACCCCAAAGGAAGTTTATAAAGAGTTAAAAAAAATCTAACATGTAGTTCTCAAGATCATCCAACAGATAAACAGATGAGAAAATGGGAGTGACGTGTGGGAGGATGTGCCTTATTAGATATTAAAATGTATCATAAAACCATAATACATTAAAGTAACGTGATCCTGGTGCAGGATAAGCTGACATAGCTTAAACAAAATAGAATCAGGAAATAGATCTCAGTGCATATCATATTAAGTAAAGGTAGAATTACAGATCAGTGGAGCAAAGAAAGTCACTCATTCCAGTGAACATTTTTGAGCAACTTCCTTATGTCTGACATGGCACTAAGTGTAAACTGAGAAAATAGGAATCATATTAGTGGTATAATAGAGTCATAACAAGGCAAAGAAGACGGACTCTTAACCCAGCCTCGATAGGTAAGGACGTTTTCTTGGTGGAAATGATAGCTAATCTGGGGTCTGGGGGGCAAGCAGGAGGTAAGTAGGTGAAGGGATTGTGAAGGGCATTCTGAAATGAGCCAGCAGCAGGTGCAGAGGCCGGGGCCCAGGGAGGGCATGGCACAATCGGGGAGCCAGAGTAGTTCAATCTGGCCCAAGTTGGTAGTGGAGAGAAAGGCAGGAGAGTGTGGAAGACAGGTTTAGAGACACAGAAGGGCTGCAGTTGGGGTTTTTGTTTGCTAAGAAGATCTCGTAGAGGACCTTGGAGACCCATTGGTGGTAATAAAAGCATTGGGAAACGTGAGGATGCCTTCTAGAGTTTTGACTTGGGTCAGTGGAAGGATGGGGATGGGGAGGAGTGTGTTTGGAGAGGTAGAAGGATGTGACGAATTAACTTGGGTACATGTTGAATGTTTAACTCATATTTGTGTATTTCATTATTCAACAAACGTTGTTGGTTAAGTATTTGAAAGAATTTGTTGAGCAAATACAAAAACGGATTCCTGATGGATTGGAAAATAAAACCAAAAAAGCTAGAAAAGAGAATATGAACATATGTTAAAATGTTAATACTTATTATTTCTGGATGATAACTTGTTAAATTACCTTTGCATTTTCCCTTATGTGTTGGCCAAATTAGACAACATGTAGTCTTATACCTTTAGAAAAAAGCTAAGTAATGAAAAACCTTGTTCTGTAGTTTCCTATTAATGACAATGTAGCTAACTGGTATTTGAATATAGAGACACACCTTTCAAGCTGCTCTTAAAGTGTCTGCAAATATAAAAGGGGTTGAGTTTAATATGGTGAGCTAGAAGTCCAGATTCTCAGGAGACAGATTCATTCATACATTCTATAAATGGATACAGTGCACTGGACACTTTCTAGATGCTGGTGATGCAGCACAGCAAAACCTCAAAAGTCCCTGCTCTTTTGGGGTCACATACTAGATGAGAAGCACCTTCTAGTAGCAGAATGGAAAAATGGGCTGAATTGATGTACCAAGATAATGTGAAGCTTAAATCTCAAGGCTGGCGGGGGACTCAGAGTCTATTTTATTTCGTAGATGAAGACACAAAGACTCATTTGAGGGCTCCTGCCTAGGTGGTTAGTAGTCACAGAGTGGGACTGTAATGCAGGCCCCCCTTTCCTGGTTTAGACCCTTTCGACATCAATATATTTCTTTCTCGATTCACACATTAGTGTCTCAGTCTGTTTGGCTGCTGTAACAAAATGCCATAGATGAGGGGGCTTACGAACAACAGACGTTTATTTCTCAACGTGCTGGAGGCTGGAAGTCTGAGATCAGGAGGCCGGCATGCTTGGGTCAGGGCCCTCTTCCGGGCTGCGACTTCTGGTCGTATCCACATATGGTGGAAGAGGCTGGAGAGCTCTGCGGGGTCTCTTTTATAAGAGCACTAATCCCACGGTTAGCACTAATTCCTAATCACCTCCCAAAGGCCTCATCTCCTAATACCATCACCTTGGCCGTTAGGTTTTCAACTGATGAATTTTCAGGAGATGTAAACATTCAGACGATAGCAATCAGCATTTTCTAAGAGAGCAAGAAATATTTATCGAGTGAAGTTTGTGTGTCACAAAGAGGTCCATGGTCTGGTTTACTGTAAAGTGTCATAAAATGATGTATCCTTGCTACTGGAAGATACTATTCACTTTCATTCATTCAAATCAACAAATATTTATCAAGTTGCTGCTATGTACAAGGCCCTGTAGTGAGAATACAGCTATAATTAGGACAGAGTTTTCACGCCCTTTTGGAGTTGACATTCTGCAGAGAGAGAGAGAAGAAAAAGCCAGTTGCGTAGATTCTCGTTTTTCATGGTAGTTCTGTTCGATAAATCACTGTGCACACTGAATGAACGAGTACCAAACCATTGCTCCTAGAGGAAATACAGGGTTAGCTTCCTGCCACCTGCTCGTCACAGCATTTTTGTCAAAAATCAATCCATAACCTAGTTTTCTGTGTGTTTGTTTACAAACACCTTCTTTAACGTATACTGTTGATTCATTAACACTGAACTCAAGGCCAACAGCGCCAGCACTCAGGCCTCAGTGAATCCTGTCTAACACCTGTGTGTTCTCTCTAAGGACATCCCAGCCTTCGTGTACTTAGGAATGTTAGACAGCACTTTAGCACTGCACTTGGGGCCCATTTTAAATGGCAAAATCAACGAAAAGAACAAAAATGTGAAAAATCTGGCAGTAAACAGACCATGAAAAGGACACGTTTACAATATAAGAGATGAAGCAAGAAGACTAAACACTGCCTTCTTTGACTCCAGGTGAGAAAGTGCGTGTAGGGAGACAAACTTTTCTCCACTCTGTGCATGTCCAGGAATGACCATGAAAGCTCTTTGAGTGTGGATGTTTAGCTTAAAAATAAATTTTAGTGAGTACAGAATTCAGAAATAAAGAGGATCGACTACGCTATTCGCTGTTTAGTTACCACTGCAATCGTGCTCATGATTACAGTGATATGATATTGTTTCACAGGGAGTCTGGAGAATCAGAGAAGCTTCTCTGAGAAAATGACATTAAAGCTGAGATCTGAAGGGTAGGAGGTGTCAGCTGGGCTGAGTGGGGAAGAGGGTAGACCATTTGAGGAACAGAAAACAGCATATGCAAGGGGCCTGAGGCGGGAAGGAGCACTGCATATTTCTAGGGCCTGAATGATGTCCTATGAAGATAGTACCTTGACCGGTGGGAGGTAGGGACCAGATCACACAGGACCTTGTGACTTCATTCAAGGACTTTTGATCTTTATCCTAAAAGCAATGAGAAGCCGAGCTAAGAGGTAATGTAGATTCATGTTTTAAAAAGTTCACTCTCTCTGCCTGAGCATAAAGAAAGGGCTGGAGGGAGCTAAGAAGGATGTGGGGATGCCACTTAGAAGCTTGTTTCAGTAGTTGAGGAGAGACAGGGCTGGGTCTAGGGTAGGGGCACAGATGAGGTGAAGGCAGTGTAAGGATCCCCACTGGGCTTCTGGCGTGTGCAGCTGCGTGGATGGGGTGCTGTTTCCAGAAGGCAGCACACTGGTGGGAGGAGTCCAATTTTTGTTTCAAGGTCAAAATGTCTGCGAGATATTGTTGTAGATGAGGAAATGTCCACCAAGATTCCCCTTCAAAGAAAGACATGTTCTCCAGCTGGGGAGAGGGTGGTCAGTAGATAGCCACCAGCTGCCAGCAGCTTCAGGGTCTGCCTGAGCGGGGAGAGCTGCCTCACTAGAGGTCACGCCCTTGCCGGAGCAGCCCATGTTGGGTGAATGAATGAAGTGGGGCATTCTGATGGGCAGGCTACTCCTTCCAGAGCCCCCTGCTGAGGTGACCGAGGGGAACCTGAATGCAGTTCAACTTGTTCCTTGGAATAGTCCTCCCTCCTTGTTCTTCCCTTCATAGGGGTTTGATCTCTAGAAAACATCTTACACCGCAAACTCTATCTCAGTGTGCCTCTGCAGACTCCAACCTGCAGCAGATAACCAAGTGGAGACGACAAGTCAGATGCACAGGTGTGATCTAGAGGTGCGCATTCCTACTTGGTCAATATTTAGATGGTAAGTATGCAAGGGTAGAGATTTTGTGTAGAGAAAGAATGGAGAAGAGAAGCAGCCCAGGACTGAGTCTTAAAAAACTCCAACTTTTAAATGTGAGTCATGGAAGGAAAAACTAAAAGGCTGTTCGGAAATGTATGAGGATACTCAGGAGCAGGACATATCTCTAAAGACCAGAGAACAAAGGGGTTAACTCCATAATGTGCTCTTGAGAGGCTAGGTGAGCTGACATCCAGAGAATATTTACTAGGGGTCATTGACCACCTTAGCTCAGTAGTTAGGTGGGCTGTTGAGAGCAGAGGCAAGGTTTCAGTGGGTTGTGGAATGAGTGAGAAATGAAGAAATACAGATAGTGAGTGTAGACAATTCTTTTCAGAAATGTGGCTGAGAAAAGGAGAGAAGAGATAGAGCTGTAATGAAAAGAGAGAAACAAAGTTGGGGATTTTCCTAAATAGAATTGGGCATGTTTGAATGACTAGGGGAACCAAGCAGAGATGATAAGTTAGAAGACCTAGACGAGAGAGGAGATAATTGATAGGATATTGTTCTTGAGGAAATGGGCTACAGAATGTAGACAGAGGATTTGACCTTAACCAGGAAGAAGGAAGTTGGCTGTAATAGGAACTGAGAAGGAGAGAGGAACAGCTGTATGTTTGTATGTTGCAGGTAGTGGGAAGTTGAGAGCTCCTCTCTGATGGCTTCCCATTTCTCTGTGAGGTTGGAAGTGAGGTTATCTCCTGAGATTGAGAGCTTTGGGGGTTGTGGTCTGATTAAAGAGAATGCAAAAAGTTTAATACAATCACCATGGAGAGTGAGAAAATGAGTTGACTAAGGAAATGTGGTAGGAGGATTGTAGAACAGTGTTGAGAGCCCAGCTGAAATTCTGAATGTAGACTTGTTAGCTCAAGGAGGTGGTTTGGGGACATTTTGTAATTTATAGAAACACGGTCTAAAATATCACCATTTTCTTCTTCTGACTGAAGAATACTGAGGTGAAAGTGCTTTGTCACAAAAGAAATCAATGTTCCTAAATATATAGAAATCTGAGTTCAACTTTTACCCTGTGATATCCCCATTTCCTGGCCTTCAGATATTTTGTTGATAAATCCTTATAATAAAACTGTAATCTTATTTGTAGAGAAGGTACAGTATATGAAAAATATTGACATTACCTTTTCTCATTTAATCCTGTAACAACCTTTTAAGGTAGATAATATTACTCCCACTTGAGGAAGCCGAGTGTTCACAAAGTTACAAGAATGGTCTGTGGTCATACATCAAAACAGGGACATGGGCTCAGGTCTTCTCCGTCCAAAGTATATGATCCTTCAGGGGTCTGCATTACTGGATCTCAGACCTGAACTAGAAGTGGGCTCATTTTTACTGATACATTTATTAGTTAAAGATAATTTAATTTCTTTGTTTTGTTTTGTTTTCTTTTATTTATTTAACATTTTCCCCTAGGTTTGAGTTTGTGCTCCATTATGAGAAATTCATTTTACTTGGCATCCTGAGCAGTGGCAGACTTGGAAGAATGGAGGAAGTAATTGCCTTAAAATAGTTAGTGAATGATTAGCCTTTTTCCCATAAAGTTGTTCTTGTCTGTGCTTTGCCTGAGTTACGGCTGTGGCAATGTGGTAACTGGCACAACTTCAACAGCCATAATCTCTCTTCAATTACAGCTGCCTGAAAATTACTTAAAGTTTCAAATGGTTGATGCGGCGAGATAAGGCTGTGGGGAAGAGAGATCAGTCGCATGAATGCTTGTCTTTGCAGGGAAGAGGAATTTCCCTGTGCCACTGAAGCTTTGAGAATAGCTGAGGTTATTGTAAAGGCAACAAAGAAAGATAAACAGGATGACTTGAAACTGATGATTTGGAACAAATCATATATTTCAAAGAGAGTTTTTCAAGTCATTAATTTGAAGTCAATGGTTTCAAAGCACATAAAGCAGTCTTAAAAGAATAGTTAGTTCACTCATTTACTCAATATACATTTATTAAGCATCTATTATGTAACAGTTACTGTCATTGGAAGTGAAGTGTTACTTGACATTGGAAGTGAAAGGGAAATAAGACACCATCCCCGTAATCAAGGACAGGGTCTTCTAGTGGGCCAGATACACCCACACAGATAGTCATAACATTAGTGCAAAGATAAGATGCAAAAGACAATAGGAGCACCTCTTCCATCATATCCCTCTATGTGTAGTCTGGAAGGGCATGTATTAAATTAAAACTCTTAAAATTTTTTTTAAAAATACCCTTAAAATTGGTTTCTTCTAGGGTGTGATTTGGGGAGACCTTTGTTTTCACTCTATTTCACAGAAATCTTTATTGAAATAATGATATACTTCAATCATATCAAGAAATAGAGAGGACAAATACTGTATGATTCCACTTTGATGAGATACTTAGATTAGTCAAATTCACAGATACAGAAAGTAGACTGGTGGTTGCCAGGGGCTGGGGTAGGAGGGAATGGGACATTGTTGTTTCATAGGTAAGGGTTTCAGTTTTGGAAGATGAAGAGTTCTGTGGGTAGATGGTAGCCAAAAGTGTGCATGTACTTCCTGCCACTGAACTGTACACTTAAAAATGATTAAGATGGTAAATTTAGGTTATGCATATTTCACCACAATTTAAATAAAAAAAGAAACAGAGAAACTAATAAAATAGGTTACTATGTTCCTACCATAAGTATAAACAGATCCATATATTTCGTCATATACTTTTTAGATTTCTTTCTTTTAAAAGAAATGAAACATAGAAATACACATAAGAGTCCCTTGTTTCTGATTCAGACCTTCCTCCTTTTCTCCCTCTTTAGATAAAAGTACTATCCTAACATTTGGGTGCATCATTTCTATTCATTTTAAAAATACTTTTACTACTCTCTCTGTCCTCCTTCCACAGACCACTGGAAACACATCTGCAGTTGAATGCACACCACGGAGAACCGAGGGGTGTCTCAGTAGGATGGTGATAGGAAGAACTTAGTATAGGATTTAGGTCTGGGTGTGGTGACTCTGGGGAGGGTTTAGTGAAACAGGCTTTGCTCTGGGTTGGTTGCCTCAGGAAGTGGGGGTAATTCTATGAGTAGATATCTTAGTAAAGCTCATCTAGAAGCAGGGAAGCCTAGAACAACACTAAAATTGGAACTGGTTAAGAGGCCATAGCAATCATATTAGCCACGATTGGGGGAGATTTGATCTTTTCTGTGGTTTGAACAATGTTCCTACTTTAGTTAGTGTTCAGATATAATTATGGAGTAATCTTATTTTGTTTTAATCTTCCATGGTCACAGAGTGGCTTTGTCTGATGTCGATGCTCTGTGAAATTGCTTGCATTCGATAAGAGAACACCATGACCTAGCTGTGAGTGCCAGGCCAGCTCCTGGATATCAGAAGCTGTTTTGTCTCTGTCACTACATGTGTATGTGCTCATAAAAAAAATACACTATTGTCTTGTGGGTCTTAAATATGTGAATGAGTGATAATATACTGTACATATCACTCTGCAACTAGTTTTTTCCCTCAACTTTATAGTGTGAGATTAACCTAGGTTGGTGCTAGAAGATTCAGTTCTTATCTTTTATATGTTGTTTTGTATTCTGCTGAAGGATGGTTAAATTGCTTCTATGTTTTCATGTTAAAAATAGTACTCATACATGTAACACTCAGATGTAAGTTTCTAGATACCATTCTCCAATGAGAGCAACGAGGTCTCCAAAAATGATGGGGCATATTGAAAGACATAAAAGCCAAAAGACAAAAAGGGTTCTCGTGGCAAAATCTGGAGCAATTTGAGCCATAAATTAAATAGTTATAATAATGGATTATCATTCATTAAATTAAAAAATATCCATGAGGTCATACTGCGCCAAATAATTTTTCACCCAGTTTGTGGCTTGCCTTTGCAGTTTGCTTATGGTGCTCACAATTGTGCCTTGCATTCTAGTTTTAATGTGGCCATTTTAATCAAACTTTCCCTTTATAGTTATGCGTTTGTGACATTGCTAAGAAATTATTCCTTATTCAGAGAACATAAAGATACTTTCCTAAAGAAGTTTTAAAGTTTTGTTCTTTACATTTAGATCTCTAATGAATCTGTAATCTGTTTCTGTGTATGGTGTGAGGACAGGAATCTCATTGTATCTTTTCTACGTGGATAGACACCTGTCCCCACATCATATAATGTCACCACTATGCTAGAAAAATTCTGCTTCTAGACTCTTTATTCTAATTTGTTGATATATTTGTCTCTATTAATTACTATAGCTTTTTGTTAGGATCTGATGTCTAATTAGTCAAGTGCCATCAACATAATTCTTCAGTGTTGTCTCAGCTCTTCTTGGCTCATTGCTTTTTCATATGAATTTAAGTGTCCCGTTAAGTTCCACCAAAAATCTTATTGGGGTTTTGATTGGAATTACATTGAGTTTATAGATTTCAATTGTCATACTATCATCTTTTCATTCATAATCTTGGAATATCTCTCCACTTGTTTGAGTCTTATTGTATTTATTAAACCCATAATTTTCCCCATAACTATTTCACAGATGTTTTTTAGATAGTTACAATCCAGTATGTAAGAACTTGGAAGTCACCACTCCATCATAACATGTAAAAAGCTGAACAAACTGAAAAATCAACAACTCTTCTGAGATCCATGAAAGAAGAGAGGTCACAGGGCCAACTGCTGCCCCCCAAATTGGAGAGATTCATGGGCAAATACAGAGAATCACAACATACCTGAGAGGAAACCCACAAGCATTGTGGGAATCGGTGCCAGGTTAGGAAGTCTGAACTATGATTGACAAATTGCTGGAGGCTCAGAGTGGACAAGTCTGAGAGCTAAAAATTCCAGGGGGACCCTGTCATTCAGGGGGATCCCTACACTTTTGTGAATTTTATCTTATTTGGGGATCTGCCAAGTTCTCACAGTAAATATCAGAGAAAAATCCAGCAGCAAGGAGGGGAAAAGGAATCATTTTGAAATATGCTAGAGTATTCTGTTCTTTAAGGTCTGTTCTCAGGAGAAACTATTTAACCAGAGTCTAATCCTGTTGAAGTATTATCAGAGCCTAACTGAACGGGGCGGGGGAGGGAAATACCAACACCAACCCCCGCTGGCCTTCCCTGTGGGAGGAGGGAAATACCTAACTCCAGCCTGCTCTAGCCATGCTTTGCCCCTAAGAGGTGAGGGGCTGAGAAGCACGTGTGAAGTTCACAGTTCAGAGATACAGGTTCGCTATTTCGTTAGATTTGTTCTTGGATGTCTATATTAGTTGGGAATTTCCTAGCTGCCTGAAGAGACCCTGCTCCAGTGTCTCACACATATTAGGGCTCAACCTCTTATAATAAAAGAATGAAAGGAGCTCAGAGGTAGGTAGTTTCTCATGTTGTAATGACGTGAAATGTCAAAGTTAAGGCCTTTGCAATTCTGTGCTCTTTTCTTTCGTGGTGCACCCCAAAATGGTTTCTGGAGCTTCAGCTAGAGTCTGATCCGCGCAGCAGGAGGAGGCAGTGCACAAGAACAAAAAGGCATTTCTAGGAGCTCCTGCCCAGCAGTGTTTGCTCACATGTAATTGACAATCTCTAGATCCAAGGGAGGCTGGAAAATGGAGTTTTTCGGCTAGGCATATTGTCACCTTGAGCAAAATCAGAGTTCTCTTCCTGAGGAAGAAAAGAAAAAAAATCAATATGGGAGGGGGGTGGTGCAACCAGCAGGAGCTTTTAATTTTTGTTGTTATTTTAAATATCTTTGAAAAATTGAAAATTCCAATTGTTTATTGGTATTCATAGGAACATTTTCATTTTTAGAATTGAAGTATAATTTACTTGCAGGAAAATTTCCCCCTTTTAGCGTACATTTCTACAGGTTTTGACAAATGCACGCAGTCATTCTTATGCTTGATGAACACATCAAACAGAGTGAGAGACAGAGAGGATACTATGAGGTTTGGTTAGAGCAGCAGGCAGGATCACACTCTTGAGGGGCATTTTAGCTGATGACACGAGTCTGGATTTTAATCTAAGAGCAGCAGGAAGCCACTGGGGAGTTTCAAGCAGGGGAGTGATGTGATGTAATTTATGTTGGAGGATGCACTCCGTATTTTCTCTGGAGAACAGATTGTAAGAACACGCAAGAGAGAAAGGGGTCCAATTTTGAGGCTATTGCATAGTCCAGGCAAGTGTTCAGGGTTGTTGGGACAAGGGTGGTGGCAATGTAGATGGAGTTAAGACAGATTCAGTATATATGCTGGAATCAACAAGATTTGCTCTTGGATTTTTGTCTTCAATTATTTCTATTACTTGGATGTGATTCCCTTTGGAATCAGATGTTCAGAATAATCACTGTAATTTGTGAAATTCTTTGCATACATACACTGCTAAGTTGGCAAAGCTGTTATTTTTTTTCTCATTCTCCATTCATGTGCACAAGTGTGATTCACAAACTGCATGATGTAATTACTTTTCTGGATTAGAGAAAAGAGTGAAGAACATATCATATAGAAGTAGGTATTTGTAACAATCAGTTTTAATAACTTAAACAGAGTCCTTAAAAGGTGAGAAGAGATTGAATCTATTTTATGGACTAAAGAGATGCATGAATAGAATGAATGCAATGAATAGACTGAAAGAAAGCCTCTAGTCCTGTGGATCCCTGGCCATATGGTCTACTGCAGAGTTGCAATGAGAAAACATGCCACAAAACGGTGAAAGACTATGCAAAAAAATAAGAAGTAATATCTGGAAAGTATAAATAAAAATAGAAATCCACGATCACATTAAAAAAACCCATAACTCTGAACCACGAAAGACAGCATAGGTGCCCTATTTGGGCTATAAATTTGGGTTTGGCCTCCCTGGAACCCATAGGAAAAAGAGAATCACAATCAACTGCCCGGTTTCCATTATCAGGATAGCAGGATGCCCAGTTTGCTCCTAAAAAGGGTCTACACTAGAACTGAAGTTTGTTTGGGTTTGTAGCGTGTCAGCTGTGCATCTCCTAGTTACAAGCCAGCATGAGGCCCTGAAGTGCCTTCTGGAAAAAAAGATGCCCTAACGTATGTGTCATAGCTGAAGTGTCATTTAGGGACACCCATGAAAGAGGCAGGGATGGGGCTTATCCACGTGTGTGATGTCACTCAATAGTCTGAGCAAGTGATCATGTTGGAGCCCTAGCGTGCAAATATAAGTGATGCAAGCTGGAAATGTCATAGTTGAAAGTCAAATACCACAGCAGTTTCCCAAACTGGTAAGTCTTAGAACATTTTCCCACAGGATGTTAATAGGTATTTTGAAAACCAAAGGTTCTGTGATCAGTTGTGAAATGTTGTGTTAAGCATATTTAAATAGGAAACTTTCTCGCATTGGAATCCTATTAACTGGGTCACATGAACAGGTTTGAGGCAGATCTCAAGGGCCTTTCCTCACAACTGCTTGTGCAGTACAGCCTTGGAAAGCCCGCATTCTCCCAAATAATTGGTGTCCCCTGAAGGTGTCTGAACAGTTCTGGAGGACTTCCCTGTGACTTCTGCTGGGCACGGGTGTCAATTCTCTCCACTCTCGTTACCTCTGGGGCGTGCCCTTGCCCAGTGTTGTTCTCGTGGTCCCCCATGGCACAACAGTCTCTTGCCAGGGAACATGGTCTCTTATTAGGCCACACGTTACTGTTAGCCTCGTCAGACACTGCAGTACATTCCAGTACCTCATGGGACACGGCTTCTGCTTCTCTTATTTCCTTCTAGACACAAGGTCTTTTGCTAGGAGCAGCTATTCCTTCCACTATCTCCCTGTGGACACTGCCATTCTGCTGGGCATTGCCACCAATGCATTGGAAATTTTAGTATGCCCTGCTGCTTGCTTATCAGTGATGAAGTTGAGAAAAATGCCAACTAAAATGGTAGTACTTCAATATCTTACAGAATTTTCAGGGCAACATCATGTATTTGTGGTGGGGATGAGGTTCTTGGACCTTAAAGGCTGGCATTTTGGCTCTACTTCGTGAACTAAAGAGGTCAGAGCACAGGGCCTGGTGGCTCAGCACAGGCCCAGGGGCTTTATCCACCAGCTGGTTGGGTAAGTGGACTCAGTCTGCTATTTTCCATTTTTGATGAAGAGAAGAAGTAGAAAGCTAAGCCACATGCTTCAGAACAGCTCATCAGCAAAGCACCGTGGGGTGGGATGTAAATTGCTTGCCTAGCTATTGTTTCCCATTTGTCTACTGTCCCTCCCTAGAGGAAACCCATGGGGCCAGAACTCCATTTCAAATCAACAGAAATTCCGCTGTTATGAATTTATTGTATATATATATTTGAAAATGTACAGCAAGGATGTGAATTGCTGTATTGTATAACAACAAGAAAAACTGAGAACAACCTAATTTTCCACCAGTAGTGGACTTGTTTAATCTATTTTGTTATATCCATACAATGGAAAGGGATGCAGCCACTAAAAAGAATGAGGTAGCTAAATATATGCACATGAGAAGACTTCAAGAGCTGCTAGGTGGAAAAATGATCTATATGAGAGAACGCGTGTTTTCTTGTTAAAAAAATCATCTATGTCTTGGTATTTGCATAACTTTTTCTTTCTCTGGAACAATATAAGAAACCATTGACGGGACTACTTTTAGGGAATAGGACTAGAATTTGGTAGAAGGGAGACTTTTGTAACCTTATGTTTAATATTTTCGCATGTCTAGCTATTGCCATTATTTGAAAAATAATCGTAAATATTTTTATTTATTTTACAAAAAGCATGTACTGTAGTCTGAAGCTCTGGGACTACTCCTGTTATAAATTTGGAAAAATTGCTTCATTTCTCAGAGTCTTATTTTACTCATTTGTAAAATGACAAAAATAATAGTGTTGGCTTCACAGGATTTTTCTGAAGACTGAATAAGATAATGGCAAATAGAAAGCACCCAATAAGTATTTGTTATTCTTGTTATTAATGATAAGAATGTAATTTGAAACTATGCATCGACTTTGAAACTATTTTCCTTTGTACATTCTTCTCATTTTGAGTGGTAGCTCTGGGGATTATTCAAACACAATTCTTAGTTTTTCACAGTCTACTTAGAATTAATATTGTACCAAATCAGGTAAAGTATAGAGACCTTGTACTGTAAGGTCCATTTATCCTTTTCACCATGTCCTTTATGCTGTTGTTGTCATATGTATTAAATCTATGTGTATTATAAAGCCAATGAGATAATATTAAAGTGATGTCAAATGATGATATTAAGATGATACAAGAGGATGTAATGGACAGCATGATGACTAAAAATATTTTTTAAAGGATATAAATTGATGATATTAAGATGACATAAAACCAACAGGATGATATCTTTAAAGAGTCGTATATATTTTAAAGAAATGAACAGGAAAATCATTTCTTCTATTTGATCATATGTTACACTTTTGATGCTCTTTATTTTTTTGTGGCGATCCCTATTTCCATCTGTTATCATTTGCCTTCAGACTGAAAAACAGCCCTTAGCATGTCTCATTATGCAGGTCTGCTTTGTTGATCTTTGTATATTCCATTTATTGAGTATATTCTTACATTTTCTTGCATAAACATTAATGTGTTTGATTATGGATCCTGCTTTGGGTATTATACTGTGTTACTTGGATAGATTCCACGTAAACTAAGGAGCTGAATCAATAAGACCTGGTGGTGGCAGATGGTGGTGGAGTTAGTAAGGGAGGAAGAAAGAAGGCAAAGATGATCCTCAGTGTTCTTGCTTTGGCAGTAAGTGTGGATGTGATGCCATTTAATGCAAGAAGTGGCAAAATAGCCAGCTTGATGGGAAATTGGGGCAGGAGTGAGAGGAGATGCTGAGTTCAGGTTTTTACATGTGGTAGTGGCATATCCAAGTGGTACATCCATGTCCAGGAAGTAGATGGATATACATGTCTGGAGCTCACAAGGGAGGTCTGCATTAGAGACTCAAGGGACTTGTGTGTCATCAGCAAATGGGTAATCAAAGCAATGAGATTGCTTGAGTTCACTGGAAGAAAATATACAGAATGAAAAGAGGGTCAGACCCAGGGCAATACTTAGCATCAGCAATTTCAATAGGGTAGTAGGGAGAAGCCAGATTTCAGAGAGATGAGGAATGAATGGAAGGTGAAAATGAGAGTGAGTGTAGATAGCTCTTTCAAACAATTTGATTGCAAAGAGGGGCTGAAGAGTGGTTTGTTTTTACCTCTAATAGTGAAAACTGAGCATGTTTTTCCCATGTTGATAGGAAGAAGCCAACAGAAGGAGAGATTTAGAGATACTTGATGAAGCACAGTCTCCAAAGGAGGGGATGAGGTCTGGAGTACAGGTTGAGGGGTGAGCTTCAGTCAGGAGACGGGGCAAGTTCTGCACTGAAACAAGAATAAGGAAAGCGTGGAAACGGTTGGTGGTAACTAACTACAGGTGGGAAGGCATGCAGTTGAGAGCATTCCTGCCTAAAGGCTCCTATTTTCCCAGTGATGTGGAAAATGGGTGCTGAGAGTGAAGTGGATAGATAATTTAACAAGAGTAGACAAGTTTTGAAATAGCCACTGTGGAGACTTAAAGAAAGAGTTAATTAGGGAAACAGAAGGATTGTGGAGGTAGGAATGAGGGCCTGGTTACTCTGAGGTCACACCAGTCAACAGCTCCTTTTGCCTACTCTGAAAACCAGGGACAGCATTAGGAGAGGAATCAACCTGACACTGTAAACTCTCCCTAAACCTGTATGTGTTTGTGATAGAAGTTTCCACTCTTTTTCTTCATGTGAGTTCTCAACATCTGGTTACATTCAGCAGCCACTTGGAACCACTGAAGTATGTGCTGGCATTTTTGCAACCATTTTGGCATTAAGGGTTTCCTCTGGGGTTTTCCTTCATCAACGTTTCTGTGAACACAGCATTATGTAGATCTTAGCATATACCTGTCTGAGAAAAGGTTGAAACACTAGCTGCAGCACACAATTTAAGCAATGTCATTGCCTGAAAGAAAAGTACCTTTCCAATTTGGGAACCGACCCCATGAGACTTCACAGCCGAAGCCCCATAAGCTCCCCAAAGTCTTCCGCTGAGACCAGAAATGCTTCATTCAGGGTATTTCATGTGGGATATTTTTAGTAGCCATTGATTTCCTGTAGACACTATGCATCACACTCCCTGCTCCTTTCATTCGTGTGGTCTTGAAAGCATTTTTGCTGAGCCTTAAAAGGAAAAATTACCATAGGAGACTCTGAAAGGACATGAATCTAGAGCTCTGTTTGAGTTTTATGGGAATCCCAAAGCGTTTTCAGAAAAGGTCCGAATTCAGAGCTGGGCTTACTCCTAGAGGGCAGTGCCATCGGCTGGCAGATCGTATTGGGGTAAACTGCTTTCACTTTGGGGGACAGGAAGGCAGAAGAGCAGAGGTCTAGAGCTGACAAACTGAGGCTGATAAGGAAGCTTACAGAACCAGAGGAGCCTATATGCCAATGGAGGAGTAGGGGAAAATCGTATTTGCCTAGGGAAGCAGAGTGCAATATAACAGACAAAGCAATGCTAACTGGCAAAAGTCTAATTGAATGCCAAAAGCAGAGCAGGGAAGCACTAGCGTCTATTTTACTCATTCACTGATGAAGCCGGTGTCCCCTGGAAAAGAGGCAGGCGTTATAAACCGGCTAGGAGAAGGAGGGGAGCTTAAATGGAGGGTGTGGAATGAATGATAGTGTAAAAGTAGAAAAGCGCAAGAATGAGTAGTTTTATTCACTTAAAATAAATTTAGGAGAGAAGATTGGATCTGATTGGATAGAATCTTGAATTCTGGAATAAAGTTTTTTTCATGGGCTTTGCAAAATCATTTTGGTAGGATTGGGAAAGGCGTATGGGAAGGGGGGAGGCTGGAGGCAGTGGGACCAGCTGGGCAAGGTCTGGTGAGTCACCTGGTGGAGGCTGAGGGTCTGAGTGAAGGGAGTCATGGTGGGACGGGAGGAGAGGAGAAGCATGAGAAAGACGTTCAAGAATTATTAAAGGAACTGACAGGATGTGACATGACAGTAGGTAGGATGCGAGCTACAAGGGAGGAAGGGCTGGAGGTTACAAACCCAGAACTGTGAGGATGGTGGTACACCTCCACCTAAATGGTCCCCGGTCACTTGCCAACACATCACCAGTGGCAGACCACTTAGGACCATCTGATCTTTTTCTGGTTTTAAAATTTACTTTGTTTTGTCTTTCTTTCCCCACTACAAAGTATGCTTCATGTGATTAGAGAGATGATCTCTTTTCACCAATGTATTTCTGCCTCCTAGATCTGCACCCGTCAAATAATAGGTGCTCAACAAATATTTGTTGAATGAATGCAGAATGGTTCCTTTCATAGAAATAGAAGAAAATGATGGGAATAATAAGTAGTCTAAGGGAGAAAATAATTTCAGAAGCCACATTAAATTATCTAGCCTAGCTCTGTCACTAACCAGCCCTGCGGACTTAGGGGCATCACATACTGTCCCCTTGCCTCGCCTTTCTAATCTATAAAAGAGAGGCAGTATTACTTTCCCTCTATTCTATGGTTTTGAACAGAAAATCGTGTAATGAGCATGAGAGAACTTTGGAAGATTAAAAGCAATGATTCAAATATAAGATCTTATTAGGAGAGAAGGTGGTGTTATTGTTTTCAATATGTCCTATAAAACAGAATAACATTGTTTTGAATTGAATTATCTGTAGAACTTATAAAAGGCACTACATTCTTGTTTTCTTTCTTTTTTCTCCTTTAACATGATGCTGTGACTAAGCGCATTAGATGGATGCAGCTGTGATGGATGAGTCTAATGAGGCACCCAGCTGGCCTTGCACCAATTAAATTTCCTCTAGATGAGCCTTGGTAATTTTAAAATGAGCAAGTGATAGTAACAAAAGGTATGGTTTTCTGGAAAATGATTCTAACTTTTATCAGGGAGAAAGTTGGTAGTAATACGTCTCAGGATTTTCATGGAGAGAAACAAGGTTTCTACACAGTTTAAATGAAACACGTTATGGTATTTCAGAGGTCACAAGGTGACTGCAGCTCCCAGCATGTCGTTAATCAATGTTTCAGGATTTTTGACAAAGGGAAAACATCCTTTGCTTTCCTGGGGCTTTCGCATTGCTTTTTCTCTGAGAGCTTCCTTTGGAAAGCCGCCATCCTTTCTGCATGTCATGAAAACATGCTTCCCTGTTCTGGCTATAGGTTTGTAAATTGGAATTGAGTGGTCACATTAGAACGGCCAAGAAGGAAAGGATTTGGAGTAGGAATGTCAAGAAGATAGGCCTCGACAAGACTGAGTGTGCAGGGAAAGAGAAGGTGATGCTCCAGGGAGCGGGTGCTCAGAGTCTCCCCCATGGTGGGGACAGGGCCAGAGCTGCTCAGTGACTCTAAGCAGCAGAGGTCATGGGGAAGGCAGAGGGTGACGATGCCAGCTAGACCACACTACATACAATAGAAGGGCCAGGTAACCAAGTGAAAAAGAAGATTGTACAAAATAGTTAGCTAACATTCACCTTCTTTTTTAAATCACACCCATTCTTGAGGCTTCCAGTTGTACTTCTACGAAACTGCCTGGGATGGCTGTTTCTTTTCTTCTGATGTGGTGAAACGCACCTGGGCTTTTGAGTCAGACAGACTTGGATCCAAATCCTGGCTCTGCTTCCTCACAGCTGTGTGACCTTGATTACCTAACTCCTCTGTGCAACAATTTCTTCATCTGCCAGACACGGAACAACATCCTCCTTGAGGATGGAGGGAAGGATTAAAATCACCCAGCATAGCATATGGCTTATGTGTTGTACTCAGCATATATCTATTATTACTCTCCCCACCTCCCTGACCTCTGCTGCTTCTCTGATCATTTATTCTGTTTCATTGGTCATGTCAGTATTTGATTACTTTTTATTGTTTTTCAACTGTATGAAGTATTAAAAGAGAAGAAAGGAGGGCTTGGCCCCAGGGCCCAGTTGTTAAGTTCATGCACTCTGCTTTGGCGGCTTGGGGTTTTGCCAGTTCAGGTCCCGGGTGCGGACATGGCACTGCTCGTCAGGCCATGTTGAGGTGGCATCCCACATGCCACAACTAGAAGGAGCAACAACTAATAATATACAGCTACGTGCTGGGGGGATTTGGGGAGAAAAAGCAGAAAAGGAAAAAAAAAGAAGATTGGCAACCGTTGTTAGCTCAGGTGCCAATCTTAAAAAAAAAAAAAGGGAGAAGAGAAGAGTTGGAGATCTTCATCATGGGAAATATCCCAAATCCAGCATCTCTTCTCTCTGAGAAGTGGTGTATTTATTCCTTGAAACCATTAATAAAGAGTCAGCAACCACCCCCATGCTTTGAATAAATGAGACAATCTTTATTCTTATTAGGGTGTGGATTTTCCAAACAAGAAAGTCGTAGGGGGCTTTTCTGTGATTTTCTTTGGCATACCAGCTGTTAAAGAAAGATTTCTCAATCGCATTATATCCTACCCTTGTGATTTATATTACGTCTACAACTTGACAAAGCCTTATTGATATTTTATGTACAGATTCTTTACAAATGAGCTCATTTAATTCTCACAACAAACACGTGTGGTAGGTACGTTATTTTCCCTGTAAGTGAGGAAATGGAGGTTTGGAGAAGCCGAGTGCCTCGCTCATGGATACATAGTGAACAGCTAGCATTCACATTCACACCAGTTTGACTCTAAAATCCATGCTCTGTGTAACAAAATGGTTAAACAAGTCTACCCTAAATAGGAGGTACTTTCTTTGAGAAGTTTTGGTTGGGTAGGTCAGTGGCAGCTGGAAACATCGTTTACACACCATCGCTTGTTCCTTAGTGATGTTGGATGAATTGAGCCTCTGCTGCAGTCTGCTTTTATCCTGGGCTCCTTTCATTAGGATGAACTCACTTTCACCTCTTTACTTTTGATGCCACTGACCTGGCAAACAAGCCTAGGGCATGGTGTCCCAGTTTCAGAGGCAAAAAAAAGAAGCTGCTTTATTTAAAAATTCTGCTATGTCTGGGGTTTTTCTAGGGAGCTTTAAGCGCTCATGAAAGGCAACTCTATGGAATTCAAACTATGCCTTAGACAAAGATATTTACCAAATAAATGCTTAAAGATTCCACAGGCTTGAAAGCCATCTCCTCTCCAGCAAGACATGGAACAACAGGCGTGGGTGACTAAGTCAGTATAAAGGCCTTAGACTTCCCTTTCTCAGTTTCTCCCAGTCCTGTTCTGCACTCAAGCTACCCACACCATCTCTGTTACTATCATCCTAGTTGAAGCCACCACATGATCTGGCCCCTATCTAAGTCTCCATTTCCCGGGAACAAATATGATCTAGCACATTGTGACTTTTGAGATATTTGACCAGAGTAAGTTTACTTTTCTTACTTTAAGATCTTGGCACAAGTGGCTCCCTCTGCTCTGCCTTTGACCATTATATGGACAGCTTCTTAAGTCTTAGCTTAACTGCTCTTTCTTCAGAGTGGCTTCCCTCAATCACTCCCTCTAAAGTAGAGTTTCTACCTCATCAAGTCACTTTCTACCTCACCTGTCTCTTCCATTTCCTCCCACGACATTTATTATAATCACATTATTGTTTATTTACTGGCTTATTATTTCTTGATTTTCTCCATAAGAGAGGCAACCTTTTCACTTGTTTCCCCAGGATCTTCAGCACCATGAACAGTGCCACACACTTAGAATCATTAAATATTTGTTGAGTAAATCACGGAAATCTTTTTATTTACATTAAATGGGGAACGTTACTCTGAAAGAGAAGGAAACAAATAATCAGAAATATCTTTTTATGAAAAAGATAGAAGTGTGTGTGTAATATATGTATCTATCATTAATTGATCAATCAGATTGGCTCTTTAAAAACATAATGCAGATCATATCACTCTTATTCCAAAAACTTTTCAAGGCTTAAAAAGAGCTCTATGATTAGCAGACATTTGACATGGGCCATATGTCTTACGGATGTTTCAGGCAGAACCAAGCGTCCTGTAAGGGGCCTGACATGATTTGCTCTTGCACATTCCAGGTGTGTTATCTCCTATTATTTTCTCTCTTACTCACTCTCTTCCAGCCTGTCTGACTTCTGTGCTGTTTCTCAAACATACCAGGTACTTTACTGTTTTAGGATATTTGCAATAGTTCTTCATTCTGCCTGCAATGCACTTCCCTTAGGTCTATCTCTTACCTTCTTCATGTCTTTGCTCAAATATTACCTTTTCCATGAGGTAATGCTAACCTCCGTATTTACAATTTCAATCCATGCAGATCCTTCACATTCCCAATGTCCCGTATTCTCCCCAATATTCTTCATAGCATTTATTAACTTCTAATATACTCTAAATTTACTTATTTTATATATTTTATGTATTTACTCATTTTAAAATGGTGTTTATTATTTATTGTCTGTCTCTACTAGCATATAAACTCGGGGGCGGGGAGGGCAGGGAGTTTTAACTTTTTATTTCACTCTTGTATCCCGAGATCCTCAAGCAGTTCCTGGAATGTGATAGATTTTCAATACTCTTTGTTCAAATGGATAAATACATTTTACTGAATTAAATGCTTTATGTTCTGATGCTTAAAGTCTGATGGATTCTGTGGCTGGTAGTTTTTGGTTTCTAAATGCGTTTGCTGTAATCTCAAATTTGGAATTCAACCTACATGTAGACCGATCCTAGTGGAATTTCTAATCACCAAGGTTAAAAATCTGAAATCTCTTTAAAAAAAAAGGAAAAACAGTTTATCTACATGAGAATGAAAATCAGATTTTACTGGTTGTCAAAATTAAGGAAAAATCTTTATGATTTAAAGGAAAATAATTTTGGTAGAATTCTATACATTTCTAAATTATCAATCCAGTATAAGAGCAAAATAGAAATGTTTTTCAGAATGCAACGATTTAAAAGGTTTAAGTCCTACAGAATTTCTAAAGTATTGCTTGAGATTATATTCCAGAAAAATGAAAAAGAAATATGAAAAAAGTGAAGCCATGATGTCTAAGAAACAGGCCTAATCCAGTAGTGAGATAAAAAGAAATCATACATTGATGGCTGGGCAGCAGGTCCAAAACACAATAGAAGGAAGTTAGAACAGAAAGTCCTGTGATGAATGCATTCACTAAAGTGAGTGCTGTTATAATTTGTATTTTGAAGAATGCAGGCAATCTTAAAGATACAATGAGGGTATATATCTTTTCTGTCTGCAAGAGAAAGAAAAGGCAAAGAGAAATGTGTGAAAAAGCAAAAAGTTGTACAAGACGGTCATCTCCAAATTTGACAAAAAATGAGTCGACACATGATTTAGAATAATCAACGATGTGAATAAAAAGAGAAAACATATTATTTTAACTTTTTTTGGTTTATTTTATTAAGGCAAAATTTACTTACAGTGAAAAGTACAGACCTTAAGTAAATAGGTTGATGTATTTAAACAAAGGCATACACATGGTTTACCCACATTCCCTCATTCCAGAAATTTCCCTCATTCTCCTTTCCAAAAATCCATGCTACCCTCCAAACCCACAGGCTACCAATGTTCTGTGTTTCTTTTACCATAGATTAGTCTTTCTAGTCCTAGAACTTTATTTAAGTGGAATAACACACCACTGTTTTGTGTCTGTTTTTTGAATCCCTTTTTTTTTTTTTTTGAGATTTAAGCATCGTGTTGCTAGTATTTGTACTCTGTTCATTCTTTTTGCTTGATACTCTTTCATTGTATACATATATCACAGTTTGTTTCTTTTTCTCCTACGGATGGGCATTTTGGTTATGTCTAGTTCTGGGCTGCTTTATATGAAGCTGTCATTAGTATTCTTATACAGATATTTTTTGAACATTTGTGTTTATGTTCTTTGGGTAAATATACAGGACTGGAATTACTGAGTCACAGGATAGGTATATGTTCAGTCTTATAAGAAACTGCCTAACAGTTTTGCAAAGTACCATTTTACATTCCTAATAGCAATGTAAGTATGAGAGTTCAGGTTGTTCCACATCTCTATCAACATTTAACCAATTGCCGCTGGTTCATGAACATCCAGCGTTTAGCAACATCCAGACCAACTCTGGTTAGTCTTTTAAATTTTTGCCATTCTAGTGAGTTTGTAGTGGTATTTCATCATGGTTTTATTTGAATTTTTTTTGTGACTAATGATGTTGAGCACTTTTTCATGTGCTTATTTGCCATTTTCATACCTTTCTTTTGAAAGGGTCTGCTCAAGTTTTTTGTCCACTTAAAAAGTTGGGTTGTCTTTTTACTAAGTATAAAGATTTTTTAATATATTCTGAATAAAATTCCTTTATCAGATATATGTATCGATAGACATGTCTCGGTGGTTTACCTATTCATTCTCTTATTGTTTTTTGATGAAATTGAATATATAAATATGTTTTTACCATGAGCGCTTTCCGTGTCCTAAGAAATCTTTGCTTATCCCAAGGGCATGAAGGTATTCTCCCTCGTTTTCTTATAGAAGCTTTATAGCTTTGCTTTTTCATTGGTCTGTGATCCATCCCAAATTAACTCTTGTGTATGGTGTTAGGTAGGGGCTGAGGTTCAATCATGTAGATATCTAGTTGTTTCAGTACTGTTTGCTGAACAAACTTTTGTTTTCCCAATGAATTGTTTTGACGCCTTTATAAGTGTGGGTATGTTTCTATACTATCTTTTCTATTCCCTCGATCTATTTGTCAGCATTCTGCTGATACCACACTATTGTGATTATTGTGGCTTTATGATAAATATTTAGATACGAGAATGTAAATCTTCCAACATAACCAGTTCCAAGGTTGCTTTAGCTATTCTAGCGCCTTTGCTTTTCCATATAAATTTTAGAATCAACTTGTCAATTTCTATAAAAAGACTACTGGAATTTTTATTGGGAATGTGTTGAATCTACAGATAAATCTGGACAGAACTGACATCTTAACAATATTGAATATTCCACACCTTAAACAAGACACAGCTCTCCATTTGCTTCTATCTTTTAAATTTCTCTCAGCAAAGCAATGTAGTTTTTGGTGTAGAAGTTTTAAGTATCTTTTATTACATTTATGTCCAAGTACTTTATGTTTTTTAATACTACTTCAAATGATATTATTTTGAAATTTCTTTCTCCAATTGTTCCTTGCTTGTTTTATAAATAAATTGATTTTTTGTGTATGTTAGCCTTGACTTTATGATCTCACTAAATTCACTTACAAACTCTAGCAGATATTTTGTACATCCCTATGGTTTCCTACGTAAACAGTTATGTTGTCTGCAAATAAAACCAGTTTTACTTCTTGTTTTCCAACCTATCTGGCTTAGATAGCCAGCCCTGGTGGGCTAGTGGTAGAAATTTGGCACTCTCACTGCTGCGGCTGGGTTTGTTTCCTGGTCAGGGAACCACAGCACCTGTCTGTTGGTTGTCATAGTGTGGTGGCTGTGTGTTGCTGTGATGCTGAAAGCTATGTCACTGGTATTTCGAATACTTGCAGGGTCATCCATGGTGGACAGGTTACAGTGGAACTTCTGGACTAAGACAGACTAGGAAGAAGGACCTGGCCACCCACCTGGCCATGAAAAACCTGTAAATAGCAGTGAAGCATTGTCTGATATAGTGTTGGAAGAGGAGAGGATGGTGCAAAAAGACCAGGCAGGGTTTCACTCTGCTGTCCACAGGGTCACTAGGAGTCAGAATCGACTTGATGGCACTAACAACGAATGGCTTATATATCTTTTTCTTCTTTTAATGCACCAGCTAGGATCTTGAGTATAACATTGAATACAACTGTAAGAGCAAATATCCTTGCACTTTTCCTGATTTTAGGTGGAAATATTTAGTTTTTCACTATTAAGTATGATGTTAACTGCAGATTTTTTATAACTTTGATGAACTTTTAGCATTTCCATTTTACTCTTTTAAAAAATAGTTTTCAACTTTTTTGTAGTTCCCCATTTATTCATGAATATTTCCACCTATTTTTCTAGATACTTTAGCACATTATTCATTGTTATTTTAAAGATTCTGTGTGATAATTCTAATATCTGCTTGCATCTGTTGACATTTTTTATCTCTTAACAATGGGTCATATAAATATGCTTTTTTTGATGTGTCCTATAATTTTTGATTGAGTGCTGGATATCATGTATCAAAGGACAACAGAGACTGAGGTGAATAGTACACCCCAAATAGGCATACCTATTCTTTTGTCGGCCCATTAGTTTGGGTGGTTGAGTCAATAGAGTCTGTAGCTGACCTTCATTGGGTTTTGTTGTTACCATGACAGCTTCAATGGATTAAGATATGAAATTCCTCCAAATCATGGCTGCCTTGTGTTTAGTGTGGGCCTTAAAATGACAGAGAGCTTTCCTCAGTCTTTCCATTCTACCCTCACATTTTAGGGTCCAGAGTGCCTATGTTGTGGAGGGTCTCTCTCTGCAAGCTGTTGTCTCTCACTCTGCAGTAGGCTGGAGTTACTTGCTACTCCATGTGAGCTTCATTGTAGGGAAAGGGGACATTCCTTGGATCTTCTGCTATATCCTCTTAGACAGGCCCCGTGTGCCTGAACTTTAGGAACTTTGTCCCAATTTCTGTCCTCCTCTCCTTTCTCATTTTGATAGCCAAATTCTGTATGTTGCAGTGGAAGTCTTGAGAAGAAACGCACTTTTTTTTTTTTTGCCTTTTACCCATTATAACACCCCTTAATTTTGTATCAGGGTAAGATCTTGGGCCTGTTTGGATGGAGGGGTTTTATGACCCCCATCGAAAGGGAGTAAGGCTTTTGCTTCCAGCCCTTCCTTGGAGATGGATGTACCTTTGCCTGGGACTGGGGAAAGAGGGTTTCCTATCCATTCCCCAGTAGCAGATAGCTTTTCTTCTACTCTTTTCCCAGAAACAAGGAATCTTTCTTGGGCCTATTTCTGAGAAACTTTCCTATTGCTCTTATAGTGGCTCAGGGTTTTGCTTGAGAGATGGATCCAGAAAATGGATGAGGTTTTGGGTTTGTGCATAAGGGGCTTTATGTGGTCTCACTCTGCCATTGTTTTTCCTGTGAGCACCCTGCAGAAGCCCATGGAAAACAGCTGGCCAGTGAACATGACTCCCTTTGTATCTGGGACTCCTAGGAGTTATAACTACTGTGCCAGTCTGCATTTGGCCTTCAAGTACTTGTTAAACTTTTAGCTTTCTTCTCACTTTCTTTGCAGTAGCTGCCTCTTCTTTTTGTACTCCATAAAAGGTGAAACAATGGTGTTTTGGTGTTTCTTAAAGGGCCTTCTAACCCTTTGAAATTGAAAGGTGCATTCAAATTTCAGTTCTCTGATGGGATCAATAAATGATATGATTTTGAAGATTGTGTGACCTTTTTATTGTTAGGGAGTGACATTCTGTTGCAGTTCCCTACTTTCTAAGTTGAAGTGGTGCTTCTATTCTGCTTATTTTTAAAGTAATTATTGATATGGTTAGGTTTAAGTCTACTATCTTGCTACAAGTTTTCAATTTGTTCCATCTGAACTTTAAGAAGTGGGAATATGTGACCTACAATCAAGAAAAGTAAGTCAATAGAAACAGACCCAGAGACGACGACATTGGAATTACTAGACAGAGACTTCTAAACAGCTATTATAATTATGTCCAAGGATTTATGGGAAAACATTCACATAATGAGAGACGAGATGGGGAATCTCAGTAGAAAAAAAACTATAAAACAGAACCAAATAGAGATTTTAGGATTGAAAAAAATACAATGTCTGAAATGACAATTTTTCTGATGGGCTTGTCAGAAGATTAGCCTGCAGAAGAAAATTTCAGTGATCTTGAGGATAGATAATAGAATCTGAAGTACAGAGAGAAAATACTAAAAATTAAAGTGAACTGAACCAACATCAAGTGAGACAACATCAAGTGGAATAACACATGTAAAATTTTGTCTCAGAAGGAGAGAAGATAGATTATTCAGACAAAAAATTAGAAAATAATGACTTAAAGGAGGCTCTTGTCAAGATGGCGGTGTAAGCAGGCTCTGAACTCATCTCCTCCCATGAACACAACCAGGTTACAGCTATTTTTGGAAAAATTACCCCTGATTGAAAACTGAAAACTGGGTAAAAAGAACCTCCACAACAAAGGACAGTCCTGACTAAGGCAGAAGAGGCAGAAAATCCTGCTGGAGAGGAAAAAAGCCACCTTTGGGAGCAGTGGAGCTTCTCAGCTGGCCAGGTGGGAACCACCCTAAGGTAAGCAGCCCTCCCTGGAGGAGTGAGGTCCTGAGCAGGAGCCGATACTGCTATAAGTATCCGTCAGACTCAGCCCAACTGAGATGGGGCTCTTACTGTCTGGCTTTGCTGGCTATTAACTGCAGCGAGGATACCCCCAGAGAAGCTATCGGCCAAAAGCCAAAAAGACCCAGGTCTTAAAGGGCCCATGCACAAACTCACACAGGAAACTAAAATCACCAGAGAGAAGGCTGACAGTCCTTTGGTGAAACAAGACTCACCTGGTGGCTCTGGGACATCTTGGTGAGAGGAGGGACCCCTCCGGAGACTGAGACATTGGTGGGGGCCATTGTTCTGACCAGGTCCAGGTGTGCTGACACAAACCCCGGTGGGTGCCATTGAGGTTCATCCCTGGGCCTGTTAACCCAGGGGTCTGCCACACCCACTAGAGCACAGATTTAATCCAGTTCAGCCAGGGCAGGCAACCTGCCCTAGGGACTGGCCCCACCAACAGCAAGCCCTCAGGCTACTTTTCAGCCTGCATTGACTGGGTGCCTTGATCCTCTACAGGCAGGCAAGGGTGTCTGCCTCTGTGGAGCAGGGTCTGTGTGAGGACCAGGTGAACTGTGGGGGGCATTGGTGGAGAGGTGGGGACCTCTGCAGCGTGGCATCGGGGTATACTCCAGGGATTTGAGAAGTTTGCATGGACCAGGACTGTGTTGACGTGTGTGTGTGTGTGCACGCGCGCTGTCCTGTGTCGGGGGCGGGGTGAGGCTTATTAGCGGGAGAAGACCTGTGCTTCACAAACAGCCATAAAAAGGATCAGCCCCACCTTCCAAAGCCTGAAGCAATTGAGTGCTCCCCTGCCTAGGCCCAGCCCAACTCAGCTGCACTCCTAAGAGAACTGACAACAGTCTCGCAGGCCTGAGGCCTATCATAACTGTAAGCCCCTGATCCTAGCAACCAATTACACTGGGTACCAATCCAATTAAGAGGAAAACTGCAATAAGAGTGTGCTGAGAGACTTTGTAGCCAATGTGCTGAGGCTCCCCAAACTGGATTTACAAACAGCTGGCCAGGGAAGGAAAGACTAGACTCCCTGGGTACCTGCAGAGGGAGCAACCCTGCCACAGCAGAAGGACACAAGTAACCCACAAAGGGGTTGCTCCTCGATCTTCTGTACTGGTGATGAGAGGGAAGCACACTGCTGGGCCTCTAAAGGCATCTCATACATGAGGCCACTTCTCCAAGATCAGGAGACATAGCCGACTTACTTAATACATAGAAATAAGCACAGAGAAAGAGGCATAATGAGGAAACAAAGGAATACTTTCCAAGCAAGGAAACAGGACAAAACTCCAGAAAAAGGACTAAATGAAACAGAAACAAGTGACCTACTCGACAAAGAGTTCAAACAAAATATCATGAGGATGCTCACAGATATTGGGAGAAGACTGGATGAACACAGTGAGCACATCAGCAAAGAACTGGAAGATATAAAAAAAAACCAATCAGAAATGAAGAATACAATACTGGAAATGAAAAATTCATAGAGGGCCTCAATAGCAGAGTAGAGGATGCAGAAGAATGGATCAGTGAGCTAGACGAAAGACTAGAGGAAATCACCCAAGCAGAACAGAGAAAAGAAAAAAGAATTAGACAGAATGAGAACAGTCTAAGGGAACTCTGGGACAATATCAAGCATGCTAACATTTGGATTATAGGTGTCCTAGGAGAAGAGAGAGACAAAGGACCAGAAAATTTATTTGAAGAAATAATAGATGAAAATTTTCCTACCTGAGGAAGGAAACAGACATCGAAGTTCAGGAAGCACAGGGAACTCCAAACAAGATAAGCCCAAAGAGGCCCACACCAAGACATATTATAATTAAAATGTCCAAAATTAAAGATAAAGAGAGAATCCTACAAGCAGCAAGAGAAAGGCCACAAGTGACATATAAAGGGAAGCTCATCAGGCTATCAGCGAACTTCTCAGCCGAGACCCTACAGGCGAGAAGAGAATGGCACGACGCATTTAAAGTGCTCAAAGGAAAAACCCTACAGCCAAGAATACTCTATCCACCCAGGTTGTCATTCAGAATGGAAGGAGAGATAAAGAGCTCCCCAGACAAGCAAAAATTAAAGCAGTTTATTACCAAGAAACCAGTTCTACAAGAAATGCTGAAAGGACTTATTTAAGTGGGAAAGCAATGACCACAAACAGAGAGAGAAAAAAATTATCAAAAAACAAAACAACAAAAAAACCCAGGCAATAAAATCACTTGTAAAGTAAAAATATAGTAAAGGTAGCAGATCAACTACCGGTGAAGATAACAGCAAGGTTAAAAGACAAATGTACTAAAATCACCTATTTCAATGATAAGAGGGTAATGGATAGACACACACTAAACAAGAGACTATATATGATTTGAAAAATATATAATGTGGGAGGAGGGGAGTGAAAAAGTAGAGCTTTGACAAAGAGGTCAAGCTAAAGAGTCTATCAACTTGATATATACATAGAATATTACATAGGATCCTCAGTGTAATCACAAATCAGAAACCTATAATAAGCAAGAAAAAAAGTAAGACAAAAGAAATCAAACATATTACTAAAGATAGCCATCAAACCACAAGGGAAGAGAGCAAGAGAAAAAGACAGGAACAGAGAAGAGCTACTAAAACACCCAGGAAAAAAAAAGTAACAAAATGGCAATAAATACATATTTATCAATAGCTACTTTAAACATCAATGGACTAAATGCTCCAATCAAACGCCATAGGGTGGCCAATTGGATAAAAAAACAAGACCCAAGTATATGCTGCATATAAGAGACACTTCAGACCTAAAGACACTCACAAACTGAAAGTGAAAGGATGGAAAAAGATATTCCATGCAAATGGCAAAGAAAAGAAAGCAGGGGTAGCAAGACTTATATCAGACAAAATAGACTTTAAAGCAAAAACTGTAACAAGAGACAAACATGGGCACTACATAATGATAAAGGGAATAATCCAGTAAGAAAATATGACACTTGTAAATATCTATGCACCCAACTTAGGAGCACGTAAATATATAAAGCAATTATTAACAGACATAAAAGGAGAAATAGACAGTAACACAATAATAGTAGGGGATTTTAACACTCCACTTACACCAATGGATAGATCATCCAAACAGAAGATCAATAAGGAAACACTGGCCTTAAAGGACACATTAGACCAGATGGACTTAGTAGATACATACAGAACATTCCATCCAAACCCCACAGAATACACATTCTTTTCAAGTGCACATGGAACATTCTCCAGGATTGATCACATACTAGGCCACAAAACAAGTCTCAATAAATTTAAGAAGATCGAAATAATACCATGCATCTTTTCTGACCACAAAGGTATGAAACTAGAAATCAACTACAGGAAGAAAACCAGAAAAGCCACAAAAATGTGGAGATTAAACAAAATGATAATGAACAACAATTGGGTCAATGAAGAAATCAAAGGAGAAATCAAAAAATTCCTGGAGACAAATGAAAATGAAAGCACAACATGCCAAAATCTGTGGGATACAGCAAAAGCAGTTCTAAGAGGGAAGTTTATAGCAATTCAAACCTACCTCAACAAACAAGAAAAATCCCAAATAGACAATCTAAAAGCATATATAAGGTACTGGAAAAAGAAGAACAAACAAAGCCCCAAATCAGCAGAAGGAAGGAAATAATAAAAATCAGAGCAGAAATAAACAATATAGAGATTAAAAAAACAATAGAAAAAACTAATGAAACCAAGAGCTGGTTCTTTGAAAAGATAAACAAAATTGACAAGCCCTTAGCTAGACTCACCAAGAAAAAAGAGAGAAGGCTCAAATAAATAAAATCAGAAATGGAAGAGGAGAGATTAAAACAGATATCTCAGAAATACAAAAGATAAGAGAATGCTATGAAAAGCTATATGCCAACAAATTGGATAATCTAGAAGAAATGGATAAATTCTTAGAAACATACAACCTTCCAAAACTGGACCAAGAAATAGAAAATTTGAGTAGACTGATCACCAGTAAGGAGATCGAAACAGCAATCAAAAACCTCCCCCCAAAATAAACGTCCAGGACCAGCTGGCTTCCCTGGTGAATTCTACCAAACATTCAAAGAAGACTTAATACCTATCCTTCTCAAACTCTTCCAAAAAATTGAAGAGGAGGGGAGGCTTCCTAACTCATTCTACGAAGCCAACATTATCCTGATACTGAAACCAGACAAGGACAACACAAAAAAAGAAAATTACAGGCCAATATCACTGATGAACATCGATGCAAAAATCCTCAACAAAATACTAGCAAATCGAATACAACAATACATTAAAAAGATTGTACATCATGATCAAATGGGTTTCATTCCAGGGATGCAGGGATGGTTCAACATCTGCAAATCTATGAACGTGATACACCACATTAACAAAATGAAGAATAAAAATCACATGATCATCTCAATAGATGCAGAGAAAGCATTTGACAAGATACAGCATCCATTTATGATAAAAACTCTAAATAAAATGGGTATAGAAGGGAAATACCTCAACATAATAAAGGTCATATATGACAAACCCACAGCAAATATCATTCTCAACAGGAAAAAACTGAAAGCTGTCCCTCTAAGAACAGGAACCAGACAAGGATGCCCACTGTCACCATGCTTATTTAACTTAGTATTGGAAGTCCTGGCCAGACCAATCAGGCAAGAAAAAGAAAGAAAAGGGATCCACATTGGAAAAGAAGTGAAACTGTCACTCTTTGCAGACGATATGATTTTATATCTAGAAAACCCTAAAGAATCCACTAAAAAACTTTTAGAAACCATAAAGGAATACAGTCAAGTCGTGGGATACAAAATCAACGTACAAAAATCAGTTGCATTTCTATACACTAACAACGAAGTAGCAGAAAGAGAAATTAAGAATACAATCCCATTTACAATTGCAACAAAAAGAATAAAATACCTAGGAATAAACTTAACCAAAGAGGTAAAAGATCTGTACACCAAAAACTACAAAACATTGTTGAAAGAAATCAAAGAAGACACAAAGAAATGGAAAGATATTCCGTGCTCTTGGATTGGAAGAATTAACATCGTTAAAATGTCCATACTTCCTAAAGCAATCTATAGATTCAATGCAATCCTTATCAAAGTTCCAACAACATTTTTCACAGAAATAGAACAAAGAATCCTAAAATTTATGTGGAACAACAAAAGACCCCGAATAGCCAAAGGATTCCTGAGAAAACAGAACAAAGCTGGAGGTACCACACTCCCTGATTCCAAAATATACTACAACGCCATAGTAACCAAAACAGCATGGTACTGGCACAAAAACAGACACACAGATCAATGGAAAAGAATCGTGAGCCCAGACGTAAACCCACTCATTTATGGACAGCTAATATTCGACAAGGGAGCCAAGAGCATACGATGGAGAAAGGAGAGTCTTTTCAATAAATGGAGTTGGGAAAACTGGAAAGCCACATGCAAAAGAATGAAAGTAGATCATTATCTTACACCATGCACAAAAATCAACTCAAAATGGATTAAAGACTTGAATGTAAGACCAGAAACCATGAAATTTCTAGAAGAAAACATAGGCAGTATGCTCTTTGACATCGGTCTTAGCAGCATATTTTCAAGTACCATGTCTGACCCGGCAAGGGAAGCAAAAGAAAAAATGAACAAATGGGACTACATCAAACTAAAAAGTTTCTGCACAGCAAAGGAAACCATCAACAAAACGAAAAGACAACCTAACAATTGGGAGAAAAGATATTTGCAAACTATGTATCAGATAAGGGGTTAATATCCAAAATATACAAAGAACTCATACAGCTCAACAACAAAAAACCCAACAACCCAATTAAAAAATGGGCAAAGGATCTGAACAGAAATTTCTCCAAAGAAGATATATGGATGGCCAACAGGCATATGAAAAGATGCTCAACATCATTAGCTATCATGGAAATGCAAATCAAAACTACAATGAGGTATCACCTCACTCCGGTCAGAATGGCTATAATTAACAAGACAGGAAACAACAAATGTTGGAGAGGATGTGGAGAGAAGGGAATCCTTGTACACTGCTGGTGGGAGTTCAAACTGGTGCAGCCACTATGGAAAGCAGTATGGAGTATCCTCAGAAAATTAAGAATAGATCTACCATATGATCCAGCTATCCCACTGCTGGGTATTTATCCAAAGAACTTGAAAATGCAAAGGCATAAAGATACTTGCACCCCTATGTTCATTGCAGCATTATACACAATAGCCAAGACTTGGCAGCAACCTAGGTGCCCATGAAGGGATGAATGGATAAAGAAGATGTGATATTTATTCACAATGGAATACTACTCAGCCATAAGAAATGATGAAATCCGGCCATTTGTGACAACATGGATGGACCTTGAGGGTACTATGCTGAGTGAAATAAGTCAGAGGGAGAAAGTCAAATACCGTATGATCTCACTCATAAGTAGAAGATAAAAACAACGACAAATAAACACATAGCATTGGAGATTGGATTGGTGGTTACCATAGGGGAAGGGGGGAGGGCAAAAGAGGTGATTAGGCTCACATGTGACGGGATGGACTATAATTAGTTTTTGGGTGGTGAACGTGATGTAATCTACACAGAATTCAAAATATATTATGATGTACATCCGAAAGCTAGATAAGGTTATAACCCAATGTTACTGCAATTAAAATAAATAAATAAAATTAAAAAAACCAAAAACCAAACCCCCCCCAAACAATGACTTAAAAGCTTCCAAATTTAATGAAAAATATCCACCTTAAGCAGCATAAACACACAAAAAAGGTACATTATAGTAAAATATCTGAAAGCCAAGGATAAAGAAAAAATCGTAGCCCTTTTCCTTACAGGGGGACAATGGTAAAAATCACCATTGACTTTTCATCAGAAATAATGCAGCTCAAAAGCCATGGAAGGACATTTTTAAAGTGCTTGAAAGAGGAATGAAAACTGTCAACCTTAAATTCTATATTCATCAAAGATTTTTTCAAAAATGAAGGTAAAATAAAAATTTGCTTTTCAGATAAACAAAGCTGAGAGAATTTGTCACCACAGGCTTACACTACAGGAAATGTTAAGAGAAGCTCTTCAGGATGAAAGAAGAGTACACCAGAGGCTATTTAGACGTAAGTGAGGAAAAGAAGAGCAACCAAAATGGTGAATATGTGGACAAATATGAATGAATTCGTTTATTTCTTAATTTATTTGAAAGATACTTGACTGTTTAGAGCAAACAAATACAATGTATTGTGGGGTTTCTAACACATGGAGAAGTAAAACATATGGCAATAATAGTGCAAAGACGGGAATGAGAATTCACGGTTTAAACATTATAACATCATACATCAGGCGGTACAGTATTACCTTGTGATAGAGCGTGTTCAAGTTAAGGGCCATCCTTAGAGCAATCACTAAATAATTATACAAAATCTTATGGCTAAAAAATCCAATAAAGGAGATGAAACAAAATCATAAAAAATAATAGTTACTCCAAAAGAGAGAGCAGATCGGAGAAGCTATTGATTTTTGTTTACTTGGTGACATAGGATTACATATCCTTTTTTTAATGTCTAATAATAGTGTAATCTAAAAATTATAATTGCTATTTATTGCCTCTTACTTTTTAAGCTGTCAATATTTAGGAAAAGCATTTTAATTCTTTTAAATTTTTAATTAAAGAATTGAATTTCTTTAATTTTTAAAGAATTAAATTCTCTTTAATTTTTAATTAAAGAACCCTATAATTCTCTGAAAAAATTTTCAATTTCTGCAACTGAAGAACAGGTGGTTAGATGATGATTTTTAAGAGCCCAGTGATTCTTCATTTCTTCAGTTTTTAGCCTTTTGTCCTCTAATTATTATTTGAGCAGAATTTCAACCTGTCCTTTCTTCAGTGGGAAGCAGAGAGTCTGGCGTAACCCATGTTGTCTGTGTGTAATCAGATTTATGTGGTCCAAGAAAATAGGGATGCTTGAGGTCTCACTGACGGCCTCATATCGATGAGAAGCTGCTTTCACCTGACGTAATGGGGTCCCTAATTGAGCCACAGAGTGCAGAAATGGTAGGTTCACTCTTCTGAGAGCATCCTACGATCTCAGCGGCATTTGTGGCTTCCTGAATAATTAAGCTGGGACTAGGCTAAAATTTCTTACTGTAACCCATAAGTCCCCTACATTACCACTCTGTGGCCACAAAGTAGGTTAGACTTCCTTTTTGTGCCGTTTTTTCCAGCATGACCCCCACCAACTTGCTGCTAATTAGCCCCTCCCTGCACCGGTTATTGCTGCAAGTCAGTGTGTGCCCTGGAACAAACTCCTCAAACATCTCTTTCTAGTCCCCTCAACTTGTCAACGTGCTGCTTCCGAGGCTCGAAATATGGCTGATCTTCTGGTTCTCTGTCTCTCTTTCTCTCTCTGTCTCTCTTTCTGTCTGTCCCTCTCACATTCTTGCTCTCTCACTCTCTCACTCTCGCTCTCCCTTGGCTGTGAAGAGGGCATGATGCAATTCTTAATTGCCCTCAGGATAAGAGAGATCATGACTCTGACTTTTAGCAAGCCTTTGCTGAAGGCTCGTGGCAATAGAAATATGCTGCAGAGGTACTATAAGTGGACACGAAGGCCACAGGTGCACATTTGACGTCTAAGTTCCTTAGCAGGTCGGCCCCCTGTGTAGTTCCAGGCTTGCTTTCACTTGGAAGGGATACACTTATCTCCATATGTGGGAGTGCTCCCAACGTTTCCATTCCTTGAAGTCCTGCTCTGCTTCTTCTCCAGGCTCGTCTGATTTATTTATATAAGATTAACCTATTCTCAGGGCTATTTTTTGTTTATATTATTACTTATGCTTTCACTGCATATAATAATTATTTAGACTTAACTATAGGTTTCATTTGTTTATTTGCTACCATTTTTTTCTTAAGTCCAAATTATTCTCTTTTTTCAATGACTTTTTTTTCTTTCTGTTTTTGTTTTCCCTGGAATACATCCTAAGTAATTCCTTAGGAATGGTCTATGAATGGTCACCTTTCTAAAGTCCATGGAAATCTGAAATTGTCCTTATTTTTCCTTCCCACTTGAATGCTAGTTTGAGTCTAAGATTCTAGCCTCATATAATTGTCCTTAAGTAATAAGACAATTCCTCCAGTGTCTTCTGGCATTCAGTGTTACCCAGCAGGGCCTCATGATAGTCTGTTTCTTTCTTCTTTCTCTCTCTCTCTCTCTTTTTTTTTTAATTGAGAAAGATTAGCTCTGAGCTAACATCTGCAGCCAATCCTCCTCTTTTTGCTGAGGAAGACTGGCCCTGAGCTAACATCCATGCACATCTTCCTCTACTTTATATGTGGGACGCCTGCCACAGCATGGCTTGCCAAGCGGTGCCATGTCCGCACTTGGGACCTGAACCGGTGAACCCCAGGCCGCCAAAGCGCAGCATGCGAACTTAACTGCTGTGCCACTGGGCCAGCCCCTGTTTCTTTCTTCTTAGTGGCTAATTTGTCTGTTTGCTTTCCTTTCTTTGGTTTTTCTCTTTAGCTTTTGGGCTTAAACATTTCATTACTGTTTAATAATGAGGCAAGGATACTTTTTTATTCATTGCCTGACATTCTTTGAAATAAAGATTCTTCTCTTTAGCTCTGAGAAATTTTCTTCTAATAGATATTTAATTCTTTCTTCTCCTCCAACATCTCTAGTCTTCTGTTTGGAATTCCATTTAGATGGATGCTGGGACATCATCTCTCTTCTATATCATTTAACTTTTTCTTCATACGTAATCTATTTTAGCTGTTTTTGTTCTCTCTGGGAATATTCCTTAGCTCAACCATCCAACTCACCAATTCATTCTTCACTTGTGCTCTTTATGTAATTCAGCCCATCTGTACATTTTCTCCTCTCTTTCTCTTTTTTTCATCTATACATGTTTTTAAGTTTGAAAATCATATTCTAAATTCTTCTAGGTTTTTTTCCCATAGGTTTGCTTTCCTTCCAAATATGAAGTTATCAATCACGCTTATTAAAATATTACTTTATCTGCTCTATTAACTTTAACTCAATCCGGTTCTTCAGGCTGTTGAAGCAGTTGACACTATTTCACAGGGTTGGTTTTACTCAAGATGGTGGTGTTTCTTGATGTCTGTTCATCTTTGTGTTTGGGACACCTGTTTGCCCATTTAAGGAAGTAGTTTTGATTGTAAGTTGCTAGTTACAGTGATTGTTAGGGAAGGGTGAGAGATTATTCTGGTGGAGTGTATTAGTAGCTTGCTTTTCTTTTCTTTTTATCTTATTTTATTTTTTTGAGGAAGATAAGCCCTGAGCTAACTGCTGCCAATCCTCCTCTTTTAGCTGAGGAAGGCTGGCCCTGAGCTAACATCCATGCACATCTTCCTCTACTTTAGCTGTGGGACGCTTACCACAGCATGGCTTGCCAAGCGGTGCCACGTCCGCACCTGGGATCCAAACCCGCGAACCCTGGGCCACCAAATTGGAACGTGCGCACTTAACTGCTGTGCCACTGGGCCGGCCCCATAGCTTGCTTTTCTAATACAAGGGTTTGTGTTTCCATCATATGCTGTTAAGGTGGGGCACTGCCCAGGTTTTCCAATCATATTTTAGCTGCTGTTTTGGTGAGCACATCAACACATTTGCTGCCAGCTGCTCAGCACAAGCCCAGAACCAGGTAGGGGACATCCTGCTTGCTAACTCTCTGCGGGTAGAGCTTCCACCTCCAATTGTTCCCATCTCCGTACTTTTCTCTGGCATGTGTTTGTGGCAGTAGTTTTCTTTGCTGATGTGGTCCTATGTCTGATTTCTATCTTTCTAGAATTTTACAGAATTTCTACTTCACTAATGGCACTCTTTCTTGTTTCCTGGTCTTATAGGTTTCTTATTTTTGTAAGTATAAATTTTATCTTATCTCTAAGAATTTGGGATGTGGAGGGAATTAGGTATATGTGTTCAATTGGGTTCACCATGTTGCTCTTCTGCTCAAAACCGTCCAGAGGTTTTCTATTTCCTGTACAGTAAAATCTCAAGTCCTGTGGACAGCCTATTTTGTCCTTCATGATCTCCCCTCAGCTACCTTTCTGGTCTCATTTTCTACCTGTCTTCTCCTGTTCATTCTGTTCCAGGCTTACTGTCCTTGTCGCTGGTTCACCAAAACGCCCAGCAATGCTCCTTCGAAGTGCTCAACTGAGCACGTGCTGCTTCCTGTCTGTCTGGAGAGCTCTTCCTCCATAGCTGCCCGAGTCCTCCACAATTCTGACAGGTCCCTCCTCAAAGGTCGCTTTATCAGAGAGGACCATCCTTAGTACCCCCTAAAATACAGCACCCCTTTCCTCTCACACCCATCATTCTCTACCCCTCTTACTCAGCTTTCCTTTTCTTCATGGCACTATCACCTCCTGTCGTATTATACAATTATTATTTTCATCTTTTGGATCTCCTCCGCTAGAACAATACCTCTAAAGAGCAGTAATTTTCCTGTTTTGTTCACTTCTGTGGTCCAGCACCTCACTAGGGCCTGTGGTAAAGTAGGCACTCAATAAATACTTGCTGGATGAATAAATAAAAGCCATTTTGATCCAACCTCCTCACTTATTGGCAAAGTAAGCATCAATTCCCTCTCTGAGAATACTTCCACCCCATCTCATAGGATGCAGTCTGATTATCACAATAGCTTGGCTTACACCTACCCCTCAAGGAGGTCTAAGTAGGTAGCACAGTTTGCTTTTTGTCCAGCCAGCAACTTAGCATGTTCTTTTTTTCTGGCTTGAGAGAAGAGAAAGAGTCCTGCATGACCCTCGTGTTGTGACTCAGTTTTAGCTCCAGACTCCTGTTAGTAATGACGTGGACAAGGATACACATGTATCTTTTAAGAACAAAACAAAATTTTCACATCTAAGGCAGTCTAAATCAGGTTTACAGACAAGATCATACCAAAAAATGTATAAATCAACCAGGAAACTGCTAGCATGATCAATTTATTTCATTAAAGAGAAAAATTTATGTACCAATATGAAATTTTTGCATTGAGACTATTTTGCTGTTTTGGGAAATCTTCCCTGAAACAATGGGTTAACATTTTTCTCATATCTTCTTGAAAAAATCACATCCTCATGGTGGTTGCATCTTCTTACAGGGGAGTATGTCTCAAGGACTAACTACAAGCTTAATCCTAAACAGCAGAAACAGTTTACAAATCTTCCAAATGGCAGTTGCTGCAGTTAAGAAAAAAAAAAAAAAGACAATGGAAATGAAAATTCTTAAAATCTATTGCTTATTGGGCACTCTATTAAATTGGGCAATAAACCTCTTTTTTGTGAGTTATTGTCTATTTAGCTGTTTCTACAACAGATCTTTCTAGTTTTTCAACCCAAAATATTTATAAAGGCATGGCTGGCAATGAAAACAAGCAGTGCTCAAAATAAATGTAGTAGACTAACTCCGCAAAATACAAGGCTGCTGGAACAGGATTAGAAAAAATACTTGGGATCACCATCATGAAACAGAGAGAATCTGAGCGAATGCAGGGGTACTTCCCACCCTCGTCTCCATTGTCTGTCCCCTGGTTCAGCCTTGGGGCTTCCACCAGAGAGAAGAGCAATTATTGTGTTATTCCTAGGTTCTGACCGCAGACTCTTAGACAATGGCTATGGATTATGCTACCTCAGTTTATCAAAGGTGCACCTAGTAAAGCCCACTAGAAACCAGAAACTTGCCTTGGGGTGAAGCACATCCACTTACTCTCCAGGGATGATTTGATGAAAGTACTGAATAAAAGGTGAATTACAGGACAATGAAAACAAGACCAATTCACATAATGTCTCTGTTGTCAGCTATAAATCTAGATTTTCCCCTATTTGAGAGAGAAAATGAAGAAAAAGATCCCAACAACTTTAATTCCAATTAAAAATATTTGAAATAAGTGGATGTAAATAGCATCAAAAAAGAGGAAAAGCATCCTTTGAAAATAATTTGCTATGTGATTTTTAAAAATACTCTAAAATTTTCATCCTTGATAGAGTATAATTTGGAATGGCTTGTCTTGGAGAGAAGTGCATGTGATTGGTTTCATATGTGACCTTCATTCCTGCTACCACCATCTCTTTTTTCATAAGCACTGAAGGTAAGGACAAGAAGATAGCTAACATCCACAAGACATGCCAACCTGTCCAACTGATTGCTGAGAGTCTTCTTAGCATTAGAGGCTCTCTATGGAGCATTCACATGGACACAAATATCTTCATACTCTGTGCCCATTTCAATAAGTCCATCTATGCCTCCTCTCCAGACCGCTTCATCACTAGTTGTCAAATTTTTTTCCTTTCAAGTACACTGCCCGTGAATTTGTATAGATTCTCATCTCAAGACTTTTTCCGTTCTTCCAGGCAAAATAGATCATAATAGGTTCTACTTGAAGTTCTTCCCGGTGGTAGGTTTTCCTTTCTTTACTGTCTCTCTACCTGTGGTGCCACAGCAGTCTATTTCTGGCTGATACCACCTATCACATAAACTATAAATAAAGCTTGAATCTTTTTTCTCATCAGTCAACTGGTCATAGGAAACTCCTCAATAGCCTGTGGGTGTGGGTTCAGAAGAATAACAAAAGTATGGCAAGAGTTAGCACACTGAAAGTGTGAGCCTCCTTTTCATACAAATTCGGGACCTGATTAAGATTAATCTTATATAAACACTTTCCACCTCATTATTGAGTGTTGCTGGCCATGTTTGCTTTTATGGCTTGGTTGAACCATTTTTGAATGTATCTATTCCAACTATGCACTTAATACATTGAGAAATAAAAATAAGATGGGTCCAAATTTCAAATGATTCCATTATGAGATGGAGTAGGGTCAAAGCTCCATTTAGCACCTGATTCCTAAAAGCCCCCACTATGACTGGTGGATCACAGTGGTCTTTCGGGTTCCCAGGGATTAGTGATACCTCAGAACCTTTGTTTGTTAATTTCTTCAAGGTCTGTATGTTTCTCTTTCCCAGAGCAGTTTCTTCGGCAATTGAGTTCATGTCTCTGGGGAAGGCTAAGAGGAAGATTTAAAATATGTAATTAATTTAAGATTTCAAGTCTCTTCTTCAAGGGTATAGGATACTTTTTCATCCAGGATGCTCTGGTTTGTGAACTAACTCAGGTTTAAGAATTGGGCTTTGGCTGTGACTCCCTACTGTGATCCAGGATAGGCCTCTGATCAACTGACCTAAGGTTCTTTTGGTTTAATTTATAAAATAAGACCTTGAAGAACGACTACCTATTTTAGTTCTAAGGGCCCTTAGATCAATTAGCCATCGCTAAAGATTCCTGTGAGTTAATTTTTTTATTACCAATTTATTTAGTTCTTCTGTTATTAACAATGGTTCCCATCTTGCCTCCATGATTAAATGCTTCTACTTAGCTTCTGCTTCTCTGCGATCCCATTTTCTCCACTGAGATTAGGGATTCCCATTTCAATGGCAGAAGCTCCCATCTTCACTCCTGGCCCTGGAATTGACCTTTCCTTTGCCAAGATAGTTTTTTAATGTCTTGGTAAAAGAATGTTTCCTGGGCCATCCTGGGGAACATTTTGAGTGGATAGTAAGCTAGTCATAGATGATAAATCCACGACAACATCCCTATTTTCCTAAATATTGAGATAATTTGTGGCATTTCACATTTGATAAATGTGGGCCACTATTGATTCCAAGTTACAGTCAACCAACTGAATGTAATTAAACAATTAGGACTACTCTTGGCTACTCAAGTCCAAACATTGAATCTAGAGTCTCTGATAAGTGCATCTATGATGATAAATTCCTGAGGTGAAATTGTGTTTCTCCATCCCTGAGCTAGAACATCGAGAATCCATCCCCATATGAATTCCTTGAATTGTTTTTCAATATAAATTTTCAGAATTTTATAATCATTTTAGGGTATCAGCCTTCTTCTCCCTACTTTGACTTTGTAATTGGAACCCTAGGGAAGGAGAAGATTAGTTTTAATTACAGAGGTAAAAGTAATGGAGATGGTAGAGGTGGGACATGATAAAAATTATCATCTCCTTAAATGGCAAGTCTTCTAGGTGAAGTTATTTTGTGGTCTCTAAGCAAGCCAGGGCCAGCCTCATGAGACAGGAGCAGTGGCTACTTCTGCTGCCAAGGAAGGTGGCAGAGGGGCTTTGGGCTTGGGGTACCACCTCTCATTGTCACCCTTCCAAATCTCAATATCTCTCTTTCCCAATCCAGCCTTAATTATCACATAAAAGAGGCTGCCAAGTCCACGTATCTTATTACTCAGCAACTGCAAAATTGTACTTTGTTTGCTTTTAGCTGTATGCAGCTGCAAGTGTTTATTTTAAGGAAATCATAGAAAGTGCCTGGTTTTCTTATTGTGTCTTGAGAGGGATGTTAAACCCCCAAATCTATCATTTTACTTAAACTACTCAGTGCAGTTAGGAATAGCCGGCCCATCCCTACCATCCTAATATGCTTACCAACTGTTTCACTGTGCTATGGCAACTCACATTTGGTCAGTCTAAGTCATGACATCAACAAGCACCATAATCCAGGGGACCTTGGGTTATCACTGAAGTTACTGTTAGGCCACTCTTTGTAATCCAAACTTCAAAGACTTCAACCCGAGAAGGGTGGGAGATAATTCCAGATTCCTGTCCTTGTTGTTCCATTGGCTATCATCTTTTCTGGTATCAAATTCTTTTTAAGGTTAGTTTTGTTGCAGACAACAAAAACAACTATAACTATTTTAATTATAAAGGCACTTAATGCACTAGGTACTCTTAAGGTTGTGGGAGGGTGAGGAAGAACAGCCTTTACAGAGAGCTTCCAGAAATGATTCCTAGAACAACACTGGAAAAATGTCTACCTAAGCGAGTTGTTGCCTCTTCCATGTTCAGGATACGAGAATGGTTAGAAAGCTGGGGAGTTAGGAAGCCATTATCCCTATGCTGGCTCCAGGAAAAGGAGGAAGCTATCTCCAGAAGGGTTGACTCCTGGATCATCCCATCTTAACTGCAGTCCATCTAGCAAAGTGGATGGTGCACCTCACCCTAGCTCTCTACATGCATGAGTCTAGGGCCTTGACACTGCTACCACCGCCCCAGGGAAACTAAGTACTCCCACAACTGAGATTTCCAGAAGAAACAGTCCTACCTCTGCCTCACTTTTTTCTTCCAAATCTCGTAAACATGTAAATGTTTGGTGGTATCTAGGTTGCAGATCAAACCCAAACTGTACAGGAGACTAGAAAATGTGATCTTGGCTTTCCTGTCTCTAACGTGCAGTAAGACACATTACAAGGGACTGTGGTGGAGTTCTGTGAGCTAGTCTATAATATTAGTCACACTGGTTGTTCTTTTCTTTGTAACATTTGCTGCAAATACTTCATGTGTGTTTTACGTCTTTCTTATGGAATCTTTTGCCAGTGATATTTGAATTTTGATGTGGCTAAATTTAGCAATATATATATATATATATATATTTTTTTTTTTGGTGAGGAAAATTGGCCCTGAGCTAACATCTGTTGCCAATCTTCCTCTTTTTGCTTGAGGAAGATTAGCCCTGAGCTAACATCTGTGCCAGTCTTCCTCTATTTTGTATGTGGGATGCCTCTGCCGCATGGCTGATGAGAGTTGTGAAGGCCCACACCTGCGATCTGAACCTGTGAACCCCAGGCCACTGAAGCAGAGCACACAAACTCGACCACTATACCATCAGGCCAGCCTCCAAATTTGGCAATTTTAATTTGTGAATTCTGTTTGTTATCCCTTGTTTAAGATGACCTTTCCTATTTTAGTAGGAAAAGACATATTCTACATTTTTCTCTAATTCTTTCAGTTTATTTGTTTTGTGTGAATGACATGAGTTGGGAACCTAACAATTTTTTTAAGTAATCGCTTGTACCAATACTACTTAGTTAACAGTTAATTCTTCCCTGGTAACTTGAATGTCACTTTTATAATATACTAATGTTCCATATACATATCACTTGTTTCTGGACTCTTTATTCTATTTCAAAGATCTATTTGTCTAGTCCTATGTGTTAACTACCATAATATTGTAATTCATCTTAATATTTGGTGGGGCAAATTATCCTTCCTTGTTCTTCTTTTTCATAACGATGGCTGTTCTTGCACATTTAATTTTCCATATTAATTTTAGAATTAAAAAATCTTTTTGAGACTTTTATTAGAATTGAATTAACTTTATAGATTAATTTGGAAAGTTTGATGTTTTTACAATATTGAGTCTTCCTATCCAATAGCATATAATATCTCTCCATTTATTCTAGACTCTTTTTATGCCCTTCAATAAAGTTTTATAGTATTTTCCATAAAGGTCTTGTGTATTTCTTATAAAATTCATTCCTAGAAACTTTATAGTGTTTGCTTCTTTTATGGTAAATAGGATCTTTTTATAGGAAATATATTGATTGTGGTATATTGCTCTTGTACCTGGTTTCCTTGCTGAAATCTTTATTAGTTTAGTATTTTATATGATTTTCAGTGGGAAAAGCCTTCTACTAAGACAGTAAAGCAGAAAACATACATGAAAATTTTTGCTGGTTTTGTCTGTGTAAAAAAGAAATAACATATTATAAAACATGATAAGCATAATGGAAAAATAATAATCTGAGACAATATTTGAAATACATAAAACAAGAAAAATATCAATATTACTTATATGCAAAGGCTTTATAACAAATCAGGCAAAAGATGATCACCATAATAGAAAGATAGGCAAGGGTCATGAATAATCAATTTGCACAACAGAAATAATATACACCTTGACAAATAAAAATGGCAAGTAATAGGATATATTGGAATATATGAGGCAGCCATTTGGTGTAAACCTAATTCGGCCTGACCTTGTCTTTCCAAAAGGGCCTGACTGAGGCCGTTGAGCATGCATTGTATATCTGCTTTAGAGATTCCATCCGGCAAGAGCAAAAGGCCCTTGAGATAAAGGTGCAACTTCCCTCCCCCTCCCAATGTTGGCGTCTCCTTAAGGATTAAGTATCTTTCCTTAGGCGAGAAACTGATTTCTGCGCTCACCTGTGGCCGCCCAGCTTGAGACAATAGACTTGCCTCCTGCTACGCCCACCAAGATAGCAGACCCACTACCTGCTGTGTCCATCAAGTGCTGTGCCGACAGGGCAATCTTGTGACTATTGTGGGAGGGACATTTCAATCATATGTGAAACACCCTCTTTGAGGGTATATAACCATCCTGTGCACCCCCACTTCTTTGGAGTGCTCTGGTCCTTTGTGGAAAGACTCTCCCGGGTTATAATCCTAAGATTTAAGCTCAGAATAAACTCACGCAAATTTTCATTTATAGATTGGTTATGGATTATTTTCGTCGACAACCTTCAATAAATGTGGAACAAAAGTCAAGCTCATTAATAAATAGGAAATGCTAATTAAAACATTATAATTTGCCACCTTTCAAATAACCAAGGCAAACAAATGATAGTCCTCATTGCTGTTTTTAGTTTGGAGAAAGAGGCAGTCTTTGACACTTCAGACCCTGTTTAGAAGACTCTTTAATAATAGATATCATGAGCCTTAAAATGGTTCTATACTTTGACCAGCAATGTCACTTTAAGAATTCCAAGAGGGGCCACCCTGTGGCTGAATGGTTAAATTCGCGCACTCTGTTTCCCGGGTTTCGCTGGTTTGGATCCTGGGCGTGGAGCTAGCACTGCTCGTCAGGCCATGCTGAGGCGGTGTCCACATAGCACAACCAGAAGGACCTACAGCTAGGATATACAACTATGTACTGCGGGGCTTTGGGGAGGAGGAGAAGGATGAGAAGAAGAAAAAAGAAGATTGGCAACAGATGTTAGCTCAGGTGCCAATCTTTAAAAAAACGAAAACAGAATTCTAAGAAATACATCTTTAAGGCATATTAATGTATGAACATGAATATGAAAGATTTTCTGTGATTTAAACAATTTGGAAAAATGCTGGCTTAAATAAAGCTTTTAAGCAAGAGAATTTCTTAGAATTTTGAATGTGCTAAGGTGCATTGTAAGCTTGAAGAGACTATAAAAAAAAGTTCTTGTCTAAACGTATCTGATAATAGAACCGTTTTTGGACTGAATACTTCAGGGCATTAAACCACCACATGATATGGCTTGAGAGAGGTTGGCTTAATGACATCCTCAGACTGAACTGTGAGCATGTTCATAACAATGTACATAACAGCAAAAGTAGTTAACTCGCTATAAATGTTTTAGAATAGAGACCATTTAAATAAAGCACGCTACATCTATTTAATCAAATACCATAGTCACGAAATATGTTTTAGAAGAATAGTTAATGCAGAAAATGGTCATGATCTTTAACAATGTGGAAAATCAGGCTATAAAAGTCAAGTATAGTAAGGCACTTTGGGGTACATACACCCACAGAAATGTGCGTGGGAGGAGAATTATCAAAATGTTAATAGGTGTAGTTGCTATCTCATGTGCTTATTTGTGACTCTAATTTCCTTCTTTTTCTCATTTGTTTTTCCTATAATGAACATAAATTACCTATATTCTAAGAAAAATGTTATTTTTTCATGTTATTGCAAAAGAATTCTCTGTTACATCGCCATAAATTAATGTCAAATGTGCCTCATCCCACTCCTGTATTTCTTTTTGTTTTTGGTCTCTATTGAATTCTGCTCTCACTGCAAACTGTTTTTACTGATGACTCCATTTACTAGTGCACACAGCTGTCCTTACACTTTTAAGGTGACAATTAATACAGGAATTTTTGTCAGACTTTATCTTTGGTGCAGGAAATAATACCCTTTTAAAGCATCTGTTACATTTTAAAATGTGTATTCAGATAATATCTTTCCCATTAATTATTAATCTTATAACTGAATAGGTTACATGAAATTTGAACACTTCCTAAGTCTGAGGATTTTGTGTCATGTGAATGGCAGGCCGATGAGGGCTTTGGCTCTTGAGCAAAATATATATTTTGTCATTCTTTCTGCTTTCCAATGCTGTTCACAAAAATGTGAATACACATGTGCAACGCTTTGAAGAAATCACTGATCTCCTCATTTTCTCTTTGATCTAGGCTCACTCTTGTAAAAAGCCTGTCTTCACGGTTTTCACTTCCAGTTTCAGTGTCCTTGCCCTCATTCTGATCCCAGTTCCTTATATTGTCCCCATGTCCTCATCAGTAGCAACTTGGGTTTCAAATCTTTCCCATACACTTCTCTTCTCCACATGCAATTCTGTCCTTTCTTGAGAAAGGACATGATTGTCATGAACAGTTTCTCTCAGTTCTCCAACTCTTTGGAAATCCATCTCATAAACTTCTCCGTGTTCTAGTCTTAGAAACGTACAATATATAGTCTTAGGAATTGATAACTCTTGGGGAAACCATGAGACTGATCTACTGTTAGTGTCAGGGCCACGTCTCAGGTCCCAAGGACTTTCCTTCTCCATAGCCATCATGGGTTGTTTACCAAGAGATAAACAAGGCGACTTTACATCCTGGTGCGTTCTAAGGAAAACAAACCGAGGTAAAACGAGAGAGGGAAGGAGGCGGGCAGGGGCTGTTGCAGAGTGAGCGCTCTGAGAAGACATCTTGAAGAAATGATCTGACACTGAAACCATGATTAGGCAGCCAAGGGAAGATCTGAGGTCAAAGATTCCCGCCAGAGGGATAACACAGATTTGGAGGGAGGGCGAGCCCGAGGCTTTTGCCAATTAGAAAGAAGGCTGGGTTAAGAAACCAAACACAAAACAAAAACAGAAAGAAATAGTTAAACATGTTTGTCTTTAGGAGGCAGAACTGCTAGCGAGGAAGAATAAAGGAAGAAACTGTTTTTATTATGTGTCTTTCTGTTCTGTTTGATGAAAGCTAAAACTCCTGAAATATTGCAAGTCGAATAATACCACCAAAATACATAAAGCAGAAACAAGGTGAAATAGAACAGCACCAGAGCAGTGGGAGTCTTTAACACAAAGCCATCTGTCCTTAGATCAAATTAGGGAGTAACCGTAAGCTGGAGAAGGTAAAGATGGTGTAATTCCTGATCTTGAACAATAGAATTTTGAGACATTTATAACTACATAATTTTAAATTTATAACTTAGCCATAAATATCTGAATCCTAAAGAATTACTCATGTAGTGTTATTTAATGATTGTATAGGAGGACACAAAAACTATTAATTTCCAGGAACCAATGAATTCTTTTTTGGTGTTCGTAACTCTGAGTTGAGTTTTTGTCCCTTGCCAACTCATTTCGTAAGTCCTCCACCAACATCTTTATCTATAACACTCCCCTGTCCAAATGTCAAGTCTTGGCTATTTGACGTCTATCCGCTCAGCATGTAAGCTTCCAGAGAACTTGTACTTGGTTTCTTATTATCATCTTGGACCCTCGACCTAGAAGAATAGTGGGCACTTCATTGCTGCTTTGTAAATATCTGTTGAATGGATGAAATCTTATCCTACACTTCCCTCTCTGATATGCTAAAGTCGAATGATCATTTTTAGGCTCCGTGTTCTGTTCTCTGGTGTGCTCTCATCATGGGACATCCGCACTGGCTCCTTGGAATGCTTTTGCACTAGATATCCACAAAGCTCACGCCCCTCACCTTTTCCAAGTATTTGCTTGCGTAAGATCTTCTCAATGAGACGTATCTGAGCCCCTCTATTTCAAATTGCAGGCCCCTTCCTACACCCTGTCGTTTCTGATTCCTCCTACCACATTCGCCTTTCCCTCAGAGCATGTGTCATCTTCAGACAATTTACACAATGTACTTACTGTGTTGTATGGATGTCTTCTGTGTGTCCCTCCAGATGCTCTCTTCACCCTGCCCCTGTCTGCTCTGTACCCTATAGGCCGACTTCAAGAACCTGAGCTCTCGGCAGGATCATCAAACGCTGGCCGAGTGCTTTGACCCAGTTCACTGCTCCTGTGAGGCGACCCTCTCCTGTCTCCAGGGCTCCGTGAATCAGACTCCATTCCTTCTTCAAGAACCTACTGTTGACTGTCTTCTGTCTGCTCTGTCACGGAGGCTCCATGAAGGCAAGCAGGCTGTGGTTCTCTGATAGATCTAATGAGTATAGAACAGAGCTTGATGCAACATAGATGTTCAATAAATATTTGCTGAATGTTCAATGATTATTGACTTTGGCTCAGAAAAATAAAGATTTAGCCTGCTTACAGTGTCTCTTATCTCCTTTTTGTCCTCTACTCCCCACATTTTGATAATTATGTTGTTATTTTGATCATTCTCTTGATTTCCTTTGTAATCTTAAATAATATGCTTAAAGCTTTATTTCTTGTTCTATAAAATTTAGATAGTGTCCTTTGATTTCCTACTAAGTGAGAGGATTAGAGTGACTGTCAACCCTCCATCTCTCCTTCCATCTGTTTCATCTCTTTATTATAGTAAGTTCAATGTATATCCCTCTATTTTAAGCTTGGCGTTAGTTTGTTAGGACTGTCATACGAAATACCACGGACTGGGGTGCTTAAACAACATACGTTTATTGTCTCACAGTTCTGGCTACAAGTCCAAGATCAAAGTGTCGGCAGGGTTGGTTTCTCTGTGGCCTCTCTCCTTGGCTTGCAGATAGCAGTCCTCTCACTGGGTCCTCACACGGCCTGTCGTCCGTGTGTATGTACTGGTGTCTCTTTCTTCTGTCCAGATTTCCTCTTCTTGTAAGGACATCCATCAGTTAAGGACGTTCCCTAATGGCCTCATTTTACCTTAATTGCCTCTGTAAAGGCCCTATCTCCAAACACCGTCACATTCTGAGGTCCTGGGGCTTAGGGCTTCAATATATGAAATAAGGGGTGGGAAACAATTCAGTCCATAATAAGCCCCAAATACTTCCTCTATATTTTGTCTACATTTTGGTTCTAAAAGTTGTTAAATTAATTAGGGGCCAGCCTGGTGGCGCAGCAGTTAAAGTTCGCACGTTCTGCTTCCATGGCCCAGGGTTCACTGGTTCAGATCCTGGGTGTGGACCTATGCACTGCTTGTCAAGCCATGCTGTGGCAGGCGTCCCACATACAAGTAGAGGAAGATGAGCACGGATGTTAGCTCAGGGCCAGTCTTCCTCAGCAAAAAGAGGATTGGTGGCAGATGTTAGCTCAGGGTTAATCTTCCTCAAAAAAAAAATAAATAAATAAAATAAAAGCTGTTAAATTAATTAAACAGGGGAGGCCATTAGACTGAAGTGGCTTTAATACCTTAGTAACCTATGTAAGCAAACCAAAACCTAAACCTGAAATGCCTCAAGGTTAAGAAGTCAAAACCTAAGGACAACCAGTCAAACAGCCAAGCAGCCTTTCCCAAATAAGGCAACCGCTTAAGCTATAGCCAGTTACATAATTTCCTCGCTTTGCTTCCACCACTTCTCAACAACAGTCTCTCCTCCAGCTCCTGTGTGGTGAACACCATAACCACATCCAGTTTTTGCTGCGCAATTCAAATCAAGTTTTGCTCAAGCAAACTTAAAATTTTTTAAATGCCTCAGTTTATCTTTTAACAAAATTTAAGGCCAACACACACTGAATTAGATTATAGATTATATTTGACTATTTAAATTAAGTATTGAATATTTATTTATAGATTACATGTTGCATATTTAAATCTATTCAAGGCTTTATCAAGTCGTGTGCTAGAACTGTATGTCCTTCACATGACCTCTGTCTTAACGGAAGGGGGAGATTCCTGGAGTCATGGTGAAAATGGACTATTCCCTGACATTCTGAAATCACACTACGTTTTAGTTTGCTTCATATTTGAAGTGACTTTCCTATTTAATCTTGTCACTTGTGTGGCATATAGAATACATTAAATTCAAAGTGATTTCCTTCAGTACCCTCTGAGCACCGCCCATTGTCTTCCGGGACTCAGGACTTACACTTACGTGGATCTGGCTTTCTTTGCAGGTGAACTCTTCCTTTTTTTTCTGGAGCTTTAAGATAATTTGTCATCTTTGCAGTTCTGAAGTTTCGTAAGGTCTTTTTTTCAATCTTCCCTAAATCCTATGTCTTTTTTCAGTACTAGAAAATTTTATTCCATTCCATTCTCTGTTTCCTCTTTTTAGATATATGTTGCCTTAGTGGATTTTGGCCTGTCTGTGTCTTTTAACTTTTCTCTCATATTTTACATCTCTTTGTGTGTTCACTTTATGTTTTGGAGGATTTCCTTGACCTTATTTTCCAATCTTTGTACTGAATTTTCTATTTTAGGTGCAATACTTTAAATTTCAAAGAGCCCTTTCTTATGTGGCTTTATCTTTTTTGTAGTTACCTTTTTAAAGAAAAATATAATGTAAACTATACTTCTGTAGCAATATCAATGTAATTCCTTCTTTTATCACAAAAGTCAGTTAGTAAACTTTTACTAATTCCACTTTTTCTTTTCCCACTTTTTTTTACATCAGAAGAATTTGGAAATTTTGACTAGTTTATTAATGTTACTTTAAAATGGTTTTCTTTAAAACTATTTAACACAAGGTTAAATATTGTCTTCAAATAGTGTTTATGATATGCACAATGGAACACATTTATATGAGATTTTTGGATTTATTCTACATCTTACCATTTTCAATGCTTACTGCCAGTCCTTATAATAGTATATATACTTCCTGGTTTTTAGTTATTTATGTTGGCTTTTTTCTACTGCTTTGAGAATAGTTCTTTTTTTCAGAAATATTCTATGTAGAGGTTATTTTCTGAGTACTTGTATAGCTGAGTGCCTTTCTCTTGCTTCCCCATGTCAGTGATAAAGATGCTGCCTTTAGAATTCTTGCTCTAAAGACATTAGCATTTGTTCTTTGTCAATTAGAGTTGCTAAAGAGATTTGGGAGTCCAGTGCTCTATTCTTTTCTTTGTTGCTGCCTGGATGCTTGTACCATTATTTGTTCATCCCTGAAGTTAAAAAAAAGCACTGGCATAAATTTAAATGTTAGCTTCTCTGATGAGCATTCTTTTATCAATGGCTTGTCCTGTGAGCTTGCAGGTGTAGGTCATCAGCATAGGAAGATATCTTTCATGCAGTTGATTACTGCTTTCGTGATGTTGATTCTGATCTCACTAAAACACTGTCCGTGTCTTAAATTATGAGCTCTTCTACATAATCTATATTCTTCTTTCTGATTGCTTTCGTAACTTATATTTTTCTCTACATTTTGGGAGAATTTCTCAAGTCTGTGTTTTAGTCCATTTAGGGCTGCTGTAACAAAATACCACAAACTGGGTGGCTTATAAGCAACAGAAATTTATTTCTCACAGCTCTGACGGCTGAGAATTCCAAGTTCCAGGTACCAGCAGATTTTGGCATCTGATGAGAACCTGCTTCCAAGATGGTCATCTTTTTCTGTGACCGCACATGGCAGACAGGACGAGCTAGCTCCCTGGGGGCTCTTTTATAAGGGCACTAATCCCAATCGTTGAGGCCTTCGTGACTTACTCACTTCCCAAAGATCCCACCTCCTCATACCATCACCTTGGGGGTCAGGATTTCAGAATATAAATTTTGAGGGGGACACAAACACTCAGAGCATAGCAGGAAGTTTGTAGTCTACAAAGGAATATAGATCCTGTTTTTATTGCTGCCAGTGCCACCTTAAATCTTATTATAGTTCCCTGTATTCTTTCCTTACAATGACTTCTCAATTTTCATTTCAGTTTCTTAGTTTTTTTAATAAGATTTTATTTTTCCTTTTTCTCCCCAAAGCTGCCCAGTACATAGTTGTATATTTTCAGTTGTGGGTCCTTCTAGTTGTGGCATGTGGGACGCCGCCTCAGCATGGCCTGATGAGTGGTGGTGCCATGTCCGCGCCCAGGATCTGACCCAGCAAAACCCTGGGCCGCTGAAGCGGAGCGCGTGACCTTAACCACTGGGCCACGGGGCCGGCCCCAGTCTGTTAGTTTTTCACATTGTCTTTTATCTTTTGCTTTATGTTTGGTTATTCTTTACTTTCATTGAGAGTATAAAACTGATGTTTACTAGAATAAATAACTTTAAAAAATATATCCTTTCTCCGCCTTGTGTGCTGTGTTTATCTTTCCCTTTTGCTGCTCCTTTTATTTTTCAGGCTTCATTGTTATTCTGTTTATTCATCGTTATTTCTGTTTCTTCCAATGGGAAAAGGTATCTTCTCTTCCGATATTGTTCTAGTCTGAGTGACATCTCTTTGGCTGCCAGCACTAATAGAAATAGTTAATATTCTTCTATGGTATCCTATGTCGAAAAGCTGTGACTCATCTTCTGTAGTGTGTGGGTTTTGCAGAAGGACCTGGGCTATGGGCAGTCACAGCAGGGGACTCTCTCTTGGAAATATTCTTCTCCTCCAGGGTGTTGAAACCGCTCTACTAGTGCTTACCGTTGATCCTGGACGCAGTTGATTCTGCAAGTTTATGAGGCAAATTATGAAGCTTCTCCCCATCGCCCTCCAATCCAGGGAGTATGGAAAGGGATCTTATTTTTCCCCCTTTTCACTGCTTTCTGGACACTGCAAATGTTTCTCAGGAGGGGGGATTGTGAATTACCCCTTGGCAACATCTGCAAATTTTGTTGCACATGGACGGGAGCTCCCCCTAAATCCGACATCCCTTATTTCCAGAACTGGTGCCTATTTTCTTTATTGCAGCGTTTGTTACGAATATGACAATGGAGAAGTTTTCAAACTCCTGTGAGTCTCAGCGTAAGTCAATCAGTGAAATCTCATCCTCCTAAAGGTGTGACTGGTTCAGGGATAGGTTACAACCCAGGAGAAATGTACAAGGTGTTTATAAACTGGGAAAATAGCAGTATGTGCCTCAAAGGTTTGTTGCGAGAATCAAATGAGATTAGTCCAGTGTTGCACATAGTAAACTCTCCGGAAATTCTAGCTCTTATCCTCCATAGTGGGTGTGGTTAACATTTATGTTCATGTCACTTTAGTCATCTCTTGTCTGTCCCCATCACCACCAGGCCAGGAAATCCGTATTTAGGATGTCTGTTTGACACACGGTGGTGTTGCCTGTGGTGTTCATGACCACTTCTAGATTCACTTGTCCTCTAAACAAGGCTTCAAAAAGATTGCAAGGTTATTTTGGACAGCACAGCCTTGACGAAGTAAGCCAAGATATTCTTTTATCCACAGCTGTCCTGCCCTACCTATGTCACATCAATAACAAATCATTTAAGATAACTTATGACTACAGATTTATTAAATTATATGCAGTCACCCTCAAGGGCAACATAAGATTTGGGATCTAAAATAAGACTGCTGTCGTGCGAAATGGTGATGTTCTACTTCAATCTTTTTGTTTTCATTTATTAGCTGAAAATATTTTTAGGATAGATCTTTCTCTTATCTACTATCTGGTTACCCAGTGTTCATACAGAAAAGGCAGGATCAATGCTTGATTCTTTCCCTTTACCAGTTTTTAAGCTAATAAATTGGTTCTTGTCTTCCTGCAAAGGAGACTCACTGATTATTTTTTTCCAATTGATTTTTTTATACCATTATAAACTCTTGGTTTTAAATGTAATTTTATTGTCTTCGATCCATTGTATTTCTTCTTCTTATTGATACTCAAATGGAAAGAACATACCACGTACCTGAAAATATAGATCCAAAGTGACCAACACAAGACTTACTCTAGTAAAATTGCTGAACTTTAAAGAAAAACAAAAAATCCTTTGGACATCTAAGTAGAAGAACATGTGATATTTAAGAAGGAAATTTATATTATCATCACATTTTTCAACAGTAATCCTTTATGCCAGAAGGATATGGAGTAATATATTTCAGATATTCAAGGAAAGAAAATATGAGCCAAGAATTTGAGGGAAATTTGACTTTCAATTATAAAGGACACAAACTGTCATTAACATGCAAGAATTAAAGAAACATTGTTTCCATGAGCTTTTCCTGAGGAATCTACTGGAGAATGTTCTGGACAAAAATGAATAGGGAGATGTCAACATTAGGACTAATGATGAGCATAATACATATAGTTACCCTTAGCAATAATACTAAATAAGGGTTAAAAGAGAGAAAGTATAGTATGTAATGGCCAAATACTCTGATAATGTCAATAAATTATAACTTTAGAAAAGTGGGGGAAGAATGGGGAAAGCGTACGCACAATTTTTAATTGGTTAAAGTAATCATAATTGGTTATATTAGTATCATCTTTCTGAGATTGTTGTTTGCATAATGTGGGATAGAGCAAAGAGGAATTGTGGGATATTCTAATTTTATCATGTTGTCTGCCTTGAGGACCAAAATTCTCAGTATGGAAGAAAGAAAACACAGAAGTAATATAGGACAGGGTAAGGAAAATCCCTCTAATATTAATTTCAAAAGGAAATATCAGTATGAATTCGTAGGGCATCTTATCTTGAAAAAATCTCTCTGTCTCACTCTTTCTCTCTTCCTTTGCACCTATCTCTATCTTTGCTCTGTTCTTTGAAAAGGCACATAAAACAATGTCTGGTCCGGTCAACAAAGTATCCCTAGCTCCGAGATTGTTGTATTGAAATGCCGTTTCCGCTGAATTGTCTGTTTCTAGGTGGATACAGGAAAGAAACAAGAGGAGCCTGGAACATCTTGTCACAACAAACAGCAAACAAGCTAATGAAGTCGCTAGATTCATATTGAAAGGACTCAGGAACAAAATTGAGGAGGCTCTCGCTGGCCCAAGTTGGGCCAATATGCCCAGTTTTTTTCAGTATTTTATTAGGAAAAGTTTCACACACATAGCAAAGTATGTACACTCTTCCTCCCACTTCCTCCCACAATAGATGCTACTGTTAACATTTACTATACTGGCTTTGTCACAGATCTATCCAGCTATCCATCTCTTTATCCAACCGTTAATCTACCTTATTTTTTAGACGCATTTTAAAGTAAATTGCAGCCATTAGTACCCTCTCTCCTAAATACTTCAGCATGAAATATCGACTTTCAAGTTGTAAAACTGGAAATGAAACACAAAGATGACCCTGGAGACAGGCTGAGAGCACTGAGGTGGAGCTGGGAAGCAAAGGAAAAGGAAACCTAACAAAGGCAGAGATTAAGGGCAGCTGGAAACAAACTTCTTGACCTTGACAGTGTTGCCTGGGTGGTTGTTTCCTCCCCCAGCTTAAGCCATTCATCTTCATACACATGTTTTCCCGTCTGTTATTTTTGACTTTATTGCCATTGGATCCTTTGCATAATTGAGTAGGAAATTTTCGATATTGCATTTTTACCTAGGATAAAGCAGCTGCTTTTATTTTCGGCTTTGAGCTTATAAAAATGGAAGGAAAAATAATCAGCGAGTTATTCTTTGAGACTTATTATGATCAGTTAGGTATGTAGAAAGCACCAGCTTTGTCTCCCATGTTCCAGACACTCAGTACCACTTGGAGCTTCCTCCACTGACTGTGCTGATTGGTTTTTCACCTAAGGAACTTGGAACATTACTGTTATCCCTGCCTGGAAAGTCCACTCTCTCAGAATCACCTTTGGCTAGCTGACTTCCGGGGCAAAGTGTGTACGTTTATACAGAACTATGTGCATGTCAGTAATATATATTATGCATTTTATATATATGTGTGTATATATAATGCTTATATGTGTGTATGTATATTTATGTGTATACACATAATATTCTCTCTCTATTCTCCTGTCTTTAAATATAAAACACACACACACATACATTCACATACATGCACACACTCACCATATGAATAAACTGTCAATCTGCCTGAGCTGTTTTCCATAGCAGCCGCAGCTGAAGGGAGTAGCAGTAAACTCGTCCCCTTGTATCTCCTTATAGATGCAGGTTCTTCCAGCTTTGTTATTGCTTTGACCAATAATTCAGCGAAAAGCCAGGTAGAATGCTGAGACACTAGCCTACTTACTTTATAAATCAACCCCAATTTAGGGGAATAATTATGTTTCACTTTATAAAGACCGTGTAAGATTCATAAGGCTAAATGACATCCTGCAGTCTGTGGACCCACCCGCATACCTCAGTCCTGATTGACATCTTCCTTTTGGTGGTAGGCACTTGTTTCTGGAGGACAGCATGCTTATAGTATTTTTAAAAGTATTTTTATTGAAAATAAAAATATTATCTATCATGTAATAGAAGCTTGGAGTTAGTATTAGACAAGTCTTAGACTTTATTGTCATTGCATTCACTCATGGGGTACAGAACATTTTGACTTAGCCATTTTAATGCAAACATTTTGGTCACCATTATGCCACATAAATTTTTAAGACTGTAGGAAACTGTATTCAATCAATTTAATTTTGTGGCTGATTTTTTTAAAAACAGGAGTTACACCATTTCCAGTTTTCCCATTCTCATTTATATTTCATCAAATTAATTTTATCAAGATCAGTTCTTTTCATTTTAAGTTTTAAGACATATTTGATTGCTCAATCAAATGTTATTCATTCTGGCTTTCTGCCAGTGGGGGTTTTCATTGGTAGTAACCATTTCCTCTAAATCCAATACTCTTTGGTCAATTTTTGTGAATACAGATTCATCAAGAATATATGGGTCTTTGATTAACTTTTACTCAATTTTCAACATCCAAGTTTTAACAGTTAAATTTATTTTGTGTTTATTTCTGTAGTAATGCCCACCATGAATTAGGTATAAGATTGATTTATGGGTAGGTATATATTCACTAGTCTAAGAAGAGAAACACACACACAAAGACACATGGGGCAGACGAGGAGAGGGAGAAACGTAGGGAGAGAGAAGAGAAGGTGGAGTAGGGGCAGGGGGAGAGAGGCTGGGAGGTGTGAGAGAAGTTATTTCGGTGTATTGAGTGCTAAGCAATGGACATGAATAGGGAATGTATGCAGAGTGAGGTATTTAAAATATCCTTGGGGGTAAGTGTTTTGCGTGTTTAACCTGTTAATGCAAACCATTTTTGTAAAGATCATCTTTACACAAAGCTCCTCTATTCACGGAAGCTTGGAACCAGGTAAGGGGGACTCGGATGGCCCAAGTTGGTTTAGGAGCAAATATACTTCCGTAGCGTAGAATACTTTTCTGTTCTTGAGTGACACAAGAAGCAACAATATTTCACAGTGCATAGTAAGTACTTCAGAAAAAAGTAAACATATTAATCACTTGAAAATCATTGCAAATAAATCTTAATTCGAAGTTGCTTATAATTCTCTTTACTTTTTTTGGGTGGAAGTAGGATAGAAGAAACACGTCTTTAAGTTTGTAGCATATTTCACAGACAATTCACTTTCAAATGACCCCCCCCCTCCCCTGCCTTCCTGAGCCCAGCTGCATTTTTGCTACAAAGTCATCTGAAATGGCAGGGAGTATGGAAGAGGTCTTGCCACAGTCTACACCTGAAGTAGGTGGTCTCACCTGTCTTGTGGCCCCAACTTTCTCACACGTACAAAGGGGAGTTGAAGTTTGTGGTTTTTCTAGCTCTAGTACTGCAGGTTTGCTGTCTTTGGGATGTTTATATGCATTCCTTTGGACAGTCTGGAAATGATGAGAGAGCAGTGTCAACACAGCTTTGCCTTTCCATGTACAATCTGATGATTCGGACGCTTTCATTATTGAGCAGCTGCCACCCCTTCTTCCATTATCGACCCCAGCTTGTGGTAGGTCAGGGGCAGGGGCTAGGCCCAGGATGACCCCTGGTTAATGGGAACTGAGTGTAATCACATTAGCTCAGTTGGGAGTTTTGAAAATTACATTAGCTCATCCAACAAAAGTGAATCTGCCAATAATTTATGTGATGGATTTGCAATTAGAATATAGAAGTCTTTTTTTTCCCTCTTCTTTGTGTCTTTTTGGTAAAGAAACAAAAAGAAAAATCACGTAGAAGAAATTATAATTTCAAATAGCTTATAGGTTATGTTTCAATAGAACTTCATCCATCCAGCTATCGGTTTGGTCCCTGAAGGGAAGAATATTTTAGGGAATGATTTTTTATTGATCATTTTACATAATCTACTAAGGGTTCTTGGTAAAAATCAGAGAGAAATAAGTTTGAGTAGTTATTAAAAATATTTGTCAGGGTTAAAAATTTTAGGAATGCTGGCTTGACTTAAAATCCTCAGAGGAATATTTCTTTGCCAGGTCTTTATAATCCAATTATATGAAAAGTATAATAATTGAGTGAGTACGAGGTGCTACTAGTACCTAGATTTGGGAGCCTTTAACTCTGTCTTTGAGCAGGAGAAGTGCTTAAGGTAGACCAGATAGGGTAAGTAGGCATTTATCTGCATGGTAGGATTTGCTGAGAGGTGACTATCATGAATTAAATATTAATTTTATGTCAAATATGGTGCTAAATGTTTTACATACATCATATTAAGAACCTATAGAAGTGTTATTTATATTCCATTTCAGAGGTGAGAAACTGAAACTCACATTCTTTGAGCAACTTGCCCATAGTACACGATTACTAGATGGTTGGGCAAGATATCAGAGCCTTGAGCATCGTTCTCAAATCCAGCTTTAGATAAAAAATCAGCTGTGAGCTCAAAAACAACACCAACATCAACAACAGCAATAACAATAAAGACGTTGAATCAGAATCCTTGGGAGAGGGACTGTCTTTTGTTTTAAGAAATTCCACAGGTAATTCTAAGATACAACCAAGATTGACAGGTGTGGACGAGGGTCAGGATGGGCATGTCAGGCAGGTTCTAGTTTTGGAAAAACCCTAAAGTGTAGCTAGTAATCAAAAGACAATGGAACTTTCAGTGGCCTTCAGGAGATATGATATACTTGTCCTCTTGTGGTAGACAATTATCAGCTGTATATGTGTAAACTGCAAGCTAGTCACTGCACTCAGAAGGCTTGAGAAGGCTTTTCAACTTAGGTTTACTAGAAGAATTGAAGTTACTCTCTTCCTTCAACAAAGAAAAAGATAAGGAGCAGAAACTAGAACATGGGAGTTCCAGGAAAGAAAGAGAAGCTCTTCTCAAGTAGGGTGAGTTGCAACCACTTAGGAGAGTGAAGGTGTTGCAGGCTCTGGAAAAAGAGGAGGATGTAAATGGAGCAAGATGCTGGAGGCAGAATGATGCAGATGGAGAATGGGGAAATGGGACTGAGATGCTGTATTTGAGACACAGGCAACCTTACTCCTGTCCCTCTCAGTATGAGCGGCATGCGCTTCTTGGGGAGGGCTGTTTCTGGTTCTGCTTATCACGCTTGAAGAGGGGCATGGAAGAACTGGATGATGTTTTGAGAGAGTGACGGGGCATTAGGGATTCAAAAAAGTCATTTTAAAATTTCTGAAAGAATTTAGATTGCCCCTTATCTCAGAATGGGGAAGAGCAGATTTAGAGGGGGACTTGTAAAAACTTAAAAAATATTTGAAGATACCATGTGGAAGATGGAAGAGGTAAATTCTGTTTTACTCCAAGGGGCACAACTAAAAACCAATGGAATAGAAGTCAGAAGGAGACACAGTTTATTTAAACATAAGAAAATATTCTTTAATAGCCAGTCTAGTTACAAGATGCAAGTGGGTAGGCAGGGCTGGACTATTATCTAATTATTGAAATTATAGAGTAAATTTGGACATTGTTCATATATTTGAATTAGGTGAACTTTAGCGTCTTTTCTGACATTTTGAGCAACCTCTGACAAGCCCTAGAAGAGGGATGATCAGTCCTGGGTATCCCAAACATGTGTTGCCTCTTATCTGTGGGGCTGTGGATATATAAAACAAATAACGAAACCATGTTGTAGGATGTGGGTGGAGTGGGGAAGGGTATGCTGCAGTAAAAGCCAATATTTGGTTGCCCATCACAGAGGCTAAGTAAGTAACCAATAGAGCCAAAATGGGGAGGGGATTGATTAATCAGGAAAGCTGAGAGCAAGGAGAAGCAGGAGTCAGGGATCACTGGAAAGTGGTCAGATGAATTCCCGAAATAGAGTGCTTATAGCTGTAATAGCCTTTGCTCTCATCCCAGTAAATTTTATGGATGAGTTGGGTTCTTTGAAATTCAGGGGAGTTTAATTTTAATTCATTTTAATTTAAGTGTCATTCAGCATTTTCAAGTTATGTATTTTATGTTGTCAAGTGGCCATACAGTGCTTAACTCTCAAAACTGTTGTATGTGTTCAGTGTGTATAAACGAAAATTACATCAGTGTGGCAAAGTAGAGGAGCGTCTGAATTAGAAGAAGTTAGGAAACATGGGACTGATAGAAATAACTATTTGACCTTAAATGAATAATGAAAATTTGTTTGTGCCTCAGTTTGATCACTGGCAAAATGTTCAGACTAAATATGATTGCCACAGCCAGTTCTTTAAGTTTAAAATTACCTTGTTATATTATATATTGACATCCTTTAAGTTTTATTACTTTGGCCACTGCTCTTGTTATCTCTCAAATAGACTAGGAGTCAGTCTTGTGTCATGAGGCTGCCTTGGACCAAGAGTATAAATATTGGGTAGAGACAAATTGAGCCAATTACGTTTGTGACAGTCTAAAAAATAGAGCTATAACCAGATGACCCCAGAATTTCTTTGAAGTCCTGGTGTAAAATACTTTGCCATTGGTTTTTAAGAGCATGGCGTCTGGCAGAATTTCTCATCCTCTTCAATAGGTTGCAACCATTATCATTAACCTGCTGTGTGTCTTCCTTTCTAATCAATTTTACTATTGTGGTAAAATATACCTAACATAATATGTATCATTTTAACCATTTGTAGGTGTACAATTCCATGCATTCATAATGTTGTATAATCCTCAACATTATCTAAACCCATACTTGTTGTTTTTTTGGTTTTTTTTGATGATAGCTATCCTAATGGCTTTGAAGGGGTATCTCATAGCTTTGATTTGCGTTTCCCTAATGACCAATGATGTGGAACATCATTTCATTTGCTTACTGGCAATTCGTACTCCTTCTTTGAAGACATATCTATTCAAATTTTTGTCTACTTTTAATTGAGATGTTGTTTTTTGTTGTTGAGTTTTAGGAGTTCTTTATTTCCTCTGGATATTAATCTCTTATCAGATATATGATATGCAAATATTTTCACCCTTTCAGTAGGTTGTCTTTTTGCTTTTTTAATGTTCGTTGATGAAAAGTGTTTTTAATTTTGATGAAATCCAATTGATCTATTTTTTCTTTTGTTGCCTATGCTTTTGGTGTCATATCTAGGAAACCATTGCCAAATCTAACATCATGAAGATTCCCCCCAAAGATTTCTTCTAAGAATTTTGTAATTTTAACTCTCATATTTAGATTTTTGATCCATTTTGAGTAAGTTTTTGTGCATGGTGTAAGATGAGTCCAATTTCATGTTTTTGCATGTGGGTATCCAGTTGTTCCAGAAGAATTTGTTGAAAAGACTATTCTTTCTCCATTGAATGGTCTTGGCACTCTTGTTGAAAATCAATTGATCATGTATGCTCAGTTTTATTTCTGGACTTTCTATTCTACTCCACTGATATATCTGTCCTTATACATGTACCATACTGTTTTAATTACTGTGGCTTTGTAGTTAGTTTTAAAGTCTGGAAGTGTCAGTCCTCCAACTTAATTCTTCTTTTTCAAGATTTTTTTGGTGATTCATGATCACTTGCAATTCCATATGATTTTGAGGATTGCTTACAAAGGCTGTTGGAATTTTGATAGGAACTCCCTTGAATCTGTAGATTACTTTGGTTAGTACTGACAATTTAACAATATCAAGTCTTCCTATCCATGAACACAGAATGCCTTTCCATTTGTTTAGTTAAGTCTTTAATTTCTTTCAGCGACGCTTTGTAGTTTTCAGTGTACAAGCCTTTTACCTTCTTGGTTAGATTTACTCCTAAGTATTTCTTTTTGATGCTATTTTAAATGGATCTGCTTTCTTAATTTCCCTTTTGGATGTTCGTTGCTCATATAGAGAAACAAGTGATTTTTATCTGTTGATCTTGTACCCTACAAGTTTTCTGAATTATATTATTATCTCTAGGAGAATTCTTTGGGATTTTTCTGCATATAGAATCATGTCATCCATGAATAGAGATATATTTACCTCTTCCTTTCTAATTTGGATGCCTTTTATTTCTTTTTCTTGTCTAACAGCTCTGGCTAGAACTTCCAGTACAATGTTGAATAGCAGCACTGAAAATGGGAATCATTGTCTTGTTCCTGATCTGAGGAGGAGAGTTTTCAGTTTTTCACCGTGGAGTATGATGTTAGCTGTGGGTTTTTTATAAACACTCTTTATCATGTTGAGAATTTTCACTCTATTCCTAGTTTTCTGAGAGTTATCATGAGAGGGAGTTGGATTTTGACAAATGCCTTTTTTGCATCAATTGGCATACTCATGTGACTTTTCCCCTTCATTCTATTAATGTGATATATTTATGTTGAGTGATTTTCTTATGTTGAACTACTCTCGAATTCTTGGGAAAAATCCCACTTAGTCATGTGGAATAATCCTTTTAATATGTTGATGGATATGATTTGCTAATATTTTGCTGAGGATTTTTGCGTCAATGTTCTCAGGGGATATTGGTCTGTAATTTTCTTTTCTTGTAATGTCTTTATTTGGCTTTGGCAGCAGAGTAATGCTGGCTTCATATTTTTCTATGGCATTAGGAAGTGTTCCTTTCTTAATTTTTTGAAGAGTCTGAGAAGGATTAGAGTTGGTTAAATGTTTGGCGGAATTCACTGGTGAAGCCATCTGGTTCAGGACTTTTTTTTAAAGACTTTACTTTTCCTTTTTCTCCAAAAGCCCCCTGGTACACAGTTGCGTATTTTTAGTTGTGGGTCCTTCTAGTTGTGGCATGTGGGACGCCTGCCTCAGCATGGCCTGGTGAGTGGTGCCATGTTCGCGCCCAGAATTCAAACGAGTGAAACTCTGGGCTGCCGCAGCGGAACAGGGGAGCTTAACCACTTGGGCATGGGGTGGGCCCCTGGTTCAGGACTTTTTTGCGGGGAGATTTTCAATTACTGATTCAGTGCCTTTAAGTCTTACAGGTTTGTTGAGATTTTCTATTTCTTCTCACTTAGTTTAAGTAGTTTGCATGTTTCAAGGAATTTGTCCATTTCCTTTACGCTATCTAATTTGTTGTCATACAATTGTTCATAGTAGTTTCTTAAAATCGTTTTTATCTCTGTAAAGTAGGGTGTTATTTTCATCTTCTCTCTTTCTTTATTTGTGTGTCTAGCTAATGGTTTACCAATTTTGTTGACTTTTTCAAAGAAATAACTTTTGATTTTATTCCTTATTGTTTTTCAATTCTCTATTTTGTTTCTCTCTCCTTTAATCTGTATTATTTCCTTCCTTCTGCTAGCTTAGTGTTTAGTTTACTTTTGTTTTTCTAGTTCCTTAAGGTGTAAAGTTAGATTATTGATTTGAGATCTTTTTGTTAATAGTGTAGTCATTTACAGCTATGAATTTCCCTTCAAGCATTACTTTCGCTGCATCCCATAAGTGTTGGTATGTTGTATTTTTGTTTTTATTATTCTCCAAGTATTTTCTAATTTCTCTTGTGATTTTTTCCTTGAGCCATTGGTTGTTAATTTCTACACTTTTGTAAAATTTTATTTTTCCCTTCTGTTATTATTTCTAACTTCATCCCATTGTGGTTGGAGAAGATACCTTGTATGGTATCTATCTTTTACAATCTATTGTGACTTGTTTTGTGGCCCACCAGAAGGTCTATCCTGGAGGATGTCCTGTGTACTCTTGAGAAGGATGTGTACTCTGCTGTTGTTTGGTGGAGACTTCTGTGTATTTCTGTTAGGTCTAATTGGTTTATTGTGATGTTCAGGTCTTCCTTTTCCTTATCTTATGTTCCTATATTTATCTTCTATCTGGTTAATCTATCCATTATTGAAAGTGGGAGAATTGTCTATTTCTCCCTTAAATTTTGTCAATTTTTTCTTCATATATTAAGAGGATCTGTTTTTAGGTGAATAAATGTTTATAATTTTCATATCTTCTTTCTGTATTCCACCTTTTATTAATATATGATGTCCTTCTTTATCTTTTATAAACTTTTTGTATGTAAAGTTTATTTTGTCTGATATTAGTACAGCCACCCATGAATTCTTTTGTGTACTATTTCCATGGAATATCTTTTTTCATCCTTTCACTTTCAATCTACTTGTGTCTTTAGATCTAAAGTGAGTCTCTCATAGACAGCGTATAGTTGGATCATTTAAAAAAATTCATTCTGCCAATCTCTGTGTTTTGATTGGGAAGTTTACTCTATTTAAATTTATGTAATTAGTGGTAAGGAGGGACTCACTTCTGCTATTTTGCTATTTATTTCCTATATGCCTTGCAACATTTTTTGTCCCTCATTTTCTCCATTACTGTCTTCTTTTGCATTTAGCTGATTTTTTTTTGATTCCCTTCTCATTTTCTTCTGTGTGTATTCTAGAGATATCTTCTCTGTGGTTACCGTGGGGATTAAATTTAACATTTGTTATGGACTGAATTATGTCCCCCTCAAATTTGCGTGTTGAAGGCCTAATCCCCAATGTAACTGTATTTGGAGATAGGGCCTTTAGGAAGGTAATTAAGGTTAAATAAGGTCATTAAGGTGGAGCCCTAATCTGATAGAACTGATATCCTTATAAGAAGAGAAAGAGGCACCGTAGATTGTTCTCACCATATGCATGCACAAAGAGGCCATGTGAAGACACAGTGAGAAAGTAGCCGTCTACAAGCCGGGAAGACAGGTCCCACCAGAAACCAACCCTGATGATGCCTTCATCTTGGACTTCTAGTCTCCAGAACTTGAGAAATTAACATTATTTAACCATCCAGTCTGTGATATTTTATTATGGCAGCCTGTGCTGGCTAATACAACATCCTAAAGTTATAATAATATAATCTGAATTTATACCAACTTATCTTCAATAGCATACAAAAACTCTGCTCTTTTATAGCTCCATTCCCCCTTCTGTTATTGATGTCACAGATTTTATCTTTATACATTGCATGCCCAATAAAATAGATTCATGATAGTTTTTTATGCATTTGCTTTTTAAAATCATTTGTTTAGAAAATCAAAAGTGAAGTTACAGAGCAAAATTACAATGATACTAGTTTTTATAGTTGCTCATGCATTTACCTTTACTGGAGGTCTTTATTTCTTCATACAGCTTTGAGTTATTGTCTGGCATCCTTTATTTAAACTGGAAGGACTCCCTTTAGCATTTCTTGCAGGGCAGGTCTAATCGTAAAAAAATTTTTAGCTTTTGTTTATCTGGGACTGCCTTAATTTCTCCCTCATTTTTGAAAGTCAGTTTTCAGGATATAGGATTCTTGGTTAACAGTTTTTTTCTATACTTTCTTTTTTCTATAATTTCTTCCTGGCTCCTTTTTTATCATTTCTGTCTCTTTATTCATGTTCTCATTTTGTTCACACATCATTTTCCTGTCTTTGTTCATGTCTCCCTTTAGCAATTTGAGCATCTTTAAGACAGTTGTTACGAAGTCTTTGTCTAGGAAGACTGCCATCTGTTTTTTCTCAGGCATAATTTCCATTTGTTTATTTATTTATTCAGTTTTGAATGGCCCATTCTTTGCTGCTTCTTTGCATGCCTTTTGATTTTTTGTTGAAAACTGGACATTTGGATCTTAGAATGTGATAACTTTGAAAATAAGATAAATGTAAATCTCCTGAAGACTCTGGCAGGTAACACTGTGTTAGCTTATTTCTTGGTATAGTACAGATAACAGAACCTGCATTTCCTTTAACAAATTATTCTATTACTGAGACATTTCACAGTGTCATAAGACTTTTCCCTGGAAAGGAAGATTTAGCAAAGATAATGCTTATGTTTAGGCAAAGTTATACAGCCCAGGTGTAAATATGAAAAGACCAATAAATCATTAAACATTGCTTTTGTATAAATTATTTTTCATTACATTAATTTGTAAATTTCTTGGCTAATGATGCTCATAGCTTACTTTTACTATAGACAGCATTTACATGTCCACAGATGATATGCAGTCTCTATTCTGGGGCATACCCATCTCTACTTCCCACAGACACAATGAAAGTATTGTGTCTGGTCCAGCTGTGGGCATGGGACCCTCTTCCTGTGCCATAGCAATAGCTTATAAGTGTAGGTGTGGGTTGATTGTTGCCTTTACTCTTCTTTAGGTAAAGTGTTTAAAATATTATCCCTATGCACATTTCATTTTAATTTGCAACATTTAAAAATTTTTGATGCATACAAAAGTTTGTGTGGTTTTCTAGTTTTGCTGTTATAACAGTGCTACAATAAAAGTGTTGATTGTCTCCTCTTGCTAGTGAACAAGCATTGGGTTTACAGGTGGGAGTGGAATTGCTGGATCATATAATTTTCACATATTCAGTTTTATAATGTAATGCTAATGGGCTTCCAAAAAGGTTGGCCTATTTCAAATACCTGCTTTAAAATATTTCTCTGATAGGGGCTGGCATGGTGGTACAGTGGTTAAGCTCGCACGTTCTGCTTCTCAGCCACCTGAGGTTCGCTGGTTTGGATCCTGGGTGTGGACATGGCACCGCTTGGCAAAAGCCATGCTGTGGTAGGTGTCCCACGTATAAAGTAGAGGAAGATGGGCATGGGTGTTAGCTCAGGGCCAGTCTTCCTCAGCAAAAAGAGGAGGCTTGGCAGTAGTTAGCTCAGGGCTAATCTTCCTCAAAAAAAAAAGTAAAATAAAATAAAATATTTCTCTGATAAATTCAACATCTGGGCTATCATGAGATTAGACTGCATTTTCCTTGACTTGGATTACATTTTCCTGTTTTTTAAAAAGTTTATTTTAAAATTATTTTCATATATCTAATAATTTTTAATTGAGTATCATTGATGTTACCTTATAGAGACCTGGATTCTGTTGTTTTCTTCTGAAACTTGTTGATTTTATCACCGTGAAGTTGTGTAAGCTTGGGTTCACACTTTATTAGGGCAGATCTATTATATGTCCAAGGTGTTTTCCAAGGCCCTCTAGAATTTGTCGTTCGATGGCTATGTCAGCACTCGATTTTTCATTTTGTAAAGGCAGGTCTAGATTGGCCTTATTCTAGGCATGCTCTCTCTGGCCTCTCAGCTGAAATCCTGGGGTGTTAAAGTACTGTTTACAAGATCTCTCCATTCTGCCAGAAGTGCTTCATCTTTGTCTGTGTTCTGTTTAAAACCATGAAGAAGCCACTCATGACAAATCTCTTGTATAAGCTCACTGTGCATGAGCAGCTGTGCTGTCAGCCAAGGATTTATGGGCACCCCAAACACAGACTTCCCAGGTCCCATCACACAGCTCCCTCCCTTCTAGTGCCTTGCCCTGCAGATCCCGACCACCTCAGCTTCCCTGAATTCTGACCTCTGCCCAGTGGGACTGCCATGCTCTGCTTGGACTCCAGATCACTTTGGCTCCGTTGAGAAATTGTTCCTAGGCAGAGCCAGTGAGATTCTGATGCTTACTTCATGAGTTTCCTTTCTTTCAGGAATAATAGTCCTTTATTACTTACTTTCCAATGCTTGAAAAAAGTGCCTCAGTATGTTGTTCATTTTTATGATTTTTTTTCAATTGTGAGAGGGTTAGTTCAATATCAATTACTTTGTGTGTTGGAAATAAAATTTTCATTCCATAGTTTTGTATCTCTCCAATCACAGTGGAACCTTGGTTCCCTAAAACACCGATATGTTTACTTACCTGTTTTATCTGATATACACCAAAAATAATTTCAGGATTGACATACTGCTAATACACTATCAAAACCAACTCTATCAAATAAAATTCAAGATTTCCTTAGAGTTTTTTTGCCGTTATGATATTTCCCCTAAAAATTATATCGCATATTGTGTTTAAAAATTCTTTTCTTTTCTTTTTTTTTGAGGAAGATTAGCCCTGAGCTAACATCTGCTGCCAATCCTCCTCTTTTTGCTGAGGAAGACTGGCCCTGAGCTAACATCCGTGCCCATCTTCCTCCACTTTATGTGTGGGGTGCCTGCCACAGCGTGGGTTGCCAAGCGGTGCCATGTCCATACCTGGGATCCAAACTGGTGAATCCCAGGCCACTGAAGTGGAACGTGCGCATTTAACCGCTGCGCCACCAGGCCAGCCCCTTGATTTAATTTGTTGAGTAGATAAAATATTTATAGGTTTCATTCACAAATATATGAATTCACAAATGTCTAGAAACGTGTACTTAGAATGTCTTACTCCCACATCTATCCCCTTCAAGACATTCTCATTCACGTCTAGAGATAACTTTTCCTCTTTATTTCTGGTTTATCCTTTCTGTGCTTCTTTTTGCAAACACAAGCAAATTATTATTGTCTCTTCTTCTAACATGCAACATTATGACATTTTACTGTATTTTTTCTTCTATCTGGTCTATTTCCTTGCTTTTTGTTTTTATTTTTGATTTCTTTCTGAATGTTGGAAGCCTCTGAGTTTGTTCTAGTCCTTGCTTTTCCTTATGATGACATCAACCCCTTTTTTCTTACTTGGACCTCTGTTATTTGGCTTTTCAGCTTTGATGATATATGCATATTCCCATTGGTAATGTAGGAATAATAAATGGGCTGCTTTCACTCTTCACTTTCTGGTCCTTCCGTTGTTTAGCTGCATTATTTCCACTTTGCTGGAACATAGAAGGGTTAAGTGCTCTTCTTTCACTTGTCCTCATCTTTGTTTCAATCTTAGATTTCCGGTTATACACATTAAAAATGCGCTATTAGTGGTTTTGCCAAAATATCCTCAGTCAAACTCTCGGTTGAATAAAACTTGTCATCTAGCAGATTCCCTGGGAAAGTTTATAAACACAATCTTCTCTGAGTTCTTAAACCTGTCAAATGTGGGATTCTTTTTGGTGTGTCTTTTTACTTTGATATTTAAAGGACTATTTAACTATATTTAAAGCCACCTCACACTTTTTCCCTTTGACATTTAGAAGTGCTTTTGCACTCTAGTCTTGATTTGTATGGTGTTATCAAGTTGTCCGATAACAAGCTAATATTTCTTTCGTAAGTAACTTAGTCTTTTACCTAAGGGCTCAGACTATATTTTTTATCTATCTTTAAAGTCTAATAGTTTCTAGTACATACTTTGCTGTCAACCATAATAAACCCATTTTTCCAGGCGCAACATTGGGTGCCTTGTACTTTGATTTTATTTTTCATGATGATTTTGAATTTTTCTTCATTTCATTATTTGGATGATCACTTTTCATTCTACCCTTTCTCTTATTCATTTCAATTCTGAGATTTTAAATATTTGACTCAAGGAATTTTTTTTAATTTGCAAATGTTTTTTGAAAGGTGTTTTGGTTGTAGTGTTTATTACGGGTTTCCTCTGCTCATGGTTAATTTTTAGGAGGACACTTTACATTAGCTGCAATATTTTTATTCTCACTTAAAATTTTCTTATGTAGTGGCTTTGTAAGTACTTTTATATCATTTTTTTCTTCATTTTTAAGAATCAGCCTTAACAGGTGTATGCAGGCAGGACTTAGGGGTTTCATTGTGTTCTAGGTTTTTTATATCAAAAGCACCTTCTTCTGTTGGTATAGCAACATGCAGTTTCTTTAATCAGTGATAACTGTTATGAATCAGTATGTTTTCTCATTTTGAGTGATTCTGATGATTGCCAATAATTTCAGCTATTATTATCTCTTTTTCTTCACCTTTAAGCTTCTGGGGAGTACTTCTGTATTCCAAGTCACTCTTGTCTTCCACAGAAATAATAAGTTCCCAAGCCTGCCACTACTGCAATGCACTTCAAGCCCTTTCCTTCCAAAAGCGATTAAAGAGACATGATAACTAAATGCAATGTTTAATCCTAAAATAGCTAGATGCTGTCACTAGGGCAATTGGCAAAGTTTGATTATGGACTATGGACTACAGAATGGTATTTTATAATATATTAATATTAAATCTCCTGAGTTTGAAATTTGTAATGTGGTTATGTAAGATAATTTTTTTCCTTGGGAGATACATACTGAAGTATGAGGTAAAAGATCACTACATCTTCAACTTCCTCTCAAATGGTTCAGAAAAAATAATGTTCGTATATACATATATATGAATCAACCTAAATGTAAATCATTGATAAATTTAGAAAATTGTATATGAGTACGCCTTGTACCCTTTCTGCAATATTTCTGTAAATTTTCACTTATATCAAACAAAAATTTCAAATAAGAACATCTCTTCCTTTCAGTGTTTTAGTAGACAGATCCATCAGGTCTGAGACCTGTTGTCAGTATTTCATGACTCATGGTAGGAGTCTTCATTCGAAGTTTGCCATATTTGTTTCCAATACCCCTGGGCCCCTGCTCTCTTCACCTCTTTTGCCTGCAGAAACTCCTGCAGCCGTAAACTGGTAGGACACTTAAAGTGGTTATTTTGATGAATTGCTAGAAGCTGAGTGTGAACTAACATGAGAGAGAGGCACTACTGGGGGCAACATTCTTAGAGGATCTCCTGTACTTTCATAGGCTTCACCTCCATGAACCCAACCAGGTTGTCCTCCTGAAGATCTGAGAAAGATCCCTCAAAACTGTGGCTAGAGGAAGGAAAGAGTAATCTTCTTCATAACAAATGCCTACTCTCCAGAGGAAGAGGCTTTGCTAGAGCCTTCTCTGAGCTGGGGCAGCGCATTCCTGCCACTCTAGCCCCTCTGGCATTCTTGTCTCAGCTAAAGGGGAAAAAACACATAATCACGAAGGACCAGAGCTTTAAAGAAGTAGATAGAAAATCTTGTGGCCTGGGAAAGGAATGGGGAACAGGAAGGAATAAAAGCTGTACTATTGGAGACTTACTTGTAAAGGCCACAGACTGGAGACACAGGCCTAGGAAACTGAGATTTAATCATAAGATTATAGAATGTTTCTCTTGTCCCACACCTTATCATCACGCTAACATAACTCCAGTACTACAGTGAATTACAGTGAAAAGAGCCACAAGACATAGATTTTCCTTGAGGAGAAGTACTTAGGGAAGGCCAAAGTCAACAGGGAGACAAAAATAAGGATATTAGAGAAACTTGATGCTTCTGGTTATGGAAAACATTAAATACAGCCATTGTCCTAGCCAATTTAACATAAATCCTCACACCAAAGTCTTATTTACCTTAGTTCCTATTATCTAATACATCAAGTTTGGCTTTCAACAGAAAATTACAATACATGCTAAAAGCAAAAAACAAAAAAACAAACAAAAAAACCAGTCTCAAGAGACAAAGGAGTCATGGGAACTATACTCAAGTCATAAAGATGTTGTAATTATTGGAAAGGAAATTTAAAATAACACTGATTAATACGTTAAAGATTCTAGTGGTAAAAGTAGGCAATACATAATAACAAATAGGTAATGTAAACAGACAGATGGAAGCTCTAAAAAAAAAAACCAAAAGAAAATGTTAGGTCAAAAATACTATAACACAACTGAAGGAAGTTTTTGATTGGCTCCTCAGTAGACTCAACACAACTGAAGAATAAAATATTTTATTTTTTGTATTTTTCCATTGATCTAAAAGATAATTGTTTGTTTAAATAAATGAGTAACAATGTATTGGGTGAATATATCATACGGATAAGTAAAACGAACGACAGCATTTTCACCAGGGACAGGAAGGAGGAATCTGGATTACTTCCTACATGTACACTTACATGAGAGGTGGTGCAGTGTTATTTAAACGTGGACTTAGATTAGTTAAAAATTTACGTTAGTAACTCTAGAGCATCACTAGAAAAAGCTAAAAAGAGAAATATGTGACATGCTAAGAGAAGAAATGGAATGATATAAAATGCTTAATTAAAATCACGGAAGTCAAAAGAAGATCAGAGAAAAAGAAGCAAAGAACAAATGCAATAAATAGAAAAAAGTTACAAACATGGTAGATATTAATCCAACTATATCAATAGTCATTTTAAATGTGAATAGTCTAAAGACACCAATTAAAATACAGAGATAGAATGGATAAAAAAGACCCAATTATATGTTGTTGACAAGAAACTCACTTTAAATATAAAGACTGAGTTTGAAAGTAAAGAGAGTGGAAAAAGATGTAGCATGCTAATGAAAGCTGCAGTAGCTACATTAATTTCAGAGGAAGTAGACTTCAGGACAGGGAAGATTATCAGGGAAGTAGAGAGGCATTATATAATGATAAAGGAGTCAGTTTTCCAAGAAGACATACCAATCCTAAGCGTTTATGTAACTAATATCACAGTGTCAAAATACATGAGGCCCAAACTGATTGAAATGAAAGGAGAAATAGACACATTCACTATTTTTGTTGTTGAATTCAGCACTTTTCTGTTAGTGATTGACAGAGTAAGTAGGATGAAAATGAATAAGGAGATAGATAATCTCAACAGCACTATCAGTAAAATTGACCTAATTGACACTTCTAGAATACTCTACAAAATAATGGAAGGATAGTCATTGTTCTCAAACTCATACAGACGATTCACCAAGATAGACCATATTCTTGGCCTTAAAACATAGCAAATTTAAAAGAATAGAAATCACGCAAAGTAGGCCATCAGGCTACAATGGAAATAAACTAGAAGTCAGTAACAGAAAGATACTGTTAATTTCCCCAAATACTGGGAAATTAAACAACACGTTTTTATATAACCATGGGCCAAAGAAATCTCAAAGTAAACTTAAAAATAGTTTAGTAAAGCAAAATAAAAATACAACTTATCAAAATTTGTAGGATGTAGCTAAAGCAATGCTTAGAGAGAAATTTACAATAATTATACCAAATGCATATATTAGAAAAGAAGGCAGATCTAAATTCAGTGACCTAATCTTTCACCTTGGGAAACTAGAGAAAGGTATCCACAGTAAGCAAAAGAAAAGATAAAATAAAAATTAGAGTAGAAACTAATGAAATTGCAAACAAGAAAACGCTAACAAAAATCTACTGTATCAAAGCTGGTTTTTAATAAAGATCAAAAAAATGATAAACTTATATCTAGGCTAATGAAGGAAAAAAAGAAAAGAGAGAAGACACAAATTACCGATAAGGAAAATGAAATATAGGCCATCCCTCCTGATTCCATGGACGTGAAGTGGATAATAAAGAAATATTACACAAGTCTGTGCCCACAAATTTGATAACTTAGATAACATGGACTAATTCTTTGAAAAACTCAAACGAGGAGAAATAGATAACCTGAGCAGCCTTATGTTTATTTATTTATTTAAATTGAGATATAGTTGACATATAACATTATGTTAGTTTCAGATGTACAACATAAAGATCCAACATTTGTATATATTGCAAAATGATCATCACAATAAGTCTAGTTAATATCCATCACCACACACAGTTATAAATTTTTTTCTTATGATGAGAACTAAGATCTACTCTCTTAGCCACTTTAAATATACAATACAGCATTATTAACTATAGTTGCCATACTATACATTAGCCTTATGTTTATTAAAGAACTGAATCAATTATTCATATTTCAACAAAGAAAGCATTTGGCCCAGATGGTTTCACTGATGATTTCCACCGTAGATTAAAGGAAGAAATAATAGCAGTTCTCTACAATCCCTCCAGAAAATAGAAGCAACGGGAACACCTAAAAGAACAGCGTTATCTCGGTCAATATCCAAATCAGGTTAAGATATTACATCAATGGAGAACTACAAATCAATATCTCTCATGAATATAGATGCAAAAATTTTTATCAAACTATTAGCAAATTGAAACCAAAATGCATGAAAAGAATTACATACCATGACCAAGTGGGATTTATTCCAAGTATGCAAGGCTAGCCCAACATTTGAAAATCAATCAATGTAATATACCTTATTAAAAAGCTGAAGAAGAAAAATAATATGATAAGGATGCAAATAAAGATCAATGACGCAAAATAAAGCATTTCAAAATTTCCACCAGTCATTGATGATAAAAACTCTCATCAAACTAGGAGTAGAGGGAAACTTCTTCAATTTGATAAAGAAGATCTAAAAGAATGAAAATCAAAACTGGTGGGGAGAGAGACTGGATACTTTCTTGCTTAGAAATACTTAATGCTGAAAGAGAGGCTAGACATTTTCCCTCTTAGATCAGGATCAAGACAAGGCTATCCCCTCTTGTAACTCCTTTTCACCATGATGCTGGAAGTCCTAGCTGTTGCAAAAGAAAAAAGAATGAAATAAAAGATTTGCAGATTGGAAAGGAGAAAGAGAGAGAAAGAGAGAAAGGATCTGATTTATGTTTTAGAAAGATACCTGACTGCACTGTGTAGAATGGATTTCAAATGGACAAGAAAAGAGACTAATAATTCATCATAATCCATCTAAGAAAGGAGAGTGGCTTGACAAGGGTATTAGCGGTGAGGTGAAAAAATTAAATGGATTAGGAACATGTTTTAGAGATGAAGGTGACAAGCCTTGCTGATTAATTTAATCTGTGATATGATGAAATAGGGTAAATAAAGAATAACTACTAGAATCTGGGCTTGAGAAACTGATTGGTTAGTGGTGCCATTTACTGGAATAGGAAAGATAAAAAAATAGCCTTGGATATGGAATGGTATATTAAGAATTCTACTTTGGCTATGTTAATTTTGTAATGACTATTATGCTCCCATATGGAAGTGAAAGAAGGATCTTAGACATACAAAGTTAGAGTTCAGTAACTGTCATGAATGAAGATGCAAACTGGGAAGTCACCAGCATTTAGATGGTATTTAATAACACAGAAATAGAAGAGATATTTTAAGAAGAGCATATAGACAGAAGAGTGGGATACATAGAGCAGAGTCTTGAATCATTTAATATGTTGATGTCAGGCAAAGAAGGAGAAACCAGCAGTGGTCAGTGAACTCTAACAGTTTTGGGGTGACAGAATCCAAGAGTAGGAACTGTTTTAATAGGCAACTCTGTTGAATGCTGCTGAGAAGTCAAACAAGATGAAGACGGAAAAGTCATTGGCAGCATGGAGTTCAGTGGTTACTTTAATTTTCATAGTTTCAGTGAAGTGGTGGTGATGGAAGCCCAGTGCCTCAGAGTAGAGAAGATAATGTGATGTGAGGAAGTAAAGAAAGGCATAATAGATAACTCATAGGAGTGGAATTTTTACTGGAAAGGGAACAAAGAAATGAAGTGCTAACTGGAGGAAGATATAGGTTTATGGTAGTGTCTGTGTGTGTGTGCATGTGTGTTAAGATGGATAATGCTAGATTAAGTTTGTAAATGATAAAATTGATCCAATAGGGGGAGAAATCCACGATGAGAAATATATGATTGAAGTCCTTTGAAAAAAACACAAGAGGTGGGATCCAGAGAACAAATGTAAGATTGGCCTCAGACTGGACAAGGGACACTTTATCCATAGTAACAAAAGGCAAAGAAGATGGTACAGAAATAGATGCAAATAAATTGGTTGATTTAGTGGTGGGAAAATGAGAAATTACTGTCTACTTGCTTATTTTTTCTTTATGAAATGTCAGACGAGATTACCTGTAAAGGAAGTGGCTGTAAGGCACACTTAGAAAGATCAAAGTTTTAAGAAAAGAGGAACACAAAGCGAATAATACTTTTGGAAGATGGGAGAGTGAACATGCTAGGAGAGGGTGGTAAGATTGTTGGACAATGTTGTGTGCCTATAAGAGATCTGTGATCATGAGTTTGAAGTTAGACCTTCAGGGTGATTGTGTGTTTTTCTCCAGATTTTTCCAGCTGCATATGAGCAGCCAGAGAGTAAGCAGAAAGATGAGTTTAACCAGGATACATGGAGTGTATGAGAAATCCCTTTCTTCATAATCTCAGTAATTCTAGATATTATCCATCTTCAATTTTCATCATTCTGGTAGCTAAAAGCAAATTCTCATTTTATTTTAGCTTGCATTTCTCTGACCTCTAGTGAGACAGAATATCTTTTCATATGCTTATTAGTCATTGTATTTTCTTCTATAAATTATTGGTTTAGAGTCTTTGTCTATTTTTCCTACTAGATTATTTGCCTTTTTGTTATTGATTTTTAAGATTTATATAATAAATTCTAACATTTTGTTTGTTATATATCTTGTACTATTTTCTCTCAGGCTATTTTTTATTCTTGATTTATAGCATCTTTCACTATATTGATGACTTGAAAGTTTAGTTAGTGAAATATATTAATGTTTTCCTTTGGAGCTTCTGGGTTTATGGCTTTCTTAGTCTTTTCTTCTATCCCACTTGAAATTTACAAAGTTACTCTCCTATATTTTATTATAGTATTTTTTTAATTTCTATTTTTGCATTTGATCATTTAATCATTTAATTTGAGTTTAATTTTGTATACACTGTGTGGTAGGGATTCTAATGTTATTATTTTGATAGATAGCCAATTGTCCACTGACTTTTCCTACTGATTTAAAATGCTACCTTTTCATATTTTAAATTTATACACATCTATATATATGTAACATACAGTCATATATCTGGATTTCTTCTCTGTCCCGTTGATTTGCTCGTCTACGCTCATGTACTGTTTTAACTAATGTAGTTTTGTACCATGTTTTGATAATTTGTAGGGCAAGTCCTTCCCTTGTTATTTTTTCTTTAAAATTTTGTTGGCTATTCTTGCATATTTGCTCCTCCAGACAAATTTTATAATTTGCTTATCAATCCCAAGGGCCTTGCTTGTGTTGAATTTACAGATTAGTTTGGGGAAACAGTTGAAATTTACTTTGGGAGAGAAAGAGGAAAGGAGAGAGCAAGATACCCTAAACAGGCTTAGGTGAACTGATCCTGTGGGTTTCAAGACTTGGTTACAGACCTTCCGGGTAGGAGAGTTCCAGAGGCAGAGGGGATAAGGGGGCAGATATTGAAATCAGCTTCCCTGAATCCGAGTATTTGCCAAAGATTAGTCTTGAAGGTTCTAAATGCAGCAATTTTGATAAAAACTACCTGCTAGAATGATGTCCAGTAAGTTGTATTACAGCCATTTTTTCCCAAACTTATGTTTACATCTGTTGAAATACACGAATGTTCTCAAATTACTTACTTATTTGATGGGAATAAGTCCAAAAGAAAACAGAAACAAGTAATAGGGGAAAGGAGACAAAAATGGTGAGGTGTAGGAGAGAAAGTTTACAATTTGTCAAAATAGGAATACTGACAAATTACAAAAAAATTCTATTATGTGAATGTTTTGGATGAAAGAAACTTTGCAAGAGAATTAGAGTTTATTCAACGAAAGGAAAGATACTAGATTCCCATATTAATCCCTTCTCCATGGACCCATGAAAAGCAGGCATTAGATGCCAATGCTGAAAGTATCACAACTGAACTCCTGCCTAGGTGAGCCCTGGGAGCAGCGTGTGCCTTATTTTCATAGCTGCGGGAGCTGAAGGCGCGCTCCTGTGAAAAAGAAGCTTTGCAGTCTTGAGCTATACATCTATCAACTCCTTCTTTCATTTTCTTTTCTGTGGTGTTTATTTTTCTTTTTTCGCTTTCTGCAAAAAAAAGGAAAGAATTAAATTTCCTTCAGCAGCTACGCAGAGCTGCAGTGTTGCTGAAGAACCTCATTTCTGATGGGGCTAATGGCAGGGAGCTATTTATAGACTGGCTCCGAAGTTTCCTTAGTAACAAGGGTTGGAAGGAGCTCTGTCCCCACTGCTGGAAATATCCCCAGCCAGCCAGAGGCCTTGCCCCGATTCCTCTGACTTTGGAATTCTTCTTAAGTGTTCATAGGTTCAGTATTGTTTCCTTTCACATCAAAGCATATTTCTTGGTTGGAGACATTTCATGAATATTTACCAATCCAGTTGTGTCCTATATTTTGTTCTGATGATAGTGTGCTCTTTTGAAGGGGACATATTTCATTTTGATGGCTAAGCTTTGTACTGCAACAACCAATATCTGTGCTTAAGCTTCTCATGCTTTGAGGTTTATAAGCTTTCTATTATATTTCACATTTCTGGGCATTGGCCAGAATCCTAACAGTTTCTTCCTCCCTTTATGTTTGTTCTCTTTTTCCTTCCCTCCAGCTTGACCATCTGTCTCCCTACTTTCACTTCTGTAGAACCATGGACTAAGTACCTAGGGGTGAAACAGCACATGTTATCAAAGGATTCAGTTTTTGGAAGTCATCTCTGATCTATGTAAGAACAGAGTGACTTCTGCAAAGTGTTCTATATCTCATTACCATCTGGGTCTATTTCCTCACCTAGTTAGAGCACAGCTAACGAGGCCAAGGTCATGGACTCAGATCCCATATGGTCCAGTTTACTTTGCATGCGGAAGGACTTTCTTTTGTGGCTGTAGTTTTCAACTGCTAATGCTGGTGGGTTCGTCTTGAAAAGGAGCCCAAACCGGAGGACCTGGTGAGAGTTGGGTTGTAGCCAGGCTCTCACCGTTATTACAGAAAACTTCAAAACATATGTTGTATGGCTGGATGGTCAGCAGGACTCCTATCTCAGTGCACTCTTTATATTAAGCTTTAGAACAGAAAGGACATGAACGATCATCTGTTTTACACATTCAAGGTCACACAGGGGAAGACAAGAACCCAAAGTTAGTCCAGTCCTCTGTGTCATTCTGCCTTTCTATCCCTTTTCCTAGTCACATCCCTATAAAGTGGATTTCTGTAGAGTCACATATTTTACAGATGGAGAGTAAGGGACTGACACAATTAAACCTCGTGAGGTGAGACACTGCATGTAACTGGGAAGAGAGTTGTCACTAGGTGCATACAATGTCTGAGGACTTTAAAGAGCAGATATTTTGAGTATCTTCTCCATTCGGCTTTTGTAATACTAGTAAAATATTTGAAGGATGGTTTAAAATTTATAAACCGTTTCCGTATCTTCCATCTCATTTAGTCCATCCAATGTGAGATCGATTTGAAAGATATTATTGTATCTTTCAGATTAGACAAATTATGTATAGAAAGATTGCATGACTTGCCCAAGTTTACACAATCTGTAAAGTCTTTGGACTCTGATCTGGAGGGCTTTCCATGATATCATATTATATTTTATTGCTTGACTTGCACCTGCAGAAATATCTCAACAGAAAATTGACTGTATTGTTGAAACCATTTCTATTTTATTTTCGAGTTGATTAACGAGGGAAGATTTCATACAGCTTCTGTCGTCACAGTTACATACCAAACCAGATTTACGAAGCTTGGATATGGCCTCAAAAGGAGATTGAATAAACGGTTCTGAAAATCATTGAGAGCCTTTTAGGGAGACCATGTGACATGGCAGTTGATAAAGTTTCTGAAATTAGAGAGACTTGCTTTCAAATCTTGGCTCTGCCTTAGTTTATTTTTCAAAAAATCCTACCGTACATGATTAGGAAATAACTTTGGCAACAGTCTTTCTGAAAGTAATTTGCCAAATTGTGTGACAGCACTGCTCAGAACTGAAATACAAAAGTAAGAAAATTATTGAAGGGATTTCAATTCAGAATCCTGGGACTAGGATGAAGCAAGATGTTCTTAGTCTTTTTTCCCCTAAGACCAGTGCACTCAATTGTGTGACATTTCTCCTCCAATTAAAGGCATGTCTTGTATCCAAAGGGTCTCATTTACATTGTGCTGCTTTGCAAGCCCTAGCATCATCTTAACCTATTTCTTACAATATTGCATAATGCATTACGTCTTGATGCAATTTAATGCTTCCTGCTGACTACTTAAGATTGCTAAGCAGAAGGTCAAACTAGATCAGTGAACAGCTATTAAAATGCAGAGGCAGCAACACAAACAGTAGATAATTAGCATCCAGTGCAAGCCAAAGCCATGAAAGATGTGAAGGAAAAAATAAACAAGGTATTTTTTAAATTTTGTGACTGCATCTTCCTTTCATTCATATTAATGCTTGTGGATTTAGATCTATCATCAATTTGTCTTTTTGGAATTTGTTTGTTTTTCTTCTTGTGAAATATTTTTTACATACAGGAGAGTGCGTAAAACATATGTACAGTTTAAAAAACAGTTACAAAGCAACATCGTGAACCACTCAGACCAAGTAGAAATTTGCCACATGCCTCTCCACAGTCAGAATAGAATCTTTCCCCACCATCAACCAAAGAAAAGAGCCGTCTGTCCTTGCTTGTCTCTATGGCCTTATCTCTGCTATAGTCTTCCCTCTAAGGACTTTAGTTTGATTTGGTTGGTTTTTGAAGTTTACGCAAGTGAATTATACAATGTTTTACTTTTTGGACTACTTCTTTCCCTCAATAGTATATTTGTAAGATTCATCCATCTTAATGGATGTATATATAGTTTGTATATTTTTATGAGTGTACATTATGAAATTATATTAATAGTTAACAATTTTTGTATTGATTCTGTCTCAATGCACATTGAATCATTTCCACTTTGGGACTACTTTGAACAATGCTTCCATGAAGGCTCCTGCTCCTAACTCCTGGCTGTGTACTAGAGTTGCTCCAGAGCGTATGCTTAGGAGGTAGAATGCTACATCATAGGGCAGGCACACCTTCAACTTTACTAGAAATGCTAAACTATTTCCAAAGTATTTGTATCAATTTTCACTCCCGAGAGAGTTCTTATTGTTCCACTTTCTCACCAACACTTGAGACTGTCAGATACTATAATTTTTGCCAACCTGATGGATATGTAATGGTTTTCTATTGTGGTCCTAATTTTCACTTCATTGCTTGCTAATGAGTTGATCATGTTTTCTTTTATAGTAACCATTTGAATTTCCTGTTCTGTGAAGAGTTTATTCAAATCCTGTGACCATTTTCTTTCAATTGGGCTATTTGTCTTTTTATGGGTTACATGTTATATGTATGATTTGAAGCAACGACTTGAAGGAGATGAGGGAATTAGCGATGGGGATACCCAAGGGAAGAGCATTCCAGGTAATGGGAAAGGTCCAGTGCAAAGGTCCTCTCGCCAGAAGCCTGCTGGGAGTGAAATAGTGAGAGGGCAGTTAGTAATAGATGAAATCATAGGGATAATGGAGGGAGGCCTTGGAGTCCTTACAGAAATCTTTGGCTTGGACCCTGAATGAAATGGGGAGCAACTGTAGTGTTTAGAGCAGAGGAGTGGCATAACCTATCTTCTCTTTGTTAAAATTAACATACTTTTATTTTTTTGAACGGTTGTAAGTTTACAGAAAAATTGAGTGGAATCTAATGTCCTTTTGGGAGAGTTTATGCTTCCCATCCCTGCAACTCTGGGCTCTGCAAGGTTAAAGATTCTGGTCCCCAAAGAGCATACACTATTACTAGGGGACATAAGTTCTTCTTGGACTATCTACTATGCACGCTGCCAGGGCATTTTAGAGTCCTTTATATAGGGACCAGCAAGGGAGAAGAAGAGTTATCGTATTGGCAGGAGTAATTGACCATGAAAGTAGGATGAGGCAGATCTGCTTTACACAATGGGGGTAGAGAGGAACCCCTATTTGTAGTACCCAGGTGATCCACTTGGATGCCTCTTAGTGCTCTCTTGCCCAATTATAACTATGAATGAACATGTGCAGCAACCCCTGAGAACAGTATGATGACCATGGACTCAGATCCTTCAGAAATGAAGGTTTGGTGTACAGTACCAAGTAAGACACCAACACCTGCAGAGGCATTAGCTGAGGGTAGGGAAATTTACAGTGCATGACAGAGAAGGGAGACGATCAGTACCAACTGTGGCCTTAAGACCAACTGCAGTAGTGGGGGCTATAGTTTATCTTATTAAGTTTTCCCTAAGGAAAAGAGGTCAATGGAACCATGGAAAATGTCTACAGACATGATCGGTGGAGAGCAAAGATGGACTATGGTGGCCAAGGAGATTTGCTGCTCAATCTATCTGCAAGCAAATCTTCTGTGGGAAGCATAGTTAGACAAACACCTCCAGTTATACCTTCAGATAGAGCATGGTGTCCACACTGAAACCATGCTTCCCCTGGGCTGTGCCTATTATGATAAGGTTACCAGAGTGGGGACGTTCCTGCCTCTGATGGGAAACCTTTGCTCATGAGCTTCCATTAGCCTGCTATGACATTCTCAGAACTGTGCAACGGTCTGAGGCTTGTTCTACTCAATTCTCCTTTCTTCTTTCTCTCCTTTCACGTCAGATCTATATTGTGATCTAAAGGCTTTCCCAGCCTGCCCCAGTTGTCTTCCCCTGCTCCTTCACAAACAACTTCACAAGTTCCCCAACAAGTCTCTTGCACAAATAATCCCATTGTGGCATCTGTTTCTTGGGAAACCTGAGCTGAAATAAGGTGTGTTTAATATAATTATCAAAATGGTTTAGTTTAAATCTACCATCTTGCTATTTTTTTTTATTGCAGTACAATTGACATACAATACCATATTAGTTTCAGGTGTACAACATAGTGATTCGATATTTTATAATGTTGCAAATTGATAACCACACTAAGTCTAGTTACCATACAACATTATTACAATATTATTGACTATATTCCTTATGCTGTAAGTTACCTCCCAGTGACTTATTTATTTTATAGCTGGACGTTTTTATCTCTTGATCTTCTTCACCTATTTGACCCATCCCCTCACCCACTTCCCCTCTGGCAACCACTAGTTTGTTCTCTGTATCTATGAGTTTGTTTCAATTTTATGTTTGTTCATATGTTTTGTTTTTTAGATTCCACGTGTAAGTGCAATCACGTGGTATTTGTCTTTCTCTGTCTGACTTATTTCATTTAGCATAATACCCTCAAGGTCCATCCATGTTGTTGCAAATGACAGTCATCTTGCTATTTCTTGTCTGCTTCTCCCATTTGCTCTTTGTTCCTTCCCTCTCCTTCTGTTGGACTGAGTTTTAAAAAAATGATTCTTTTATTGTCTATACCTTGTTTTATTTTTTAGCATTTAATTTTAGTATCTTTTGAAAGTTAAGGTTTACTTTTAAGTTATACTATATCACTTCACATATGGTGTAAAAAATGTACAGCAGAATACACCCAATTCTTCCCTCCTGTTCTTTGAGCTATTTTCAGACTTTTTACTTCTGCATATTCTATAAACTCCACAACACATTGCCATTATTTTTTACTTTAAACAGTCAAATATCTTTTACAGAGATTAAAAATGATAAAAATGTCTTTTATACTTATTCAGATATTTATTCTTTTCAGTGCTATTTACTACTTTACATTTTCGATCTTTCTTTAATATTTCTTTTAGTACAAGTAGGCCACTGATGAATTTTCTCATGTTTCGTTTGTCTGAAAAAGTGTTTATTTCTCCTTGATTTTTTTATTGTGGTAAAATATGCACAGCATAAAAGTTACCAATTTAACCATTTTTAACGCACAGTTCTGTGGCATTAAGTACGTCCATGTTGATGTGCACTCTTCATCACTAGCCATTTCCAGGACCTTTTCCTCTTCCACAACTGCAACTCTGTACCCATTTAAACAGTAACTCCTTATTCTCCCCTTCCCCAGTCCTGGCAACCACCATTCTGCTTTCTGTCTTTACGAATTTGACAACTCCAGGAACCTCAGGTAAGTAGAAGGATGCAATATTTGTCTTTTTGTGACTGGCTTATTTCACTTAGGATAATGTCTTTAATATTCATCTGTGTTGTAGCACATGTCAAAATTTCCTTTCTTTTTTTCTTCTTTTTTTTGGTGAGGAATATTTTCCCTGAGCTAACAACCATTGCCAATCTCCCTCTTTTTGCTTGAAGAAGATTGTCCCTGAGGCAACAACTGTGCCAATCTTCGTCCATTTTGCATGTGGGATGCCACCACAGCAGGGCTTGATGAGCAGTGTGTCGGTCCACACCTGGGATCTGAACCCACGAACCCCAGGCCACTGAAGTGGAGCGTGCGAAGTTAACCACTATGCCACTGGACCTCCCATTTCCTTCCTTTTTAAGGTTGAATGATATTTCATTTTATGTATATACTACATTTTATTTATCCATTCATCCATCAATGGACACTTGAGTTGCTTTCACCTTTTGGCTATTGTGAATAATGCTGCTATGAACATGGGTAAATTTGCTAGATCATATGGTATACTAGTTTCTAGGGCCGCCATAACAAAGTACCACAGACTGGGAGACTTAAACAACAGACATTTATTTTCTCATAGTTCTGGGGGCTGGAATCTAAGATCCAGGTGCTGGCAGGGATGGTTTTTCCTGAGGCTTCCCTCCTTGGCTTGCAGATGGTCCTCTCCTCCCCTGTGTCTTCCCTTTGTGCCTGTCTGTGGTCAAATGTCCTCTTCTTATAAGGACTCCAGTCGTATTGGATTAGGTCCCGCCCTTATGATCTCATTTCAACTTAATTACTTCTTTAAAGACCCCAGCTCCAAAATTAATTGTGTTCTGAGGGATTGGGAGTTAGGACTTAAGCATGTAAATTTTGGGGGGGGGGGTGCATAAATTCAGCCCAGACTACTCTAGCCTCTGGCTTCCCAAAATTCATGTTCTTCTTGCATACAAAATACATTCACTCCATCCCAACAGACCCCAAAGACTTAACACATTCCTGCAGCAACTCTAAGTTCAAAATCTCATCTAAATCTCATCTAAATCAGGTATAGGTGAGACTTGAGGCGTGCTGCATCCTGAGGCAAAATTCCTTTCCAGTTGTGAACCTGTGAAACAAGACAGCAGGTTATACACCTACAAAATACAACGATGGGACAGACATGGGATAGACATTCCCACTCTAAAAGGAATAAATTGCAAAAGGTGAAAGATTTATACAATCTAAAGAGAAACCAGAGTATTTTTGCCAAATCTAAAGAATATTTTTTCTTTATGTTTTCTAAATGTTTTATAGTTTTAGCTCTTATGTTTAAATCTTTGATCCATTTGAGTTAACTTTTTTTTTGAAGAAGAAGATTAGCCCTGAGCTAACTGCTGCGAATCCTCCTCTTTTTGCTGAGGAAGACTGGCCCTAAGCTAACATCCATGCCCATCTTCCTCTACTTTTTATATATGGGACACCTACCACAGCATGGCTTGCCAAGCGGTGCCATGTCTGCACCTGGGATCCAAACCGGCGAACCCCGGGCCGCTGAAGTGGAACATGTGAACTTAACTGCTGTGCCATCAGGCCGACCCCTGAGTTAAGTTTTGCATGTGAAATAAAGTAAGACTCCAACTTTATTCTTTTGCATGTGGATATCCAATTTTCCCAACATAATTTGTTGATCAGACTATCCTTTTTCCACTGAATGGTCTTGGCACCTTTGTCCAAAATCATTTGATTATATATGTGTGGGTTTATTTCTGGGCTTTCTATTCTATTCTGTTGGTCTGTATGTCTTCCCTTTTTACTGCCAAAAGGGAGGATTGTCTGCCTACTGCAAGACATATGAACAGTCAAGAGGCAAGGTGGTAGGAGAGAAAGGGTTTTATTAAATCTTACTAGCAAAGGGGCAGATGGCTGACTAACATCCAAAAGAACTATCTTACAGAACAAAGACTACAGACCAGTTATATAGGGGGCTGGTCTCCCCGTGGGCAGGCATCTGGTCTCCGGGTGAGGCAGACATCTGGGCTTAGTTCCTGATAATCTTTTGTTTTACTGGATATACATCAGAAACTGGAGCAATGCCCTATACCACCATCTTTCAGTTGTCGTTGATGATGGCTATCAGCATAGACTCTCCCTGGGGGTCGTCACATTCCTAAGAAACTCAAAACAATAAAGTTATCAACTTATCACAGCTGGGAGGGGCCATAAAACCTACAGAGCATGTATATCTCCTAGGGGGTGAATATCCAGCTAGGTCAGCTAATCAGATGTCACTCAAAGTTACAATATGGTTTCTTTTCTACAATATGGCTTCCCTTCTGTCAACTTTGCACTGAGCCAGTATCACCTTTGTCCCCGTACCACACTGTTTTGATTATCACAGCTTTGTAATACATTTTGAAATCAGGAAGTGAGAGTTCTCCAACTCTGTCTCAACATCGTTTTGGCTATTCAAAGTCCCTTGAGATTCCATATGAATTTTGGAGGTTCCAGTATGAATTTTTTTGTTTCAACCTCAAACAGTTTTGTTGATATCTGAATTGCTTTCGATGGGACATTTGCTTTAAACCACAAAATATCTCCATCTGGATTATCAGAGTGAAAAATCCCTTCTCTCCCTCCACCCTCAACCAAAATGAAGAAAGAGACAAACAATACCCCCAAACCCACAACTCAGCTTCGAATAAGTTTAGAAGAAATGAGACTCTAAATATTTACATATGGGTCAAGAAACAAATCACAAAACTTTTTACAAAAATACCTAAGCTTATATGCATTAAAAATTTATCCCAGTTCACGAAAACATTAAAGAGTAAGAAATCTATATAAACTGAGGCTAAGAAATAAGAATTTTAGTATGGATTTTTCTATTTTTGCAAAATAACTGTGGGGATTTTGATGGGGACTGCATTAAATCTAAACATCTGTTTAGATATTATTGATATGTTAACGATGAAGTCTTCCAATCTATGAAGATGAGATGTTTTTCCTCTTATATATGTTGTCTTTAATTTCTCTCAACAATGTTTTATAGATTTTAGTGTACAAATCTTTTGTCTTTTTGGTTGATTGTTTTTCTAGGGATTTTATTTTTTGCTGCTATTATAAATGGCATTGTTTTGTTCATTTCATTTTTGGATTGATCCTTGTTAATGTATAGAAATGCCACTGATTTTTGCATGTTAATTTTGTATCTTGAAACTTCACTGAATTCGTTTATTAGTTCTAATAGTTTTATTGTGAAATCTTTGGGGTTTTCTACTTAAAAGATCATATCATCTGTGAACAGAGGAAATTTTTTTCCTCCTTTCCAATTCAGATGCTTTTTAGTTACTTTTCTTGCCTATTTGTTGTGGCTTGGCCTTCCATACTATGTTGAATAGATGGTGAAAGCAGGTATCTTTCAAGAAACGATGTCGTCTTGTTTCTGATCTTAAAGGAAAAGCTTTCAGTCTTTCACCATTGAATATAATGTTATCTGTAAGTTTTTCACATGTGGCTTTTATCATGTTGAAGTAGTTTCCTTCTCTTCCTAGCTTTCAAATGTTTTTATTGTAAAAAGGTGTTAAATTTTGTCAAATACTTTTCCTGCATCAACTGAGATGATCATGTGGGCTTTTCCCCCCTTTATTCTGTTAACGCGGTGTGTTACATTGATTGATTTTTTTACGTTGAATCATCCCTTTCATGTTTTGAAAGATATATTTGTAGGGAATTAATTCTAATAGTTTTTTTTCCTTATAGCATTTTAAGCATGCCGTTCTATTGTCTTCTGTCTTAATAATTTTTAATTGAAATATATTTGACACACAACATTGTGTAAATTTAACGTATACAGCATGTTGATTTCATGCATTTATATATTCTCATATGATTGCTATTGCAGCAATAATTAGCACCTCTATCATGTTACATAATTATCATTTCTTTTCAGTTTTTGGAATAATTAAGATCTGGTTTCATAGCAAGTTTGATGATTATATTACAATATTGTTGTCAATATCTACTATACTGTGCGTTTAGATCTCCAGGACTTGTTTCTTACCTGTTGCAAGTTTGTGCCCTTGAACAACATCTTTCTTATCCCTTCCCGTCATCCCCTGGTAACCACCATTTTACTCTGTTTTTATGAGTTTGGTTTTTTTAGATTCCACATATAAAAGTGATGTCATACAGTATTTGTCTTTCTCTGTCTGACTTATCTTACTGAGCGTAATGTCTTTAAGATCCATCCATGTTGTTGTAAATGGGGGGAAGTCCTTCTTTCTCATGGCTGAATAGTATTCCATTGTATGGTCATTCATTGCTTAATGACGGGAATATGTTTTGAGAAATGTGTCAGGCAATTTCATCATTGTACAAACATCATAGAGTGTACGTACACAAACCTAGATGGTGTAGTCTACCACACACCCAGGCTGTATGGTACTGTTTTTATGGGACCACCATTGTAAATGTGGTTGTCATTGATGGAAATGTTGTTGTAAGCTGCACGACTGTACAGGCATACCTTGCTTTATTGCACTTCGCTTTATTGTGCTTGCAGATATCGAGTTTTTACAAGACTTTCCACCAGCAAAAAGATTATGACCTGCTGAAGGCTCAGAGGATGGCTAGTATTTTTCTTTTTTGGTGGAAAAGATTCACCCTGAGCTAACATCTGTTGCCAATCTTATTCCTTGGGTTGAGGAAGATTGTCCCTGAACTAATATCTGCACTAATCTTCCTCTATTTTGTGTGTGGGACATCACCACAGCACGGCTTGATGAGTGGTGTGTAGGTCCCAATCTGGGATCTGAACCTGTGAACCTGAGCCACTGAAGTGGAGCATGCAAACTTAACCACCATGCCACTGGCTGGCCCCATGGCTAAGATGTTTTAGCAATAAAGTTTTTTTTTTTTTTGCCAGGAAAGATTAGGCCTGAGCTAACCTCTGCTGCCAATATTCTTTGTTTTTTTTCTTGAGGAAGATTAGCCCTAAGCTAACATATGTGCCAGTTTTCCTCTACTTTATATGTGGATTGCCTCCATAGCATGGCTGACGAATAGTGTAGGTCTGTGCCTGGGATTCACACCTGAGAACCTGGGCTGCCAAAGCGGAATGTGCTGAACTTAAACACTATGACACAGGGCCAGCTCCAATAAAATATGTTTTAATTAAGGTATGTGCATTTGTTTTAGACATAATGCTGTTTCAAACTTAATAGATGACAGTATAGTGTAAACATAACTTTTATATGCACTGGGAAAACAAAAAATTTGTGTGACTTGCTTCACTGTAATATTTGCTTTATTGCAGTGGTCTGGATCTGATCCTGCAATATCTCCAAGGTAGGCCTGTATATACATACCACATTCCTTTATCCATTCATACTTTGATGGGCACTTGGGTTGTTTCCATATCTTGGCCATTGTGAATAACGCTGCAATGAATATAGGAATGCAGATATCTCTTCAAGATACTGATTTCATTTCCTTTGGGTATATACCCAGAAGTGGAATTGCTGGATCATATGGTATATTTATTTTTAATTTTTAAAGAAGCCTCCATACTACTTTCCATAGTGGCTGAACCAGTTTACATTCCCACCAATAGTGTACAAGGGTTCTCTTTTCTCCACATCCTCAACAAGACTTATCTTTTGTCTTCTTGATGGTGGTCATTCTAACATGTGTGAAGTAATATCTCGTGGTTTTGATTGGCATTTCCCTGATTATTAGTGATGTTGAATATCTTTTCATATACCTGTTGGACATTTGGATATCTTCTATGAAAAAATGTCTATTTAGTTGCTCTGCCCATTTTTAAATCAGATTGTTTTGTTTTTTTGTTATTGAGTTGCATAAGTTCTTTATATATTTTGGGTATTGACTCCTTATCCAATATATGGTTTGCAATGATTTCCTCCCATTCTGTAGGTTGGCTTTCATTTCGTTTATTGTTTCTTTTGCCGTGCAGAGCCTTTAAGTTTGATGTATTCCCATTTGTTGATTTTTGCTTTTGTTGTTTCTAATAGTTTTTAATGAGAAGTTAACTGTCAGTTTTATGTTTATTCTTCTGTACGTGTGTCATTTTTTTACTTTAAAGATTTTCTCTTTATCACTGATTTTCAGAAATTTGTTGATCAGGTAGTCTTGCATGTTTACCTTTAGCTTTATTTTGCTTAGTGGCTTATTGAAGATTGTTAGATCTGTGGATTTATAGTTTTCATGAAATTTGAAAACTTTTGGGCCCTTAGCTTCAAATACTTTTTAGCCCCCATGTCCTTTTGTGACTCTCATTTCAATTGTTAGACTGCTTAATATTGTCACACAACATAGTGATGTTCTGTTTTTAAATCCCTTCTGTGCTCCGTTTTGGATATTTTGTATTGCTTTGTCTTCAAATTCACTACTCTTTATGCCTAATCTGTGATTAATCTCATTCAGTGTATATATTCTCTACATATATGGAATATACATATATTTTCTCTCTCTATAATCTCTACAAGTTCATTTTGGGTCTTTAAAAAATATCTTATTTTTATTTCTTCATTACAGGTATGTTTTCTTTTATTCTTTTGAATATATGCAAGAAATTTTTACTATTTCTTTTTAACCAAATTTATTTATATGTGAGAGAGAAACTTTGACAGAATTGACCTCCTTTAAACTTGAGTTTCATTTACCTGGTCACTCTTCTTGTAGTAAACAAGGAATTAATTAATTTTTAAAATAAAATACGCATTTTTTACCAGATCATTACATTGAATTTAATTTTATGTGCATATGTTGAACATATGAAATTGTACACAGACACACCCCTACATGTTGTTTTGAGATAATTATAGATTCACAGTTAGTTGCACAAATAGTGGCGAGAGGTCTTTTGTACTCTTTGTCCAATTTCCTCCAATGATTACATCTTATGTTACTCTAGTACAATAGCAAAACTAGGAAATTGACGTTGGTACAATGTGTACGCTATTTCATTATGTGTATATGTCTCTGTAACCACCACCACAATCAAGACCTAGAAAGATTCCCTTTACAGTCACCTTGATTCCCATCCTCCTGCTTTCCCTAAGCTGCAGCAACCACCAATCTGTTCTGTAATTTCGTCATTTTGAGACTGTTATATAACTAGAATCATACAGTGTGTGATTTTTGATTAGCTTTTTTTGATTCATCAAAATTCCCTGAGACCCATCTGAATTGTTATATACACCAATAGTCCACTCCTTTTTGTTGCTGAGTAGTATATCGTAGTATGGATGTACCACAGTTTAACTATTCACCGATTGAAAAGCATTTTGGTTGTTTCCAGTTTTTGGCTATACAAATAAAGCCAGTATAAAATTTGTACACAAGTTTTTGAGTAAAAGTAAATTTTCCCAGATCACATAGTAAGTACATGTTTAATTTTTTAAAAGAAACTTTCAAATTATTTTCCAGAGTAGCTCTACTGTTTTTTGTTAACACAGAAATGTATGAGAATATACGTATTTTTTTCTGTTATCTCTCTGTGGTCTTAATTTATATTTCCTTAATGGCTAATGATATTGAACCTATTCTTGTGCTTATTTTCCACTCTGTGTATTCTCCTCAGTGAAATGTCTATGTCTTTCTCCCATTTTCTAATTGGATTGATTGTTTTTTTCCTGTTGAGTTTTGAGAATTTTAAAAATATATTTAGATATGGATCCTTTATCAGAATGTGGTTTGCAAATCTTGTCTCCAAATCTGTAACTTGTCTTTTCACTCTTTTTTTTAGAGCTGGAATTTTGTATTTTATTTTTTTTGTTATTATTATTATTAATCTTTTTTTTTTGGAGGAAGACTGGCTGTGAGCTAACATCCGTGCCCGTCTTCCTCTACTTTGTATGTGGGTCGCCTACAACAGCATGGTGTGCCACGTGGTGCCATGTCCACACCCGGGATTCAAACCAGCAAACCCCAGGCCGCTGAAGCGGAACATGCGCACTTAACCACTGAGCCACTGGGCGGGCCCTCTTTTCACTATCTTAACTTGCAAACCCTGGGCCACCAAGAAGCAGAACGTGTGGACTTAACCGCTGTGCCACTGGGCCAGCCCCTTTCAGTTAATTTTTGTATGAAGTTTGAAATTTAGATTGATGTTCATTATTTTTGTCTGTGTATGTTCAATGACTCTAGCACAATTTGTTGAAAACACTATTCTTCCTCTATTGAATTGCTTTTTGCCCCTTTAGCAAAATCAGTTGGTTATACTTGTGTGGGTGTATGTCTGAATTCTCTATTCTATTTTATTTTCTCTATGTCTCTACAAAGATCACACAGCCTTGATTACGTAGCCATATGGTAAGACTTAAATTTGGGTAGAATGATTATTCCCACTTTATTCTTCTTTTTCAAGATTATTTTAGCCAGTCTAGTTCCTTCGTTTTTCCATATAAATTTTACAATAATCTTGTCTATGTCTACAAACAAATATTACTGAGATTTTAATAGTATAGTGGCTATTTTACTATGCTTTTCTTTTGTTCCATCATCTGTTTCATTTTTGGGAATTGTCCATGGCTTTATTTTCTCTAGTTATGGGTTCTATTTTTCTATTTTGTTCATATCTGAGAATTTTTGATTGATTATTGAACATTGTGAATTTTGCTTTATCACTTGCTAGATTTTACCGTTTCTTTTAAGAGTGTTTGATTTTCCTCTGCAGCCCAGTTAAACTCCTTGGAAACAGTTTGAACCTTTTGAGGCCTGCTTTTAAGCTTTGTTAGGGCAGGTCTAGAGCAGCCTTTAGTGTAGAGATAATTTAGCACCCCTGATAAAGCGATACTCTGAGGCTTCTACCTGATATCCTATGCATTACACAGTCTTTCCACTCCGGCTTTTGGAAAATCAAACCGTCCCCCGCCCTGCGTGAACTCCTGGAACTGTTCTGCTTGCTCGTTCTGGTGGCTGTTTCAACAGTGTCATGCTGTTTCCTCTCACGCACGTGCAGATCAGCACACAGAAAAGGCCTGAGGAGAGCCCCCTGCAGGTTTGCAGAGCTCGCTCTCTCCATGCAGCTTGCTCCTCTGTGGTACTCTGCCTCACAGTTTCTAGACGCCTTGGCCTGCTCAAGCTCCAAACTGTCTCCTGAGCTTGGTGAGAATCCTGGGCTGTTTGGGTTCTCCCTCTGTGTGCTCAGGCCTGGAAATTCTCTTCAGCTTTCAAGCTGGTATGATCATAAGGCTCACCTTGTATTTTCTCCCGTTCTCTCAGGGGTCACAGTCCTGCCATGACTATTTTCCAATTCTTTTAAACCATAATTTCATATGTATTTTCCAATTTTCTAGTTGTCTAGGGTAGGTGGGTCAATACCATCTCCATTACTGTAATTGGCCAGTAGCAGAAGTCTGCTAAGTTTTATATTTTCTAATTTTTGTTATTATTTCTCTTTTGGTTCAGAGTTATTTAGAAGTATATTCCTTTTTCTTTCTTTCTTTCTTTCTTTTTGCTATTGAGGGCAGAAGAACTAACATTAAATTTACCTTCTTAACAAAGTTTTAAGTGCCCTATATAGTATTGTTAATTATAGGTACAATATTGATAGCAGGTCTCTAGATAGAAGTGTATTTCTTAATTTTCAAATATCGGGTCACTTTCTAAATACTTTTTTGTTTTGTATATCATAATTCTGTATCTTAATGAGACTTTAATTAAAGCATTTGATTGCAGTGTTTTAAAATGTGTTGAGAGTTTCTCTATTGTCAATTAGACCAAGTGTGTCAATATTGTTGTTCAATCTCCTATATCTTGTTGCATACTTATTTTATACACTGTATACTTATTTTTCTGTATTCTTATTCTATAATTACTGAGAGAGCAATGTTGAAATCTTCAAACATAATTATGTGATTATCTATTTCCCCTTTTAATTCTATCAGCTTCTGTTTCATGTATTTTAAAGCTCTGTTATCAGATACAAATGAAATTAGGATTGTCATGTCCTCTTGATAAATTGGCTCTTTATAAATAAAAATGGCCCCCTTTATTCCTACTAATAATTCTTGGTTTTTCAAGTCTACTCTTTCTGATTTTCATATATCTGTTCCAGTTTTTTTTTTTAATTAGTATTTGCCTAGTATACATTTTCCCAGTCTTCCACCTTTGACTTTTCACTTTTTCTTTATTTTGAAGATAGTGCATATTTGGACCTTGTTTTTATTTTTATTCAGTATGATAATCTCTGCTTTTTAATGATAGTATTTAGACCATTTATACATAATGTAAGTATAAATTTGTTGTGATTAAATGTATCATTTGCTATTTTTCTAGTTGTGACTTTTTTTGGTTTATTTTTGGCCTATTTTCCTATCTTCTTTTGGATTAATTGCATACTTTTAAATACTATTTTATCATCATGGCTTATTTTATATCCTTCTTTCTTTTGTTATGATTTCAATAATTGCTGTATGGCCTATTAGATACATTTTTAACTTATTAGCCTGCCTTCAAATAATATCACACCACTTCATGTAAGTGTAGGAAGGTTACCACCTTCCTTCCAATTCCCCAGGCCACAATGTTGTGACTTGTTTGCCATACATTTTGCTTCAACTTGGTATAAACCTACAATACAGTTATTATTTTGCTTTAATCAGGTTTTGAATAAAATTATTAATCAGGAAAAAATTTTATATTTGTCCACATATGTACCATTTCCAGCACTCTTAATTTCTTCGTGTAGATGAAATTTCCATCTAATGTTATTTTCCTTATGCCTGAAGGATTCTGTTTAACATCTCTTGTATTGTAGATTTGCTGGCAGTTAATTTTATCAACATTTTACAGTTTTCTGGGTTAACGTTTCTCTTTTTAGTACTTTAAAGATAATAATTCATTACCTTCTCGTTTACATAGGTTTTGACAAGATATCTGATGTTATTCTTATTTGTAATTTTTTTGGGTACATAACATGCTGTTTATTTCCTCTAACTTCTCTTAAGATTTTCTTTTTACCACTTGCTTTTAGCAATTTCATTATGATGTTCATTGATGTGATTTTTAGAGTTTATTTTGTTTAGTGTGTGTTGAGTTTCTTGGACCTGTAGGTTTACAATTTTCATCAAATTTGGAAGAAATTTTTGGCCATTGTTTCTTTAAATATTTTTATGTTCTCTCCTTTTCTACAACTTTAATTCCACCTACAGGAAGCACTTGATATTGACACACAGATCACCAAGGCTTTATTTTTTGTCTTTTTCCTGATTGTGCTTCCATTTGGATAGTTTCCGTTGCTCTGTCTTCAAGTTCTTTGATCTTTTCTTATATAGTGTCTAATTGGTTGTTAATCCGTTCCAGTGTATTTTCATTTTAGAGCTTGTATTTTTCATTGATATAAATTTGATTTGGTTATTTTCTACATTTTCCATCTTTTTCTTATAATGTTAATGTTTTTGTTTACATCCTTGAGTATATGGAATTTATTTATAATTACTGTTTTAAGGTCTTCTTCTACCTATTCCATCATCCATGTTATTTCTGGGTCTCTTTCTGTTGACAGTGGAACACTTTACCTGATTCCTGTATGGATAGAATTTTTGATTGGCTGCTGTACACTTTACATTGTTAACTGCTGGATTTTTTGGTGCACCTTTAAAGAACACTGACCTTTTATTTTGTTATAGGCAGTTATATTACGTGTGCATTAGTTTGAACCTTTTCAAATTTATTTTTAACCTCTTTTTTTTAGAATAGATCTAGAGCAGCCATTATTGGAGAGCTAATTTTCAGGTTGGGCCTTTAGGGGTCTCTACTGAATAGCCCGTATATTTGACAAGATCTCTACATCCCGGCTAGAGTGAACTCAAGTCATTGTTAGTGCTGTGTGACCTTTGGAAATGTTGGTCTTAGAGCTTCCCAGTAGTAGTTCTTTCCTTGAAAGTTGTTCTGCTCCATCCTTGTTGGATTTTATCTTATACATGCATAGGATGATCTTCAAGCAAAGATTCAAGGGGACTTATATGCATATTTCTGGAGCTCTTTCTCCGTGTAACTCCCTCATTTCAGGCTTTCTCCTTTGCAACTATATATGCCTCTGCCTCACCAAACTCCAGTTTTTCATCTTAAGCAAGATTGTAGGACTCTGTTTTTCCTCTCTTAGCCCCACATTAAGCATTATTTTAGCCAGAAAATGTTTTTCTGTGTTTCTTTGGATCACAGTCCTGTACTGCCTATTGTTCAATGTCTGAAAGTAGTCATTTTCTATGTTTTGTCCAGTTTTCTAATTGTTTCTGGCAGGAGGGAAATTCTTGATTATTTTACTCTCTTATGTTTGGAAATGTAAGTCCCCTGGGTATTTTTCACTTTTCTCTTCTTTTTTCTTCATATGAATTGCTAATATGAGCTTCTTTTATTCTGTTCTTGGGCAGCTATGGGATTGTTCTGTTTTGTTTTGTTTTTGGTGAGGAATTTTGGCCCTGTGCCAACATCTGTTGCCAATCTTCCTCTTTTCTCTTGAGGAAGATTGTTCCTGAGCTAACATCCATGCCACTCCTCCCCTATTTTATATGTGGGATGTCACCACAGCATAGCTTGATGAGTGGTGTGTATGTCCACACTTGGGATCTGAACCCACTAACCCTGGGCCACAACTGTAGCAGAGTCTGTGAACTTAAACACTATGACACCAAGCTGGCCCCTTGGACAGCTATGTTTTAAACTAAATTTTAAGACTTTAAATATATTTCTATGAATTTTCATCTTGTTAATTTTACATCATTCTTCTGGCCTGTTGAGTTCTTTTTGATCGTATTATCTATAATGTTAATTCTCCTTTCCAGGTCTTGTTACTCTCAAACTCTTTAATATTTCTTCTTTATATTAATTCTAGTAGTTGCTAAAATGTTATTAAACAGCTGCAGAGTAATGAAAACTAGCACTTTGTTTAACTGTGGTATATTAATAAAGTATTTTGTACTTGGTTCAACTACAAATTCTCAAGTAGTGAAGCAGTCCCTAAGTAGCAGGCAGTTGCTAGGTATGCTTGCCATATTTCCAGAGATTTGATTGTTAAGGAGACAATGAGTCCTAATGGATTTATATGGTCTATTACCCATGGCACAGCAGGCAGCATGAGCTTTATGTTCGTATCAGTTCTCCTTGCCTCCACTGTAGAGTGGACCAAACCGGAAAAGCTATACACAGTGGATATGTAGCGCACCTGAGGAAAACTCAGTTCAGGAAACTCCCAATCTTATAAGGGACTTCTGACAACTGTGCCCATCACCCGCTCCAGAGATATTACCTTGATTACCCTGAAATATAAACAAATCTGTACTAGGGAGAGGATGGAGACTTTACTGTCCTGGAATATTTTCTTATACAATCATTATTAAATTGGCTATAAATGCCGTTGCTCAAAAGGCTCAGAACATGGAGATATGTAGAGAAAATTGTCTCCTAGTAGAAACACACAAACCTGTTAACTACAGTACAATTTATACTCATGTAATGTTAGTACAAAAATCACATATGGTCAAAATTATTCTAGAATAGTTCTTAAATAATGCAAAAGTACCACTTTTTTGTACATAAAATCCCATACAGTACTATGTATGCCAAATATATGGAAAATGATGAGACCATGAGGATGGATGCTGTATACTCTCTGATAATTGGTATTCTTCTCCACCTGTTACTATTAAATTTACTTTTCTGTTTTGCCTAGTGTTGAGTTTCAATAACTTAATTGTTGCATATGATAAAACTTCAATGTATTGCATATGTTTCCATTTTTTCCACAAAGATATCATAAAGAAATATGTCAATGCTTTAAAAAAATCATTTTCTACTATACCTATTGAATTCTTCTGAGTTTACAGTTTGGAGGTCCAATAAATAGGCAACACAATTAGTCTTATATGACTCATGTTTGGTTAACTCACAGTGATTCCTAAGGGACACTATTCTCTTTCATAAGTACTGAAAAACTGCAAATATAAAAACGTATCTTTTATATTTTGAGGGGCATCTACTTTAACTTCTTTGGTTTTTGATTTCTGAAATCAACTGTGCCAGCTAGTCTTCAAAGAAAAGCCTTTAATCTTTTATAACATAGCAGGGATTTCTTTGTTTTGCTATTTCATGCCAAAGTGGCAAAGAGCTGATAATCACAGTATGAATTTGAGAACAAATGCCATCTATCCTGGTTGATTTTTGAGGAAGTCTAAGGTTGACATCAAATTTTCTTATTTGAACCTCTTCTCCAGTTAACAATTTAAAGACATCAGACAAAATAAGTAGTAAAAAATCAGGCAGTATAAAATTTAGTTATGTGATGCTAATTCTGTTTAGCATTCTGATCAATGAACTTATCTTTTAAACAATTATCCTGGCCCTCACATCATGGCACATTTGGTGAGAACCTACTATCGTTAAGACTAGTCTAAGTGCTGAGACGTTAGAAAAAAGGGAAAACATGTAGCAAGTTAAGTAACAGTAAGTGTTTGAATAATTCACAACAACAATAAAAGCAATGTCACAATACATAATAGTCACTGAATTTCTCAGGCAATAATTTCTTTCAAGGCTCAGGTGCATAATGGCTCTGACTTCAAGCAGGAAAGGTCCGAGGCGATGTTTACAGAGCTAGGGTACAGATGAACTTGGCATGGGTAAGGGGATAAGGGGAAGGACTTTATTTGTGGATGTGCCATTGTCAATAAAAGTGTAGAGGGAGGAAAGGGTGAAGGGTGAGTGACTGAACCAGTTTGAGGGGCACATGGCTTTAAAGAAGGCTGCCCAATGGGGGAACAGAAAGAAAGCTTGTAGTCAAATTGTTCAGGGCTCTAAACATCAAGCTAAGGACTATGAAAACAGGCCACTGGAAATCTTATTTGGTGTGGAAAGCGAAGAAAAGCTGTGAATAACCAAGGTTAATGAGTTTTTTTTCTGTCACACAAGCAACAGAAAAGCCCAGTGTAGAAAAGTGAACATTGTCAAAATGGAATTCCCAAGAGTGCTGTCTTTCTGCAGGCTTAGGGGCAGTTCTTTATTTCACACACTAACTTTTACTACATTTCCTGAAGACTAGGCTCCCAGGAGCATGGGAGGGGCGGGAGAGTCACACAGCTTGCAAACTTAATCAATAGTATAGTTTTAAGCCTTTGAGGTCTACCTTTTCTTAATCCTCTAGAAGTCACAGCTCAAATTTCGAAACCCTGGAGGGTTTCAAGCAGACAAGTGACATAATTTATCCCACTGTATTTCACTGCATCCATGACCTTCAATTTAAGGCCCATCATTATTTTATGTAGCACTCAAAAAGAAAAGTAGTCATTTAAATGATGCCACAAAGCTTTCTTTTTGTCTATTGTAATTCTCATCCTGATTCCAGAAATGTTAAAATGTGAAAAAAACTTCTTTTTGTAAATATGTAATGCTATGCATTTTCAAAACTTCATTCTGTCTGCTTAACTGAGAATAGATTATAGGGAAGCCCATCACGACAAAAGAGGCAAGAAATAGTGGTGCTTGGACCTGATGCATATGTCAGAAGTGGTCAGACTTTGGAGAGTAAAACAAACTGTATGGTGTTTGGTCATGACAAAAGTAACTTGTCATTTACTAAGATGGGGAAAACTACGGGAGAAATAGATGCAGTGGAGGACAACTAGAACTTTGTTTTGGACATGGTCAAGTTGAGAGTCCTTTAAAACATCCAAAGGGACATATTGAATAAGCAGTTATAATACACATAAACGCACACACACACACGAATCATTCTTGATTATTCATGGATTCTGTACTTTTGAATTTGCCTACTCATTAAAATTTATTTTTAAATCCAAAATTAATACTCCCAGTGCATTCATTTTCATGGTCATCTGTAGCCATGCATGGAACAGTGCAAAAGTTGAGTTGCCCAATGTGCACATTCCTGGTAGAGTTTGAACAAGGCAACACTCTCCCTTCTTGTTTCAGTTCTCAAACCGTAAACAAATGCCTTTTTTGTGGTTTATTTAGTGCTACAGTTTTTGCATGTGTGTGTTTTCGGTTGGTGATTTTACTGTTTGAAAATGGCTCTGAAGTGTACGGCTGAAGAGCTGTCTAGTGTTCCTAAGCAGAAGAAGGCTGTGATGTGCCTTATGGAGAAAATACACATGTTAGATAAACTTGTTCAGACGTGAGTGACGGTACTGTTGGTCATGAGTTCAATGTTAATGAACCAACAATATGTGTTAAATAAGGAATCATAAACACATGTAAAACAAGGTTTTGTATTGATCAGTTGATTAAAATGTTGTGACCAGAGGCTTACAGGAACTTAGCTCTGTATTTCCCCTAGGAACGATGGTTCAGTATTCACTAATTCAGTGCTTGTGGTGGCTTTATAGAATACAACTACCATGAATAATGAGAATTGACTGTATACATTTATATATATTCTGGAGTTCAGGGTGATATTAAGGCTAATTGGGAGTCGTCAGTTTATATTCTCTTTAAAAACTTCCATTAACCTATAATTTACAGAGATTTGAAAGAAACGATTCACTATCATCTAGATCAGTGCTTCTTAAAGTGTGATCCATGAACTGTTCATTCCCTATATGCAAGGAGATGACCACAAAAATCGAGAGTAAGCATTTAGAAACTTTTATAGCACTTGACAAGGCAATATTATGTTCATTGAACATAATAAAAATTTTGGCTTGCATTTTGTATGTCTACTATTTTATTTTTCTAATGAGTTGTTTTTATTGTTTTTACCAAATTTCCGTCTGTGACAGATTGGGGAAAAATAGTCCTTCACCACACATAGTTTGAGGAGTGCTGCTCTAGAAGATGGTTCCCTCCACACTGTCCCACTTTCTAAATGTCAAGTAGCTCTGAACCAAAGATTAGCATGAGAATTTTTAAAAAATGGATAGAAAATGAATTTAGAATAAAAAAATGAAAACCAGGTAGATAAAAGATGAAGACATGTAAACTATGACTTGTTATTCATAATGTGGTTCGTAGACCAGCAACACTGGAATAATCTTGGAGCTTGATGGAAATGCAGAATCTCACCCCACCCCATGACCACTGAATCTGAATCCACATGTCAGCAAGATCACCAGGTGATCCATATGCACATTCAGTGTGTGAGAAGCACTGTGTTAGAGGTGTAAGGTTATGATCAAGTACAAAAGTTACATGGTTAAATTAGTGGATTTAGGAACTAATAGAAGAGAAAAATGCTCAGTGGTGGTCAGGGTGGCAGTGGCAAGAAAACACACCAGCAGGATCAGATAAAGATGGGAGTCTATAAGGATGTTTGTACCTGGCAGCAGTTACATGGTTTGTCTTACTGGTAAGGAAAAAGGTGACGACTCCTCAGTTTTCTAAACGCACAGAGCCCGCCAGGCAGAGAGCCCAGTGCCTGCTACAAAGTTTTCATTGAGAACCTTCCTAGCCCCATGCTAAAGCTGCTGGACTTGTGCTCCTTCTATGCTCTGTGCTCAAAGCCACCAAGACTTTGTTGCCTAGCAGGATCTTTCCTCAGCTCATTTAGTGATGAAATATCTTACCCATCTTCTCAGGTTTCTTAATATCTTACCAGAGAGGAAGAAGATATGAAGATCTTATTAATTCTCTCTACATTATAGAAGGAATGTGTAGGGGTTCTTGTAGATGGAAACAAAAATTCTCCTGGGTATGTGAGAGATCCGGGATCCTTTTAATCTTTTTATCCCAACCACCATTCATTGTAAACGCTCCATTCAGTTCCTGACAAGAGGAAGGGATTTTTTTTTGTTTTTGTTTTTGAGTATGTGTGTGAGTGTGGTGTGCTTTGCAAAAATTTAAAATGATGGCGTGGAAAGAAGAGCACTGAGTGGTAAGTCATAAACAGTGAATTCCGGGCACTGTTTTCCACTGACTGGCTTTGTAGCTGCACATCGCTTACTCTTGCACCTTCGTTTTTAACATCTGTAAGACGGAGAGTTGGATTCAATAACCTCTGAAGTTTGTGCTGACATTCTGGGATTGTTATCAGGCAAAGATCACCATCTCCTCCTGTTTTTAGAGATAATCATCTGGTTCCAAGAGGTGCTTCTCCCAGAGTAAAAAGTAAGGATGAGTGAACGGCAGGAAGATGAATAGGACTTAGAGGCAATTACATTTCCTAATTTATGGGACTGGTGAAAAGGGGCAAGTTTCCACTGAAGGGTATTTGGTGATCATGGTGGGTGGGTCTGAACAAAGCCTCTCAAAGGAGACAGACAAATTTCTATTCCCCAGGCGGTGGGAAAATAGTTTCAGGACTACTTCTATGGTCTATTCCAATCAAATCTTCATTGTCTTTGGACTAACATTCTGTCTCAGAGGATCTTGGTTTCTGTCTCTCTGAGGAGGTGATGTTGTGGGCAATTAAATTAAATTCAAATATGCTTATTAAATAATAATACATGTCAGTAGCGTCGTCTTTTAAAATAGCAACTTCTTCACCACGGTTGGGAAAACGAGAGTGTCTCTGTCAGCAGAATGGTCAAGTCGGATTTACTCAATATGGCATTGATTATATTAATCAAAAGGAGCACATGCTGCTGGAGTTCTGGGCAGGATGGCAGCAGGAGCATAAATACTCAGCTCCTACTCCCTCCCTCCCAGCAGAAGTGGCTGAAATGAACAAAGAAATGTAAAAATAGAAGAAAACCAAGATCAGTGATGTAAACAAAGAAGGGGTGACATGTATTACCACAAAAGGCAAAGAGTCTGTGCTGGTTCTCAAGTAGATGGAAGAAGTATGAAAGAAGTCAGAGGCTTAACTCACAGTCTTCCTCCATGGAAAATGCTGAGAAGTCACAAGAAGTTAAAGTAGACTTAAGGCATGAAATTGTGGGTAGGGTGTGGGAGAAGGAAAAGGAGAGAAGGACGCAGAAAGGGAGAGAGAGGGAGAGAGATTTCTCCACGTGAAACAAATTTTGCATCCAGAGATGGCTACACTTGGAGGTCCTAGGTGATGCTGCTAAACTAAACAGAACTGGTAAGATTTCTCTTGACCCAGTTTCTTCCAGAATATTCCAGGGCTCATCCCCATGCTGTAGGAATCATTCTGGGACACAACAGTGCTCTCTCCTGATGGATGGGCAGTAATGCCAGTCAACTCACAGAGTGTATCTGAGATGGAGGCTCCATTGAAGAGAAACCAGACACAGAAAACTTCCCTGGTATAATATTTTCAGTAAACATGGAGAGGAAGCCATGCAGACACAAAAGTTACCTGCAGGGACTATCTTCAGTATCAGTTCCCTCTCTGTCTTTCTCATCCTGCTAGGTCATGATCAGAAAAATTTGAGTAAGCTGACATCATCTGACCTCCAGACAAAGACATGGGAGAATTCTAATACAAGTTGGAGGAATAAGATGGAGAGCCAGAGAGAAACTACCTACTCTCCTTTGAGATAAATGTCAGAACAGGCTAGACCTAGCCTCATTCAAAGATGAGGAGTAGATGCTTATATTAAAGAAAAGTCCAATAATTCTAGATATTATTTTTTAAAAGATGTCTGTGTAAATATGTGGGGAAGGGGCACAGTTTGGAAAATAGGGAAAAGTGAAAGAATGAAGTAAAGGGATGGGAATTGTGATTGGGGGAGAGGAAAGAAATTGGGTGAGCTAATGCTCACAAAATGTTGATGGAGTTTTTCTTTTGTGAATAGATAACTTGAAGTAGACATAAAGTGAAAAAGATAACAACATCAACAACAGAGTGAAAATAGAAGTTCTTGGAGTGAGTGGGACCTCTCCTGATGGAGTAGCCTTTTTGGAAGTGGTAGATTCCTCATAGATGGAGAGATGGTTGAGACCAATGTGGTCAGTCTTCAACCTGTGTTGGGAGGTGACTGCCTCTGCCAGCCTTTTAGCTAGCTTCATCGTGGAGCTTGCCTATTGAATCAGGGGGTGTGTATCCTTAAGACAAACAGCCAGCCATAGGATTGAGGGATGGAAGCCGGGAAATGGGAGGATGGGGGAGGAGGGAGTGGGACAGTGATTGCAGGCTGGATGAGCTTCTCAGGTGAGAGCACTCAAACAGAGATCCATCAACTAAAAAAAACAAAAACAACGCAAACAAACAAATAAGCAAATAAAAACGCTGGACTTGAAAAAATAACTTGTGATTAAATTGTAGAAGACTAACACAAAACAATGAAACAAAAGCAGCAGTAACATTTGGAATATCAGCCTGCCTAAGCCATACCCTGATGAAACCATTATTTGACCTGGTCGCACCAAGCTACGAGTCTCCTTTGTTTGAACAGCCCGTTATACTTAGAAGAGAAAGAAGGAAAGAAAATGACTTTCTTTATATGTTGAACTACAGGAAATTGATTAATAAATTATGGTATGTTTGTACAATACACTACTATGCAGTCATGGTTTGGAAGAATATTTAATAAGGGATATTATCATATATTTTAAGTGAAAAAGCACATTACAAAACAATAGGCAGTTTTGTGTATGGAATCCTAACCCCCGACCCCCAAATCACACCTACCTACCCACCTACCTACTTAATTTGTCTCTAATTGTCTGTCAGGAGAGCGATTATAGCATAACGGCCGTGTGGCCCATGGAATCAGATCGCTTTGGCTTTATATTGAAGGCCTACTTCAGAGAAATTTCTTAATCTCTCTTTGCTTCTATTTTCTCATTTTAACATGGAAATATTAATCATATCTGCCTCGTATGACTACTGTGAATTCTAAATGATTTAACTCATGTAGAACCCTTCACAGAGTACCTAGATACCATAAATGCATATTAAATGTTAATTTTTAATTACACAAAAAATGTATAGAAAAAGTTGAATATATATACTGATTATATCTTGGTGGTGACATTATATGAATATAATGAATTATGAATATATGAATTTATTTATACCTTTTTATACTTTCTGAGTTTTCTATAATAAACATATATTTCTTTTATGCTAACAAAAATATATACGACACGTGGAAAGAAAGAAAGATAACGCATAAATTCTTAGATTGGCTCAAAAATATTATTTATAAGACATAGCCAAAATTTATTGACTCAGAGGGGTGAAAAACAAAAGGTTGTAAAAATACAAATAAACCCAAGGTAATAAAAACTGCAGTGGTTGCCGTATCAATATCATAATTTTCAAAGAAAGGGACATAGAGGATTTTTTTAATACGATTACACAAATATGTCAAAATAGTCTTGAAGTTTTGTGTTTCAGATAACATGTCATCAGACTATATATAAAGTAAATCTTTTCCATGTAGAAATATGTAAAGAAATCAAATGTCAGACAAGAGAAGCTGGAGATTTTAATGTACCTGTCTCAGACTTTGATAGGATGCTTATACAAAATATAACGATAAAGAGGTTCTGGTCTTGGGTTTAGAAATCCAGAGATAGAATTTTGACTCAACCACATGTTTCCTACTTTTAGGTAGGTAGTTAACTTTTTTTAGCCTCGGTTGCTCTGCCTGTCAAATGAGATTGATATATGTCCTTACATTGCAAAGCTGTTTGTAATAAGGGTACATGAGAGAACTCTGGGTGGGTGCTGGATGGTGGGAAGTTGAACAAAAAGGCCATCAGAGAACTTGAGGCTTGAGGGATACTTAGGGTTACTTAATGAACATAGGGAGGAAGGAAGAATTTCCCTTAGTGTAAGAAAAGATAGCATATGAAAGGCATAGAGGCATGGAAGTGTAGGATGATATTTATTGCTGTTGTTTTTTACTTTACTCTCACTTTTTAGGGGAAAAGTAGCAGTGTTATAATGTTGTATAGTTGAGTCATAGCAACTAGAGTGATGGGAGAAAACGCTGGAGAGATGGAGCTTGTGATGGGAGTGTCTATAGGGTTCAGAGCCCTAGACTGTAAGCCACCTCCAGGTTTCAAGTCCTGCCTTTACCACCTTATACCTTTCCACCTTGGAAGACATTACTTAACTCCTGCATACTTTAGTTTTCTTGCCAATAATGGGGTTACTAATAAACCTTATATCATAGGTTCTTTAAAATGTTTAGGGAGGTAGTATATTTAACAGGCTCACAACAACCTTGGCATGTATCATTTAGTTATTGTTATTGTTTATGGTTGTGTTATTGTTATTAGCCCAATGAGGAGCTATGGCCCTATCCTGTAGGTTAAAGAGGCATTAAAAGATTTGAAGCAAGGCAACAAGATCAATTGTGTTTGATAAAATCAACTCTGGTAACATTGTGATGAATGGATCACAGGGATGTAAGACTGGAGGGCCACTTCCCAGTCAGTTTCCTTTGTATTTCCTCAGGTTGGATAATGAGACTTGGGCCAATCTGAGGTTTTATTTTGCATTATTAATTTTCCATCATATATGCTGCTGCAAAGAGTGGCATAAGGACCTAATGACTCAGGAGATCTTGAAAAGGTAGGGAAATACATTGCTGCTATGTTGAAGTGTTGACCCCCGTTTTTCTTGTCATTACACTCTCTAGGGAGTGTCCCTGACGAATGCAAACCATTAGCATTATTTCTGGAAGCTTAGCAAACATTTTAATCTTTGTGGCCTGATCTTGATGGAGAGCAGATAAATAAAGTCTCCCGTTCTGCCTGCAAAACAATCAATACCATAGAAGAACAGGAAAAGCACTTAAGCCGTGCTTTCTGAAGGGATCCTCCCAGGAAACAGGAATGATTTTTCTCAAAAAGGTTATCTTGGGGATTTGAGTCTTTTATGTAGGAATGACACATGTTTCAGAGAAGGGGATTAGCAGAGTCTCTGGGAATGATGAAGATTATAAAGTCACTGCTGAGGTGGACAAAAAATAAAAACGTCTCCTTAGAAAACGTGAGTTTTTAGAAACATCGCTATTTGTGAAGTATGCAGGCCAGTAGGATCAGGGCCATGCTCCTTGTAAAGTAGCAGAAGTGGTTCTTTATTTGATCCACGGCTTTGAATGCCTGACAGTGCCTCCTCACCTCCTCTAAAATCAGGTGTTGTGTGAGGGTTCCCTTTTCCCCACATCCTCTCCAACATGTATTTCTTGTCTTTTTAGTAATAGCCCTTCTGAAGGGAAAGAGATGATATCTCATTGTGGTTTTGATTTGCATTTCCCTAGTGATTAGTGATGTTGAACATCTTTTCATGTGCCTGTTGGCCATCTGCATGTCTTCTTTGGAAAAACGTCTGTCTAGATCCTCTGCCCCTTTTTTAATCAGGTTGTGTTTTTTTTTTGTCATTGAGTTGTATGAGTTCTTTATGTAGTTTGAATATTAGCCCCTTGGTAGATTGTCTTTTTGTTTTGTTTATGGTTTCCTTTGTTGTGCAGAAGATTTTTAGTTTGATGTAGTCCCATTTGTTTATTTTTTTCTTTTGTTACCCTCGTACACTGCTCGTAGGAATGTAGACTGATGCAGCCACTATGGAAAACAGTATGGAGATTCCTCAAAAGATTAAAAATAGAACTACCATATGATCCAGCTATTCCACTTCTGAATATTTACCCAAAGAACACAAAAATGCTAATTTGAAAAGATATATACACCCCTATGTTCATTGCAGCATTATTCACAATAGCCAACAATCTAAGTGCCCATTGACAGATAGATAGGGAAGATGTGGTAGACAAACATACACATTGAAATACTACTCAGCCATAGAAAAAGCTGAAATTTTGCCATTTGCAACAACATGGAAGGACCTTGAGGGTATTATGTTATGCAAAGGAAGTCAGACAGAGAAAGACAAATAACACCTGATTTCACTTGTATGTGGAAGATAAACAAACAGACACATAGACACAGAGAACAGGTTGGTGGTTATCAGGGGGTAAGGAGGGTGTGGGGAGGACGAAAAGGGCAAAGGGGCACATGTGTACAGTGAGGGATGGCAAGCAGGCTTTTGGTGGTGAACACAGTGTATTCTGTACAGAAGTTGAAATATAGTGATGTACACAGGAAATTTATACACTGTTATAAACCAATGTTACCTCAATAAAAAATAATCAGGTATTATGCAGATATCGGAAATCCCACAATATGGCATTTCACTCATTCAGTCAGAACACTGGACGAGCGAGAGTCACTGATATCTCCCTGTTGCTAAGACCTATATACACTTTTCAGGTCTCGCCTTCATTGATCTATCCTTTGCTTAGATATTACTCCATCCTGATAAGCATTCTTGATCCAGCCCTCCAAGGCTGGACTATGGGTCATTATTATGTGCTCCCAGAGAACTCTCTACTTCCCTCCCTTGAAGCACTTATAACTCTATATTATAACTGCCCATTTAAAAATTTTCTTTCCAAAGCTATGAACCCTGAAGACAGACTCTGTTGCCACTATATTTGTACCACCTAGAACAATGCCGGGTGTGTAATAGGTGCTCAAAAAATATTTCTGGAAGAGAGGGATAGAGGAAAAGAGAGAGAGTTTGTGACATTAAAAGGTTAAGTCCTGAATAATTGAATTTTCAAAGATGACATTAACTCTCTTTAACAATCCCTCCTTTTCAACAGTCTCTTTCTTTGACCTTTGTGACTCAGTCCTTTCCTGCATTTCCAATGTCTCCGCTTTTTCTAAATATCCTTTTCAGGCATCACTCTTTGGCTATCTCTCAGTTGCCTGCTTTTCCAGGGTTTCAACCTAGCCTGCTTTTCTTCTCACCCTGCATATGTTCCACACACCCTCCCTCATCCATCCATTCCCCTCCCCCTCCCAATTATTATCTATAGCTGATGGTTCCCAAATTTTTCTCTTGCCCTATATTTTCCTCTTGATCTTCAGACTCATAAATTCTAACTGCTTACTAAACATCTCTGTGTAATGTTCCTCAGACATCCAAAACTCAACATGTCCCAAATCATAGACTTTTCCCGAGAAGCTGATCCTACTACCCATTCAGTCCCCAAGCCAGAGCCCCTGTTTTCATCTGGAAAACCTTTCTCCCTTATCTCTCCATCTATCCAATGAATCAAAAAGTGCAGTTGATTGTATCTTCCAAATTGTTCTTAAACCATCTGCTTCTCTTTATTTGCACGTGCCAACTTTCTCTCTTACCTGGATCTTTCAACAGCATCCCATTTGATCTCTGCTTCCAATTTTGCTTTCCTCTGATGCAGATACCAGAGTAATTTTTCTAAAATGTAAATCTGATCATATTGTCAGCAACCACAACTTTCAAACTTTTCATTATTTCTAAGGATTCTCAGGAAAAAGTCCAAACACCTTAAGATGGACTATCATAGCCTTAGCTCTTGCTTCTTATCCAACTCTGCTCTTCAGTCATGTTAAAGTAGCTGCACTTTCTTGCGTCATTCATGATCACTCTCTTCTCTTGCTGTCTCTCTCCCCTGAGTTCCCTCTGTTTGGATACCTCTCCTTTTCCATGCCTCTCACTTGATGGCACTAATTCTTCCCTAATCCTTCCCTATCTGATTTTAGCTTAGATATTGCTACTTCTTGATAAGCATTCTTGATCCTGCTTTCCAAGGCTGGATTATGGGTCCTTATTTTGTGCTCCCATAGAACTCTCTTCTTGCCCATTTGAAGTGCTTGTAACACTATATTGTAATTGCCTATTTTAAAATTTTCTTTCTAAAACTACAAACTCTTTGAAGACAGATTCTGTTACCACTATATTTTCACCACCTAGGACAATACTAGGTGCATAGCAGGTGCCCAAAAATATTTCTTGAAGACAGAGAGAGAACACGAGAGTGAATTTGTGACATTAAAAGGTTAAGTCCCAAATAATTGAATTTTCAGAGAAGATGGCATTAAGTACATTCCATTTGAGTTTCCAACTGAGCTTAATTTCTTTCATGCTATGTTTAGCACAGAATTAAACACATTAATTATATAAATGAAGTTGTTTTAAAATATATGAATGGATTTGCATCTAATTTTCAACCTGAAGGGAAAAACTTTGTAAACTTCAATATATCTGAATCAAACTCATGATTTTTCTCCCTAAATTGTTTTACTTCAGTGTCTTCCGGCCCAGAGAAGGCATTATCTCTGTGCAAGTACAAAAGCCACACGCTCTGTCTTCCTCTCCCTCTATATTAGTTATCTCCAACTCCTGTCGTTCTTATCTACTAAATATCTACTTGATCCTGCTTCCACCACAGGATATTTGCACATATTATTCCTTTTGTTTGGAAAGTATTTTTGTCCCAACTTCTAGTTAACTCCCACTTATCCTTCAATTCTCAGCTTAAGATCTCAGCCTCCCTAAGAGGTGTCGTTGATTCTCTACTTTTATTCATACTCCTCTACTATATGCACCTACATTTTCACTCCTTTTCTGGAGAATTTTATGAGTATGTAAATGTTAGTACGATTATTTCATTAATATTTATCTCTTTCATTGTGCTGTATGTTCTATAAGAGTAGAGACTATGTTACTTCCATTCAGCAATAGAATATCAGTGCCTAGAATATTGTCTATCACATAGGAGGTGCTCATTATATATTTGTTGAACAGTGAACAATAACTATAACCTTAGAGATGAATAATAATATAGTAATGCAGCTAGCATGGATGTACAAGGACACTGCCATAGTAGTGCATACAGCTAATTGATTTAGACCGATGAATCAGTGAGTGCCTCCGTGGGGAAGTGATCCTTAGTCAAAGCATCCAGTTTGATCATATGTAAACATTATATTTTTTTCCCAATCACTGAACTCCATTGTGCTATGTGGAATCCCCTTTCCCACTGTGTAGTAGGTTCTTTAATAACATATAGCCAGACTCTAAATTTTTTCAGACATATTCAATTATTAGAACCGTTTTAATTCAGTGTTTATGACTCAGTACTGTTCATGTGAAAATGCAACCACAAACTTGATTCAAAGCTCAATTCTTCCTATTCCTGCCCAACTCACCCAGGCAGGCTAAGCCTGTCTCTAACTCTGTTGACTTCAGGGTGCTGAGGCATGGTGTCTTCTCTACACGCACTCCTCTTTCTGCATCAGCTCCTCTAGTTGGAGAGCATAGAGGAGGAGGACGGAGTTAGAAATCACTTGCTTGCTCTTGTCTTGGTCCAGGTTTCGTAGAAAAGAGGGCCGAAGATTATGTACCAACACTTTATTGGGAGGTCTGACACAGGGAAGCAAAAGTGAGGGAAAAGGATGAATGACACAGAGAAGAAAGGAGAGCAAATGTGAGAAGATGCATTATTGAACTGGCTGCAGCTTTATGACACCTGTAGCTGATTGCTTGTTTTCAAGAAAGGTCATATGAACTATTGTATTTCAGGATTGTTCATACGGGAGGACTAAGAGAACAGTTTCTCTGCCAGCTCCCTTCCATGCCCATCTCTCATTGGTCCAAGCCTGCTCCATAGACATTAACTTCCCCACACACCAGGTTGTTTCAAGTGATTCCTCCAGGTGACTGCAGAGGAGGTCAGAGCCCCTGTGAGTTCAGTCTGGCACAGCGATCTCTGTTCACTCACTGAAACTCCACGCAGGGCTCCTAGATCCATCTGGGAGTAGTGGTGGTGGCAGCAGTGAACTAACTCCATGACGACCAGCACTGCCTGGGCGGTTGTTAGGTTTATTCTGGCCAGGAAGCAAGGCAGGAACGTGGATCCCAAGTGAGGCATAAAATACGTTGGGTAAGTTCCTCCCCAGTGCCTCTTAGATACACACTCTATTATGGTTTCCAGGTCTTACCTCAGTACAGGATGCCCTCAATTCCTCCTTGAAAGGAAAGATTCAATGCCTCAAGGTGATAGCAAGTATCAAAGTCTTGAAAAGGCTTAAAGAGGATCAGTAAACCAAACTGCAATCTCAGTTGGTCCTGGGGTTTTAATTGATATCATCATTTCCTTCCTCCACCACCCATTATACATTTCCCTTATTTTTGGATAATAATTTGAGTAGTCTGAGTTGCTGGCTTGGTGGGATGACATGAATTGCATTCCCAAAGAATCTGACCCCTTACTTATCTTTCCACTGTTGAGGCATGTCCCTCCATAATAGGCACAGAAGCACTAAAGATGTCCCAGTGACCCCTCTGTCCTTATTGTGTAGCAGCAGTCCTAGCTCATTATGGTAAGCAGGATTGATTAGCCTAAGAACCACAGTAGCTTCTTTCTTTGCTTCATGGTCTGCTGGCATGGGGAGCCCAAAGTGGCCATGTGTTAATTGCATCTTCCAGCTCAATAGATCCTTTATTGTATCCTCTGACAAAAGCTTAAGGATGCAAGGAGAGAAGCATGAACTCCAAAGGTAGGTTATTTGGAATTACGGGGATAGGGACCAATCTTATTTCCACCATTTGTTTCTTGGACTTGTTTATTCTGGACATTGGGAACACAATCCAATATATTGGCTGTTGGTGTAGTACATATACTGCAACCTGGTTGATGTGTCCTGTTTCCAGCCTTGTAAGGCATTGTTCCTGAATAAACACCTTAGCTGAGCTTTTAATAGGCCATTCCACTCTTTTATCAGGCCACTGCTTCTGCGATATTAAGTATGTGATCAGACCAGTGAATCCCATGGTTACATGCCCATTGTCACACTTTCTTTGCTATAAAATAGTTTCCTTGGTCTGAGGCAATTCTGTGTGATATGTCATGTGATAGATGTGGCATTCTCAAAAATTACTGATAATGGTGCTGGCATAAGTACTGTGTTCAGGGAAGGCAGACTCATATCTGGATAACTATTGAATATGGTAATGACAAACCATTGACAAATCAAAGATAAAGGGGTCCAATATAATTTATCAATGATTGGATGGCTGGCTGGTTTCCTTAAGAAATGATGCCTTTCAAAACCCAGAACAACTAGACAAGCCATTTGCCACTCCCTCCCATCTCCCACAAGGTTCGTGTGTACCTATAACTCAGAACATCTATTCTCCTGCATGACGTGAAATACTAAATATACTGATTTCAGCTCTGACCACTGGGATGATTTCCCTTCACTGATATTATTTGGGGTCACCCTTGAGTGAGGCTGAAATGTAGCAGCAGTCCACTTCCTGCAGGCACCAACACAGTTCATGGACCCATCTTATGGACTAGGCCAAGTTCTTTTCTTCTTCATCATTTGGTCTTAGGAAACCCCAGGAGGCCAAAGGTATGAGTCGAGGGATAGTCATTAGTAAAACATTGGTAGGTGACATGGGAGTCTAGGTCACTTGTTCATATTATTTGTTTTTGTCTTCTGAATCTGCTCAGGCCCAATCCAGAAATACTACTCTGTGCTATAATGGATGGTTGCTATATGTCCCTTAACTTATGACTTGGTAGATCTAATAATGCCCATAATAGGCAGCTCCTGTAACCCAATCGCTTTGCACCTCATGGTTACAGGTATGCCCTCTCCTGGGGCCAGTAGCATGCCAAGAACTGTTGTGCAAATGAAGAGTTTCAGACGGCATACCTTTTCTCCAGAATACTAGGGATCTGTGCTGCAACTCTTCAACTGGAACTTGCTAGATACTCCACAGAATATTCTTACTCATCACGGATTCCCCTAGCACCACTGGATCTGCTTATATTGCCTGATTTGCAGGACATTCTGCAGAGCCTTCCTTTGCTAGGCCCTACTCAAAGCTTGCAAACTTCCATGTCACTCAATGAATGTGTTAGAAAAATATTCCTAAGGTGATATATACCATGTCCCAAATCCAAAAAGGTACTACTGGAACTTAAAAACTTCACCAATGTGTCATGCCCCTGAATATTTGTGGAGTTCATCTTCTGCCCTCTGACACACATATATCTCCTTAGGATGGTTAGTGTACTTGCCAATTCCTGCTCATAGGTCCAATTAAAATGATGTCATCAATATAATGGGCGACATTATGTTTTTCAAAATGATTACAGAGAGCAGGAGAGTTAGCATAGCCCTGGGACAAGACAGAAAATGTATATTGTTGTCCTTGCAATAGAAAGCAAACTGCTGTTGAGGGGAATGGAGAAGGAAGACTGCCAGATCAAATCTCCACACCAAGTGTCAGAGACTGTGATGAATCAGTTTGGCAGATGCAATTGGATCTTCCTCCTGCTGAGGTTTACCTTAGTCTACACCATTTGCCACAATCCAGCTGGTCATTGCAGAGGTTAGGTTGTGTGAATTAAGTGTGTATATGTTGGGACTGCCACCACTACATCCTTCAAGTCTTTGAATGTGCCACTAATTTAGGCAAGTCCTCCTGGGCTACAGTATTGCTTCTGGTTTATTCTTTTGGCTGGAAGTTTCATGAGCTTCATGAGCTTGGTCCTTTGCATCATAATAACGCTCCTTCTCATATCAGGGAATCAATTTAAAATGTTCCAACAGCTAACTATATCTATTCCAATTATTCACTAGGTGACTGGAGAAAAAAAAATCACAGGTGGGACCATGAACCCAGTGAAGCCACCATGAGACACACTTAGGACAAAACTCAACTTTATACCACTCATGCATATAACCAAATGCTCATGATGGCATTTTGGGGCCCCTGTTATGTGGCAGCTCGGACCTATACTAGAGTCTTCAAAAGGTCTGGGTATTCCACTTTTTTCAGTGTACACTTTTCCTGACTAATGGCTGCAGTTTTCTTTGGGGAATACTATGAGGAATATTAAATGTATATACTTACAATATGTTTCAGGAAGAATATGTCAGCTAGTTACCTCTCAGCCCCTGTATTCCATTGGTCAATTCATGTCTGGTGAGATATTAACTCTCCCACCCTACAAGGTGGCATCAACTGGCTTCTGTAAGCAGTTACTGGGGAAGCTAGATACCTAATAGGTTCAATCCATATCTACAAGTTGGAACTGTATTCAGAGCTCCTAGACCTGAGGTGATGGCTGAGGTAACATCAGTGACCTAGCCCCACAAACAGAAGCACAGCACAAGTGTTTTCCATGGCTACTCTGGCCAGAAAACCATGCAAATGGTGTCTGGCGTAGCTCATTTGGGCTCAGTATGTCATGAAGAGGGGATTCTCAGGTCTCCTCTTTCCTGGTTGTGCTTGATTTTCTGTCTGCCATTATCAGACCATCCTACCTTCAGTAGAGCTGGGATTCAGATGCTGGCTCTCTCATGGGGCGTATGTGAGGGCTCTTCAGAGAGCCCACTGGGGTCTCTACACAATTGTATGACATGAGAGATTAGGTTCTGGCTCAACCTCTTATACCCACCACCCCTAAGCCCTCCCATCACCACAAAAACAGGCACTTGGGGGTGGAGTCTCCTTACCCAGTGAAATACCAGCAAAAGGGTTCAAGCCCAGTTACTTTCCTGGGTGTCCACTCAACCCCAAGGAAACCCTAGTGTTCTTTTCACATGAAACAGTAGGTTTGTAAGCTGCCTCACTGCAGTCCCCTCTCCCATCCATACCATTTCTCTCCAATTCCCTTTTCAGCTGTTTAAGCAGTGCAGGGGCGTATTGAAAGAGTTGCTGGATAATTCAATATTTAGAGAAGAAAGAAAATTCAAGTCACCATTCTTTTAGAAGTCCTACTCTTCTCAAATAATTTTCTAGGACATTCCCTTCCTTGGCTTCTCATGGAGAGAGAAGGGAATAGCTTCTCTTAAGTGGCGATGTTCTCCCCCAAAAGGCTGACAACCTACCCCCCTCCCCTATATTGTCTTCTTATCTTGGCTAGTGGTGAGAAGCTCTTTCTGTCTTGGTGCCTCTCAATAAACCTTGTTAGGAAGTGGCTAGGTCCAGTTGCTGGTAGGTCTTGACCTTAAAATGTGAGGTCCTCAGGGGCCGGCCCGGTGGCGCAGAGGCTAAGCGCGCACATTCCTCTTCAGTGGCCCGGGGTTTGCCCGTTAGGATCCCGGGTGCGGACATGGCACCACTTGGCAAGCCATGCTGTGGCAGGCGTCCCACATATAAAGTAGAGGAAGATGGGCACGGATGTTAGCTCAGGGCCAGTCTTCCTCAGCAAAAAGAGGAGGATTGGCAGCAGATGTTAGCTCAGGGCTAATGTTCCTCAAAAAAAAAAAAAAGGTGCGGTCTTCATTAGCATATTTTTTCCTTGGCTCTTTGCCTTAGTCATAATTTCAGGACAGTAAAAATTATTCTTCTCAACAACTTACATGTTCAACATAAATCTCCTTTGGACCATTCTGGACAAGTCTTCGACATTGAACTTTGGATTAATGAAGCCACGTCATGGTTAGAGCCGTGAATTGGAAAACTGAAAGAGATGTATGTCATATTGGCATCCAAAGTTAATGAAGTTAATTGTATCAGTTATAAATGACTTTCCAGAATATAACGAGGTAAAGGATGACTTAATTCCAAGAGAAACAAAAATAAATAATTAGCCTTCTAAGATATGGCTTACCCTATTTACTTCTCATGGCACCCAAGGCAAAGACGTTGCTTTATTGTGGTCAATGCCACTCCACTTTTTACGTTCTTTCCCTCCTGGGGAGCATTATATTTGGCCAGAATTCTCCATTTTTCTTAATTTTTAACTCAGAGTGTCCTGAAAACATCATTGCCTATCACATTCTTAAATATGCTAAGACGGTTCATCAGGAAATTAAACTATTGTAGATTCGGTGTCGAGCGCTAACATTTGAGATTAAAATTCCTCATAGTTCTTAACCGCTTCAAAAGCCTCGTGTGCTGTGAGCAAAGACTTGATCTTCCCCAAGGCACGAGTGCTGTCAAGCACTCCTGTGCTGTTACCAGATGTGGGCTCATGTGACGACTTTCTGTTCTGAGAAAGTAACAGAGCACTTCTGATTCTCTCTCCAGGGCTCTGATAGCCTCTTGCCTGTATCTCAGCTATCTGTGGCCATATAAACCCTTTGTTCATAATCTGGGATAATCAAAAGGTATGATGTACTTTGATTTCTTCTTTTCAAGGAGGTCAATCAAAAGGAAAGGCAGGGTCCCAAACTACAGAATAAGTGTCCCATAGTATTAGACCAACTTTGAGTGACCTTTGACTTCAGTCTAGGTTTGAGGAACTGCTCAAATCTTTGCAACTTCCAGTTTGTCCCAAGGGAGCTATTTCATTCTATGTGTCCTAATGATATTACCTCTTATAATTCCTAATTGCCACTCATTGCTTGGATCAGTCCTGGAACAACCTATAGACATTCTAAGTAGGATTCCACCTTCTGGGCTGAATGTCAACAAGGCAGGCAGGTTAAATGCTCCAGTTGCACTGGGTTGTTGACCTAATATTGGAAAGAGATTGGGGCATTTCTCAGGCCCAAAGGGAAAACTTTAAATGCTAACAATAGCAAACATATATTGATTTTGTACTGAATGCCAGGAACTAAACATTTTACAAGCATTCTATCGATTAATCTTCAGAGTCATCCCTATGAGGCAGATTCTATTATTACCTCCATTTCATAGACAGGAAAAGTGAGAATATGAGACGCTCTTGCACGAAGTCATGCAGCGAGCAGATGTCAGAACCAGGACAGGATTTAGGGCTATCTGATGCTGACGTTTATGCTCTTAACCACAGTGCTACCTTTTCTCCTGGACTGCTGATAATGTTGTTTTTGTCCTGGCCTCTTTTTTGGGGCCACTTTTATATATCAGTACCTCCAACGGGTCTGGGTATAAAATGATTCTTGCAGAACCTAATCACACCAGGAGGTTATCTAGTTGGGATATTGGAGAAGCATCTGGAAACTTAGGCTTCCTGAGTGTTTCTCTTAACCTTTTTCAACATATTCTGTTCATCTAGAATAAAGAGAAGGTCCATGTTAGGAGGGGCCTCCTTCTGTCAACTTTGTAGCTGACTACCTTATTTTATCCTGATTCCCAAGGGAATCAGTCTTGCATTTTGAACACTGAGAGGATTTTTAGCTTTATCACCTGGAACTTCTGTGATCATACACTTGGATCATGAAAGGACTTCATTTTATGTGGAGCCAGAATCTCTATTTCCTGCTCTATCTCTCTTGTTTCAAAGCTCTCTATCTCCAATTAGCATGGTGACTTCTTCCTATCTTCCTAATGGCAATAGAGTTCCAGCATTTTCATATGGCCTCCTGTGGGCCTGGCTACTATTTGAGTTACTTGGTAGAATATATTATTTAATTTCCTTATAGTAATTTATTTTATTTTTTTGTGTGTCAGAAATGAATTGGACACATATAAAACTAAGATATCATTTTCCTTTATTTTTAATTTCCTTTACTAGCCCTCATTCCCACTCAGAAAAAGAAAATTTATCTTGTCATTGCTTACTTTTGACTTAAAAGTCTCTTGAGTAAGATTTCCATGCAAGCATTATCATCTCAATTACTTTTCACAGCTCTTTTTATGAATGGCCTTTTTTCTTTCAGATCTTTCTCGCCCTATTTCTAATTTAATGGCAGCATGAATGACGTCACTAATACTTTGTATTATTTTGTTATGTCCTTATTTATTTGATACTCCAAAAATGCTTATATTTTACTGCCTCAGGGAAGTAAATATGACATGATTAGGTGGCTTCTTAATATAAATTTCATAATAGACTTTCTCGTTTACTAGTCCATGTTATCGGCAAAGCTTTGCCCTATACCTAGCACACAGTACATAACCTATGAGAGTTTGCCTCTATCTGCCAAAGCTCCCTCTCTTTCTATTTATTCCTCTTCCTCTTTTTTTTTTTTTCCTAAACAGGCATTTTCCACATATCAGCTCAAAAATAAAAACCTGGGGGAATTTTCCAGCAAGCAGTCTATAAATAGGGATGAATTTTTCATCCTAGTCATCTTGGTTATTGCTCAAAGAAGCCTGCAGTGCTCAACAAACTGCCCAACAGCCTATTTTTCATGGGCTGACACTTAGAGCATTCCACATTTCCAACAGGAAATTCAAGACCTGGATGAAAACTCTTACGAAGTCTTTGCCGCTGTCTGTGTAGTCTTATGAGACCAGAGGCCGTGGGGTCTATAGCTGCCAGGATAAGCTAGGTCTTGTTGTGAAAACAAAAGTAGACAAACAAAAAGAAACTTCAGTGTCCTAAAGCAATGAAGGCTTGTTTCTTGCTAATGCTCCATGCCTATTGTAGACCTGCAGGGCTCTGTTCATTGTAGTCCCTCAGGGATCCAGGATGACAGAGCAGCCACCTTTTTGAATAATGCCAGACACATCCCAGAGGGAAAAAGCACAACAAATCAGGCACTGGCTCTTACAGCTTCTAAGAGAAGTGACTCTCACATTTCAGATTCAGACACCTGACCATTCCTGACCTAAGAGGTGAAGGAATGCTATTCCATTCTGTGCCCGAGAGAAGAGTCAGGAATACTTGGAAAAACAGTGCTTACATCCATGATAGGGTGTATCTTCTGTCTTTGGTTGTTGATTCAGCTTTTGCTACCATGTCAGTTTTGTAAGGAGAATAGGCAGAGAGAAAATGGACACTGCTAAATTTGCATCTAAAATTCCCTATGGCTGACAGGTTGGACCGAAACACTTGTGAACTACAAAGACTTCTTTTGGATCTCTGGTATAAGGCTCTTACCAGAGGGAGGCTGGGGAGATCCATTGGTCATTTCCTCCAGATCCACAGCTTGTTTTGTCTCACTTTCTGGTGACAACAGGGAAAGAAATCTAAGCTCAAGTAAAATTCTACCAAACAATTTGTTTTCTTATTACAGTCTAGGCTAGAGCCAATAGAAGCGTCCCACTGCTAGGCCTCTGCTTGGTAGGAAACCCCATCCAAGCAGGGTAGGCTGTGGTTTCACAGAACATTCCAGCCAGATGGGTGCATGGAGAGAGAAGAAAATCCAAAGAGCTAAGAATACAAAGCAATTATGGCACAAATCATGGTTTTAAACCTCTTTGCTGTAACTCTAAAAATGTCCAAATTTGGCCTAAAGGAAAAGATCTTTGCATCTCTTCTTCTCAAAGTTGGAGTGAAAGGTGAGTGTGGTGTTTGAATTCCTCCTAAAGGACAGCCATGACCTAGGAAAGGATCCAGTTTTACCCATTTTCTTTTTTTGGAGAGATTCTCCAATAAAGGGAAGAAATTGGAAAAGAAATTTCTGTCTCCAGAACTACTGATTTAGAAAAACCTGCAATTGCTCCATTTTCTTGGATCCTTAGTCTCCTCTTCAGCGCTGTCTTGTGTGGCTGGGCCTTTGGAAGTGATCTATTACCAAGCAGTCCCCCCTCCCCGCCCCCCGCCACCGCCTCAATATCTAGTGCTGTGGTGGAGATGCCAACACCCACTCCTGATACTTAGTCTTCATGTCTTTCTTGCTTGTCAAGGTCTCATGTCTATTAAGATCTGATCTTTAGGACAAGTTTTATCTGTCAGATGAAACTAATTAAGCATAATAATCTGGTAAATTACTGATTAGCACTTGACTGCTGATTTTCACATTCCTTAATAAAATAGCTCTATATTCTTTTAAAATTTTCAGCAGAAACTTTCCACTTGAAGGAGACCTCTAGACCTCAAACCAGGCCTCTTACACCCATGATCTCCTATTTATCTATTAACTAGTTAGCAAACCTGTCTCATGCTGGTATCAAAGGGCTATAGCTCCCCTTTTAACACTTTGTTTAAGCAATTTTTTTGAGCTATTTAAACTTCACTCTTTGGTCTATTAAAATCCATGTTCACACTTAGTTCCTGACTCTGCTCAACCTCATAGTATCAACACTCCTTGGCACCTCCTGTACCCGACTGCCTAGGCTAATGAAAGTTGGGGATGGAGGGAAGGATTAGGGCAATCTACACTCTATGAGGATTTGAAAACACAACCATTTTAACTCCTTGGCATTATCAGGTTGAATCCCTGTGATGGATAAACTCTGTGGTGGCCCCCACGATCTCTGCCTCCTGGTGTTCATGCTTTTGCATAAGCCCCTCTTCTTGTGTGTGGGTGTGACCTGTGACTTACTTCTAACCAATAGAATATGGCAAAGCGGATCCCTGGTTAAGTTACTTTATATAAGTCTTTGGCTTGATAGCAGACTCAGGTTAGTCTCTCTCCTCTGGCTATCTTTGAAGAAGTGAGATGCCATGAACCCTACAGCTGTGGGAACTGTGTGCTCCAAACACCCACGTGAGCAGGACGGTGGCTGCTTCCCTAGTTGAGCCTCGAGATAAGAACTCCCTTGGCCAGCGTCTTGCAGCTCTATGAGACCTGGAGGTGAGGGTCTAGCTAAGCCATAGCCAGACTCTTGACTCAGAGAAACTGTTAGATAATACTGGTATGTTGTTTTATGTTGCTAAGTTTGTGGGAATTTGTCATGGAGTGATTGAAAACTAATACAGTCCTGAGTTTACACTCAGAAAAACTTTTAAGGGGGCCACAGATGTGTCTGGTCTGGAACATTGGTTCTCAGTAGGGTGACAGAGATTGCTGTTGAGAAAGTAAGTGCTTGAGGAGTCATTTTGAGCCCCTGAGACCTAGACTGGTTCCACAAACAACTTCCAAACCCATATTAACTCCCCTTATTTCAACCAGGGTAAAGAATGTAAGATTAGAAGCCAGACACTTTGCTGTAGGCTGCTTTCCAAACCTGTCCTTCTGAGAAAGCCCTAGTCAGCTTTGTCTTCTGTGGGTGGTAACATACCTTTGAGTAGGACACAGGCACTGGTCATCCCTGGAAGCCTTTCTTGCCACAACACCATCCTCCTTGTTCTCAGGCTGGTCCCCTGGTGGGTCAGAGGTGCTGATGATGGCTGCTTATCTCCCCCACATACTCCCCAGCTGGACCTTCCATTCCAACGTAACTCATAAAGTCTCATCTTGATCCTGAATGGCACTCTAATTTCCTTTCAATGAACACTTGTATTTCTGACAACTTTTTTCACATAATATATCATCTATTCAATTTTGCCTTATTTTGCAAGGCTTTTAGCATTATATGGCTTTTTCTTGCATCTCTTTCCCAGCACAGAATAAGAACAGAGTAGGCACATTGACTGACACATTGCCTCCTTCCCTTGCTTCATCCCTGCTGCCTGGATGGACAGGGCAGGAGAAGGCAGAGGTGATTGAAAGGAGGGAAGCAAGTTGATGGATTCAGAGGATTATTTTAGCTGCATGTTACAGACTACATGACTGAGAGTGGCTTAATAATAAGGGGTTAATTATTTTACCTTTCCAGGGTTAGTTCCATGGCATAACTATGTGCTCAGACCCCCAGGTGCTTTCCATTTCCCTGCTATATGGATGGCATTTCTCCCCATGGTCACAGTACTTCTGCAACAGCTCCAAACATTTATTATGTCCTCATAGAGAAGATCCAAATACAGGGAAGGGCAAGTCCCCATCTGTGTTCCTCCTAACAAGCGAGGAAAATGTCTTCATGGGCCTGCTGCAGTCTTAGATCTCATTTGCCAGATTACTTAACATATCCATGTTTATACTAATCACAGGGAGGGTAATGAAAGTACCACAATCGATATTCATCCCCTGGGGCTGGGAAGTAATCATCTTCCTTAGCTCAGGGGAGGCTGACTAGCCAACCAAAATTGGGGTTCTGCCAGCAAGAAGTATGTGGAGAGAAAGATGCAGCTCGTAGCAAGCATTAATGTCTGCCTCAGAATTCAGACCCAGAGAGGTGATGTGGTTCCCTTTGATTTTGTGGAAAGCTGGTGGCAGAGCTACGTTTAGAACACTGACCTCCTGTCCCCCGAACACCATGATTTGTCTCCTGTGTCTTTCTCTCTTCTACAAAAAGATAGTGCTTGCCTGAGTTCTATGGTGATTCGCGTCATCATAGTAATTAAAAAAAGAAAACTTGCTTAAGGGATGTGGGACAATGAAACAGTAAGCTAAGTAATCACAGCTCGATTTCACCGGTGCTGGTGCTGCTGCCTGGATACAGGGAAGGTTGCTGACTTATTGCACAGCTCTGCTGGGACTGTTTCCTCGCCCCACCAATGACCAGCTGGTACACCTTGTCTCATCATCTCATCCCTTTCCTCGTGCTTGCTGGCTCTGATGTAAGTCCCCTGCAGGAAAGAAGAAAAAAATTCCCTTCTGGGGGTTTGTACTGCAGACCAGCCATTCAACCCTTTTACCCCAATACTTCCTCAAAGTTGACACCTGCAATTTTTTCCTTTGCACGGAGATGCTGGGACTAATTGCCTCCTCATTGTGCCTAACTCAGAGGAAGGGCTGAGGCTGCTCTGGGCTGGAGAATCATCCACCGGAGTAGCTTGATATTCCCTCTGCCTCTTGCCTTCTAGAAGCTTATATGTATATTTTTAACTCCTTTGGGATTGCAAAAGAGAGAAGATGGGATAGGCTCCCACCCTTGGGTTGGCTCTGGGTAGCCTCACATCATCCGATCAAACAAATAGGGGTGGAGCATACATGAGGCAAGAGAGAGCCTGCAGTGGAGGCCAGGACTGCAGAGCTCTGAGTCAGCACTGTCTCCTCTTGGAGAGCTCTCAGGTGATCTCCCGCCAAGGACACTGCAGGAAGGGCACCAGCATGTGGTTGGGCACAGAAAATGGATGCTTTGGAAGCAGACTGCCATTTGCTTTTTATTTATCTCCTCTTGGCTTCTGAAGATGAATTATTTTCATAGCAAAGAGCCAGAAAGAAGAGAAAAAGTCCTTTCTTATAGAGCTAACCATGTCTGTACATTAACCTTTAGCACTGATTAAGGTAAATGCCTTTTCAACCTCTGATGCTTTTAGATAAGATTTGAATTCGGCTGCCCAGATCTTGACAAGCTTGAATTAAGCTTCTCTGTTATGTCCCTCAATCCTTCAGGTTGTCAGAGACGGGGTGAACAGATCCAGTCACCTAGCATTAGTGTGACCAAGACAAATGAGGGCTCTGGGGCTTGGTGTCTTTTTTCCTGTCTCCTGAGTGGTTATTCAGGCACCACCGGAACGGTCTTGTGTCCATAAATAGCTGTAAGGCAACCATGCAACACACCACATGATCGAGACTGATCATAAATGCAGCAGCAATTCAGATTTCCTTCTCCTGGGGTTTGATGAAGAGCTTGTGGAGGAAATTGATTATTCGATTAGGGAAGTAATATTTAAAATATAATCATATCCATATTTTCGTAGGGGAGGAGTGAAAAATGATTCAAGCTATATAATTCATATAGCTTGTTTAATTTTTAAAAAATATACAGAAAGTTCTTTTTCTCGTTAAAAGCAGCATCAGCCTGCAAGTCACTCAGCTGAGTTACCCAGGTCATGGAGGTGATGGTTCTGATGTTGTGTGTAGATGCAGACGCGGGGTGCTCAGTGGTGTTCCTTTTGCCAAAAGGAGGCATTTCCTCCTCAAGAAGCTTGAAATCCAAAATTCTGAGAATTGCTGATGGCAGGAAACAAGGAGGTCAAGTTGGATTTTTTCCTAAGTGCCCAACTGTCTGCCCCCCTGCAACCTGATTGAAGTTCCTGCGGGCCTTGCCTGAGACAAATCCCGAGATGAGTTTTTACAATCTTTTAGATTTACAGTACCGAGATTTTCTTTTTCTTTTTCTTTTTCCTGAAAGCAGAGACCTGATGCTGGAATTAAGCAGCTTGTAACTAGAGCAGCCTGGCCCACAGAGACACAGGGTTTGAAAAAGCCACTTGGCCCTCTCTGCAGGGATTTTCTGCTCTCAGAGACAAGGTGCATTTGTTGCCCCCAAATGGGTGGCCCAGGCCCATTGCCCTTCATAAGGCCAGGTGAACGGATAGGCCCACTGGGAAAAAGTCCATTCCTGTGAACTCCGAGTTTATTTGTTATTTGTGGAAGAAGTTCTCTGCAGCTGTTTAGTAACTTGAACTTTTCATGAGGGAAGAAGAAAGGTGATTAAAGACCAGCTTGCTCTTGTATCGTCTTCCTTTTAAGAATTCTAATGGGTGTTGGGGGTTGTTACGGATTGGTTATTGATGGCTCAGCTCATACCACATAGCATACTCTCCTGCATAAGAAGGGAAAAGCTAAAAAGGAACAGTACAGAATAAAGAAGACAAGCAAATGTCAATGGAACTGGTCGCTCTGGAGTTGGAATCCCAGGGAGACGCCCCACCCGCTCCCGCCTCTGAAGGCGATTTTACTCTGCGTCCTTTGCTTCCCAGCTTCCTGCTCCTCCGCTGCCTCCCTGGGGAAGTTTAGGGTTGCAGACGGTTTCATTAAATGGCAGCATGCCGCCCATAGCAATTCACTTGGGAGGAGGAAATGAGCAGATGCATTTTCACTGGATCCCAGTGCTGGGAGGGACTGGGGAGGTCATGGATCTCCACTTCCCTTCAGGGTGGATCGTGGGTAAATCAGGCCAAGAGGCTGACCTCTCTTGGGTTCTTATAAGACTTTGATCAGGGGCTAAGGAGGATATTTGACGACACGTGCAGAGATACTATTTCATATTCTGAGGGCAGATGTACTACAGATGGATTTAATTGTTCCCTCATATTCTGAGGCCAGGGCAAACCTGGTCCTCACAGACTGCAGCACCAGTCCGAGCAGGGTTCTTCTGTCTAGAAGCTCCAAGGTCATTTGCAGAATAAATGGGAGAGTGAATCTCCAAAGGAGCAGCCTTGGAAGAAGCTGACTCCTCTTTGACAGTGTGGGCTAAATGTCTCTCCTGCTTTGCTCTTCCTCAGCATGGCCTTGTCTCTTTCACTGTCTCAGCTCTCCCTTCTTCTCTCCTCTTCCCACTTCACAGATTCCTGTCATTGCCCTCCCTCCCACCCCCGCAAAGACTGAGTTTACTTTCCTTTCTGGGGAACCTGCCTTATTTTCCACTGGAAATATAAGGATATCCATCTTTACTTTCTGCACTGGAATTGCCTCTAAAATGATTTTGGCTCTGAGAGAGCCTTTTCCAGCACCTCATAAAGGGAACCTTAGAGAATTCTGCTTAAAAAAAACAAAGAACAAAAAACACCCCACAAGAAATACCGCTTCAAAACATTCTCTAATTAAGACAGTAATGCCCCAAATACCATCCAAGGTGCCTTCAGAGGAAAATCCATCTGTGTGTACATCAAAGATAATACTGCTTTGAATTATTTATGTCAATTCAGTTACATAAACATTTACAAATGTAGCAGTGACAATGGATTAGTGATATCGAATGAAAGAGAAATTACCGTTGGCTGGAAGCCTTTTTATTGTGAATCTCTTCTTGTACTTGTTCATTACTCTCCCTCCTGATGTTCATCTCTTTGTCACTCTTATGTCTTGGATCGATATTATCTCCATACTCAGAGGAAGATGGCTCGAATGTGCTCAAAAGTATTAGCATAATATTGTATGTCGTATAAGTTTAATATTGTATATTGTATCAGGCCCTAAGTTTGACGGTATGTTCCTAGGGTATCAGTCTATAAAGGAAATATCCTGTTGTTATGTAGGCTAATTTTAAAAGACAACATTTCAGAGACCTTGGCACGTTAGATGTTACCATTTATGTTTGCAAAATGAAATGAAACAAAAATAAAGAGCCTAGAGAAAATTGAAAGAAGCCCTAGGCATCTTCAGCACTCAAGCTCCTTCTTCAGGTGCCCTGCCATTCTTCACTCCTAGTTGCAGGAAAACTCAGAGCCTTCAAGCTTTATGCAGCTGCCTGGAGGCCTGGACTGGGGTGTCTTTGCTATGTCTGCACACTCCTAGATTTCTCTCTCCTTTACCACATCGGGATGTTGATGTGCATTTCTTTTTTTTCTTTTTTTTTTTTCTTTTAAGATTGGCCCTGAGCCAACATCTGATGCCAATCTTCCCTTTTCTTTTTTTTTCCCTTTTTTCTCCTACAGCCACAGTACATAGTTGTATATCCTGGTTGCAAGCCGTTCCAGTTCCTCTATGTGGGATGCCACCACAGCATGGCCGGATAAGAGGTGTGTAGATCTGAGCCCAGGATCCAACTCCAGACCACCGATTTGGAGCACAGGAACTTAACCACTTTGCCACGGGGCAGTCCCTTTGATGTGCATTTCAATCCTTCTGAGCCAAGCACTCAATTAATTACAGGCTGTCTCTGACTTAATATGGTTCAACTTACAATTTTTTGATTTTATGGTGGTGTGAAAGTGATAGGCATTCAGTAGTAATTGTATTTCAAATTTTGATCTTTTCCTAGGCTAGTGATATGCAGTAGATCCTCTCTCGTGATGCTGGACAGCGTCTGCCCCAGCCAGCCACATGATAGCGAGGGTAAACAACTCATCCAACCATTCTGTCCCCACACAACCATTCTGTTTGTCACTCTCAGTACAGAATTCAATACATTACATGAGATATAAACACTTCTTATAAAATAGGCTTTGTGTTACATGATTTTGCCCAACCGTAGGCTAATGCAAGTGTTCTGAGCATGTTTAAGGTAGGCTAGGCTAAGCTATGATGTTCAGTAGGTTAGATCTATTAAAAGCGTTTTCAACTTATGATAGTTTCAACTTATGATGGGTTTATTGGGAGGCTACCCCACTGTAAGTCAGGAAGATCTGTAGTCTCAGAGACAAACACCCTCAGGGTATTTGCTGGAAATGCCTGGAACCACAATGGGGGTTTACCTTTGACAGACCTAGAGAGGGAAGACAGGATGTAGACTTTGATAGATAGAAAAGAAAAAACAAAAGCAGGATGTGGAAAGTTAATATGCTTCCGTTCGCCAGGCTCCCTATCTGGCTACCAAGGCCTTGAGCTTTGCACACAAGTGGGAACTTGATTTAGAGTTAGATGGTGTCAAATTGCAAGAAGAAAGGAGAGAGAAGGTGATTTGAAGGACCGCTATATCTAGATCATACGTTAACTTAGCCACTAGGTGTTAAGATCTTGTGATATTTAACAGTCAGGTGTTAGAAATGGAACCATAAATAGATTTGATAGTCAATTATAATTGGAAAATAGGCTGATGGAAAAATTTTAATGCATAAGAAAGATATTACTCCATAAGTAAAAGTAGAGGCAAACGACCAACCCTGAATCAATAGGAAGAAAGAACGGAACTATTATGAAAAACAGACAATCATTAAGAAGAAGACAAAGAAGATAAAAACTCTAATACAAAAAATAGACAATAAACAAGCACTGGCAATTCACAACAGAAAGAACAAATGCCTAGTAAGTGTAAAAAATAATTAAAACTATAGAACAAACAAAATATGATAGTTTTTTACTGTGAATTTGGCAAAGCATTTTTTTTGTTTTTTTTAAGATGCTGAACAATATTGATAAGGATATGAAAAAAGATCCATTTTGTAGTGATAAGAATATACATCTGTACAACTTTCTTGGAGGATGATTTGGTGTTTTCATTAAAACTGTAAGCAATGCTCAGTTTACATTTTTTAACATTGCAGTTCAACTTCCAGGAATCAGCGTACAAAGACAATATAAATACGTTAATTGTAATTTAAAATCATAAAATCATAAAATTTTGGAAACTAGTTTCTATAAGAAGTTAAGATCAGGATGGGTGTGTGTGTGTGGCTATTACGTTGCTATTAAAATAAGGAACCCAGGAATGAATAAATTCTGCTTGGCTCTATCACATCTTCTTCCCAAGAACACCAGAAAGAAATATATTTCCACATATAGGAAAAGAAACATGGCAAGGCAAAGCAAAGTTACACTTCAGCTAATGCTCTGACTCTGAGCTTCAGATGGTCTGGGACTATAGAGAAACCTTGTAGTTTATCAGGCCAGCTTGAATGACCTAGAAGAGCAAAGTAGTATTCTTGGTCTTTTCCTCCGGGTATTTTCAGACCTTACCACTTCAGGGAGTCAAACAGCCATACTTACTACACCAGATGAAATGAGCCTGCAAGACAGCAAAAAAGAGAGTTAATGTTTTCTTCCCAGTAACAACCTCTAGACTTACTATCTACTTAGGCTACCTCCTTCAGATATTTAGAGTCTTGTGTAAATTTTCCAGGCATGAATTCTACTTGGAAAAAACAGAGACTTAGTTGCCTTGAGAGACTGGATCTTTTACCATTTCAGAAGAAGCTCTACCTGGACCAAGATGGCTTCAAACAAAGAAGAGAGTGAAAATAGCAATGGTCCCTTTCAGTTGAACAGTTGAATATTCACAATTGAATTTTGTCCCTTTGAAACTTCATTGCTAGAAAAATATAGCCTTAATTTGTATTTTTGACTAGAGCAGTATACTCTCCTAAGGGACATTAACTTTCTTTTTCTCATTTCTGAATCTTCCTTGAGGAGAATAAAAGTGAGGAAAGAGGAGAGACCTTGTGATAATAGTTGAGGTCAAAAATATCCACAAATTACACATGTCCTGGAACTTACGTTTGTATGATGTTATAAGATAAAGGGATTAAAAACCATGGATATGAAGAATAATATCATGAGAAAATGTGGAGTTTAGTGAAAAAAGATAGATACAGTATGTACAGTCTAAGTTTAATAGTGTAAAAATTATACATATTTATAGATAACAGACTATATGTGATAATGACAGTGGATATATCAAAGTAGTAAGATTACAGATGAGTCACATTTCTTCTTTGTATGCAAATTTAAAAAAAATAATGATTAAAGGATATTTTTAAAAATCACAAAAATCAGTTTCCAGCATGATGGAATAATTGTATCAGTCTTTCCCTCCTGTCATAAACTAGAAAACTGAGCATATACGTGAACTATTTAGACATTGGACAGCATGCAGCACAAGACTGAGACCCTTGAGAGAAGAGTGAAAAACAAGTTGAACATGAAGATCACCCTGACTTTCTGCTTAGGAACACTTTCTAACTGTGGTGTGGGGAAAGAGAACTCAAATAGAGGAAGGTAATATTCCAGTGTTGAGAAGACAGAGATTAGAGTTTGGGGAGCCTGAGGCAGTTAGAATATGTGGGAAAGAATACTGGGGAGGTAAGAGTTATGCAAAGAAAGACCTCCAGAAATCTGTATAAGGATCCTATTGAGACTTTGGCTGAACACTAAGGTGTGCATAGGTAGGCTGAGATTCTATGACCTCATGAAGTGGGAGAGTACGCTCAAGTTCTGATGAGCCATAATGGAGATACTTCAGGGAACACTCAAGGTATTCTGTGGCCGGCTCAGAAGGATCATGCCTTAGTAGTGGAGTTAAACTCATTGTAAAGGCTATTCTAGGTACACCCTAAAAAATCTTAAAAAAAATCTCAGTGGGTCAAGCAGGCCCACACGCATCTTAACTGCCTGACCAAACAAAAAGTGACATTTTTTAAATGGAGACACCAAAGTCTAGATGCTCAATTAAGTAACATTTACAAATTCCAGCATCTAAATAAAAGATACCAGATATGCAAGAATTGTGGCCAATAACCAGGAGAAAAATTAGGCAATCAAAATAAACTTAGAAATTTTAGAAATGAGAATAGCAGACAAGGGGCTTTAAAATAGCTAATATAAAAACGTTCAAGGATTTAAAGAAAAACATAAACATAATAAGGAGAGAAAAGAAGGGTATAAAAATATTTATAGACTTGAAAAATGCAACATCTGAAATTAAAACTTCACTAGATTGGCTTACAGCAGATTAGGCACTGAAAAAAAAAATCAGAGCATTTGAAGGCAGTGCAATAAAATTACTCAAACTGAAACATAGAGACAATAAAAGGCTGAAAAAATTAAAAGAGACTCATTGAACTATGAAACGATATCAAATTGTACATCAATCATGTTATGATAGTCTTGGAGAAGAATTGGTCAGGAATCAGGAAAAATATTTGAAGAATTAGTGGATGACATTTTCCCAAGTGTTATGAAAAACTACAGGTTCGTCACTCTTACTGTCTCCTAAGCAGGATAGACACAAAGAAGACCATGCAAAGGCACATCATAATCAAACTGTGGAAACCAGCTATGAAGCAAAAATCTGAGAAGGAGGCAGGGAAACTTTTTTTACATTACATTCCAGGTAATAATGATAAGGGCAATAAAAATTTCTTTTCAGAAAAAATGCAAGTCTGAAGATAATGGAACTTTATGTTTAAAGTGCTAAAAGAAAAACTGTCAACTTAAAGCTGTATACTAAGTGAAAATATCCTTCAAAAATGAAGGTAAAATAAAAACATTTTTTTCAGACAAAAGGTTGAGAAAATTGGCACCAAAAAAATGTTCCAACAAGTTCTTCAGGATGATAGAATGTGAAACCAGATGGCAACTCAGATCGCCACAAAAGAATGACAACCAATGCAAATGCTGATCATATTATTAATTGTAAATATATTTTTATTGTTTAACTTAAAAAATATAATTGACCTCTTAAAATAACAATAATAGCAATGCATTTTTAGAATTTTAACTTAAATAGAAGTAAAATGTATGACAGCAATAATACAAAAGACGAGAGGGGAAATGAAGGTATTTTGTTGTAATGTTTTTACTTTATATATAAAGCAGTGTAAATTGACTTGAAGATAGGCAAGGAGAAATTAATGATGCTTGTTGTACACTCTAGAGCAACCACTAAAAAAGAAGCAAAGTGGTATAGATAATAAACGAGTAAAGGAGATAAAAAAGATTACTAAAAATAAAATACTAATTTAATCTAAATGGAGGTGGGGAAAGAAATAAAAAGAACAAATGAGATGAATAGAAAACAAATTGCAAGTTGGTGGACTTAAGTCCAACCACACAAATAGCTACATTAAATATAAATGGTCTAAACATGCAAATTAAAAGGCAGAGTTTATCAGACCAAGTAGAAAAAGCAAAACTCAACAATAGGCTGTCTGTAAGAAACCCTGTTTATAATTCTACAAATAAGTGAAAAATAAAAGCCTAGGGAAAGATATGTCATGCAAACAGCAATATAAAGAGAGTTGGAGTGGATATATTAATCCAGACAATGTAGACTTCAGAACAAGGAATATTGTTGCATAGAAAGATCACAATCAATAAGACATAAAGATCCTAAAAGTGTGTGTTACTGATAAGAGCTTCAGAGAGATGAAACAAAATCTGATACTGCTGAAAGCAGAATAGACAAACCCACAATTACAGTTGGAGATTTCACCTCTCCTCTTAAGCAGTTGATATAATGAGTGGGTAGAAAATTCATATCCAAGGGAGACTTGACCATTATATAGACACAACCTAATTGACATTTATAGAATACTAAACTCAACAATAGAAAAGTACATTTCCTTTGCAAGTGCACCTAAAGCATTCACAAAGATGAAACATATGGTGGCCCATAAAACACGTGTCAACAAATTTTTAAAAGGTGATATCCTATAAAGCATGTTCTCTCATTACAAAAGAATTAAGTTGGGATTCATTAATGAAATTATATCTGGAAAAACTCCAAATATTTGGAAATTAAATAACTTTAGAATAACCCACAGGTCAAAATATTACAAAATATTTTGTACTGAATTACAATGAAAACATACATCAAATTTGTGGGAAACACTTAAAAAGTGCTAAGAGCTGCTGGAACAACTGGAAATCCACATGTAAAAAAAAATGTTTCTAGGCACAGATCTTATACCTTTCCCAAAAATTAAGTGGATCCTTGCTCTAATTGTAAAACATTAAACTAAAAAGTTCCTAGAAGGTAACAGAAAAAATTGTACACGATCTTGGGTTAGGAGATGCCTTTTTAGATACAACACCAAAAGAGTGATCCACGAAAGAACAAAATTGGTAAGTTGGACTTCATTAAAGTTAAAACCATCTGCTCTGTGAAAGATAATGTCAAGAGAATGAGACAAGCTGCAGACTGGGAAAAAAATATTTTCAAAACATATATTTGATAAAAAATTGGTATACAAAATAAACAAAAAGAAACTCTTAAAATTCAGCAGTAAGAAACCAACCCAATTTTAAAAAGTGGGCAAAAAGACCTGAATAGACATCTTACCAAAGGTGGTATTAGATGGCAAATAATCATATGTCATTAGGAAATTTCAAATTAAAACAATGAGATGCCACTGCATGCCTATTAGAATGGCTAAACTCCAGAACACTGACAACACTAAATGCTGTGAGGATGTGGAGCAACAGGAACTTTCATTCATTCGGCAGTGGGAATGCAAGATGGTACAGCCACTTTGAAAGACAGTTTGGTAGGTACTTAGAGAATTAAACATACTGCTACCATATGATCCAGCAATTGTGCTCCCTGGTATCTATTCAAAGGAATTTAAAAACTCATGTCCACTCAAAGACCTGTACATGAATGTTTATAGCAGCTTATTCATAATAACCAAAACTCGGAAGCACTCAACACATCCTTCAGTAGGTGAATGGATAAACAAACTGTGGTACATAAGGGAATATTATTCAGTGATAAAAAGAAATGTTATCAAGACAACAGAGGACGTGGAACAAACTTAAATGCAATTTCCCAAGTGAAAGAAGCCAATATGAAAAGGCTACTTACTACATCATTACAACTATTTGTCATTCTGGAAAAGGCAAAACTATAGAGATAGTAAAAAGGTCAGTGGTTACCAGGGGCTTGGAAAGTGAGGACGGAAGGGAGGGATGAATAGTGGAATACGGGGGATTTGTAGGGCAGGGAAACTATTCTCTATGATACTCTGATAGTGGATACATGTCATTGCACATTTGTCAAAACCCATTGAATGTACAACAATAAGAGTGAGCCCTAATGTAAACTATGGACTTTAATGACTAATATATCAATATTGGCTCATCAGTTTTAACAAATGTACCACATTAATGGAAGATGTTAATAGTGGGAGAAAATGAGGGGAAGTGAAGGGCTATTGTAACTTTATATCTTCTGCTCATATTTTTGTAAACCTAAATATGTTGTAAAAAGTAAAGTCTATTTAATTTTTTAAAAAATGCTAAGAGGAAAGTTAAAAACTTATATTAGAAAAGAGGAAAGGTCATAAAACAATGATCTAAGGTTCTATCTTAAGAACCCAGAAAGGAAGAGCAAAATTAATCCAAAATAAGTGGAAGGAAGGAAATAATAAAGATAAGGGCAGAAATCAATGAAACAGAAAGTGAATAAACAATAAAGAAAATAAATGAAAGCAACATTTCTTTGAAAATATCATTTTTATTGATAAACCTCGAGCTAGACTAATCAAGAAAGGAAGAGAAAATACAAATTATCATTGCCAGGAATGATTGAGAGAACATCATTAGATATACTATGGAATTGAAATAGAAATAAGGGAATATTATGAATTACTTCACACCAATGAATCTGAAATTTAGATGAAATTGGAAAAATTCCTTGAAGGAGGCAAATTACCATAATTAACACTTTTTTTAAATGTATGTTGCAGACATTTTTCCCAGTCTGTGGCTTCTTTATTCATTTTCTTAACAGTGTCTTTTGAGGAGATGGTGTTTAAAGGATATATATATATATTTTTAAAATTTATTTATTTTTGAGGAAGATTAGCCCTGAGCTAACATCTGCTGCCAATCCTCCTCTTTTTGCTGGGGAAGACTGGCCCTGAGCTAACATCCATGCCCATCTTTCTCTACTTTATATGTGGGACGCCTACCACAGCATGGCTTGCCAAGTGGTGCCAGGTCGACACCCGGGATATGAACTGGCGAACCCCGGGCCACCGAAGCAGAACATGTGAACTTAACCACTAAGCCACCGGGCCGGACCCAGGAGATGGTGTTTAATTTATCAATATTCTTTTGTTGGTTAGTAGTTTTGTGGTCTACAAGAATCTTTGTTTTTATTTTCTCAAGTTTGGGTAGATATTCTATAGTGTTTTCTTAGAGAAGTTTTGGGTTTCTAGGTTTTATATTTTGAAGCATGAGCCATTGTGAATGTATTTTTGAGTGGAGTAAGATAGAAGTTGAGGTTTGTTTTTTTTTCTTATGAATACTCATGAGTATCCCGTTGTTACATCACTGTTTATTAAAAAGACTTTCCTCATTGGTAGCTTGACTAAAACTCAGTTGACTGCTGTGAGTCTGTTTCAGGACTTTCTTTTCTGTTCTATTTATCTAATTGTCTATTTCAATGTCTCTCAACCTCTTTTATTATCATACCCTTGAGGAGCATTTCTAGACATTTTTACTCCTAATTGCCCCTCTCCCTCCTGGACTTCTAATATCTGAAATATATTTATGTGTATACTGTTTATTATGTATATATTTATGTGCATACTGTTATGTATGTATCTATGTGCTTTTTACACGAAAAGAAGAATTTTTTCCTCCAAGAACCAATTTCCACCCCCTTGGGGGTGATATCACTTCCATTGCGAATGAATTGTCTACTCTTACACTAAGACCATACTGTGGCTCTATAGCACATCTTGAAATAAGATCAAGTCTTTCAACTTTGATCTTCTTTTTCAAAATTATATTGGCTATCCTATATCCTTTGCTTTTCCAGTACATTTTAGAATCAGTGTATCAATTCCTTTCTAAAAATGTGTGGTAATCCTTTTTAAATCAAAGAAACTGAATTTGTAATTATAAGTCTTCCCATAAAGAGTTCTTCAGACCAGATGACCTCACTGGTGAAGACTAGCAATATTTTACAGAAGAAATAATGCAAATCTTACATACACTATTTCAAAAACAAAAGGAGGAAGAAAACTACTCAACTAATTTTATGAGGCTAGCAATAATCTGATATCAAAATCAAATAAAGTAATTGAAAAAATACACATTAATATCTCTTATGAACAGTGATCAAAAATGTACAAACTATTAGCAAATTGAATCCAGAAATATAAAAAAAGCGTGGCATACTATGACAAAGTGGATTTCATTGTAGGAATGTGTTTGGCTTAACATCCCAAAACAAGCTAGTGTAATTCACCATACTAACAGAATAATTGAGAGAAAACATAACACATCAATAGATGCAGATAAAGCATTTGACAATATTCAATACCTGTTCATGATTAAAATGCTTAGAAAGCTAGAAATAGATAAAATATTCCACAATCTGTAACAGGGCATCCATGAAAACCCCTCAGCTGACACCATACTTAATGGTGAAAAATTTGATGCTTTCTCTTAAGATCTGGAACAAGGCAGGATATCTTTCACTATTTTATCACGATTTTTATTTAAAGTTGTGCTAGAGGTCTTTGCCATTGGAATAAGGCAAGAAGGAGAAATAAAAGGCACATAAATTGTAAAAGAGCAAGTCAACTTGGGTCTCTATAGATGACATTTTTTTGACATTGAAAATTGTAAGATATCTAAAAACAATTATAAAGATCTAATAAGTGAATTTAATAAGTTTGCATAATGCAAGATCAGTACACAAATATCAATTGTTTTCCCATACATTAGTAGTAAACAATTGGAATCTATTTAAAATAGCATAAAGTATGAAATAATTAGGAATAAGTTGAATGAAAGGTATTCAAGACTGTTATGCTGAACTACATATTTCTGAGTGAAATTAAATATTTCTGACCTCAATATATGGAATTATATATCCTATTTGTGAATGGGAAGACTTATTATTGTTAAGATATCCATTCTTCCAAAATTGATCTATAAATTTAAATGCAATGTCAATTAAAATCTCAGCAGGCTTATTTATGGAAAGGCAAAAGCTCTTTCTACAATTTATATTAAAATGTAAAAATCTAAAAAATCCTCAAAATTTTGAAAAATGGGACATAATTTCTTACATTTATGCATACTATAAAATTACAATAATTGACAGTGTGGCATCAGCATAAGCACAGACATACACATCAATGGAATCAAATAGGGAGTCTATAAATAGATACACACACACACACTCAATCAATTGGTTTTCAACAATAGCACCAACTTAATTTAATTGGGATAGGTGGGAAGGAATGGATAGGTTTTTCAAAAATGGTAATGGAACAATTTGATATCTGTATAGGAAAAGAATGAGTCTCACTCCTTACTTACTTGGTCAAGTGGTCTCAGAGCCAGTGCAGATTCAAGAGGAGGGTAATACAGGTTCAGCCTGTTGATCAGAGGAATGTCAAAGAATTTACTCACATCTCTAATTTATGACAAAAGAGCAAAAATTTCTTATATAAGACAAAAAAGTAATTAATGATATAAAGTTTGATAAACTGTATTTTATTAAAGTTCCCAAGACATAATTAAGAAAATAAAAGGGTAAACCAAAATCTAGGAGGAAATAGTCAAAATGTATATATCCAACAAAGTACTTGCATTTGAAATACATACAGAACTCTTATGACTCAATAATGCAGTGCTAAATAACAACAGACTCTTCACCAAAGAATATATATGAATGACTAATAAGCACATGAAAAGAAGGTCTAAATCATTAGTCATCAGGGAAATGTATATTAAAACCACAATCAGATACCACTGCACATTTGTTAGAATGTAAAATTAAAAATACAGACAATAACAAGTGTTGGTGAAGATGGGGAACAACAGGTCCCCTCATACATTACTAGTGAAAGTGCATAATGGTATAGCTGATTTAAAAAATCATTAAAATTGCATGTAGGGCCAGTACTGGTGGCCTAGTGGTTAAAAGTTTATCACACTCTACTTGGGCAGCCTGTGTTTGGTTCCGAGGTGCTGACCTACACCACTTGTCTGTCAGTGGCTATGCTATGGTGGTGGCTCACATACAAAAAGAGGAAGATTGGCAGCAGATGTTAGCTCAGGGGTAATCTTCCTTAGCAAAAAAAAAAGTATATATACAAAAGTTAACATCTATGTAATATCTCACTTAAAATAATTTTTATAAGTGAGAGGAGAATGTGTGATGGATGAACTGGAAGACAGGAACATTAGTACTTATGTGTCTGTAAACAACAATGTAGGAATTGTAAAAAGAGGTACTCCCAGCATTCATTCTAAGCATCTACTGTTGGGCAAATTTTATCCCAAGGAAGATCACCCCTATTGCTGTGTGCACAGGGACTTCTCTCCCCCATCACTCTCTTTTCTTCTCCCTAGGCTAAGACTGGGTGACTAGTGTTTACCAAATCCAGCTCCTTCTGTGCTGCCAATGAACCATAAATTGAGGGAGGAAGAGAGAACCTCTAACAATGTTAATGATTGGCAACGACTAAATGTGTTCCTTGTCCCAGGACTATTTACATTTTAACAAATAATACCATGGATGTTTTTTTAAAATCCATAGAATATATCTTTCAAGAGAAATTTTCAGTCTTTTTCACAAACCTGTGGAGGAAGATGTTTTGGTGTTGATTGCGGTGGTTGGTCCTAAGACCTTCCTGACGTTTCTTTTTCACTAGGGAAGTGATCAGATATTCTAACTATGAGTATGACTTCACTTGCTTCAGAGAGTTATATTATACATCTCACAGTGAGAAAGGACAACTAGAGGTGGGTCTACAGTTTGGGAAAAGTAGAAGGGTATCATGATAAGGTTCTAGGACCCAGGACCAAATTGAGTGAAGGGATACATTCTAGGTCAATTCTAACCCATTCGCGAGAACTAGAATTAAAATCAAGTTCTCAGGAAAAAATAAGCAACAGCTTGGAACACTATTTCTTCTTAATCTACCCTACGTTATTTATCCCTTGTTCAAAAGTCACCAAGTTCTGTGAATTTTACTGTTTTAAACTTTTAAATAACTGTTCGTGATAAGTCTTCTCAACTTTTGCTATTGTTTTGGGGGAAAACGAGGAATCAACCCATGTTCTTCATTGGCATGGAAATGTGTGTGTGATTCTAGGATATTGAACATAATATTTTGAAGGACATTAACGTAGCCAATTTCTCTGTCATCGTGAAGATGCTCTCACCACATATTTATTCATTTTTTATTTCTTCTTTACCATTCTACAAGGTGGCTAACATTGTATTAGGCACTGTGATAAACAATGGAAGTATAAAAGTGAATAATGTAAGACCTCTGTCTTCACTGAGTTCACACGTAATGCACGATAATATAAATACTGTCACTGGAATAGGCACAAACTTCACACAGCTGGTGTGAGGTACTCAGTGGAGGTTTTACAGAGGAGAAGATATTTGAAGCATAAGCAAGAGAGCTTCAAACAGAAAAGGAAAGAGGAGGATTTACAAGACAGGGATAAAGCAGGTAAAATTCTGCTTCTGACAATTTCTTTGTCAACCATTCTTAAGGGGTTATGTGTTCACTCACTAAACAGAGACTTACTGGATTTGAAAAAAGGAGTAAAAGCTATAGTTTTTATAAAGTTATAATCTTTCTATTTCCATCTATAATGTATTATATTAGGCAGGACAAATCACTTAACATTTGTGGGTCTCAGTTTCTCCATTTTCAATCATCAGGGCAGATTTATTCTTAGCACACAGTGACTGGCACTCAGCAGGTTGTGAAGACGGAATGTGTATCTAAACAACAACCACCACCACCTCCTAAATAGTTAAGATAATTAGGCGATTTCTTCTAAGATGGAAACTTTGGAGAAGATTGACCCTCTGATCTGAGGAACAAAACCAACCCTTGAAAGAATCCTTTTACTTAGGCAAATAAAAAGCAAGTTCCCACCTCTTATTCTTGCAGAAGACCTGAATCCAGTGAAATGCTCCAGACATTGATGATTCAGCCTGAAAAAATGAGTATTCTATAAAATAATGCAAAACGGGTGTTCTTTTTAATTGATCCACATTTTCATAGGTTACATTTATAGCTGGGATATTTTATCCTAAATTTAGTTTTGTGTCTCCAAACCTGCATATAATTTCCTGCTCTTGTGGCGCTGAGGTTGTGGTGATTTTAGTGCCCTTCTTTTCAGGTGATGTAGAGCCGGGGTGGATAAGAGCGTGGGAAGGACTTGGAAGGTTTGATGAAGAGCTAGCAGTAGAAAGACTTCAGAAAAGGACCTGGTCTAGAATGGGCTCAGCATAGCGTTGAATGTATGGTGAAATTACACATGGTTTTGTTTACAATTTGATAGCTACAACCTTGGGAAATGTAGTGATGTCTGAGCAAAAGGTTGTCTGGTGCAACCAGAGTTGCCTGCTGAAGAGTGGAGCGTCAGCTCAGAGCCAGACTCTGGACAATGAAACTGGTTTAAGGAACATTTCAGTGGTCCCCAGTGGTAAACTCTCCAGTTCTTCTAAAATATTACAGTGACCTTCAGTGGTTCATTTTCATTTTAAATAAGAGAAAAGGATTTCCACTTACAAACTTAAACAAAAACCAGTTTTGAAAGGATGAAATTGGTCCGACACTGCGTGAAACAGGCTGGGGGCTTAGACCACCATGACTTGGTCATTAAAGTGAAGTGAGACTCCATAGGCTGGTTAAATTTATGATATCTTTACTGTAGCTGAAAATAGTACTCATTATGTGTATACATAATGTATAAATGACGGATTATTTGCTATATAACATATTGCAAACTATTATTTTATATATAAATATAATGGCAAAACATCATTTTAATAATGATGGTAAGGTAAAATTTGGTTAAAACTTGGTTGGTGGAGAAATCTAACTAGTGTTATTGGCAAAGACACTAGATGGTACTTTATTGTATAAGCCATTTCCACTTTTTATATTTGACAAAATGATATCATTTTTGTGATGATGAGCCAGATATTTTACCTTAATCATGTAAAAGGCAAAGTGTTTTCTCCTGCCATTACCTCATTATTCAGGAGATAACCTTAATTCTAAAACAGTGAAGAAAGGGCAAAAGTACATGGAACCTTATTGAAATTCATGCTTAATCTATTTATAAATTCAGTGCAAAATTCAGCATAGACACCTACTTAGACTTCAAATGCATTTACTTCATCCAACTTAGGCGTGGTTAGTGAGATAAAAATAAAAAGTGATATGATAACGTTAGCAGCAGCCTTGGGTTCTGAGTTTTATATCCAGCTGACTTTGGATTGGATACCAGAAAGCATACATACTGCTAAGAGCATATAAAAACGTACAGGACTAAGATCCGGGGCAACCAAGTCCGATTCGAGTTGCTTTAGGAACGTGCTCTTCCTTCTTCCTTGTTCATCAGCATCCTCACACATTAGTGGGTAGCATTATTTGCAGCAGCACAGGACTTATAAATTAACGTTGATAACAGTATATGTAAAGTAGAACTGAATTCTCAGTTTATACGCTCAGGAGAGAGAAGGAATAGAACGTTTAGCACTCATTAGGTGCTAGATTTTACAGCTTGTAAGAAACATATTTTCCCATTTTACAAATTTCCCCCCTTATGTGTGGTTTCACTTTCCATGCTTTTAGTTACCCGTGGTCAATCACAGTCCAAAAATATTAAATGGAAAATTCCAGAAATAAACTCATAAATTTTAAATTGCACACTGTTCTGAGTAACGTGATCAAATCTCATGCTGTCTGGCTCTGTCCTGACGACTGGGGATGTGACTCACCCCTTTGTCCAGCGTATCCACGCTGTGTACACTACCTGCCTGTTAGTCACTTAGTAGTAGTCTCAGTTATCAGATCCATTGTGTGGTATTGAAGTGCTTGTGTTCAAGTAACCCTTATTTTACTTAATAATGACCCCAAAGAGCAAGAGTTGTTACGCTGGCAATTCGGATGCCAAAGAGAGGCTGTAAAATGCTTCCTTTAAGTGAAAAGGTGAAAGTTCTAGACTTAATAAGGAAAGAAAAATAATCATATGCTGAGGTTGCTAGGATCTACGGTAACTTTTATTACAGTATATTGTTATAATTGTTCTATTTTATTACTAGTTATTTTTACTAATCTCTTATTGTGCTTAGCTTATAAATTAAACTTTATCATAGGTATGTATGTATAGGAAAAAATACAGTATATATAGGGTTCAGGATGATCCATGGTTTCAGGCATCCACTATGGGTCTTGGAATGTATTCCCTGTGGATAAGGGGGGACTACTGTACACAGAAATGTTCAGAGAGGTTTAATCACTCAATGACACATAGCTGATAAGTGCTGCCAAATCAGAGATGAAAGTCATTCTGCCTGGGGCCGCCAGTGGAGTAGTGGTTGGGTTCACACGCTCTGCTTCAGTGGCCTGGGGTTCATGGGTTCAGATTCCTAGCACTGCTCATCAGGCCATGCTGTCGTAGCATCCCACATAAAATAGAGGAAGATTGGTACAGATGTTAGCTCAGTCACAATCCTCCTCAGGCAAAAAGAGGAAGATTGGCAATGGATGTTAGCTCAGGGCGAATCTTCCTCATAAAAGAAAGAAAAATAATCATTCTGCCTAATTCTAAAGCCTGTGAATTGCTCATTATATCAGCTAGCTTTCCATGTGATCTCACTGGCTTATAAGCCTGCAAATACTATCCTACAGTCTATTGATAGTGGCAAACAATATTAATCAGAAAGAAACTATGTGAAAGAGGTTCAGTGCCTATTGCAAAGACATATGCCTGGAGCTACTTTGAAATGCAAGAAAAGATTATAGGCAGCATGTCTATATGAATTGTTGGAAGTAGAGTACAAAGAGGGCTACGTATAACACCAATATGTAGAATGGCTCTGAGTGAATGTTTAACTCCACAGATTATGACTCAATGCACCAGGTGGGTTTTTAATATAGTACATGTAACTTTTGAAGGCATTTTCACTTACATTACCATATTTTAGTTTTCATAACAATCATGACACCTTGGTAGAACAAATTTATTCACTTTGTTCTACTGATGAAAAAATTGAAATCCAGAAAGTTATGCAGCTAATTAGTTAGCAGCTTTTCCAATGTTTCTGTGCAAATTATTTCTACTACATTATATACTTCTTATTTTTAATATTTGAGTATTAAATGGGAATGGAATTTCATGCTCTTTGCTCACCTCTTTTGAGAGAGAGTTGGGAAGTTGGCTAAGATGTTCTTTGAGCTGAATAAACCTTTTTAGTTAATACGGAATTTTTAACCTATTTTAAAAATTCATCTACCAAAAGTGGGTGACTGGTCTTAGCTATTTCTCTTAGCTGGTAATGCCAGATCCCAACTTTGATCAGAAAGCATGTGCACTAACCCATTCCTTATTAAAATGAACACCTAATAGGAAGTGTCACAGGAAGGAGAGGCCAGCATGCAGAAGCACTGTGCTTTCAGGGGTTTTACAAGTATCACTTCACTTCATCTGTGGTCAGGATTCACAGACCAGTGATTCAGGTCTATTATCCCCATTTTATAAATGTGGAAGGGAGGATTTTAGGGGTTAAGTAATTGCCCAAGGTCATGTAGCTTGATTTTGTAGGCCTAGAAACCAGACTCAAGTCAGCCTGTCATCAAAGCTCTTGACCATTTGAGATAAGCCTGGAACTTAGAGTACTCTGTGGCACTTTCCTGCCCTTCTTCCCCACTCTCCTACTCATGAAGCTCACACTCAGGTCACATCCATCTCTTGATGCCTTTTAAACTGCTTTGGGTTTTCTCATCTTTCTATGGACATATTTTGTTGACTCCCTGTTTCTTCCTGCCTGTTGAAATCCCCACTGTCTTTGAGGGCCAGCTGAAACTTTATCTCTTGGAGAAAAGCCTTTAGAATACTGAAGCTGGAAGTGATCTTTGCCTCCTCTGGAGTGTGGTAGAACTTGGTTGTACCATTTGAGTGTAATTTACTGCCTGTTGTTAATTATTTTTTGTTAAATTACTTTTTAATTTCTCTATTTAGTTCAACTGAGGTGTAGAAGTGATCTGTAAAATAATTCGGTGCTTTCAGAGACATCTAAGAAAATGAGCCTTGAAAAATTATCAAATTAGAGAATAAGAATTAGTTTTTTGGAATTAAAAACATTATTAAGAATATATAATTATGCAGTTGGAATATAAGTTATAGGAAATTTTACTAGCTACAGAAAAAAAAGACAGGTAGAGAGAAAAGATAAATGAAAAGATGAGAGACAGAGTGAACAGTTGACTAACAGGAGATACAGAGAAAATAGATAAAAGAAAATTATAGAATGAACACAAAAGATAAATTTCAGCAGCTCAAGTATAAATGTCTTCAGCTTGCAAGGGCCTTGTGGGGAGTGTGGAGCACTATGAATTACAAAGGCCTACACCTAGACTATCCCCGTGACATTTTAGAGTGCCAGACTAAAGGAAAGATTCTAGAAGTTTTCAGAGAGTGCTACTGGGCTGCATACTAAAGAATGAGAATCAGCCTAATATTAATTTCACATCTGCCTACTGGATACTAAAAGGAAATGGAGAAGCGCTTTCCAAGTTTTAAGGGATAATTATTTTCAAAGATTTTTTTTGTACCAAGTCAAACTCTCAATCTGGATGAGTGAAGAATAAAGCCATTTACAAAAACTAAGGGAGCTTACTTCCCAGACAAACTTCCTTAGGACATTACTTGAGGATTTACTTTAGCAAAATGGGGAGAGTATCTAAGTATGTGGAAGACATGGAATCCCAGGAAAGGCGATCCAGGGCAGTGAGAAGGGCAGGAGTCCCAGGATGGCAGCTTTGCAACAGGCCTGGAGAATGGCTGTCCAGACAAAGTCAGAACAGAGGCTCTACGAGGCAAGCATCTGGCAAAAAAAATTACATGTCGTAGACTTGATATTATCCTGAGTAAAAAGAACTACTTAAGAATGTAATAAAGGCAAGCAACATGGGAAAATAAGACAATTTAAAATTTAAAAAAAATCTAAAAAGCTATACAAAAAAGCAAAACCAGTCATAACCAACTACTCGGCCCTGCAGTGAACAGCACCTACAGAAGAATAGCAAGCAAAACATCATTAACTGATGTTCTGCTTTCGTAATCAAACTATAGCCTAAAGCACAGAAGACAGTTACAGCCTCAGAAAAGAATCAAGTGTTATTGACCTTGACAGTTTAAAGGGCAAGAGATGTTATCTATAGTCGCTACAAAAAGAAATACAATGGTGAATGTTTATTTAAAGTTACAACAGTAATTAAAAGTAAGAACAGTGAGAAAGACTCATCTTGGCAGGAATGGGAAGAGAACGCCTGGTATGATATAAGCGAATTAAATCTCATGTCAGAATAGGAAGTCAATAGATGATATCTCAAATTAATGAATCAAGAAATATAATAAGAAAACCTATCATTTAAAGACTGAAGGTAGACGTCAGAAACATAATTTTACAAATAGTTTTAAAGGTTAAATAGTGTTACCCCTGTAAGAAAAACCAGAGATGGGAAGACATGGGGCAAAGGAATTTTCTTTTTCATTTTAATCTCTCTCTCCACTTGATTTGATTTTTTAGATGATATGAATGAATCCATTTGGTCAAAAATTTAAAAAGTAAAAACACTTCTTTTTTCTGAACTAGTGTAGGGGACACTGCTGGTTGTGTGCTCACTATTTGTTCCCCTTTCCTCCTGTCTACAGATCTCCAAGTTTGTGCAGCTGCTTCCTCCACGCAGCTGCAGCTTGGGGGAGGTGACTTTATCTCCAACTATGAGGTACAGTCTCATTCATCTAAATTATCATGGTAATTCCGTGTCTCTAGGAGATAATTGGATTAGGGATATTCACGAGATTCAGTCCTGGCCAAAGAGATAAGAGATGTGTCTGCTGGCAACTTTTGAGAGGGGTTCCTTGCCTTAAAAAGGTATAAGCAAAAGATGTTTTTGTTCCTAAATGTGACTCCTCAAACTGTGCAGGCCATCCAGCGGCCCTGAGGGCAGCTAGTCTAGGGATAAAGCAGAGATGCTGAGGACGTCTAAACAGAATGATGGAAAGAGCATGGGCCCTTGATGAAGTTGCTGAAATAATAAAACTATCAACTCAGCAACTCTCTAAAATTATGGAACCATTCTTTCCAAGGACTTCCTATTATATGCATTAATTTTCCTTGTGTTAGGCTATTTTGAGTTTGATATTCTGTTCCTTGCAGTTGAAGGCCTTCTACCATATAAACCTACCAGATGCTCACTGTTGAGACTAAACCCATTCCTGAGCTGTGAACTTTGGGGATGATGTAAGATTTAGGGATATGATGAGTATATCTGTTGCTTTTTATGATGATGAAATAAGTAGAAATGTCAAATTGTCCATAAACTCAGAATAGCATAGATTTAACATACCTGCATCTACAACAAACTATAAGGAGCCATTGTAATTTAAAATTTGCTCAACAATAATCTTTAGAGTTCAACATCTGGAAGAAAAGAAATAACCAATCATTGACCACCTAATATGATTGAAGCACTGGTAAGTACTTTTATATACAATTTTCTCATTAAAATCCTCATAACATCCCTAAGAGGTGGAGACATGGTTAAGAGAACCAACCCATGGCTGGGTTAACATAATGAAGACAGAGGGCATTTTCCAGGAGGATCACAGGGCAGATTTTATAGGCCCATCTGTGAATCAGGTAATTACCAGGCCACAGCTGACACTGAGACAAGTCTTCTCAAAGATTTCATAAGCTCCAAACCCCACAATATCTTTTCAAGTTGCCTTCTGATTCTTTCACCACCACAAAAAATATGTGATCATTTGTATTTGTATGCACGGGTGGCAGTGGGTGACACAGAAGAAACCTGTCAGAAATGAGTTTGTTCCTGAAAAAATCTGCAGCAGTCCTGAGAAGTTTCTGACCTCTTCTTGTTCAATGGTCTTGTCTCGTACTTTGATATTTCCAATAGGCCATGGCCAGCATCTTTGCTGTCCTGGGGCAAACTTCAAAAACCCTAGATTTATGTAAATTAGTTGTTGGACACGTACAGATGTTCTCGTCCCGCAAAGCCATCCTGCATTTTGTTAGAGCAAATTCGAGAGAAATAGTGTTTTCCTGAATGCTCTCAGGCACTTAAAATTATTATCAAACTTCTAAGATAAAAGGTCATAATGGTTAAATGTGAAGATAAATAATTATTCTAAGGTTAGGAATCAAATCCCAGTTCGCCTAATCCTAAAATCTACATACTGTCTAGTATCTTGCTTCCTACAAAGCTCCTTCATGAGCAAACCAAAACAAACAAATATGTATTTAAGCTTTTGAGGGGGTGAGGAGGTGTGGAGGCCTTCAGGCATAAGCTTCAAGACCATTCTTTTTCAGCACGTTTTAGCAGACGTTCAAGCACAAGGGGGTTGGATTTGGGCTCTGCGGCCCCTCTCCACAGTGTGATTGTATGTTTTTCATGATATCTCAAGGCCATGTTCAAAGAAACATTCCTGGGATCATCTACCTAGGATGTGAGGTGACAAGCTCAAACTCTAACTCCTTCTTGCTGAAAAAACTCAACAGGTTTTGTTGGTCTCAGCCTTGAGGCTTCACGTTAGTTCATGCTGACTTCATCAGCAGATGAGCTGCTCCCAGGCGCGCTGGTGCTGATGGTTCTGTCACTGTAGGAACAGGGACACTCAGCTTTCCAACGCAGCAGAGCTAGGGCCAAAACTATCAGCTCAGGGACTTTCAGAAATGATTTCTCTTTTGACTTTTAATTGCCCAGACCCTCATAAAATATTCTCCTCTTTCCACATAGCTAATAAGAGCTTGAATAGGAGCCATCTCCCAGATGATGGCCAGAGGAGAGACTTGTAATTTGGCATTAGTTTTAATGGAGATATTCTACAATTTATGGTTTTGGCAAGTGGAGGCCAAGGTAAAATTAAGATATTACAGCTTTGGGGAGCAAAGGTTTTTTGGGAAGTTTCCTCAGGAAGTTAAATTGTTTTTGACAGATTGCTCTTAAAGTCATGGAGATGAATAGAAATAAGTTTACCCAGAATGGCCTTTTTTGGGTACATATTCCTTTTAATGGCTCATTTTATAGGGCCTGGAATCTTTAGAATTTGGTGACAGAGGCCTAAGCAGAGATGTTCTGCTGAGTATTTGAGACTCTTTTTCACATGGGGCATCATTTTTCTTGAAGTCAAAGTGCATCAAATCTCTGGTCTAATGAGTCTTCATATGCAAGGAGTCAGCTTCTTGCATAAAGATGAGAGTGTCAATACGTTCCTCGAGTTTTGTATGGGCAAACTGAAATACAGTAACTCATCATCTTACTAATTTTCAGAATTAGGGCCATGTATAAGATCCAAATATCCTGAATTCTGACTTATACATGGCTACCCAAGATGACTATTTCTTTGTATTTCCAAAGTAGGCAAGGTCATTGAGCTGCCATATCAATAGACAAAAATCTAAGGTCAGTGCTTTAGTGGTCTTTGGAAGGTAGGCTTCAATTCTTTGCCACAATGTGTCAAGGAGGAGCCAGGTGGATCTTAGTAATCTTAGGTGTATACGCCCCATGCTCAGCCTACTCTTGATGCTTTCAACTAGAGTGAGAAATTGACCTAAGGGGATTCTTATGGGCTTTTTCCTCTTTCTAATGGCATCTCCATATCTCCACCAACCTTCCATTCTCCAGGTTCCTTCCAGTATAACAGGCATTTCTGTCTTGTGAAGTTTCCAGATAGGAACAATGATAGAGTCAGTCATTGCTCTTGCTCTTGACAACTTTTCTGTTTCCATGGAATTCTGGCCAACTGGTTTGAACCTTCTTCTGTTTCCTGATATTTCTATCACCCAGCTAGCTGGCTACCCTTATATTCTCTGGTTGGGACACTATGGGTACTAGTAGAAAACAAACTAATAGTTTGAAATGTTAAGTTCTTCCAGCTTCTGATTTTTCTTTGTATATTATATCCCCTTATTCCTCGTGCTGCTAGAAAGTTGGAAGGAAAGAAGGATGTTTTGATGGACACAGAGGATTCAAGTGATAACCCCCAAACTTACAGCTTATCAATGAGGCTTATTCTTACGCTAATTTTCTCAGTCTTGTAGAATTAATTAGTTGGCTTATGGTTTGCACTCTTTGAAAGAACGCTATGTAAGAGGCTAATGAACAAATTAAGAGCGGTAGTGGTTACTCATATTTGCTATGGCCTGAATGTTTACGTCCCCCGCCCCCCTCAAAATTCATATGTTGAAATTCTATTCCTCAAGGTGATTGTATTAGGAGATGAGGGTCTTCAGGAGGTGATTAGATCATGAGGACAGAGTGCTTATGAGTGGCATTAGTGCCCTTATAAAGGAGGTCTTAGAGAGCTCCCTTGTCCCTTCCACCACCCAAGGACACAGTGAGAGAGAAGGCACTATTTATGAACCAGAAGACAGGCTCTCTCAAGACACAGAATCTGCTGACATTTTGATCTTGGACTTCCCAAGCCTCCAGAACTGTGAGAAATAAATTTCTGTTGTTTTAAGCTACCCAGTCCATGGTATTTTTCAAAAGCAGCTCATATGGACTAAGGCAGTATTCTAAAAGACTAAGTTCTTTAAGACTAAGATTTGGGCAGAAACAGACTCTGAAGATGTTTTTTCTCCAAAATAAAGTTGTTTTAGTTCATAAAGCATTAAGTATTTAGGAAGAGAGGGACAAGTAGATGATGAAGAATGGTAATGTGGCTAAAAAATATAGGCAAATGATGTGATGAGCTAAAAAAAATCACACCCATTAAGATAAAATACATTTAAAAGGATAATATAAGTAAACTTCCAAAATCTTATTTTGATTAAAAAAATCCCACAACTTGTCAGTACACATTTTAGCTAATAAGTCAATAAAATATGCACAGTAAATGTTTATCATAATTTTGCTCAGTGCCATTCCATATATTGAGGAAAACACAAAATGCAAGTTATTGAGCCCTCGAGAAGCTTCCATTGTAGCTGTGGAGGCATGATATTGTACAAGCAAGAAGTAAAGCAAATACAGGGCGCAGCTGTAGTCCAGGGCTCCTTTGTACAACAATGCCCAAGCGCTGTTAGTATGTCATACATGGAAAGATCAAATCACTAAGGATCCCTTTTAGCATGATGGCTCCGTGGAGGAGATAGGAAGAATCATCCTTACAGTCCTGAAGCTTTTTAGTTCTTGTGTTTATCCTATACTTTGATATGTCAAGGTCAATCAGGTCAAGGAATGGAAAACTAACCATTTCTATCATAGATGTTCAAACATTTGAAGTGGAATGATTTCGTAAAGTCTCCTATTACTCTCAAAATATGTTTATTTAGTGTTAATTTAAAGAATAGAGGAGAAAGAACAGGATGGAAGGGAGACCTGGAGAAATGTCCTGAAGGAATTCTCTGTTCTTCAATGATGATCAGACGGAATTTACTCTAACAGCAAATGAAAAGATAATTTTTACTCTGCTATTTCCATAAACTCTACTGGGTAGTTAATCTGCATGCCCCCCACATATTCAAGTCAAATTTGGCCAAGGAAGAGGCATCAACTGGTTCACAGAGAGTTGTCCAAGGCCTTTTTATGAAGGTTTTTCAGAGCTTCTCTCCTACACCTCCTCCTGTTATCTATCCCTTCTTGAACTTCAAGGAGAAAAAGAAAAGAAAAAATTCGGGCTTTCTTGTTTCTTTCAGATCTATCCAAAACCAAAGATGAGCCCTAAGGACTTTCTAGGTGCTGTTAACTTTAGAAGGCTTTGTGTGACGTCTTCGGGGACCGATTATCCCTCTTTGCAAGGTTACTGTTTGCCCATGCTTTCCTTTACTTCCCACTATGTTCTCCCTTATTTTCCTGCGTCTTTCCGTGCACAGGTCTTATTTTCCTATGAAATTATGCGTGTTTTGAGGGCAGGGACACTTCTCATGGAGTTCTCCACCCCCATTCCTCAGCATGTCAGGGAGGGCCTCGTTCCTAACAGATACTTGATGGACCTTTGTTAAACTAATGGCTGATATGAAAGCCAGCTCACATGCCTTCAGGGAGATATCTGACTAAAATGTAGTTAATGGAGTATAAATAATTGATCATAAATGAGATACAATAAGCCAATAATTCCTACCTAGAAACATGCTCTCAAGTCTTACTATTTTGTGATTGATTTCTAAAGCCATGAGGGCATGACCCTACCGTTGTAGATGGTGATGGGTTTTTCCATGAAGGAACTGGACATTCCCAGTGGCAATTATCCTAAAAGTGGCACGAGATATAAGGTAGGCCATGGATTGGAAGAGGCAAGGAGTTTCTTCCACTTTTTCTTCTTGATCCTGGCTCTCAGGTGGAGAGACCTGGAGCTGGTCTTGGAGTGGGAGCTCCCTACCTCTTGCTAGAGGGAGGAGGGTTCTCAGGCCTTCAGCCTCGGACTGGCAGTTATAGCACCAGCTCCCCTGGTCCTCAGGCCTTCGGACTGGGACTGAATTGTACCATCAGCTTTCCTGGTTCTCCAACTTGCAGATAGCATATCGCAGTATACCTCAGCCTTCATAATCGCATGAGCCATTCCCATAATAAATCTCCTCTTATACGTCTATATGTCTTATTGGCTCTTTTCCTCTGGAGAACCTGACTAATACATAAATGTTAAGAACCGTATCTCTTAGCCCCTTGCCATTTTCAACTTTGGCAGAGTTCTAAAAATATTACAGGAAAGGCCATTGCTCTTTGTTTCCCAACGGGCCATAGGAACTTTGGCAGCTCAGGATCTCCTACACGAGAGTTATGGGAGCATCGAATGAGGCATCGGGGTAGCAGCTATGGTAGTGGGAAGGATCAGAATCTTTTAATGAGATGTTCGGGATTGCCTGGGTTTCATAGGCCCCGTATCTGCACTAAATCTACTTTAGTCCTAGAATCTGTGCTTCATTAAAACTGTGCTGCTTCCATAACTTTCACTTTATTTGGAAGAATTAATTTTGTATACACCTGTTATTGGTCTAAAGGTCCCACCTCCTTGAATGGAAAGGTTTTCTTACGCATGATTTGGGATTCTGTACTCCCTGTGCATGCTGAGGATTACATTATGCTTTTTCTAAACATGCTAGTTAGGGCCTTTGCCATCATGATTTTTCTTTAAGGTAAAACGTTGAAGGAGCTGGTATTTTACTCTCAGATTGATGGTGCAGTGGAACATATCCCAGTAGTGTGGACAGCTCAGGTTCCATTTTGCAGATCCCAAAGTAATTCATTATAGCAGTGACTTACGTCTGGAACATTTGACTTTTAAAACCATCTGGCTTATTGTTGCAAGAATAATGCAGCAGCCTTTCCATTGTACCCTTATCTCCCGTTCTTGGAGAGGCCATGCCATTTAATTTCAGAAATGGAGGGATCTTGAATGGCTGCCAAGTATCAGCTTTCAGGGTATTTTTTATAGCTCCATTTACACACCCTTCCAGAGAATAGGATTGTACCGAACGGTTTACTGTTTCTTTGCTCTGGCTTTGGTGGCAAAACAAATGAAGCTGTAATAAAAATATATCTGCACAGCTTTGGATGCTACAGTATTATTTCTTCCAATTTTCAAAACAGGGTGAAATACAGCATAAACCAGAAATTCTTCAGATAGCTTCTTGGTTTCCAGACCAATATTAATTTCTCTCTTCTTTTTATTGCATATGTGTTTATTTTTCTATTCAGCCTTTGTTATTTGCTCTGGCCTGGGATATGTGTTTTTTTGGTGGGATTAGAAAATTATTTCAATTTATCATCTAAATATCTAGAGGAAAATCTTCTGTTGCTCTGGAGAATTTATATAGCAGAATATATTCTTATTTTCAAAAATGTCCTAGTATTTGTTTGGTGATTGTTTTCACAATCTTAATTATTTTATGTAGAAAGTTTAGAATTAGTTACACTACAAATTTAATAGGCAGGAGAAATAAAATGTCTGTTTAATCTAAGATTTGTTTCTAATACTGTTGTTGTGTGTGTAATTTTCCATTTCTGGAATGCAAGTTTCCTTGAATTACATTGCTAATCTTGTTCTTGCAGTTCCCTCCTATTCTGGGCTCCTACCAAATGGAACCATTTCCTTTTCCCTAGATATTTCCACACTTCCCTGCTTTGCAAATTTTCTTGCTCTTTTTCTGCTCCTTCTAGCTCCATCTAGCCTCTTTTAAAAGAGCAGTTCTCATCACGTCATGTCTAAACTGTCTTTTTTTTTTTTTTTTGCTGAGGAAGATCCTCCCTGAGCTAACATTCATTGCCAGTCCTCCTCTTTTATTTTTTAATGTGAGCCTCTGTCAGTCACAGCATGGCTGCTAACAGACCATTGGTGTAAGTCCATGCCTGGGAATCGAACCTAGGCCTCTGAAGGGGAGCATGCCGAACTTAACCACTAGGCCACCAGGCCTGGCCCTAAACTCTGTGTTTTTAAATCTCTTCTGGATCCTAAACCACAGCTTCCTTCTGGTGGCCATTGGAAATTTCTCCCTTGAGCTCCCATAGCTTGTACTTTCCATTTTCTTCTCTTTCCTTTTCTGTTATATGTTCTCTTTCTGTCTCTCTTTCTCTTTCTGTTCCTATCTATCTATTTATCTATCTTTCTAGTCTATCATCAATCTAGTTTCATCTTCTCTGGTAACTCTAAACTCCTTATACCCTGATTTATTCTTGTGTTCTCTCACTATATCTAGAATGCCTTACTTATAATAGCTATTCATTAAATATTTATTGATAAGTCAATGAATGAAAATCCCTGCAGGTCATTGCTGTATAACAGATTTTTTTATTTCACAGTAATTATGAATTCCCTAACTGGATCCTTGTAACCACTTCAAGTTTTGCCCTTAGTTAATTTTTTTTTAGTTACTCTTATTATGTAAAACAGATGGGTAGAGGACTAGAAATAGTTAAGATTAGAGACATAAAACTGGAAAGAGAAGACAAGGGAATATCTTTCTGTGTTCTCTCCATTTTCTAATATTTATTTTATTCCCTTTATAGGAGTGAAGGCAGAAAACATATCACTTTCCTTGTGTATTATGAAAGCCATCACATTTTCTCTCCAACGGGGTGAAGTTTTTTTACTCTAAATATTTCTTGAAATATAAACACAAGACCACTTCTCTTTGTAGCAATTGAATATTTTTTTTAAACCAAGATGTAACTTCTTCAAATTGCCTCTGACGCAATCTTCTATGTATTTTTTTTTACCACATACCATTATTTTTGGAAAGGAAATTGGAGGTTTCAAAACTGATTACAAATTATTTTTTCATAGGCATTGAGAGATATTTTGTAGGGGTGCAGGTGACATTGACTTCAAAAATAGGACAGCATCATGAAATACCATAGTTTCCCTTATAATGATATTATATATCGATCATTGGGAATATTTACAATCATCTTAGAGGAAATTGTATTTTCAGTCTACACAATCTTAAAAGAAATAAGTGCTGTAATTTTAGGATTCAATCTATAAGTCTATTTCATGAAAGCTGGTTTATGTAGATTGCATCGTTCCAGTTAAAGATTCATGTGGACATCTCTAGGGATTGCCTAAGTGTATGTGCTTCTGCTGAGCTTTGAAAAGAGGATTCCACCAGAGGTATTAGAGTCATTGTAAGGTAGTGATGCTCTGTATGCTGTGAACAATGTGGAAGAGACCAGATTGGGAGAAGAAAGTATTGGATACCTGGAGATACATCTGTAATTCAGAGTAGACAAGTCTCAGTGAGTGTAGTAAGACTCTATTCTGTTCTAGGCCAGCAACCAGATTAATATACAATGAGATAGGTCCTGTTAGGTTGGGATGAATGATGAGTGCTTTGAAATTTTTGAACATCTCTAATGCTCACTGTGGGTACAGACAAGATCTTTCAGCTAGTGAGTTGGATACAAGGCAAGGAAAGTTGCAGTGGGTAGTTAAGATACCTGAAAAAAGTTGTTGCCAGAATTTGCTAAGTGGAAAAGGCTCTGATGGAAAGCATATTATTAGCATCTTCTAGACACCAAAGACCCAAACTTACAGACAAACTCTGGAGACTCAGGAAGTCTGCCTTCCTATCTCCAAATAGTTGGCAAGTATATTGAAATTCTGCTATTCCTTCCTTCTTTCCTTCATACTAACATTTATTGAACACTTACTCTGAGCCTTTAGCACTTTAGATGGTAGGGATATAAGGATGAATGAGACAGAATATCTCTCTTTGCTTTCAAGGAGCTTATCCTTTGACGAGAGAGTGGTAGACTGATTGTATGATTGGCCCCAGTTCTTCATCCTATCTGTATATGTATGGTTTGTCATGAGATTTTGAGTTCCTCTCATTGAATAGATAGTCTATTTCTGTGCACCTTGATTCTGAGTTTGACCATGTGACTTGCTTTGACCAATGATATTTTAGCACATATGTGCCACCTAAGGCTTGAAAAAGAATTTGCACCCTTTTGCTTCCATTGTTGCACCTTTTCCTTCAAGTGTGAGAATATGTCAGGGTGAGCCTCCTAGAGGCATATGAAAAACATGTGAACAGCGCCAAGCCCTCTTCGCTGACAGCTGGTCACCTGTGAGGTATGTGAATGAGCCCAGCTGATCTCAGAAGAACCGTCCATTTTAAATCACCAACTTATAGACTCATGAGCAAACAAAGCCATATAGTTTTCAATCACCGAGTTGTGAGGTGATTTGTCCCATGACAGTATTATGATATTAATTATTTAATATGGGAGATGTTGATAAGTAATCACAATTTAGAGCGATAAAGTGATAAAAGATGTGATAAAATGCACATAGGGAGACTTTTGCTGTCAGGAAGATGGGTAGTACTTTTTCCTAATGCTCCTACTAAGTACAACTAAAAATCCTGGACATTAAATAGAAAACAAACTTAAGAAGACCTGGAAGGGTGTAGAGACAAGGGCAGACAGGTGATGGATCTCACAACCCAAGGAATGAAATGATGGTTAGTTGCCTGGGTTCCCTTCCTGACTCATATATCCCAAACTTGGAGCTGAAGAAACTAGAAAGCCAGAAAAGTCAACAGATGCAGACAAAAAAAGGCCCAACCAAAGCCTGTTCTCGATCCAAAGGACCAGAAGAGAGGCGGCTTAGCAAGACAGAGCATTCTTCAATAACAACTGCCCTACTTCAGACAAACACCACAGAAAATACTGTGGTTCCACTCCCACCTCACCAACAAATTAAAAAGTTTTATTAAAAAAAAACGCACATAGGATGCTGAAGAGCTTGCCGCTGAGCTTGAGTTTTTTAATTACTTCCTAGATATTTCGTTCCTTGATTTTGGAACCACAAGTGACTGTTTCTTGGAGGATTTGGATCGACAAAGGGAGTAGTTAGAAAATACTCCAGGCAGACAGATGGCATGAGAATGTACGTGGAGGGTTGGATGTAAACATATTTAGAAGAATTCTCATGACTCTGACTTGGTTATGGTGCTGTTGTTACAGCTGCCAATGTATGTATGAGTCTCCATTCATTCATTCTTTTTTTCAGCTTTGTTGAGATACAATTGACGTATAGCATTGTGTAAGTTTAAGATGTATAATATGATGATTTCATTTACTTACATATTGTGAAATGATTAACACAATAGGGTTAGCAAATCTGTCACTTCACCTAATTACCACTTTTTTGTGGTAAGAACGTTAAAGATTTACTCTTTTAGAAACTTTCAAGTGTACAATATAATATTGTTAACGATAGTCACCGTATGGTACATTAAATCCCCAGAATTTATATAAGTGAAAGTTTGTACTCTTTGACCAACATCTTCCCATTTCTCCCACCCCAGGCCCCTGGAAACTACCACTCTACTCTCTGTTTCTATGAGTTTGGTTTTTTTAGAGTCTCCATATAAGTGACATTGTATGGTTGTTTTTCTTTCTCTGTCTGACATTTCATTTAGCCTAATAGCTCAAGGTCCATCAATGTTGTCACAAATAGCAAGATTTCCTTTATTTATGGCTGGATAATCTTCCATTGCATGTATATACTACAAGTTCTTTATCCATCCATCCACTGATGGACTCTTAGGTTGCTTTCATGTCTTGGCTATTGTAAGTAATGCTGCAATAAGCATGGGATGCATATGTCTTTTTGAGTTAGTGTTTTTGTTTCCTTTGGATAAATACCCAGAAGTGGGATTGCTGGATCATATGGTAGTTCTATTTTTAATTTTTTGAGGAAACTTTATATTATTTCCCATAGTGGCTGTGCCAATTTACATTCCCACCAACAGTGTACAAGTGTTCTGTTTTCTCCATATCCTCACCAACGCTTGTTATTTCTTGTCTGTTTGATAATAGCCATTCTAACAGGTGTGAGGTGATATCTCACTGTGGTTTTGATTTGCATTTCCCTGGTGATTAGTGATGTTGATCACCTTTTCATGTATCTGTTGGTTTTTTGCATGTCTTCTTTGGAAAAACATCTATTCAAGTCCTTTGCCCCTTTTAAAATTGGACTATTTGTTCTTTTGCTACTGAGTTGTATGTGTTCCTTATATATTTTGGATATTAATTCCTTATAAGATATATTATTTGCAAATATTTTCTTTCATTCTGTTGGTTGCCTTTTCATTTTGTTGATTGTTTCTTTAGCTGTGAAGAGCTTTTTAGTTTGATGTAGTCCCATGTGTTTGTTTTCACTTTTGTTGCTTGTGCTTTTGGTGTCATATCCAAAAAGTCATTGCCAAGATCACTGTCAAGGAGGTATTTTGCTATGTTCTTTTCTAGGAGGTTTACAGTTTCAGATCTTATGTTGAAGTCTTTAATTCATTTCAAGTTAATTTTTTTGAGTGGTGTAAGAGAGGAGCCTAGTTTCATTCTTTTCTGTGTGACTATCCAGTTTTCCCAATACCATTTATTAAAGAAATGATCTTTTTCCCATTGAGTATTCTTGCCTCCCTTGTCAAGTATCAGTTGAGTGTATATGTGTTGGTTCATTTCTGGGCCCCAGGGTCTGTTCCACTGGTCTATGTGTCTACTTTTATGCCAATATCATACTGTTTTGATTACTATAGCTTTGTAGTGTAGTTTGAAAGAAGAAAGTGTGATGCCTCTAGCTTTGTTCTTTCTCAAGATTCTTTTGGCTCTTTGGGATCTTTTGTTGTTCCACATGAATTTTAGGATTTTTTCTATTTATGTGAAAAATATCACTGGAATTTTGATAGGGATTGCATTCAATCTATAGATGACTTTGGGCAGTATGGACATTTTAGCAATATTAATTCCTCTGATCCATGAACATGGGCTATCTCTTCATATGTGTGCCTTTAATTTCTTTCATCTTACTGTTTTTAGTGTATAGATCTTTCACAGTTTTGGCTAAATTTTTTCCTAAGTATTTTATTATTTTATTATTAAGTTCTATTCACCTCCTTCTCCCATGACTTATTGATTATCTCATTTACTGCCTAGTACTAGAAATTTAGGGGGCCTGCAGAGGCATGGGATATAGGAGTTAGTATATTAAGGAAGGCTCTGTGTCTAGAATTATATGGACTGGAAAAGTAAGCTAAAACTTATAAAGCTGTTCATTATGTATTTAAGCATTTTTTCATTGAAGTAAAATTTGCATACATTCTAATGAACAGGCCATAAATATACAATTTGGTGAGTTTTGATAAATGTATACACTGATGTAACCTAACCATCACCTCAGTCAGAATATAGAACTATTCCATCACCCCAGAAAGTCCCTTTATTATCCTATCCAGTCAATCCTCCCCTGACATATACAATCACCCTCCTGATATCTCTTACCGTATTGATTAGCTCTGCCTTTTCCTGAACTTCATATAAATGAGCCATTGAAAATGTGGGTTTTTTGTATCGGACTGGAGGTTGTACTAGTTTACTTTCCCACTGACAACATTTTTTGTTCGTTCTGTATTATAGAGAAAATGACAAATATCCAAAAGAGATTTGTCTTCCAGAAAAGAAGTTTGTTCCACGTAGTAGCTGATTTTCATATTTGTGGCTGATCATTATCTTTTGAATACCCTTCCAAAAATTCCCATGCTCTGAACACCAACTCTCCAACATACAATTCAAAACTCAAATTCCCAGCTCCTTGGCCGCTCAGACACTGACATGGACTTAGACCCCACCCAGCAGACATTCTTTCAGGGAATTTGATTCAGAAATGAGTAATGTAACAGGCTTGATAGTTAGCTTCCATTTTGCTAGCAAAGTTATCCATTTTTTGGTTTTGGAATAATGTTCTTTGAGATTTAGTCTTGAATCTGTGTATCCAGGTCTTGTAGTGATTTTGCAAGCTATCTCATAGCCTTTGCTATCCAGCTCAAATTATCCAGAAACTAGCCAAGTTACTTGCCACCAAAAACTCGGAGTAGGGTACTCCATATGCCATGGAGTTCACATGTCTGCTGACTCCCTTCCACTACTAGTATAAACTATTATATGTTGCAATTATGCTGAGCCATGACAAAATTTTAATGTGCCTTCAAAATTATCACAAAAACAGATTTTATTTTGGTAGATGCTTTGGATTAGACATATTTTGATACACTTTAATTCTTTGAAAGCTGTTTATTCCTAATATGGCTTACAATTTATCTTAGTGATGTTACGTTTACAAGAAGAGTCAAGACTATCTATCATAGTGCTATCTAGTAGAAATGCAATGTAAGCCACATATGTAATTTAGAATTTTCTAGTAGCTACCTTAAAAAAGTAAAAAAAAAAATTATTTAATAACATATTTAACCTAATAATACAAAAATATCTCAACATCTGATCTACATAAAAAGTTATTAATGAGATAATTTATGTTATTTATTTGTACTGAGTCTTCATAATCCAGTGTATATTTTACGCTTACAGTACATCTTCTTTTAGACTAGCCACATTTCAAGTGCTCACTAGCTTAGGAAGGCCACTGGCTGCCATACCGGACAACACAGTCTATCATACAAAGCCTGCTCAAACAAGTGGATTTACCAGAAGAAAAATTCAACATAGAGTAGGATTGAATAGAAAAAGTCTGTGATTTATGAAAATGTTAAGCCAGATAGGGTGGATTGGACATTAATGGAATTGGATGATTTATCCAGGGGTAAAACTAAACCCGAAAATGGTGTTCGTATCAGGAATAAGGAATCAAGATTTTCAGGATGATGGTGTATATTGCTGACAGAATCATCATTCTGTAGGCAAGTATTTTATTATGGTGTTTTATTCTTCATTTTTGTAACCCATCCCTTTGTTCAAACGGTACTTGTCTTACAGTGGCTGCACTCTTCTCCTTGATTGCCAATTGATAAATGTTTAGATATTCTTATAATCAGAATGTTTGAGTAACTAAAGCCCACATTCTCTGGCTGTACTAAATAACAGTGTTGACTGTACCTTTATTTGTTCCAACTAATGGTGTCTCACATAGAGCAGGCATTAAAAAAATCTTAGTTTCCTCACCTTTTCTATTTTTCTTGCCACTTGCCCAACTCCAACAAAATGTGCAACTCATGCCAGTGAGACCAGATTCTGCAAGATATTAACTGTTACAGGAAATATTTGCTTCCAGAGGCCTTTATTCTATTTCCTGGAAAGTAGGGTTATATCCGCCTTATTTATCTCATAGTGTTGTTGATCAGATGAAATGGGACAGAAGATGAGGACATTAAATAGTTTATTGTGCAAGAATTCATTGAAAAAAATTATATAATAGTATCATTGTCGTAGTTTTGTGTTGTCATTAAGTATTTGTTTATTAAGAAAATATATTTCTATTTAAAATTTATTTTAATTTAAACTCAAATTGAAATTTAAAACATTACTAAGAATTAGTAAAAGCAGTTATTAACATTATGTCTGTAATAAATAAACAATTAGTACAAAGTCTAGTCACTGAAATTTTATTTTTAAAATTTTTAATCAAAATTTGAATGCTGTTGCTATAGGACAATGCTTGCATATCCTTGAGTCAATTATGTGGTGATCAATAGAGGGAAATGAATATTTCCAAAAAAGTAATAGAAGGGTTTTCATTGGAAACTCACTGAAAAAACTGAACAATGTCATAACAAATAGTACAGTAGTTTGCTGTGAACAGAATTTCATTGTAGTTTCAGACCTTATTTTCCAAGGCCACACTGACACTGAAGAGTGGGGAGAATGGAGAGGAAATAGAGTCCTTTAGCTTTGCTAACAGAGTGGTGATATAAATAAACATGGTACCCACCAACCTGGAGAGAAAATCGAAAGGCCAAGACATCTCAGTGGCATTGATCTCATTAGACTACAAACATATCAGATACCTTATCTAGGGCTAGTATTCCTCTTCAATTACCCTGTCACCACCACTGTTCCTAACTGTGTGTTGTTAATCTTGACCCTTGTTGCTGGTGTTGTCACTTTCAAAATTATTAAATATTGTTCTTTGTTTAGAGGCAAAGGAAGTGAACCTTATATTATTTAGATCCTTTTTATTCTCTCTCTCTTTACACACGCACACACACACACACGTGCACACACCTACTTGATTAGAAGTTCTGTTAAAGTCTCCCACTATTATTTTAGTTTCCTCTCTGTTTCCATGTGTTTCTAATAATTTTTGCTTTGATTTGATTCTGTGCTACTTGGTGTGTAAATGTCCACGATTGATATATAGTCTCATTTTGGATTATATCAAAAACATAATTGCACTCTTTATGCCTTTTAATACTTTTTGGGTTTGAATCCTACTTTGACTTAATATTCCACCCCTGCTTCCATTTTCTTCCTAACTGCTTGGAATATCCATACCCATTCTTTTACTCTTAAAATCTGTGTCACTCTATTTTAGATGTTTCTCTCATATACAAGCATGTATATATTTGTAATCCCACCTGAGAGACTTTGTTTTGGTGAGATTGAAGAGGATAACATAATTAATATGTTTAATTTTATTTCTGTCACTATTTCTAGTACTTTTTTATGATTCCAACTATTCCATTAAAGATACAATGTTTTATACTATGTTTTTTTAGTAACTTAGAAGGTAGGTAGCCATTTTTAATGTATCTATTCCTTTCATACTTAATAACACAAGCAGTATCTAGGTTCTTCCTCATGTGATATGAAAACAATGGTACAATTTCATTTCCGGCCAGCTGTTCCTCTCCCATTTCCTCATTTATGGTGCTACAGCCTAGAATTTTACACATTTTATAGCTATCACTTATTATGAGTCTCTTTGGACTGGCAGGACTATGTTTTGGAGGCCTTTTAAAGCTTTTTTTCCCAAAGCTCCTCAGGTGGTATATTTTCTGATGTTTTGCATTTCCGAGAATGTCTTCTGTAGGTTCCACATTCAATCAATCATTTTGAGTGCTATAACTCTTGGATCACAACCTTTTCCATGCAAACCCTGTCAATTTTAATACATTTGCTTTAATAAACAAATACTTAAGTACAGCAGAGAAACAGAGCAATGATGCTATCCATTTTCATACAGTGAATTTTTAAAAGTTCCCTTTTGTCACCTCATTCTGCTTCTTATCTCCTGTTCGTCATTACAGATTTCTCATTTTCTTGAAATTTTATTAGCAGCACAAAATATTGTTGAAAATGTCCTTTTTTCTTTTCAAAAATACTTACTTCTTATCCTCTTGAGTGTATTATTCTCCCACTTGACTTATGATGCGTATTTTTCCATGAGCCCTGCCAGCTTTGCCCTGTTCACCTGTCTTTCACGAGAGCTCTCGCACAGCCTGATTACCCACCAGATGCAGTGTTCTTGGATTGGTGCCTGGCCATGTTCTTGGAAACCCCTCCCAGGCTGATCCATGGAGGGCTGCATTCACTGATCCAGTGGTCCTGCTGCCCGGGGGAACGGAGAGGGAGCCAGGATCATGGATGAACTGCAGTTTCTTTTCTGTGATGATGAAGCTGTTGAGTTAGGAGCCAACCTCCTGCTTCTAGGTTTTAATTTGTCTTGGCCTACAATTCAGGTCAATGGTTCTCAAACTTGGTCGCACCAATTAAATCAGAATCTCTGGGTAACAGGACTCAGGCATCAATATTCTTAAAGATCCTAGACAGTTCTACCATGCAACTGGGCTTGAGAATCACTGGCTGTAGTGTAGCTGTGAATGGATTCCTTCTAGGAGCTACTGTATCAAAAGCCTCACCACCTGCTGACTTCTCCTTAGATCGCCCAGAATAATCGCTTTTGTGTGCTGTTGTTCAGCAGTGGTGGAAGTGGCATTAATTAGGAAGCTCCCCATTTTTCTCATAGTCTTCATTTGCCTTTGTTTTTTTTTTCCTTCAAATAAGTGGGCATTCACAACAGTTTGTAATATCTTTTCTAATTACTGTCTGAGGCATTGTACCACTTTCTGCATAATGAACTTTGTGAGTTAGTTGTTTATAGCACAACTAGCAGAAATATCTGTCTACTGGATTATACTTTTATCTATTTCTCCATTGCTGATGTTGGATTCTCCGTATTTTTATATTCCTTTGTGAATTTTAATTATCAGCTGAGAGGGAGAAAGATGCATGTTCTTCATAATAATTGTTATCATTATGATTGTTATTATAACAACTATAATGAATACATAGTATTGTTAGACACCGTAGCTCTAAACCGCCCATGAATCATCACATTTAATCTTCACAACAATTTTGAGAGGTAGATAGCGTATTTTGTGTTATAAATGATTCTCTAGTTGTCGTCTTACCTGGAAATCTTCAGCTAAATTGTGAAAAATAACAAAAAAACACTCCACCAAATGATACAATGGTGATGGGTTCCCGGGGAAAGAAGGAGGAGAAGGATTGATGCAAGGCATTCTGCTGCTGCTAATTCAGGCCAACCAGAGCCAGGCTCAATGAGAACCAGGCTTGGTGGGGCAGTTGGAAACTGGTCTCTAGCAAACGTTACCTAGAATGAGCCCGGATAGCCGAGTTCCCTTCATTCTTCCAGTCGCTGTTCCCGGCATTTCCAGTGTCATGGACTTGATAATAAATTTGGAATTTGGTGCCCGTAGGAAGGCTGAAATTCAGCTGACTGAATCTACTCTCACCACGTGTAGGCTAGTTTGCTTGAATGTTCCTTAACTCAAGCACCTGGTGCCTGGCTCTCCCATGGTTCCCTTTGGGAAGTGCAGCCTCATTTTGAATCCCTGAGAGCTGACTAAGAGCTGTGACCTTCTTATTTGATGTTTACTGGTCCTTTAACGGGGCCTGGATCCTGCTTCATAAGCTTCCTTGTCCCGCCTTTTAAAAGGGTTTTATTTTTTAAATTCGAATTGTTTTTCCAGCTTTATTGAGATATACTCGACAATTAAAAATTGTATATATTTAAGGTATACAATGTGATGTTTTGATATACATATACATTGTGAAATGATTAGCACAAACTAATGACTATATTCATCGCTTCACGTAGTTACCATTTTTTTGTGTGTATAGTGAGAACAATGATATTTACTCTCTTAGCAAATTTCAAGTATACAATACAGTGTTATTAACTGTGGTCACCATGCTGTACATTAGATCCCCAGAAATTATTCATCTCGCGTAAGTTAAAGTTTGTGCCTTTTGACCAACATCTCCCCATTTCCATCACATCCAGCCCCTGGCAACCATCATTCTACTCTCTGTTTCTAAAGTTTGACTTTTTTAGATTTCACATATAACTGATGTCATGAAGTATTTGTCTTTCTGTGTCTGGCTTATTTCACTTAGCATAATATCCTCCAGGTTCATCCATGTTGTTGCAAATGACAGGATTTTCTTCTTTTTTTAATGTTGGTAATATTCCATTGTGTGTATATATATGTCACATTTTCTTTATCCATTCTTTCACCAATGGACACTTAGGTTTTTTCCACGACTTCTGTTATTCCATTTTAAATAAGCTTGTCTTACCTGCTGAGAAGGGCCGCTGCCTGAAAGCCTAGCCACGGCCTCGCTCTGCGTTCTTTTTAATTGGACTCCATCTTGCTCATTGAATTTTGCTTGCATTAATTGCTCCTTTTCCTTTCTCTCTTTATATGTATATATATATAGTATGTATACTGCTGTTCCCTTCAGGAAGGAAATACTCCTGCTGCATGGTCAGTTTTCCTGGTTTCTTATCTCGTGTTGGTGGAAGCTTGCTTTCCTTTTCTCTGAAATAAAGCACTCCACATGCTACGTGGCCAGGAGAGAATTGCTTCTGACACTTGTGTTTGTCTGGCTTGAATTTCTCATCACTGTTTTTGCAAGGAGGTTCCTTTGATAGTCACGCAATTGAGATTTCTGGAGGCCTGCCCTAATTTTTTGTCCTTGAGGTAGACATGCAACCTTCAGGACTTTGGTGAAATAAACTTTAGAGAAAATCCAAAAGAATTTAGTTTGTCATTGAAGATTTTATCTCTTGAGAAGGAAAAATTGCAACCACAACTGAGGATTGCCTATCTCTGGTTATGAAGGCAGAAGAGTGTACAATCTTTGGAGACTGAAGAGATTCACCCTATTTGGGCACATCACATTAAGAGGAGTATATTGGGTTGGCACTAAGAACCTTGGCCAAACGTAGTAAGCTATTATTCCTTTTGAATCATTCTGTGTCCATCTCGTGAATGTCAAAGGTTTGCACTACATTGATGAGCTCACTCTATTATTTCTCTGTCTTATCTCACTAGGCGTTTCTCACCCAGGTGTTCAGAAATGTCAGTCTTTGAGATTCCAACAGTGTTCTCAATTCCAGAGAGACAGCACTTAGCTAGGGAATTGATTGGAAGCTTTGAACAAGAAGGTCAGGTTGCTGAGGAATAGAGCTCCCCGGCAGGGACAGTAATGAGAAAAAGAGTCTTTGAAAAAGTTTACTTTGAGTCATTGGCTGACTTTATTTCAATGATGCTCAAAGATTGGTAGAGGAAAGAGCTTACAGCTTGATAACTTGGGGTATCAACTCTTCCAAAATACACTGTGTTTTCTGGCGTTTGCTGAGTCCTGGCACGAAAACAAGCCCCCATGCTGTGACAGGCAAGACACAATTCAACAACAAAGCATTTTTTCCCCAGATGGGTTCTAACAGAAAATTGCCCTTGCCCTGAAGGCTTGGAGGTGGAGGCACTTGGGCATAAGTGACAAAAGGGAATTAAACAGAGGGTCTTTTCAATTACTTAAGATCAGTCAGGTGTGTGATTTTTTCGGTTTCTATTTTTTACCCCTAGTAGTTAAAAATAAGACTCCTAATCTTCCTTCCAAAAATCTTCTGGCCAGCTAAATGATCCCCATTAATTATTCCTAAGTTAAGTACTTTCATTTGTCTCTTGGTTTTTGAACAAGACAAATCTTTTCTGTCTTAGAGGCCAGTGTGTTTTTAATTAGGGCCTGCTGTAACTGATCCTCTATTTCTGTAGTGAACAGGACAGGTAGAAGGAATTCTGTTTATTCACTTATGGATCTTGCAGGAGAAAATTGACTTTTTCATGCTTTATAAAAAAATTTTTATTTTGTATTTCTTACAAAAAAAAATCCCTTTGAGCCACAAATGTAAGGGGGGAGTTTCTTCCCACTCTTACTTCTTCTTCTCGCCTTCTAAGCAAATCTTTGTCCTCAGTATAAGGAGTAGATGTTTATTTCATAATCCCAAGTTGTCTGCCTTGAAATAAAATTAGCTCAATAACACAGAAAAAAAGACATTGGTTCAGGAATTTAGCATAAAATAGTAGAAAAGTGAACATTTGTTGAGTGCATAAAATATGCAAGGCCTAGTGCACAGTTATTTTTCTACAATATGTTTTCAGTTCTGTCAGTAATTTTATGAAATATCATCATCTCATTTTACAGGTAAGGAACTAAATTTTCACAGTTTGGTAACTTATTCAAGGTCACACAAGTAATAAATGGCAGAGCCTGGTTTTAAACGTGGGATCATCTAATTTTAGAATTCTATTTCATATCTATCATACAGTCCTTCCTCTCAGTGTGGAATTGCTTTATAAAACTGGTAGAAGTTTGTGTTCTATTTCACTATTAAGTTTCAGGTAATCTCTCAAGCAGGCAGAGTATTTATTTAGGACCTACAGATTTTGTGACCACCACTGTATCAGGGAACTCTTGCAGTGTGTTACAATCTAAGCAGAATGTAAATCATGGAGTTCATAAGAGTTGAGATCACTGTGAGCAAAGAGAAGAATGAGTGGAATGAGTACTGAATGTGGGATCAGAATATGCTAATGTCAGAATCTGCTGACGTCAGAGACCTGGGTTTAGAACTTACTAGATGTATAACGTTCAAAAAGTCACTAATCTTTTTTTTTTTTTAACAGTTTTAGATTCACAGCAAAATTAAGAGGAAGGTATAGAGAGTTCCCATATACTTCCTGTACTCACACGTGTACAGCCTCTCCCTTTATCAACATAGCTGGCCAGAGTGGTGCATTTGTTACAATTGATGAGCCTACCTTGACACATAACAACGCAATAATCACCCCAAATCCATAGTTTACCTTAGAGTTCACTCTTGTGTTGTACATGTCACTGATCTTTTCAAGCTTGTTTCCCCATCTGCAAAATAATTGCTTGTATTTGCAACATGCTCTATCGTTGACAAGAAATTTCTAACACATTTTCTTATTTGAATCTCACTAGAACCAGGTAAAAAGGGCGTACTTGTCCTAATTTGACAGATGAAAAACCAAAGAGGCTAAGTGGCTTGCCTAAAACCAAATGCTAAGTGGCAGTGAGAGGAATGGCAATTCTAGTGTAAAATCAAGCACTCTGCATCGTTAACAAGATTGTGAGGAGCAAGCAACATAAAGTATGTGAAAATGCTTTGCAGTCTATAAAATCCTATAAATATTAGTGATAATTACTATCAAGTTTTAACTATTTATTCATAAATTATTATTGAAGATCTAATTCTTGGTGAAGAGTTACCCCTTTGATACCTAGGATGTAGTAGGAATGGAGGAATAGGTCAGAAGGGGTTTTCTTGGTTCAAACATCCACCCAACATAACTCAGAGATCTACTCAGCACTCAGCACTCCTTTAAGCACTTTATATTCAAGAAGCAAGAAGGATTTTTCATTAACAGGAAACAGCCTGTACCAAAGGTAAATTCTACAATGTGCACAATGTCTCTGAAAGTCCCACAATGGCTCAGGTTTTTGGAGCTCACAGGATGTTATTGACCCTGTCCCTTTCACGCATTTGAGAAGGGGAAGTCCTTTTGACATTGAGGTATCTGTAATTTTTCTCATGGCCCTCTGATCCATCCTACATGTCTGGATCTATGTGAGCTGAGGAACCTTCTCTTGACTTTCCTGGCAGACAATCTCAGTGCCTTCTTCTTCTCCTTCATCATCCCTGGTGCCCACAGCAATTCTGGAGCATCTCTAGTCCCCTTAGTCTTCACAGAGAAGCTCTTCTTCTCTAGGGATAGCACCATGTTTTGTTAATTCATCTTGAAGATCAAATCCTTCAAAGAATGTGAAGAATAAATAACCAAGTCCATAATCAAATATGGAAAAGATCCATTCAAAGCATTTGGGTACAAAAATGAGTGTGTGTGTGTGTAAAAGAGAAAGAGAGAGGCAGGGAGGAAGGTTGGCAGGGAGAGAACCAACTAAAGGAGGGAAAATGAAAAAACGTAGTTTCTAAGCACAGCGGGAGAGAGACACAGGACTATGGCAGAGACAGAAAAGAAGCAAGTTCTTCAATTACTAGAGTGTGTTCAATAATTGCCTGACAATTCTATGTATGAATGATAGTTTGTTGGGCTACAAGAGGAAGACAAACAAGGAATAAACCAGAAAACTGACTGAGCGCATCAGAGGAACCAGAAATACAATAGGTATGGGAAACCCTAGAATATTTTAGGCATTGTCTAGACCAAGGTTTCTCAATTTTAACACTACTGATATTTTGAGCTAGATAACTCTTTATTGTGGAGGGCTATCCTGTGCATTGTAGAATGTTTAGAAGCATCCTTGGTCTCTACTCATTAGATTCTAGTAACACCCCTCTCCAAGTTGTGGGAATCAAAAATATCTCCAGACATTGTCAAATATCCCTTGAGTTTGGGGAAGGGGGAAGCAGTAGAGCAAAAATCACTCCTAGTTGAGAAACACTGGTCCAAATCTTAGACCTAAAGGCAAACTGAGTTAGGGAAAAAAACAGCAATGTAGCATCAATATAGAATATTGTAGAACATTAATAGTGAAAATCTTTTGTAGTAATGAGGATACAGATAATTTTTAAATTTTATTTGGTTTTCTTCTCCATGGTTTTGAAAATTTCTATCAAGAACATACATTGCTTGCATAATAAGAAAAAGAGGACTGATCATGTCAAAAGTAAAGATACTTGAGTTAACTTTGTGAGTAAAGGCGCATTCTGGGAAAACAAGGACTCATGGTGTTCTAACAAGACAAAATAGAGAAGAAAATTGGGTTAGACCAGGGGAAGTAGAACATTCATGCAAAAGGAGGAAGAGGATAAAACATCAGTAAAAGAATGAAGCTTCCGAGAATTGAAGACTTCTTTCATCTGCTTAGGCATGGGATTGAGCTCCAAGCACTGACGCATGGAATGGTGACATTTGATTGTGTCATATGCAAATGCATAAGAAAAGGGCGAACATTTATGAATAACTGCATATAGCTGATGGTGGCTCTAAATGTTTATATGTGTATTCTTTTCTTGTTTATGAAGTATTGCAGACTTTGTTAAGCTGTTGTCACACCATTTAGGTCCTCAGTAGAGATCCCATTAACTAGGGAAAACTCCACAGGATGGTAGGAGGAACAGAAAGATCAAGCATTCCATTAAGATGGTGGTTATTCCAGGATACAACTTCTTTCCTTCATGGCCATTAAGTTTTCCATTATAACAAGATTAAAGCTTGGGAATGCAAAATGTGGTTTCCTTAGCTGGAGAATATCTAGCCTTACAATATTTCATCTAAAGAATGACTTTTAATGGCTAGGCATCACTAGGTTTTTTCTTTCAACCATTTAATCATTCCACAGACATTTTTTAAACTCCCACTCTGAACTAAGGCACTGTACTAATATCTTATACAAACCATAACATCCTATATCTTTTTACTATTATATGGCTCCCATTAAGGTCTTCTTCTTGGGTTACACCTGTCCCTCAAAATATCCTAAGGTCTCAAATTACCTTACATCTGTCTTCTGTCTCAGTCAAAATACATATTGACTCACAAAGAAGAAGATGAGCCAGCCCTGAAAGATGAAAGAGTCCGATTCTGACACCAATTCCAATGTATGTGCTTTTTCTACACCACAAAGCAGTTAACTCAATTCTGACACTATCTACCTCAAGATAGCATCAGCTCCCACAGGTTAAGGGCTCAGTCCTACAAGACTGCCCCCTATTCCTGACTTCAACTGCAAGCCCAGATTGTTACCTTTGTTTCTGAACTATCAGCTATAGATTGGAGGTTCCCATGACACCATCCTTGGGTTCGATTAATTTGCCAAAGTTCCTCACAGAACTCAGAGAAACATTTTACTTACTAGATTGGTAGTTTATTATAAAAGGATATAACTTAGGAACAGCCAGATGGAAGAGATGCATAAGACAAGGTTTGGAGAAAGGACGTGGAGCTTCCACACTCTCTCTGAGTGTGTCACTCGTCACTTTCCCAGCACCTCCATGTGCTCACCAACCTGGGACCTCTCTGAAGCTTGTGCTTTTGGGGTTTTATGGAGGCTTTATTAAATAAACACAATTGATTAAATCATTGGTCATTGGTGATTAAGCTCAATCTCTAGCCCCTCTCCCTTTTCCAGAAGTCAAGGGGTGGGACTGAAAATTCCAACCCTCTAATCACATGGTGGTCCTGGTGGTCTAGCTAGCCCTGGTGGTCTAGTGGTTAAGTTTCGGTGTTCTCATTGTGGCAGCCTGGGTTTGTTTCCCAGTCAGGGAAATACCTGTCTGTCAGTTATCATACCGTGGCAACTGTGTGTTGTTGAAAGCTGTGCCACTGGTATTTCCAATACCAGCAGGGTAACCCCTGGTGGACAGGTTTCAATGGAGCAGCTGAAACTGGTGGCTAGATATCCATTAATGATTATTCTTAAAAGTTATGTAGATAAGCATTATATTATCAGACTCCCAATAGGTTCCTTATAGATGACATCTCTGACTCTTGGGTCACCATGGTAATGGGTGCTTAAGTTGTTTTTCAGAAACTGTGAGTTGACTCCTCGTCCAGTTCAGGCCAGTTGAGACCTCCAACCCATCAACTGGGCCTGCTTGAGTGTCCAATAGGTGATCCTTTGATGTCAGGGAGGCCAAAAACTCCACCCTCAGATCAAGCTAATGCTACTATTTTATGAACATGCATCCTATGAAGTGCCATGAAGCTTGTCTATACTTATGCAGAACATCAATTGCCTCAATTCTCCTTACCTCCAATCATCTATCCCCACACTTCAGACCACCCTGCCCCTTTATCCCATAAGTATTCCTAATCCCTGTTTTCAGGGAGGTGGATTTGAGACTTGGTCTCCCATCTCCTCACTTACCCGCCTCACAAATAAACACTTTCTCTACTGCGAAACTCCTCATCTTGGTGATTGGCATACTGTGTGGCAGGCAAAATGGACCTTGTTTGTTAACAAGCTTCCAGACTAAAGACAGACCAGAATCTGGCCACCCACTTCCCAAAAAACTGGCCATTAATAGAAGTTGGGCACTGTCTGATATAGTAGCAGAAGATGAGAGGATGGTGCAAAAAGACCAGGCAGAGTTCAGCTCTGCTGTAAACAGGGTCACTAGGAGTCAACTCCAGGGCACTAACAACAAAAAAATCACATGGTCTGTTCCCTTGACAACCAACCATTACCTTTAGGTTACCTAGGAATTTCCAAAAGTCACCTTATTAATGTAACAAAAGACACCTTGATCACTCCCTACATTTAGGAGGTTCCAAAGGTTTTAGGAGCTCTGTGCCAGGAATGGGAATGAAGCCCATATACATATTTCTTCTTATAAATCACAGTATCACAAAGGTGCATGTACAGGATGGTGAAAAGAAGGATACTGAGCCAGAAGAGAAGACACTGTGAACATCACACCATGTGTAGTATGCTGGAGAAATTTTAACTGAGACCAACAACACTGAGTCTCTCTCCCTCTCAAAAGGTTTTAAATGATGGAGAGTGAATTAATTTGACTGATCGCCACACAAGTAGGCTGGAAGAACTGGATAAAACCACTGATCTTTCCATTTAAGCCTTCTAATTCACTGAGCAAGAGGCTGGAGTTAAAATCTGGAGATGGGTTCCAAGTCATCAGATGTGGCACTGGACCAGGGATCTTCTGAACACATATGGGTTACAGGCAAGGGTTTTGGAACCAAATAGACTTGAGATTAAGTTTAGGCTCCAATCCTACCCAGTGGTATGGCTTTGGAGAAGTTTCCTAACATCCCTGTGCCCATGTCTTTATTCATGAAGAAGGAGTAATAATGGTACTTATCACTAGTAGTGTGCTGGTGAATGTTTAACAACCCAGTTCTCTGGAAGGGGAAAAACATACAGAATTGTTGTGTTTGCTGATTGCCCTTAAATAAATAGTCCTACCAGGGCTAATTTCAAGCTACCAGTGTGACATCACTGAACGGGGATGTGGGAATTGATGCAAACGGCAAAGAGATGCTTTCCTCAACTGGTGCAAGCTGGCTCCAACACTGCCTATCACGAGGGTTCTGGGAGGATTGAATGAATAACTGCTGGTAATGTGCTTAGCATAGTGTGTGGCAAATAGCAGGTACTCAATAATGTTTGCAGGTAGTCCCTGGTTCTCCTGACTTCTAGTGGAATGCCCTTTACACAGCATTAGACTGCTTTCCTGTGATGCTTATGAATCTTGTGAATCACATCTGCAGTGGGACTGGGGATGGATTGATTAATGCAAGTGTGGTGTTGCTTGTCCCTAGATGCTGCCAGCACCCACTTAATGCATTCCTGTTGTTTTTGAATCACAGTTAAAATCATTTATCAAAGTCAGGCTGTCTGAGAGTTTTCTCCCCACTTGAATGGCATCACGCCATTCTTTTTCTCCTACACTACAAAGTCAGCCTCTGGATCTACCCCTTCTTTTATGCTTCCAGTAGTTTTCGGCAAGGAGCATCTCTTCCCCCTTCAAATAGTCCTCTGGATTTCTGCAGCCGTTGCCTACTCTGGCTTGGAGGACAGCCTGAGAATGTTTGTGTGGTTCTGGCAAGCACATTTTACCGTCAAATCACACTTCCCTCCTAGCTAAGGGGCTTCTCATCTAATATATCTCAGATTCTGATACAGAATCTTTTCCAAATATCCACTCTAGTTGAGACAGCCTGTGATTCTCTGGTTCCTTGTGCTCTAAATCATATTAGATTTACACAAATTAAATGCATTTAAGTCTTAGTAAAGATTAAAAGTCAAGTGAAATTTGTCTATTTGCTTCTACTCTTTCATTTTTTTCCTATGTCATTTTAGAATACCCGTCCTTTTCAGATAAGGTGCTCAAAGCCTTCATAATAATTTTCCACTGTCGCTCCAGTTGGGTCTTCTCATTGTTTCCAAGCACCTATCTGTTAAGTGATAAAGAACGATTCTTAGTTAATCAAATAAAATGATTTTCTGCTGCTTTAGCTCCCAATATGTAATTCCTCCTAAATCATGCAATTTAGATTATGAGAAATATTAATGTGTACCTCCAAAATGTCCCAAGGAATAATACCAATAGGCAATCATAAACATTGTGACAGGGGGATACAGGATGGCAGAGAGGTGTGCTGAGGGCGAGCACGGGGGTTTTGGTGTGCAGGTAGTCCATTTTTAAAATAGTGCAATGTAGCCATGATAACAGTGTGACAAAATAAGTTTTGTCTAACTCCAGTGAGGGTAACAATACAACCTAGGCAATAATTTTCTAAAAGTCTCTCTCAAACTTTTAAATTTCAAATGATCAAATCTTTAGCTTCCTTAATGTGTAGGGCTTAATGAACTATGACTCATTAGAGAGAAAAGGACTGTGTTTTGTTGGAACAATTTCCCCGACTTTGAGTCTAGTAAGATTCTGCATCATGTTTTTCTCGACAAAACAGAGCTACTAGAACAAACTATCCTATGCCAAGAGGGTAGAAATTCCTACGAGTTTGGGAGAGCTAGCTAACAGAGGTGTTCCCCGGATCTGCTATCTTTTATGGAGTTCTAGATTCTTCCCAATGAGCAGAATTTTGAACTTCATAAGTTCTCAAAGATAGTTTCTTTGGGCATTTTATGTCACTGGATTCACGTATTTTGCAGGGACTACTTGGATTTTAGATATATTGTATCTTTGTACCTTACTTTGTCCCTTCATTGTCCCTCACTTGATTCAGAAGAATGAAGGCATTTACATTTGTACACTTAGTGTTGGTTCTGCTGAATCTGTTTTATTAGGGCTATTTCCAATTGTAGATTTCTCACATGGACATCACTTGCTGAACCAATTTATCAACCAAGGGTATTGATTGAGCTCCTCTGTTTACAAGGCAGCAGGCTGGGGTTGGTTCCAAAAACAATAATGCATTATATATCTGTCAAAGGCCTTTCTGGCAAAGGAAAGCTCTGAGCACACAATCTTATTTAATTCTCTCGGAGACAGATTAATGGAAAATAGATTCCATTCCATCTTTGCATCTATTCACACAAGCCCAAAGGTATTTCATGACTTGCTCAAGGTCATGCAGAGAATGAGATTGAAAAATTGACATCTTATGTCATAATCAAAGAGGTAAATTAACTGGTCACGAAGGACTTTTGAGCCAGCATAGTACCTGGGATTTCCTTTCTGCATATTCTTGAGAACTAGTTTCAGCAAAAACCAATTTGTGCAGGAGGTAATCTGATTACCGACATTATCAATCTTCAGAATTCAGAGTCAGCTTTGATTTTCCACTTGGCCGTTCTCAACAGCTGGGCAAGGTAAGCATAATCACAGGCAAATTTCAACTGCTCCCATTGTTCAATTTGTGCTTACCTCCACGAGTTCTTCAAATACAAGAAGCTGCTGTCTCAGAACCTCTCAAACACATCATCATTTTCCCTTCTCAGAGCTGAGATCTTCTGATTAGGATTTGACAACAATAAGACTTTGACCTTCAATCTATCAGGAGGAAAATGTGTTTGCGTTTATTTTTAAAATGCTGAAGTAGAGGTTGCATTGACAGCAACCACTGACCTTGAGGAATTATTGGGATCTTGTTATCTTGTTACTCTAAACAGGAGGTCATAAATCATAAAAAACCAACCCAAACCAAAATTGAATTCATAACTCATAAATTACAATGTAATTATTTAGTTTGAATAGCAATAAATGCCAATTGCCATGATTATGAGGGAGGCGTATGTGGTGAGATGGGAGAAGTCATATTCTCGGCCATCTCATCATGGGTCATACTTTCTGTTTCCTTGCATGACTGGTGGTCTTTGGATGCTGACACTGTAGATTTCCCCTTGTTGGGTGCTGGATATTTTTGTATCACTCTGAATATTCTTTACATTTGTTTTGGCATGCAGTTAGGTTACTTGGAAACAGTTTAAACCTTGGGATTCTTGCTTTTAAGATTTCTGAGGTGGGATCAGAGCAGCACCATTCCCCATTACTGAGATAAAACGATTCTGGCACTCTGCCCAAGGCCCCATGAATGATTGGGTTTTCCAGTCTGTCTGGTGAGAACAGAAACTATACCCAGACCTGTATGACCACTGGGTATTGCTTTCTCTAATCTTTCAAATAATTCTTTCTCCCACCTTGGGTAACTTCCTCACATGCTTGCCCTGGAGTGATGAATAATCCAGTAGGACTCTGCAGATCTCTGGGGTTCTTTCTGTGTAGTGTCTCCTCTTTGATACTCTGTCCTGAGAACTCTAGCTGCCCTGCTCTCCCCAGACTCTTAGTGTGACACCTCAGCTCAGGGAGTCTGTGAGATTCTGCCTAGATTCCCTGTCTCCTGCACCGTGGCCTGGAGACTCTCAAGGCAGTAAGCTGGGGCAATCAGAGGGCTCATCTCATTTGTTTCCCATCTCTCAGAGATCACCATCCTCTGTTGTCTGATGTATAGTGTCTTGAAATTGTTGTTTCAAATATTTTGTCTTCTTAAAATGTTTTTGGTTGTTTTGAGTGGCAGGATAATTCTGGTCCTTGTTATCACATCTTAGCCAGAAGTAGAAGTTTGTGTTGATTATATGAGTGGTAGAAACTGCAACTAATAAATTAAGTAAAGTTATTGTCTAAAGCCAAACCAAGAGAGACTGGCCAAGAAGAATATAATTTCTCAATAGCTAGCTCCTAGTGGCAGCCAGATAAGATCTGGGCATGGGCTGAGGCAAAGGACTAAGTGCCCAGATGCTTGACAGCTCACTAAAAATGAAGTGTGTATAACATTTCTCCTATGGTCATGTCTTTTTCTTTTCCTTAAAGTGTCAGTGCTCTTGAGTTACCAACCAACATTGATCAACCATCTATTTAAATATTAATATAGCGTAATTCTTTACAGAATACTAGGATCTGGCATAAGAGGTTATTTTCTCCATCATTACAAAGAGACTTCTCCCAATTTCGGGGAACCACTCTTTTTTATCTGATGCAGGAAAATGGCAGATCCCTGTGGTGCATTTTTGCAGTTAATACAGAAGACTGTGTGTCAAGGAGAAGCTTGTGAGGGATTATTGTAGGTTTCCTTTCCTCCTTCTAGGAGTTGATCATCACTTAACAGTCGGGAGCCAACCTCAAAGTATTTTCCTTTCAGTTTTATCAGTGTTTGCTTCATGTATGTTGATGCTTTGTTGCTTGGTGTATACACATTTAGGATTGCTAAGGAAATTGACCCCTTTATTATTATGTAATAACCCTCTGTCTCTAGTAATTTTCTTTGCTCTAAAGGCCACTTTATCTGTTATTAATATGGACTCTTCTGCTTTTAATGCTTGCATGTTATATCTTGTCCCATCCTTTTACTCCCAACCTGCTATGTCACGTTTGAATTGCGTTTCTTGTACACGGCATATGTTTGGGTCACGCTTGTTTATCCACTCTGACAATCCCTGACTGTTAACTGGTATGTTTAAACCACTTATAGTTAAAGTAATTGTTGATATGTTAGGGTTCAAGTCTGCCATTTTATTATTTGTTTTTTGTTTGTTCCCTCTTTTTCTCATTTCTCTGATCTTTTCTTGTCCTCCTTTGGGTTTCTTAAACATTTTTAAAAAAATCTACTTTGATTTATTTACCATGTTTTTGAATACATCTCTTTGTATAATTTTCTTAGTGATTACTCTAGATATTACAATACACGTATGTAATTTATCACTGTCTCCAGGTAACGACGTTTTACCACTTTGAGCCAAGTGTAGAATTCATTCATTCCTTTAGGGACCTTTACCCTCTCTATTTTTAAAATACATAAGAAATACACTGTCTTCTGTATTTCCTCTGTATAACTGAGTGCCACATTGGATGGTTATTATGTTTTTTTCAGCCGTCAAAGATAGTTTTAAAAACTCATGAGGAGAAGGATAACCTATTTTATGTACCCCTATTTTGACCCACTCTGTTATTTTTCATTTTCAACTTTCTGTCTCTTCTGCTATACTTCCTTCCTATAGCCTTTCTTCTTTGCCTGCTGACAACAAATTCTCAGCTATCTTTTGTCTGAGAGTATCTTATTCCCCCTTTACTGCTGAATGTTTTGTTGGCTATAGAATTCAAAGTTAGCTGTTCTTTTCTTTCAGTGTTTGAAAACTGTTGTTCCACTTTTTTTGGCACCATGTTTTCAGATGAGAAATCCACTGTCATTCAAATAAGTGTCCCCTATGTGTGTTCTTTCTTTCTAGTTCCTTTCAAAATTTTTTCTTTGTCTTAAATTTTTAGAAGTTTGATTATGATGTATCTTGGCATGAATTTCTTTGAGTGAATACCATTTGGGGTTTGCTCAATTTCTTCAAGTTGTAGGTTTAGGTTTTTCACAAATTTGGGAAATTTTCAGCTATTATTTCTGTAAATATTTTTCAGCTCCACACTTTTACCCTGTCATTCTGGCACTCTGATGATATAAATGTTAAATCTTTTGTTATTATCCCACAAAGCTCTGATGCTCCATTCACTTTTTTTCGCCTACCTTCTCTCTGTTGTTCCAGTTGGGTAAATTCTATTGATTTGCCCTGAAGTTCAATGAATCTTTTCTCTGTCATTTCCATCCTACTTTTGACTCCATCTAGTGATGTTAAGAAAAACTATTTCAGTATTTTTCAGATGTCTAATTTCTGTTTGGTTCCTTTTTATAACTTCTATTTTTTTCTTGAGATTTTCTCCTTTTTCACTGATTTCATAAGAATCTGTAATTTATTGTTGAAGTAGTTTCATAATGGGAACTTTAAAATCCTTGCAGTTGGTTTCAACATCTCAGTTATCTCAATGTTGGTGTCTGTTAATTGTCTTTTCTCATCCAAGTTGTGATTTTCCTGGTTCTTGATATTTATATCTTTTATTTTGGCAGAAAGCATCCTGTTTAGGTTTAGAAGACACATCCTGGCCTGCTTTGTGGGCTGTAATACCAATAACACTTTAATTTTTAGAGCCTTTGAAACACTTTAGTTTTCAAACTGAGTGTACTGGAGCTCTGCCTTTATTAGGGTTGAAGGTGAGGTGTCCAGGGTTTCACAGATTCACTCTTATTTGCTAATTTAAAACATAAAAGCAGGAATTGGGGCATGAGAAAGGAGAAGCAGGACCACTCAAGTGGTTAGTTATCTAGGTTACCCAGGGCTTTCTGGAAGAGGGACCTTCATGGGTGGAGTGGCCTAATTTCTTATCTGTTTGTTTTGCTAGTAGCTGTCAATGTGTTTATTCAAGAGGGATGTCTTTTGAAACGGATGTTTTGGCAGTCACAAGCTTAATGTCAGGCACTTCCATTCCAAGGCTATTCTGAAAATCTGAGCAGGATTCCATGCTATTGTTCAATTCTCAAACTTTGTGGTGTGTTGGTTCTGGTCAGTTTCATGTTTGACTTGGTCAGACCTTCCTAGGCAGGTTTTAGGAATCCCTTTCTCCACTTTTCTAGATCCTAGCCCTACTCTCTAGTTTGGAGGGTGATGGATGCCTGACACTCCTGGACAAGGCTGGGAGTCCACACTTCCCAGTCCATCTCCACTAATAAGCTAGAAGAATAGGGGGTGCAGCTCTGGGTCACCTGCTGCTGCTGGGTGGGTAGTGGGATATCAGACTATCAAATTCTCTGTACGGTCTCTACTGGCGTCACCAGCAGGGAAGGAAGATACTTTCCCTGGCCTACCTGGTGTCACCATGTGGTGATAGGAGATGGGACACCACACTCTCTGTTGGCTTTACAGCAAGGAACACAGGTAGTTCATGGTATTTGGCTAGCATAGGAATAGTATTTTCGAAAAGATTTCTAACTCATTGATTTGCCCTCTTCCTCATCCTTTGGCTAGTGAGAAAATATTTTTCTTGTTTTTTTTTTTTTTGGTTTATGCCTCTTGGAGGTTCTGAGTTGCAAGCCTCTTCAGCAGCCAGCCTGGGATAAATCGCAGATAAGAAAAAATCTGGGGAACTCACTATAATGCCATTTCTCAAGGCCCGAGTTCCCCACCCAGTCTGCCTTCCTCTCCACCATTCAGAGTCCTTCTATGATGGTCTGTTAGATTATTTCCAGGATTTTCAGTTGTACTTAGAGGAGAGGAACAGGGAAAAGTGAGTGGACACTTTCTTTTCCTGAACTGTAAGGTTCATTAAACCCTTTTGACATTCAAATTTAGGTTATAACCTTTGTTTATTTTCTATTCTTGGCTCAGACTAGTGAATTAACAGTTCGTTTAAAGGCATAGCCTGAGAAGACAATTTCTAATTTAATTCAACAGTTATGGCACCCACTGTGTATGCACCAGACATTACGTGACATACTGACATTTCAACATTTACAAGAAAAACAACCACACGTTGCAGCCTGGGAGACAGACATGGCAACAAATACCCCCAGGTCACTGAGTTGACTGGACTTCAGTTGAAGCTTGTATAAAATGTGACAGGAAAATAGATGTGAGAGCAGGTAATAATGCCTGGTCAGGAAATCAGGGAGCCAGAGAGAAGTCCAAAAAAGAAAAAATATGATGTGGGCCTTCATGGATATGTAGGAATTCATTTGACCATAAAGTCAGGGGATAACCTTTTGTGTAGAGAGCACAGCATGAGCCAAAATTTAGAATGTAATCGTACCTGGCAGTGTGGAAAGAGTTGAGTAGTGTAATTTTCCAAAAGTAAAGGGTTTATAGGCTTAGACTGGCTGAAGTTTAGAAAATATCAACCTGATTGCAAAGGGCCTCTGTTCTGTGTCAGGAGTTTGGACTTTTTTTGTAGAAAATGAGAGCCACTGGAAGGCTCTTTTGTGAAAACTTAGTAGGATCACATGAGCATTTTAGGAAGATTCTGATACCAACGTGGAAAACAAATGAAGATGATATTGGAGGAGTGGAGAGAAGTTATTTCTTCAAAGAAACCCTTTATTCAAATAGATGTCATACACACATAAGGCAGAAAGTATAAAATGAAAAGTCTCCTTTGCCCCTCTCCTGCTTAAGCCCCAATCCTCTCTCCAAAAGTAATCAGAATTGAGATAGTTGTGTATATTTCCAGAAAAAATTCCATGCATTTATCAGTGCATGTATGTATGCACATGTGCACACACACATTAGCACACTTTTTTTATTCTTATTTTTTTCCATTTTTGTTTTTTGGGCTTCAGGTGCAGAGGGTGGAATTCATCATTTCCCTCAGTTTATGGTATACTGTCATTATCACTGGGCTGTATAATGGACCTTTTAGACTTTCCTACCCTCTACCATTAATTCTCTGCTCCCATTTCCTCCCTATTGCCACATGCTCCAAGGTCTTTGATATGTGGGCTTGAATTTGTATGCACATTTATAAAATATTTAATGTTGTTTTTCACGTGACTTCAATTTACGTAAAGAACACTATCAGTTTCTTTTTCTTACAATAAGCTATATTTGCTGTATATACATCTAGTTTGTATCTTTACAGTTGCACAGAATTCCACAGGATGCATCCATGGCATTTTATTTAGTGATGGGCAGTCTGCTCATCTTGAACTCCCCACTATGATAACCAACACTGCAATAATTCTCCTCAGTTTAGTTTCTTCATGAACTTATATGAGAATGTCTCTGGGATATAAACCCAAGGTTGGAATGTCTGACTGTTCACATATACATACGCATACTCAATTTCACAAGGATGGACAGACTGCTTTCCCAATTGGCTGCTCCAGTTTAAACTCTCCCTTGCAGTCTAGAAGATTCCTTTCTAAATGCTCCTTGCCAACATTTGCTATTATATAATAAACCTAAAGAGTTGTTTTGTTTTGCAATTCTCTGATTGATAAAGAATTCAAATATTTTTTTCCCATACTTATTGGACCAATCCCTAAAAAAGTTAAAGGGAAGTGAACTCACATTTACTGAGTCCCTCATGTCCATGTGTTTTGCATATTTAATACTTACTATCAATTTGTGCTGAAGTCACGACTGCTATTCTCATTTTCGAGATGAGAAAGCCAAGGATCGATCATTATGTCACTAGTCTAAGTTCACACAGAGCTCCCTTTGTAATTTGGCCTGTCTGACCCCAAAGCTCATGATTAATACAGCCAACTACACTGGGTGCTAGAATGCTTAGTGGAGAGGTCAAATCAAATTTTTCCTTTGCTCTTAGCAGAGGTCAAGGAGTCAGGTGGGGAAACAAGCGCAACCTCATAGTTCTGCAATTTCCCCTAAGGAAAGCAGAAGGTGCCCGCTCAGTTACACGGGTGGGTAAGTTTGGTCAGGCTGACATCATTTGCAGGTTCTGAGTCATTGCAATTCATTCACAAACACTCATTGTACTTGTTGTATAAACGGTGTTGTGAAGAGACTATGAAGAATAGTCAAATAAATTAGAAATAAACTTTGCTTTCAAGGCACTTTCTATCCAGCGGAGGATTCGATACACAAATAACCACAATTCTGAGTGGACTGCAGTCAGGTAGAGGCACTGACACAATCCTTCTAGAGGCTTCCCTTGTCAGACACCTAACACCTTACCGCCCAGGGCATGCCAGACCAGGTGGGGTCAACCTCAACTGTCTGTGTTAAGTATGTTCTAAAGGAAAGAAACTTTCTGATGTTGTAAGAAATACATGCAATAGGTATTGGAGGAGGGGGGAACTTTTGTGACTATTTTAATGAAAATTCTAGAGCTCCAAATATGCTGAAAATGAATTTAGAAAACTAAGATTATCGTGCATTTAAGGTAACTTCATATTAGGGCAAAAAATGAAGTTGGACAAAAAAAAAGTGTTTGAGGCCCAGCATATGGCCCTAACCCAGCTTGGGTGAATGTTCTGTAACAACCTGAAATTGACAAGCCTCCCTGAAAAAGCCTAACTTGCTCCTCAGCTCACCAGTTTCCCCCTGCCTCTCTCCCCACCCCCGCCCAGGCTCCTTGTGTGCAGCTCAGTTGACCAGCTGTGGGAGAGAACCACCCGGGGAAGTCCAGAAGGGATAAATTATTGTAGGCTGGGCACACCAAAACAGCAAAATGTTCTGATGTTTGGTACCCCACTACCTTTCTCTCCCCTCTCTAATGACCCTCAGAGATGTGAAAGCAGTAATCAGAGAGAAAACAGAGACAGTTTAAAAAAATTCCTTGAAAACCATGTGCTCTTTATTAGCAGCTTGCATTTATAGAATGTTGCATATGTGCCCAACACCAGAGATTTTGTACATATTCATTGTTTAATTTAGTTGTCACACAACCTGTAAAAGTAAACACTATCTGCATTTTACAGATGAGAAAACCAAGACTTAGAGAAGTTAAGTTATTTGATTGAGTTCACTGAGAAACTTAGTGGTACATCCAGCCTTTGAATTCAGGCTGCCTAAATCTAAAACCCATGTTTTTAAACACATCATTTTAATAGGAAGTGTGGAAAAAGGGGAAACTTTGGACTTTATTTCAAAGCCGAGTTTATGAGGCATCTAAACCAGGACAAATATAAAATCATACGTGGAAAACATGTAGTAAAAATGGACCAGGAAAATAAAAACAAGGGATGTCACAAGGGAGAACATATTCATCCTCTCCCCGCTTTTTTCTTAAGCCTGTAATAAATTATCCTGAATTAGTACATATGGCTTGTCTATTCCAGGGAGACCAGAGGATTGGTTTAAAAAAACACTATTAGATTAATGGATACTGCAGTCCTAAATAGCTTTCCTAATTTCATTATTTACAAATACGTTGAAGCTACGCATTGCCAGCTCCATGACACAGGCTCTTTGCTAGGAACTGGAGTCTCTTGGGTCAGCCCGGTAATGGCTTTGCGTGCCTCCAAACCAATCCATCTCAGGCACTGACATGACATTTACAGGAAAGTTAAACAAACTTTTGGCCCAGTTGAAAAAACTCTCAAAGTAGACAATGTTGCTTAAATAACAGCTACAAGGGAAACCAGGAACAAGTTAAAAAGATGCACAAATACCATCCTGAGTGGGGCAGCTACAGGGTGGTGGAGCTGACGAAGATAAAGAATTCCCCCCGCCATTGGTTAAGATCTTTAGAAACAGAGGTCACCAGAATTTTTGTTTGGAGAACAGATGATGATTCTGACTCCAGAGAAAGTGGAAATTTAAGGCTACATTGCATGATTTTGTTGATCATGCAGTGAAAGTTGCAAATGGGAAAGAAAGAGCAAGACAGGTGAAGGGCAGAGGGATAATAGCTGTAGTCAGCAAAAGGGTGAAGTTAATTGGAACTGAAGCCTGTCTCCCAGACATGAGGTATTTGAACAAGTGAAGTGTTTGCATGCCTCAATCTGCAGATAGGATGAAAGTTAATAAAGAGAGTGATGCAGGCTTTTGGAAGTGAACCAGTTCCTAGTTTAATCAGCTCAGGATCTCTTTCGGACATGAGTGGAAGGAGAGAGGGAGCTGGCTTTCTCCTCTGTGTCTAAGCAGTTTCAAAATATCCTCAAGGTTCCTTTACTTCTTCCCTTATTTTATTCTCTTCTTCCTCTTCCTTCCAGCTCTCATTTTTTTAGTTTAAAAGATATTTTCCTGCACTGCTGACACATTCACAGCACTCTATCAGCCTCTTCACAATCTAAGTCATCTAAATGGAGGGGGCTCCTGAATACTCTGCATGTTAAAGAACAACCCATTTTAATGTGGAAAAAGGAAGAACGAGTCTACCTCTCCTTTCCTTCTTCCTTCCTTCCTTCCTCCTCTCTCTCTCTCTTCCTCTCTTCCTTCTTTCCTCTCTCCTTCCTTCTTCCCTCCCTCCCTCCCTTTCTTTCCCCTCCCTTCCTCTATACTCAGCATCAGGAGTACAAAGTCATAATTTCTACAAGAAAGAAGCTTATGTTTAGTAGGGAGAGAAAGAGGCAAACCAAAATTATGATCCATTGTGGAAAGTGCTGTAATTAAAGTGATGTACAAGTTATGTGGGAGCACAGCAGAAAGAGTGATTATTTCTACCTGATACTAAAGCAGCATTTAAAACATAAGAAGGAATTAGTTGCGTGGATAAATGAAGAGGACATAGGAATCAGATACAAAATTTGGGAAGACTGATGAAGCAACTTTGAAGTTAAATTTTCATGTTTGTTTTGGTTTTCTTTTTGCATCTCATACCCTAATACACATGAGGCAGTAGAGAGTGGTGGTGGAGAGTGTGGGCATTGGATTCAGTTTGCCTGGCTTCAAATCTCAGCTCCACTCCTTACAGGAGTGTGATTTGGAAAAGTTGTTTAATCTCTCTGTGCCTTGGTTTCCTGAACCATAAAATGAAAGATAAAAATGGTAACTACTTCATAGGATTATGATTGTCAAAGTTAGTAGTGAACATATATGAAGCAGCTAGAAGTGGTGCCTGGCACATAGTAAGCTATTGTTATTATAAGAGTTTAATCAATAAAATCATTGGTGAGGTATATGCAATGCTGTCTTGATTAAATCTGATTATTATTTTTACTCTCTGGCTGCTTGCTGGAATGAGATCTTAGGCATTGCCATTAATCAGTGCCTGATGTATCTGCCAGAGTCATCAAGTTGTTAAAATTAAGAAAGGATAGAATGCTAAACAATTTGTATGATCTCCTAAAAAATAATGAATATAAATTCCATGCAGTTATACTTGTTGCAGAAGTGATTTGGCCTCAAGATATTACATCAATGGTCCCTGGCATATACAACCAAGAGCGAGGAAGTCTCACGCTCTCACCAAACATAGAATTTGCAATCTACCAACATTGGTGTCTCGGTCTCAGGTTCATAGAAAGTGGGTCAAATAGAAAGTGATTCTCCTGTAATTTTGCTTTGGAGTGTTGGTGGTCTTTCCAATGACTGAGGAATATCCTATCCTAACTTTTTATTTCTTATTTGGCTAAACTCATCCAATCCATTAACACTTCATTTTTCTAGCTTTGTTTACTTAGGTTGTCTCTACTTACTTAGAAAGATTACTTTGGTACTCATACTTTTTAATATTATTGTTCATATGCAAGCAGAAAATAATAATATTCCCAAAGCACTTTTACATACATAATGTCTTTTGTTGTTTACCACAAACTTATGAGATGGCAGATTTTATTACTTCCATCTATCAGATGTTGAGAATTACACAGACTACATGATTTCACTTTTTGAGTCCTTTTTTTTGCAGGGAAATTTGAGCCAAATTTAACAGCCAACAAAATTATTTTTCATGACTAAGTAACTTCTTATTAGTGGAGATTCAGTGTAGTGAAGTGGTCAAGATGACAAAAGAGTTTGAACAGTGTCTAGTGTTTAGTGTCCAGTAATATTCAATGAATGTCAGTTGTTAATATGCAACATTTTAAAAATTAGAAGTAGCTTATAATAAAAGACAAATATAAAATGAGGTTATTAAAATAAAATATATTAAAAATATTGAGTATAATGTACCAGGTGTTGGGAATAAATGTTTTACAGGGCTTTTTGTATTGAATCTTCACAAAAGCCCATAAGGTAGGCTATTGCAACTTCTGTTTTGTAATAAAGAGCAGCTATATAAATTTTCAAAAGTCATATAGCTGGTAAGTGGCAGAGCTCTGATTTGAGAGCAGACAGTGTGATTACAAGAGCTCATTTTTAGCCACTGCATGATACTGATTTTCTAAAAAAATAGGTACATTGGCCAGAGTATTAACATTTGATTGGACACTGAATGTGGCTTAAAGCCCCTGGCTAAAAAAATCAAAAAGGGAAATAACCTGTGTCACAGAATTCTTTTTTTTTTCTGTTGATGGCATTTGATTATTTCCTTTTCCGTCTTTCATTAGACCCCATATAGAACTGTATTCCTCTTAAGATAAAATTATCCTTTTGTTTTTTACTAAGAGTAACTATCTTCAGTTTGAACTAATCAATGTGTAGATTTGTATATATACATCCTCTGTGAAGACTTCTTGGTTTTGACATTGCTCATGGAAGAACCATCCAAAGACTTTCTGTCTTTTAGCTGCAGATGCTTCTCTGACTTCAGGTTGAAAACCACATCTGACAACTGTTTCAGACATCGTCTTAATTAATTCAGCATGCCTTAAATACAAACTCAACTAAGTTGATTAGCCCTATTTCATGACAGAAATGCTGTCCTCTCATACCCTTTACAGATGGGTGAAAAGGGTTAAGTCCCAGGAAGTGCATTACAGCGTACATAAGCCTGTCTAAAGTTCAGCCTTTAGTTTAATCCTTCTTTAGCCTTAAAGATGCTTGTGAGCATTCAATTAATGCCACTCTTCAATTTGACACAAGAGGAAAATACTATGTGAATAAGTAATAAGCTTTTCTTTGGTGGAAATATAACCTATTTAATATTTCCAACAGGTTTCAGGTGGAAATGTTCCTTTTGCAAGTAGGGAATGAAACGAAGTTATTTTCCACAGAGATAAAAATTAAACAAAAGATGGCAGTCAATTTAAGGAAAAAGCTTCTAGAATTGACAACTGTACTTTAATTCTCATAGACAGTGAGAAAACCCTTAATAGTATGTGTGAGAGGTGCGATCTATACAAAAGAAAAAATATGGAATTTTGAAAATGTGACCTTTTTATTTACTAGAGAAACATTTTTGGCCTTGAAAAAGAACATTTATATTTTTTTATTCCTAGTAATTTACTAGTGGAAAATAAAAATTCAATATAAAAAATTAAAATTGTGTTACAAGTAATGCTTTAGACTTCTAGTTTGAAGATAACTTGCTCCTTTTTTGACATACATTTTTATCATTGGCTATTGAGAGTATTATAAGAAATACAATACAGAGTGATGTCAGCAAAATGGTGGAGTGAGCTGTTCACTTTATCTCTCCCCCTTTGAACTACAACTAAATGGACATTCATTGACCAATGGAGGATACTCACACCGCACCACAGGATGCTTGAGAGACCCATGCAGCTATACATCTGACAGTGGACTGGGCCTCTGGGAAGTAGTGGAGATGTGTGAGCACTCCCTGACCCTTCCCTGGCAGCCCAGTGCATGTGCATGAACACTTTCCCAGCTGGTGGGAAAGCCCACTGTGCTGCTGCAGTTCTGAGGGGTGGCCCAGGCTTGAATCCTGTGAAGAAGAGACACCCACCAAGCACAGTGGCTGGTGTCACTACAAGAAGAGGCAGTGGCAGATCTACTCGTGTGTGAGTGCTTTCTCGGCTGGCAGGAGTGCCCATAGTACTGCTGTGGCCTCACAAGTGGGAATGCACCTCAGTGCAACTGTAAGAAGAGGCAGCAGCAGCCCTGAGACCCCATTTGGGGCTGGCCAGTGGGGGCATCCACTGTGCCCCCACAACTTTAAGCAGATGAGAGTGGATCAGAAATGCAACCCCTGCTTCCTCTCAGTAGTAGCAGGTGGAATCTGACACTTGATACTACCACAAATGGGGCTGCAAAGGATTAGTTCATCAAACACAATCAGAAACTACAGCAGCAATTCAGAGTGGAAGGAAAATGACAAGTCTCTAGAATCCAACCCTGAAGTCACAGACATTTACAATCCAGATGACAGAGAAATCAAAATAGCTGTCATAAAGACACTCAACAAGTTACAAGAAAACTCAGGAAGAAAGTTAAATGAGCTCAGGAATAAAATTAATGAGAAGAAGGAGTACTTCACCAAAGAGATGGAAACCATGAAAAAAAAAAACGAAGCAGAAATTCTGGATATGAAGAACACAATTAATGAGATAAAAAATAATTTAGAATCTTTAAAAAATAGAGCTGTTGTTATGGAGGAAAGAATTAATCATTTAGAGGATAGAAATATAGAAATGCTTCAGGTGGAGGAGGAGAGAGAACTAAGATTTTAAGAAAATGAAGGAATTCTTCAAGAAATATCTGACTCAATTAAGAAAAGCAACATAAGGATTATGGATATTCCAGAGGGAAAAGTGAGGGAGAAAGAAGTAGAGAGCTTGTTCAAAGTAATAATAGCTGAGAACTTCCCAAACCTGGGAAAGAAACCAGACTTACAAATATATGAAGTCAATAGAACTCCTAGTTACATCAATGTTAAAAGACCTTCTCTAAGGCATATAATAGTAAAACTGGCAAAAGTAAATGACAAAGTAAAAATATCATGGACGACAAGGCAGAAGAAAATAACCTACAAAGGAACTCTTATTGGGCTTTCAGCAGATTTCTTGGCGGAAAACTTACAGGCTTGGAGAGAATGGAATGATATTTTCAAAATACTGAAAGACAGAAAACTTCAACCAAGACTACTCTATCCAGCAAAACTATCCTTCAGATATGATGGAGAAATAAAAGCTTTCCCAGATAAACAAAAGTTGAGAGATTCCATTGCCACTGGACCTCCCTGCAAGAAATGATTGAGGATGCCCTCATATCTGAAACAAAAAGACAAAGGTCGACAAAGCTTTGAGCAAGGAGATAAATAGACAGAAAAAATCAGAAAACTGCAGCTCTCTTTCAGAACAGGGTAGCAAAAACTTAATTATAACTTAAAAGATAAAGGGAAGGAAAGAATCAAAAGTAATTATAAACACTTCAACTTAGTCACAGATTCATAACACAAAACAGAATACTTTGTGACAACAATAACTCAGAAGGCAAAGAGGAAAGGGATGGAACCTACTTTGGCTAATGGAGATAAGACATTATCAGAAATGGACTGTCTCATCTATGAGATCTTTTATAAAAATCTCATGGTAACCACTAACCAAGTAATCAGAACAGAGCCACAATTCATAAAAAAAGAGAAAACTGAGAAAACCAACACAGAAAATCACCAAAAAGAAATGGCAGTCAGAAATACAAAGGAAGAGAAACAATGGACATATAAACAACTGGAAAACAAGAGATAAAATGTCAGTATTAAGCCCTCATAGATCAATAATCACTCTAAATGTAAATAGATTGAATTCTCCAATCAAAAGACACAGAGTAGCTGGATGGATTAGAAAACAAGACCCAGCAATATGCTGCCTCCAGAAAACACAACTTGGCTCTAAAGAAAAACGTAGGCTCAATTGAAGGGATGAAGATGATACTCCAAGCAAATGGCAAGCAGTACATAGTTCTATATTTCAGTTGTGGGTCTTTCTAGTTGTGGCATAAGGGACGTTGCCTCAGCATAGCTTGATGAGAGGTGCTAGGTCTGTGCCCAGGATCTGAACCAGCGAAACCCTGGGCTGCCAAAGTGGACCTCAAAAACTTAACCACTCAGCCATGGGCAGCCCTGCCTTAGGCTTTCTTTACTATTCTTTTTATAGATCTTTGATTTTGTTTTTTTTTCTTGTCTTTGGTGAGGAAGATTGTCCCTGAGGTAACATCTGTGCAATCTTCCTCTATTTTGTATGTGGGATGCCACCACAGCATGGCTTGATGAGCAGTGTATGGGTCTGCACCTGGGATATGAACCAGTGAACCCTGGGCCCTGAAGCGGCGCATACAAACTTAACCACTATGCCATGGGGCTGGCCCTGAAAGCTTGGTTTTTAATCTTTGTTTTTCCTTTTACAATTATGAAATAAGTTAAAATCATTAATTTTACTGTGCAAACAATTTTTTCTTTTCCTGAGGAAGATTAGCCCTGAGCTAACATCTGTGCCAGTCTTCCTTCAATTTATATGTGGGTGGCTGCTACAACATGGCTGATGAGTGGTGTAGGACTGTGCCTGGGATCTGAACCCACTAACCTGGGTGCATAAGTGGAGTGTGTGGAAGCTGACCACTACACCATGGGGCTGGCCCCACCATTCGTACAGTTTTGGCTACGTCTCCATGGGTTTTGGTATGTCAATGTTCTATGCCATTTCCTACATTTTCTGTGAAAGCTGATTTAATTTCCACTTTCATCTAAGAGTTATTTCACAATAGCAAATTTCAATTTTTAGGTGGATTTAAGTTTTAGAAAATTTTTAATATTAGTTCAGATTAATTAGTTTAGATTAGATTATAATATTCAGAGAATGTGACCTAAATAATTTCTGTCTTTAGAAATGTGTTGACAAAATCTCAGATACCTTTCTAAGTGAGATACATGACAAACTTGATTACTGATGAGCGAATTTTTAAGGAAAACTTCTTTTTTTTTTAGGAAGATTAGTCCTGAGCTAACATCTGCTGCCAATCCTCCTCTTTTTGCTGAGGAAGCCTGGCCCTGAGCTAACATCCGTGCCCATCTTCTTCTACTTTATACATGGGACGCCTGCCACAGCATGGCTTCCCAGGTGGTGTGTGGGTCTGTGCCCAGGATCCGAACCGGTGAACCCCAGGCCATTGAATCAGAACGTGTGAACTTAACTGCTGCGCCATGGTAGCCGGCCCCTAAGGCAAACGTCTTATTAAAGTGTAACATCCATATGTTACAGCACAGAGATCATGAGTATACAGCCCAATTAATTTTCACAAAGTAAACACATACCTTGAGAAATAAGTAGCCCCTCCCAGCACCTGAGGAGCCCTCCTTGCATCTCCTCCTAGTTACAACTCGTTACTAGAAAGGTAACCACTCTCCCGTTTTCTGTTACTATTAAGTTTTGTCTGATTTTGAACCTCAGGTAGAATCATAGACCGTGTTCTTCGGGGCGATGGGCTTCTTTGTTCAACATTATGTTTGTGAGATTATCCAGCTTGCTGTGTTTAGTTGTGGTTCATTCATTTACGTTCCGTTAAATGAGTGTTCCACAATTTGTTTATACATTTTATGGTAGATTTTTGGGTTATTTCTAGTTTGGGGCTGTTATGAACAGTGTCGTTATTAAAATCCTTACACTTCTTCTCGGATGCACACTAGTACAATTTCTGTTGTGCACATACCCGAGAGAGGCATTGCTCTGTCACGGTGCGTGTGTATGCTCACTTTCAGCAGACGATTACAGCTTTCCTAGAAGATTTCAACAATTTTTGTGTTCCTTCAGCTGTGTATCAGAATTCTTGTTACCCTGAGTCCTACCAAACTCTTGATGTTTCTGTCTTTTTTTTTTTTTTTAAGATTTTATTTTATTTTTCCTTTTTCTCCCCAAAGCCCCCCCGTACATGGCTGCACATTCTTCGCTGTGGGTCTTTCCAGCTGTGGCATGTGGGACGCCGCCCCAGCGTGGTCTGACGAGCAGTGCCATATCTGCGCCCAGGATTCGAACCAACGAAACACTGGGCCGCCTGCAGCGGAGCGCGGGAACCTAACCACTCGGCCACGGGGCCAGCCCCAATGTTTCTGTCTTTTTTATTTAGCTATTCTGGTGGGTGTGTGTAGTAGAAAAACTTTGAGGATTTAATTTTGACTTTCCCGATGACTAATGAAGCTAAGCATTATTATGCTTTTATTATGTTTATTGCGCAGTTGCTGTCTTCTTCTATGACGTATCTGTTTCAGTCTTTCCAAGGTTTCTACTGGGTTGCCTTTTCCTCCTTTTTTTTTGTAATTTCTGAGAATTCCTTATATATTCTGGATATGAGTCACTTTTCAGTTAATATGTTTTGTCAGTGTCTTCTATTCTGTGGCTTGCTTTTTACTCTTGTAATGGTGCCTTTTGATGAGTTAAGGTTTTAGTTACAATATATTCCATATTACTATATTCCATATAATATATTCCAAAATATTATTCCATAAAATTATAAATTCTTTTCTTGATATCGTGTGTTTATTATAAAATGACAGCTTTATTGAGTTATAATTCACATCCCATGAAATTCACCCATTTAAGTGTACAATTCAGTGACTTTTTATATAGTCATAGTTATGCAACCATCACCCACTCTTCAATTTTGGAACATTTTTATCCCCCTGAGAAGAAAATCCATATCCAATGGCAGTCACTTCCTATTCCCTTTCCTCTTGCCCCTCACAACCACTCGCCTGTCTCTATGAGTTTGTCTGTTTCGGACATTTCGTATAATCACACAGTAGGTGGCTCTTTATGCTTGGCGTCTTTTACTTAGCCTGATGTTTTTAAGATTCCTCCATGTGGTGGCATGTATCACTACTGCATTTCTTTTTATTGCTGAGTATTATGCCACTACACGGTTATATCACATTTTATTTATTCATTCGTCACTTGATGGATAATTTGGGCTATTGCCCCTTTTGACTATTACGAACAATGCTGCTGTGAACCTCCAGGTCCAGGTTTCCATGTGGACATATGCTTTTTTGTCTCATGGGTATATATTTAGGCGCGGAATTGCCGGGTTGTATGGTCGCTCTATGATTAACATTTAGAGGAAATGCAAGACTGTTTCCCAAAGAGTCTCTATCACTACACCTTCCCACCATCAGTGTATGAAGGTTCCTATTTCGGCAGATCCTGACGAACACTTGATATTGTCCTCCTGATTTTGTAGAATTTAAGCAGAAGGTAGCCCTTCTCATGGCAATGTTGTCAAAGACTAACCCCAGTTTGTGGTGCTGCTCCCATACTCCCAGAATTCATACCCAACCTGGACACAGAGTGAGGGGTGGTCAAGCATCTGTTGGGGCTAGCAAAGATAACATAGCACACTGCCCAAGAGTTGGGTAGGCATTGAGATTTTCCTTCTCTCAAGCTGGAAAGGGGTCAGAACTGGATAACATGTCCAAAACTTCAGGCAAGACACCATCCTTCATCCTCTGCTAAGCACATTAGTTCCGCTAAGCCAATGGACGCATGGTGGAAGGGGAAGGATTTGATCTCAGCCCAGGATTAGCTAAGATCTCAGTTCTTAACCTTGTGACTCTGTAGTAGAAGGCCAGGGAGTATCTAAAACCACAAAGTCAATAGGTCATTTCCCTCCAGACTGTCAATTATGTTTGGACTTTGTGTGTGTGTGCCTGAGCGTGAGTGTGTGTATGACATAAGAGAATTTAACTGGGAAGTATAAGACCTTTTTAAAATCTTAGAACAAGTACAAATATACAATAAAAAAGAAAATTTGGCACAAATTTTAAGATAAACCGTGAGGCTTTAGAACATTTTAAACTTGTGGATACTCTTTTCTTTTTGTTTCCCACCCAGGGAGAAGTGCTTACTCTCCTTTGCTGTTAGATTTGTATTGTAGAAAAGTCTAGGGAGTTTTCAAAAACAAATGTAAATTCAGACTCTGCCAAGATTTTTTCAAACACTGAAAAGGGGGCTCACTTCATTGAATTGGAGAATTATTGAATGTCAAAATACCATAGAGAAGAGTGGAACGTTGATATCAATCAACATGTTTTTTACACTGTCTGCTTTCTATTACATATACTTTTCATATACTGCTCTATTTGATCTTACCAGCATTCTCAATGACAACAACACTTCATTGTTTAAATTTGCCTTAAAATTTTTCAGTTGTTAACCACTTGTGTTTTTTTCTTTCAATAAAGTACTGATTTATTTACTTTGTTGGCATTAAAATTTACCTGAAATAAGTAATTGTGAAAAAAATCTAATTATCAACAATCCTGCATTCTTCTTCTGTTTCAGAAAGTCTGCAAATGTAATATTGCCCATCAGATTGAGTAGAAGGAAGTAAATTATAGAAACTTTGGCTAATGAATGTTTTTTATAGAGTCCAGTAAGGTTTTGTGTTTTTCAGTTTTAATTGCCTATAAGTGTCACTGCTCTGTGATTAAGAAAATAAGTGTCTTCTTCTGTATTTGTAGTAGTGACTTTCAGGATTTTCCTTCAATTAAGTACGGAAAAAATAACTGCACAGATCTCAGATTTGTATCTACAAGTTTACATGCTCATACATACATGTTAAATCCTTTTACCATCTGAACTTTATTCAGGAGCTCATCATTAAGTAGAGGATTTTCCAGAATACTCCCTATTTTCTTTAACCTCATATGTAGTGATAGAAGTAACTCTTAATAGTGGCAATAACAGGGAAAGTCAGCTGTGTTTGGGAATGAGGCCTTAAGGGCCAGAGTAGGCGGTGGGCAAGGACTAGATTGAGAGCATGGAGCATATAGCGTGCGCCCCCTCCCAGGAATGCTTATCATGTTCCTTTGTCTTGGGAGGCAGCGGGCAACAGGGGGAATGGACAGGCTTTATCTTCAGTAACACTTGGGCTTGAATCTTCATACTGCTTCCTGTTCGATGGGGGTTTTGGAGAAATCACTTTTCTTATGAGCCACAGTAAGATTATCTGACAACTAGAACTAATACGATCTCTGTCCCAGGTGGATGGGGCTGTTAACTGAGAGCATGTCTGTAAAGTACCAGGCGCAGAGCAGGCGTCGTGCGCATTATACTCCCCAGCCCGGCACCTCCTTTCCCGTGTCAGTCATATGTCTCATCTGAGCAAACATGGCTTCAAAGATTGTCTCAATTAATATGTATCTTTAAAAAATGTACTTTTAAAGATAATTATTTTCTTTTCAAAAAACTAAGGTTGATTTGTTTGTTAACAAATAAGGAAGATTCATTATTTTTATTTTTAGTTGAGAGAATATGCTCATTGCATCTATGCCCCATCCCCTCTTTCCTCTTTCTCTCTGCTGATCACTCGATTTTTAGCTCAGTGTTTAGAATATGCAGAATGTGTCAAAGGCTACGAAGCTCTCTTATATCTAATGTAATTTTCAATGATCTGAGGTGCTACTTAATTCTTGAAGATATTCACCATTACCGTTACAGTTTGTAGAAACCATGAAAAATAGAGAACATCTATGAAAGTCAAGGACTGCATCTGCTCATACATTCAGAAGACAAACCACAAAAACCAAAGCAAGACAAAATAGAACGTTGAATCACATATGAATTAGAAGTATTCAAAATACAAAAAAGTAAAATGTTTAGAACCTAATTCTTTAAAAATTGATAGTAAATGTTTAGGCGAAATAAAGAGCAAAACACTACTTCAGTTGCTGAAGAAAGATTTTCAATTAGTTTTTATGAATTCTGTGAAAAACACACACACACAACATATATGAATCTTCCACACTCTTGGGTCCACAAAGATATGCTTTCTAGTTAGATCTATGAAATTTGGCTTGTGCAGAATCCATTTGGCTCTTAAGTAACTAATCCACAACAGCTGGGGGTGTTCAGCCTCTGCTGTCGTTAGAACAATAGTCTAACTGGCCAGAGGCAGGCCCTGGGGCATGTTCTCAGTCTTTTGCTTTGATAGTTCTGGGTTGGACTGTTTGACGATCATTGTTACAGGAAAATATAGGATGCTCTGGTGGATTCAAACTCAGTATTTATCGAGCACTTGCTCAATGAGTGCTTCCGAGGAGATAACTCATTTAATGCTCACAAAAATCGTTTGAATTAGGTAGTCTTAGAATCTCCATTTGATAGATAAGGAAACGGGGGCAATTCCTGCAAGGCTACACAGCTAGTTAGTGATGGAACTGAGATCTGAACTCAGGCAATGTGGAGCAAGCCCACATACACTGCTGCCTGCACAAATAGGGGCTACTGCCTACCCCCGCCTCAAAGAAGAAAAAATATTCCTATAGGGCATCTGCCCAGGGAAAAGATGTTTTCTCATTTTATAGACATGGAAAATAATTATAAGTGTGAAATGAGGTGACATTCAGTAACATACTCACAGGGCCTTAAATATATTATTCTCATTCATGCTTCCAAGCCTTTGCTCTCAACATTTCTCCAAGCAGAGCTCCCTCTTCCTGCTTCCTGGACTACTAAAGCTCAGGGCTGGGCTCGAATCCCATTCCCCTATCCCAGACTTGTTTATGTGCCTCTGTGTGGTCTCTCCCATCCACGGACTTCTTCAATACTTACAGTTCGTTTCATTTAGAGGCAGATGTATAAAATGAAGAGGGCATTGAATTTGGAGTTAGAACTGTGTTTGATTCGGCTCAAACGCTTATTTGCTGGGTGAACTTCAGCAGATCACATCTCTGAGACACCCTTTTTTCTTGTCACTTTTAATAAGACAAAGATTAATCTATTTAAAAGGCAAGCTTTGGGCCCGGCCATGGCATAGTGGTTAAGTTTGGCGAGCCCCTCTTCCGCAGCCTTGGTTCACAGACCTGGATCCTGGGCGCACACCTACGCCACTCATCAGCCACATTGTAGTGGCGACCCACATATAAAGTGGAGGAAGATTGGTACACATTTTAGCTCAGGGCTAATCTTCCTCAGCAAAGAAAAAAAAAAAGGCAAGCTTTATCTAAGGATTAATCAAGATTATAAATGTGAAAGTGCTTTATAAATTGTAAACCACTCTAAAATGTATACTATGGTGTCATTCTAATTTCTTAGTTCCAGAAACAAATGATAAATTTTTAAGGAGAGAAATTGTAGTTTTAACACATTTATATATTCTTTAACGTCAAGCTCAGTGTCTCGAATACAGTGGTTGCTCAATAAACATTTGCTGATTTGATTTGCAGATGAGGGTGATTTTTTTTCTGGAAATCATTTTTAGTTCTTTAGACCCAGTTTATCTTCATTGGCAGGTATTTTTTTCTCAAATTAAACTTTTAATATGTGTTTCTACTCTTTCCATTTTGCCCTTCCATTCTGGGAATAGATATTTTCAAATGGCAGGTGTGTGTGGGTGCGTGTGTGTGGATTTCCACTTGCTGAAAGTTGAAGATGTGACTAGAGGAGAAAACGAAAGGATGAGGTTTAAAGTATAGAAAAAAATAGAAAGGTGGATTCACGCTTTGGTGGGTAAGAAGTGGCAGAAGAGAAACAAATGAAGACTGGGAATTGTGTTGATAGAGGTAGATGAGACGGTGTTGACTAGCTTCAAAAATTCTTTGTTTTCTAAGCAGAGGTGTGTTATAGGTGTATTGGTTCCTTTTATTTGGTTGAAATGCGGATTTGATGGGCCTCTGTGGGAAGTTTATTTAATCCTGCCTATAGGATAAAGCCAACATATGGCCAGCTCCTCCCCCGCAGTCCAGGGCAGCTCCTCTTCCATTATGGGGACGTACCTGATATTTTTTTTTTTGCAAAGCAAGGGGGACAGTTGGCTCATATTCCCAAATGCTGGCTGCACTTTGTGGGCCGCCTTAGAAGCTATTGCTAGGGTACTTCCCCTCCTGTCAATTCCCTGCTGCTGCCTGGGTTCCTGTGGACCAACCCGGCGAAGCAGAAGGATGGGCCGATGGGCGGGCAGCTAGACTGCAGCTCAGCCTCCCCACCTGGTTCTGTAACTGCTCCATCTGTCAGTTGTTCCGGGCTGCCAAAGAGTCCAGCAGTTCAAAGCTCTACTCTGAGCTGCTTCTGAGCATTTCTTTATTCTCCAAGGACCTGATATTCTGGCCAGGGAGAGGGGATTGGAGCCAAGTGCTCCTTAGCCCAGCAGCCCAGGGTCTATGGGGTTGGCAGCCACAAGGCCCATGCTGTGCTGCTCCTTAGGAATTTGAATTAGAATTGTTGTGCTTACTTCTGTTTATTTTACCATCTTCTTTTTCTATGATCCATCTGTGTGAAGTTTGGAATGATGTTTATAAATTTAAGATCCAATTAGGCATGAAGTCAATGTATGGCGGTGTTTCAGTACCTGCATAGATAAGAAAGCTAAGAGTTTATCTACTAAATCTGGCAAGAAGAAAACACTGTCAGTGTGGGAAGATGATTAGCATAGTGGATCCAGGGAGGCCCCTTTCTGGAGGATTGGGAAATAAGAACTGACACTCAGGCTGATGTGCGTGCTGTCCATTTTCAAATCCATCATCAACAGTCAAGTTTTAAGAATTAGGATTACCAGCCCATGTTGTAGCTGCATAACTCAGGGGAGCAAATGAGATTCCTATATTAATATTCTCCTGGTACATAACAAATGACCACAGACTCAGCAGGTTAAAGCAGCACACATTTATGATCTCACAGTCTCTGTGAGCTTAGCTTAGCTTGGTCCTCAGCTCAGTCTCATGAAGCTGCGATCACAGTGTCACCTGAACTGTGTTTTTCTCTGAAGGCTCGACCCGGGAAGCATCTGCTTCTCAGCTCACTCATGTTGGCAGAATTCACTTCTTTGTAGCTGGAAGACTTAGGGCCTCAATTTCTTGCTGGCTGGCAGGCAGAGGCTTCTTTTAGCCCCTGGGGCCACCAGCAGTTCCTTGCCACTTGGTCTTCTCCATAGGCCCTCTCATAACAAGGCTGCTTGCTTCTTCAAAGCCAGAAAGGGAGAAAGAGAGTGAGTCTACTAGTAAGACAGACTCTTATCTACTGTAACACAATCGTGAGGGTGACATTCTGTCACCTTTGTCCTATTTTATTGATCAGCTCCAAGTCTTGCCTGCACTCAAGGAGATGGGATTACACAAATAGGCGAACACCATGGGGTGGGGGCCAGGGGACCCACCTTAGAGTTTGTCCCCACAACCCTGTTGCAGAATCCATTCTCACGTGGGCCAGTTAGCTCTGCTTTGTTTATGGACAGAAATTAGGTCTTGGTTCCAAGGCAGTCCTGGTATGAACGTGTAGTTAGATATGGCCATGAAACCAAGTTCTGGCTTATGGAATGTGAGTAAACTTGATGTCTATCTCTTCCCAGTCTGTCCCTCAAATCTCTCCATTATAGATTCCACACTGTCATTCTACATCCTGCATCCTGTAGAGAAGCTACAAAAACCCGTAAGAGGGCAGAGCCACGAAAGATGGAAAGAGATCCCTGAATGACTGTGTGGAACAGAGCAGGACCCTGTCTACCTGCATTAGATAGTGACTAGATTAAAAAATGAACTATAATTATGTTAATTAAATGAATTTTTTAAAAAAAAATTCTAATTATCATGCCTTAAAATAAGTTTCTTTTTACATGTTCTGATTCAAAGATCTCTGGGAAGGCCCTCATCTCAAAACAGTTCTAGTAGAAATGCTTAAAATTCCATCATTACACATTCATTTCTTTCTTTTTTTTTTTTTTTTTGAGGAAGATAAACCCTGAGCTAACTACTGCCAGTCCTCCTCTTTTTGCTGAGGAAGCCTGGCCCTGAGCTAACATCCATGCCATCTTCCTCTACTTTATATGTGGGATGCCTACCACAGCATGGTGTGCCAAGTGGTGCCACGTCCGCACCCGGGATCCGAACTGGTGAACCCCAGGCCGCTGAGAAGCAGAACATGCGCACTTAACCGCTGTGCCACCAGGCCAGCCCCATGCATTCATTTCTTAAGTGTGATCATTACCTTTCCCACAGCATCTTTCAAAAGAAAAATATTCTTTAAAGGAGGAATACATAAATCTTTAAAATATCAGTGTGTCTGACAAGAGAAATGGGATAACAGCATCTGAGAGAAAAGAAGGATGAAAGAGCCGGAAGAGGGGTAGATATTCATTCATTTCACAAATGTTTGTTGAGTATCTACTACGTGGTAGGCACTGTGTTAGGCTTGGAATTTAAAGAATACTCTGCCTCAGTCCTCAGGGGGTTAATCTTCGAATATTTCAGAGCGAAGCAGCGTCTTACACTAAATGTATGCATGTAAGTGGTCATGTTTCTTTATCCCTCACAAAGCTGTTGTTAAATCAATGTGCCTTTTTATTCATACCATCTTAGAATCAGGGAAATATGCCGTGGCCTGAGGCTTTTCATACAGCGCTTCAGTTAATCCTCCTAATGACAGTGTGATAAGGTATTATTAACCCCATTTAACTAGTACTCATTACTCATCCTTCAACACTCAGTTTAATTATCTAGAAAATTCATCTCATCTCCCACACTGGATCATCTTCCCTTATTAACGACTCTAACAATGACATGTATCTCCTCTCCTTAGGACCTCAAAAAGTCATAATTATATTTGTAGGATTATCAGTCTACTTTTTACTTCCTTACTATACTGCAAGGTCCATGAGGACAGTGACCATGGATGCTTTTGCTCTCTTTTATAATCCATTATATAAGTATATACATTATATACATGATTTATAGTGCATGTTTGTTGTATAGAGGAATAAATATGTAATCGAGTTATCAGTTTTCCAACAGTGGGAAAAGGAAAGTTGTCTTTAGATGACGCCTGAGTTGGTTCCATGGAGTAACGGCTGCTTGACTGCGTTTCCTTGTACTGTGGACCACTGTCTACTAATGAAAATCATGGTCTGGACCCCTGGACGTCAGGAAGCTCAGTGGAGAAACCCATGAGAGGAGATCACACTTCGCCTCAGCTCTTCGTTCCTTTAATCACTATGACATCCCTTGTAAACAGGTCAGGTTTCAGAGAAGCTCTGGAGAGTCAGAGGGCATTTTCACAACAAAGGACTTAGAATCCGGTAACAACTCAGACCTTCAAGATTTCTCCACCTTCGTCCTTAGTCTTTCAGTGGCCACCACTTCCCTGAAGTGCTAACCTCTTGAAGTCACCCTGTCTCTCCCCGCACACCCCCTCCCTTTCTTGTTTACTTCTCTGGCATGTCACTGTACCTATTTCTTCGTCTCTTCATTTTATTCCATTTCTACTCCTCAAGTCCTCTGGGCTTTGCCTTCTACTTTCTTGGGGGATATTTTCCTAAGAAAACCTTACTCCCTACCCAAGGGGGACCCTGGGCTGGGACGCTTTGATTTCCTCGCTCCACACATGCATTTTCTCTTTCTCCTCCGTCAGAGAGCCGCTGGGTGCTCAGGGCTTGAGCCTCCAGTGCCGAAGTGTGCTCCTCACGTGGTCCGTGACCATTTGTGCCAGAATCATTTGAGAGCCTTATGAATACAGATTCCCGGGCTCCACTGCGTTACTACTGGATCCAAGTCTTTGGGAATGATCCTAGACACTCCATTTTAAACAAGCTCCCGATGATTAGTTTATACATTTGAAAAACACACTGACTTTGGAGAGTCCTGACTCCGTCTCTTGCCATTCCTCACTCCATTGAAATCTGCCACCAGCCCCATTGTCATATTTACCTTCTTTGTTTCAATTGATTTTTCTTGATCTTTTAAGCTTTCCAAATATAACAACGTATTACAGTGCCCTCTCTATACCACTTCTAAAAATTTAACTTCTTTTCAATGTATTCCTCTCTATGAATAACTAAGCAGAAATCTGTTTCCTCTTGAGAACTGAAACGAGTTTCCTGAGCTCTGCCGCTCACCACTAGTCTTACTTCACTCCTTGCACTCACAGATATGCTTCTCAGGGGAAGTGTCTAGATTCACCGTTGTCTCCTTTTCTGCACATCCCATTCCCTCCTCAGTCCACTGCAGTTGACTTTCCACATTACTCTGAAAAGACTCTCATCAATATCTCTAATCCAAGTAAGTATTATTACTTTACAGTTCATGTTTTAATTGGTCCTTTAACTTCTTATTTGCATCTGGGACATCCACTCTTGCTTACTTCTGCTTCTATTCCCTGGTCATATTGTCTCTCTCTTCTTTATGGTTCTTCTTCCCTTACCTGGGCCTAAAATTTGGAACTTATTAAGGCTCAGTCCTAGAACTCTTTCCATTTCCACTCTGACTAAGGTTGGTTTCCCCAGTTTTAGCATAGAGTGTATTTGTTAAGGAGCGTTCTTGGGGTCAACACCTGTGGAAGGGAGGAGAAGGATGCAGGGTTGGGTTGAGGGGAATTTGAGCTGTCACAAAGCCTCCACCACAACCTCAGCCAACAGTAGGGGGAGCTCTGAAGCTAGAATGGCTTCTCAGTTTTTCTGGGTTGGGCCATGATGCCCTGGCCTTTATATTCCTTCATATACGAATCATTGGTTTAAGGCCAACTTGGAAATAGGCTTCACCTTGGGTGAGGTGATCTTGCTGATAAAGCAATTCCTGAAGTAGCTGAGAGCTAAAGACTCTCAGCCAATGGAGCTCCCAGCAGCAGGCACAAAGAATAGTTCACTAGTGGAGCATCTGGTGGCTCATTGCGGTGAGCCCCACATACTCTCTATTGTGTCAGTGGGCAAATTCATGCATAATTAACATTTTGTTGACCTCTTCTCTGAGCTCCATCTCAGTATACCCAGCTCTCTAACCAGCATCTGCAATTCAATGCATTAAGGGCACCCCAACTCAGCACATCCAAACTGGACTTATAACCTTCACTCATTCTTCTCCCTGGACATCATAACCCTGTTTTTCTTTTCCTTTCTTAGTAGATGACATCATCACCTGGTTAATCCCAGACTATGTCATCATCTCTTCTTTGCTCCTTTTTTGTCCTCATATCTAATAATAACTCACACCCTATTGATTTTATCTCCTGACATCTTTTTTTTTTTTTTTTTAAGGAAGATTAGCCCTGAGCTAACTGCTGCCAATCCTCCACTTTTTGCTGAGGAAGACTGGCCCTGAGCTAACATCCATGCCTGTCTTCCTTTACTTTATATGTGGGACACCTACCACAGCATGGCATGCTAAGCGGTGCCATGTCCGCACCCGGGATGCGAACTGGCAGACCTGGGCCGCTGAAGCAGAATGTGCACACTTAACCACTGCGCCACCCTGCCGGCCCCTCCTGACATCTTTTGAATCCATCCACTGCTTTCTCACTGTTAATTCTCAAATTCATGTTATCATTATTTCTTGTCTAGGCTACTGCGGTAACATTCTAACCTGTTCTTTCCATCATTCTTGCTTTTTAAACATCTTTTCCTCACACTGAAATCATGGTAACCTTTTAATAACTTAGATTGATCAAATTACCCCCTGCTTAAAACTCTGAAATAATTTTCTTGTTCTTTTAGGGGAAGGACTAACATCCTTAACAAAAACTGCCAGGTTTCTGCTTATCTCACCAACAGAAGCTCACAGTCTGGGTTCACCCTACTGGCCTTCCTTATACTGTTTGAATGTGCCCTGCTCCTTCTAGCCATAGGCCCTTGACACATGTTCCCTTACCTGAACAACTCTCTTCCTCCACCTCCCTTCTACTACCTGTGTCTAGGTCATTCTTACTCAAGCTTTAGATTTCATGTCAGTAGTTATTTCACTGAGATTTCCCTGAGTTCCCTAAACTGTACTGGGTTCCCCTCTTATATTGTCTCTTAGCACACTTTTTCTTCTCTTTATGACAATTGTAACATTTCCAAATATACATTTACTTGTGTGATAATTATGGCTTTTTTTGCATTAAATTGTAATTTTCACAAAAATGAGGACCCTGTTTTTGCTTACAATTGAATCTTCAGTTCCTGGTATATTGGAGAAAAACAGCAAAAATAACTCTCCACATCAAAAGATAAACCAAATGATTTCTGAGATCAGTATTCTTAGTGGATGGATTTCTATAATCAATTAGTTGGTGGGAGAAGCTAATAATTCTCAGGATATTTAAAAACCACTGGATTGCACCGCTGCGTGGGAGTACAGTGTAGACGAGGGATGATCATAGAGAAAGTAGAAAATGCAAAGCTTCTTATAGAGGTTAGGCTTTAAATCCTAATGTGTGGATATGGAAAAATAAGTAAATTACCTGGAATGCCTAAGAATCTAATAAGTTCAGATAAAATAGTCATTAAGGCAGTGTAAAGTGTCAGGCCGTGATTTTTGAAGTTACTATTATTCACGTAGGGAAAGTATCCCTTTTAAAATCTGCCATGATTATAATTTCAATGTCTTTAATCTTTCTGAAATACTTTGAGAGGAATAGAAGTATTGTGTCATTTCAATATATTAAAGATAGACATAATCAGATCTAATAAAAACAAGAGATAGACTAATGTAACCAAAGGCAGTAAAAGTGACTTTGTAGTCTTTAAGAGACCAAAACTATTACAAAATTGATCTCCTGCTGTACACAATCTGTACACTGGAGTTACTATAAAAACAACTGTTTTGAGACATGGGACAACAGACAGCACAAGATTATGATCTCTGAGAAAAGGGAAATGAGGGAAATAAATGAGGTAAGCTGTATCATCACAAAGTAAAAGTATGTAAAAAAAATTTTGAAGAAATTTCTGGACTATGGTTCAAGGCAATGAACCTCCCACAGAATATAGCAATCTCATTGAGTAGAAAGCACAGAGTTCAAAGTTCAGGGGTGCCAAAGTGGCTGGAATTTCTGAGGAAAGGACCCAAGATGAGGGAGAAATACTTAGAAGGAACTCCAGAAAAGTGGATAAGGGTCTGCATGGGTGTTTGGTTAAGATTCTGCATGTGTATAGAGTAAAACCCCAAGAAGCTACACAGAACTCAACTTCTGAAGAAAGAGCAATTACTGGAAAGCCGTAAGGTGAACAACTCCCAGAATTTTCACAGAGGCAAGAAACACTCAAGTTCTTCCAGCCGAAGTGGGGAGGCCTCATTAAGTACATTGAGCATTCAGCAGAGATCACAGAATGATGACACATTAAAATGGAGCTAAATTGACATCAGGACGAAGTACTCCAGACCCACCCTAAAGGAGTTTAAAAATAAACCTTGAAAGGATGAACCTAATCTGTAAATAACCTAACTACCTTACAGGCAAAGCCCAATTGTCCTTTGAGGAATACAGTAAAATCCAGGAGTTAATAATACAAAATTCATTACATTCAATATCCAATCAAGATTTTTCTAGTCATATGAAGAGGGAAAATATGACTCATAACCAGGAGGAGCATAAGTCCATAGAAACAGACCAAGAATTGATAGAGATAATGAAATTAGCAGACAAGGACATTAAAACAGCTGTCATCAATATGTTCTGTACGTGTAAAGATCTAAAGAAAACCATAATCACAGTAAGGAAAGAAACAGAAGATATAAAACACATTGAAATAGTTCTTATAAATTCTCATGAAGTACAATTTGCTACAAAGATTTTACTGTAAATGAGTATAGACTATGTTGTATTATTATATAATTAATGATTATACATTATAGTATGTATTATATTAGACACCATTCAAGACAAGATTTGAAGACATTGCAATGGAGTCTATGTTAAATGAAGCACACACATACACACCCAAAAAGACTGAAAGAAAGGAACAGAGCTTTGGTGACTCATGGGATAACATCAACCAGCCCATTATATATACAATCGGAATTCAAGAAGGAGAGGAGAAATGGGGGGGACCCAAAAAAATTCGAATAAATTATGGCCTGAAATTTTTCAAATCTGAAAAATAAATCTATAAGCCTAAAGAACTATGAAGCTCCATGAACCCCAAGCAGAACAAGTAAACACACACATAAATTCATACTTCATCACATTATAATCAAATTGCTGAAAATGAGAAATAGAAAAAACTCTTAAAAGCAGCTAGTGGAAAAATATATACATACAGAGACAGGCAAAGATTATAGCAGACTGAATTCCTCGGGCTTCATATCAGAATAAAGGCTCACTCTCACCACTTCTTTCAACATATTACTGGAGGTCCTAGCTAGTTCACCTAGGCAAAGTAAATAAATGAATAAACAGCAAAAAGATTGGAAAAAAAGAAGTAAAATAGTTACTTTTTTGAAGATGCTATAAGTAATTATATGTTCAATACCATTAGTCACTAAGAAATGCAAATTAAATCTGTACTGAAATAACACTACACACCCATTTAGTTTCTGATGAGAAGTCGATGGCCTTTTGAATTTATATTCTCGTGGACGTAATATTTCCCTTTCTCTGTTTTTTCTTTTTTTTTTTTTTGCAGAAGACTAGCCCTGAGCTGACATCTACCACCAATCCTCCTCTTTTTTGCTGAGGAAGACTGGCCCTGAGCTAACATCTATGCCCATCTTCCTCTACTTTATATGTGGGACACCTGCCACAGCATGGCTTGCCAAGTGGTGTGTAGGTCTGTACCTGGGATCTGAACCGGCGAACCGCAAGCCGCCGAAGCAGAATGTGTGAACTTAACTGCTGCACCGGCAGGCTGGCCCTTCTCTGACTGTTTTTAAGAATTCATTATGTCTTTGTTTTTCAGCACTTTGACTATGATGTGCTTAGGCAATTTTTTTTTTTTTGGTTTTTATTCAGTTTGCAAGGTGCTAACCCCAAATCTATAAATTGATGCATTTTACCAAGCTTATTACTATTCCATCCTCTCTCTTTTCTTCTTATAGAAACCCCATTTTATATGTAATAGACCTTTTAATAATGTCTCACAGGTCTCTGAGGTTATTTTTATTTCAATTTATTCTCTTTCTTTCAGGTTGAATGATTTCTATTGATTGATCTTCAAATTCACTGTCTCTTTCCCTTGTCATTTTCATTCTGCTCTTAAGCTTATGCAATTGAAATTTTTATTTATTTCATATATTTTACTTTTTAGTTATGGAAAATTACACCTAATTCTTTTCTATATTTTATATTTCTCTCCTGAGAGTTGGTATAGTTTTTTCATTCCTTACAAGTGTATTTTCATTGAACAAAATTATAGAGGTTGCTTTAAAGGCCTAGTCTGACTAATCTGACACCTAGGTTTCTTGATGTTGGTTTCTTTGTTTTTCACTTAAAAATGGGTTATATTTTCCTGGGTCCACTTAAGTCAAGTTTCCTTGGATTTTATCCTGGACATTAAGAATATGAAACTGTGGAGACTCTGGATACTGTTATATTCCTCTGAAGAGGGTTGCTATTTTAGTGTAGTTGGCAGTTAACTTGGTTAGACTCAGACTGCAAGTTCATTATCACCTGTGGTGGGAGGTTGTTCAAAGCTCTGTTCAGTTTTAGATATTAGCTGCAAGCTCCCTTCCGACTGCCTCACATTTGCATGGTTCAGGGGTCTATCAGAGACTTGGAAAAGTTCATACAATAATCTGGTCATTCCTCTCTCAGGTTCTCTCCCCTCCACTACTCTCCCCGCATTCTGGTGGTTACGGTTGCCCCAGGTTTCATGTCTTGTTTCTTCAGATTAGAAATATGCTGAACTTCCTATCCAAGTTTTAGGCCATGCTCTGACTGTGGAAAGTTGGAAAAAACTGAGAGACTCAACTTATGCTGTTCCCTTTTTCCTAGACTGAACTCCTTCCAGACTTTCCCACTTTTGTTCACTCTCTAGAGACCTCTGGTAACACTTTTGTGTGTCTGTGTTCTGTCCTGAGTTTATAGTTATCTCTGGGACGGTCAGACTGTTAGGTGCTTACTCTACCATACCAGAAGGGAAACCCTACACATCTATCATAATGACTAAAATTTAAAAGACTGACAATAACAAGTCTTATTGGGAAGTATGTAGAGCAAGTGGGGTTCTTAGACAAACCTGGTGAGGATATAAAGTTGTACAATCAGAATGGGAAACAATTTGGCAGTTTCTTATAATGTTTAACATACGCTTACCACATGATCCAGTATATTTGGTTTAAAATTCCAGAAAACAAAAGTCATGGAGTAGAGAAAATAAGACAAGGAAGGGCAAAAACTCACTCAATGGTGCACTAATATGTGGGGTAGCACGATGGACAATGGGTAACTAATCCCTCTGAGGAATTCTGTAGAATGTGCCTGAGAATTGTTCCACCAAGGGTTGAGGAAGCTGGGTGTTTATCCACTGTTTTGTGTCCCTTGTTGGTTGGAGGATGCACTGGGATGCATTAAATTTGTGGCATTTTTGCACTGCCCAGGGGCAAGAGCTGTGTAAGCTTTCATAGCACCAGAAAACAGCTTTCAGGAGGGGGAGTCGAGCTATCCGCATCAGGAACTGTCAACTGCGATTGCAGGTGAATTTAGAGGTCGTCGAAGAAGGGGACACAAATAGCATCTGCTATATATATGATTCTATGGGATTTTCTACATAGACAGTCATGTCAGCTGTGAACAAAGACAGTTTTATTTCTTCTTTCCCAATCTGTATTCCTTTTCTTTTATTTCACTAGCTATCACTTTAGTATGATGTTGAATAGGAGTGATGAGAGAAGAAATTCTTGACTTTTCCTAATATTAGGGGGATATGTGTCCAGTCTCTCACCATTAGGCACGATATTAGATGTAGGTGTTTTGGTAGATGTTCTTCACCAGGTTGAGGAAATTCCCTCCTATTCCTAGTTTCCTGAGAGTTTTTATCATGAGTGGGTGCTGGATTTTGTCAAACGCTTGTTCTACATCAATTGATATGATCATATGATTTTTCCTTTTTAGCTTGTTGATTACATTGATTGATTTTTAAATGTTGATCTAGTCTTGCATACTTGGAATAAGTCTCACTTGGTCATGGGATATAATTCTTTTTATACATTGTTGGATTCAGTTTGCTGTTATTTTCTTGTGGATGTTTGCATCTATGTTCATGAGAGATATTGACCTATAGTTTTCCCTTTTTTTAATTTTTTGTCTGGTTTTCATATTAGCATAATGCATAAAATGAGTTAGGCAGTATTCCCTCTGTTTTTATTTTGTGAAGAATTGGTATAATTTCTTCCTTAAATGTTTGGTAGAATTCACCAGTGAAACCATCTCAGGCAATGTTTTTCTTTTTGAAAATTTGTTAGTTGTTGATTCGATTTCTTTAGCACCTTATACTTTTTTCTTGGAAGGCAGACATTGGGTTATAGAAGCTGAGATAAACTTTCCTCTAGTCTGAGGTTTTGTGTTCATCTGCCTAGGAGTTGAGCTGTGTTTAAAGTTTGCTGTAACAATAGGTGCCAGAGAGTCCAAGTTTCTCTACTGTCTTTTTGTCTCTCTGTTTCCTCTATTGTCTTTGTATATCCTGCAGACTCTGTAAATAGAGTCTGTGTTTTGCAGCTTTTCCAGCTGTTATGTACTGTTATTATATTGGGGTCCTGTTAATATCACATTAAGGTGTGGTGGAGAGGACTCATTCCACAAATGCCAAGGGGATTTTTCTTGGCTCTTACCTGGGAGAATCTGGTAGGCTCCTGGAGGTAAAATCCATGGAAGTGTGGAGGCCCCCCAACACTGCAGTGCCCCGGAGTTTCTAACTCTCATGAAAGCCACCAGCAATGTGCCAAATTACCATTTAGGTATTCCCACAAGTTTATGGCTCTAGTGACTTCTGCTGAGGGTAAACCAAACTCTGCTGTAGTTCTCTTTGCCTGTCTCTGGTAGCAGGTTCCCTATGACCTCAAGTTTCTTGTGAACCCAATGATTTGCTGTTTGTTCAGCTTCTTTTCTTGTTGTAAGGATGGGAGTGCTAACTTCTAAGCCCTTTGCATGTGAGAAACTGCCCCTACGTTTCCATTGTTTATTTGCTAACCAGACCCCATTTTATGTTCTAAGTCTTTATCGTTACTTCTTGAAAAGAAAACACTTGGCTTGCAGTAAGTAAATGTGCTAAATAAATGTGCATAACAATAGGAATTCAGATTAAAAATTTAATTACATAAATCTATTAACATGGAAGTGTTTGAATAAAGCATAGATTATTCATACAGAGTAATACCATGCAGCTGTGAAAATATATGATACAAATTTGTATATTGATAAGGGAAGATCACAAGGTACATAGTTAAGTAAAAGAAAACAGATGAAGACTTGGTAGGGTAATTTCCTCCCATTTGTGTATTACAGAGGGAAATGTGTGCAGATGTCTTTGCAGTAGAATGAACTTTCAAAGAATAAATAAGAAAATAAAGGGAGTTGTATTTGAGTAGAGAACTGAAGAGTACGGGTTTAAAGTTGGATGGAGGCCTCCTTTTCATGGTGTACTCTTATGTCATTCGATTTTAACACATTGCTTTAGAAAAATACAGTTCATAAAAAATTACAAAAACCAACTTGCTTAAAATTTCTTTAACTCTTTTATAAAGTGTGTCCTTTTGGTTAATGAAATTTGGCCCACTGGCCATTTCTCATCTTAAGACATGAAATAATGAAACCCCCTTTCCAGAAAGGAGAAAGCATCTGCAAAGTGATCAGAGAGAATAAGACCAGTGTTTGCAAATAAGGAGAGTAGAGCGTCGGTAGGGAGACATTCAAACATAGATATTGAGAGATTTTAGAGCTGTATGTTCCTCTTTACTAGCTATAAAAGAGTAATGCTTGCCAGCAACAAAGCACTATTGATTATTGCAGCTGCAGATAAAAGCTAGCTTGTAGGGAGTAGGTGTTAAATGACAAACATAATTAACGAGGGGCTTTGTCTTCTAGTGGGGTGTTTGTTTATTAGCCTGTAGCATGTCGTAGGTACTAGTTCTTGCCACCTGGCTGCAACAGTACTTTTCCCTTCCATTTTTCAAAATACTTCTGAACTTTATTCTTCACTGACATCTCTGGTGATCAAAGGTAATGTGTGGTATTTTCATCTGCAAAATACATTTGTGGTGATATCAAAGCCCTCAGAAAGGCTTTAGAAATATCCTAAATCATACATTAACTATCATAAAACCTGCAACTCTGCAGCCAGCTGAATCCAAACCTCTCTGTACATAATCCCTCCAAAGCATAAAATTCAACAAGGAGCATAATGAAACCACATATGACCCATGATTTCAGCTTCCATTGGTAGGAGAGACAGAATACCGTGAACTTCAAATAACCTCTGAGAAAAATAAACCGCAGTTACTTATACAGAGAGAGAGATGAGGGCAGAAGAAGGGAAAGAGAGATGAGATGGTGCTGGCGTGGAAGATGAAGGAAGAGGGCCCTGCATGATTCAAGGAATTCAGGAGATCTCCAGGAAGTGGAAAAGGCAAAGACACGCATTCTCCTCCAGAGCCTCCAGAAGGAGCACAGCACCCCTTACATCTTGATGTTAGCCCAGTGAAAGTCAGTTTTGGACTTCTGATCTCCAGAAATGTAAAATAATAACTTAATAAACACTGTTTGTGAGAATGTGGGAAACTAGGCACTCTCCTACACTGCTGAAGGGAATGCAAAGTGGTACAACCCTATGGAAGGGAATTTGGCAATATTTAAGAAAATTACATACGCGTTTACCTTTTGACCAAGCAATATTATTTCTTGGAGTTTATCCTAAAGCTATATCTCCAACAACGTAAAAATACATTTGCAAGAAGGTATTTATTGCAGCATTTTTATATTGGGACATTTTGAATGGCCATACAGAGAAGAGTAGTTGAATAAGCTATAGTTTGTCTATACAATAGACTTCAGTAGTCCTCCCTTACCTGCGATTTCACTTTCCGTGGTTAGTGACCTGCAGTCAACCACAGTCCAAAAATATTAAATGAAAAGTTCCAGAAATAAACAATTCATAAGTTTTAAATTGTGAGCTTTTCTGGGTAGCTTGATGAAATCTTGCAGCATCCCTGCTCCATCCCACGCAGGGGCATTAATCATCCCTCTGTCCAGGGTATCCACACTATATATGCTACCCACATGTTAGTCACTTAGTAGCTCTCTCAGTTGTCAGATTGACTGTCGTGGTATTGCACGCAGTGCTTATGCTCAAGTAACCCCTATTTTACTTAAAATAATGGCCCCAAAGCGCAAGAGTAGTGATGTCGGCAACTTGGATATGCCAAAGAGAAGCCATAGAGTGTTTCCTTTAAATGAAAAGGCGAAAGTTCTCAACTTCATAAGAAAAAAAACCAGGTGCTGAGGTTGCTAAGATATACAGTTAGAACCAATCTTCTATCCGTGAAATTTCTATGAAGATGGAGAAAGAAATTTGTGTTAGTTTTGCTGTCACATCTCAAACTACAAAGGTTACTGCCATGGTAAGTGCTTATTTAAGATTTAAAGGGTATTGAATTTGTGGGTGGAAGACACAACCAGAAAACACGCTCTGACTGATGGCAACGTGTTGTGCCAGAAAGCATAGAGCCCGTATGAAGACTGTAGCAAAGGATCCCCTGAAACTAGTGAGACCAAGCATCTACTGCAAGAGAGGGATGGTTACACAGATTCAGGAATAGGTTTGGACTGAAAGAGAGACCACATTCACGTAACTTTTATTGCAGTATGTTGTTATAATTGTTCTATTTTATTATTAGTTATTGTTAATCTCTTACTGTGCCTGATTTATAAATTAATCTTTATCACAGGTCCATACGTACAGGAAAAAACATAGTATATATAGGGTTCAGTACTATCTGCAGTTTCAGGCATCCAGTGGGGGTCTTGGGAGGTAAACTGCTCAGATAAGGGGGACTTTACCGTACTCTGCAGCTGCTATACAAGAATAATGAAGATCTCTATGACTGGATTTAGAGTGATTTTCAGGAAACAAAATGCAGAAAAGGATCTATAAAACACCAACTTTTGGTTAAGAAAAAAAGGAAAATATAAAATTACACATGTATCTGTTTATTTTACAAAAAGTCATAGGAAGGATTAAAAAAAATGATGAGATTGGCCGTTTACAGGTGAGGATGGGAATGGGGTGGAAGGGAGAGCAGGGGGTGACACTTTTCTAAGTGTACCTTTGTTTTAGAAAGTTTTGACTTCTTGCAGCCATAATAATGTTGTACACATTCAAAAGAACCATAAAATTAAAAAAATTAACCAAAAGAATTGAATGTAAACGTATTTCAAATGAATAACATTGTCACACCGACTGGAGAGGAAACCTCGTCTGAGTAGCTTTTGAGCTCACTAGTTTGACTTTACGCCCTCAGATTAAAGATAAAAAAAACTATAAATAAATATTGATTTCTAGCTAGTAGCTTTTTCTGTTTGTTCATTTGTTTGCAATGCTAGGGGTTAACAATTGTAAACTACTTTCTCTGTATTTTATGATGGAAGAGAGTAGCAAAAGCTGTCTATACATATGACTTGTAGATTACGTCTTTTATCCTAATTATATATTTTTTAATCCAATAGTCACATTTGTTTGTATTCCCTGATTAGGATGATGTAATCTGATGTGTGCTCAGAGAAAAGAAGAAATAATTTTAGAATTAAAAAAATATACCATGATGATCTAAGTAACTGAGATTTGGTTTTATGCATTTGTGATCATTGATATTTCAGAGAATTAATTAATCTTGGTTATCTTTGCCTAAAGTTTATGATTTTAAAATGCCCAACAACATTTATAAAGTATAGCTTTTCATAATTTGTTGGGGAAATTAATTATATCCAGCCAAATATGAATACCCAAAGTTGCATGACTAAGAACTAAAAACCATCAAGAAAGATAATGTTTGCAAGGAGCCTGCATTTATGATAACCATTTGTGAGAACATATTTCATTAGGAGGAGATAAAATTCGATAGTAGCTTTATGGATTCGGCCATGAAACAGTAAAATGGGGAATAGCTTTGGGCATGAAACCAGGAATCTGCCTGAGGTCTTTGTGTGTCTTTTATGAAGCCACTTCATCTTTCTGTGTCTTGAATTCTTCAAGACAAAATTACCTGTCTCAGGTGTTCTGTGATGATTTAAATATGCTATTGCATGTGAAAATGCCTGGGAATGGTGAGATATGACACAAATACTAATTGCTGTAATATGTTTGCTACATTTCAAATGAGAGTTTGGCAGCTTAAATCCCCACAACTCTCTCGGACGTTTTACTGCTTGCATAGTTGACTCATAAAAAAGCAGCACGGGCTCTCACTGTGGTGCTTGCTGATTCATTTCCTGAACGTGCAAGGAGATAAAAAGATAATTGATTCTACTTTTATTGATTGCTGAATGTCTCAGAGTTTTTACAAAATAAAAATTTAGAATAGATTAATGCATGCTTCTATGCCTAGTGAATTCTACCTGATCAGCTTAAATTACAAGGAGTTAAGTCTCAACGCTGTAAGATTTAAAAACGTGACTCAGATGGAAAAAAGGTTATATGATATAATAGAGGTGCTAGGCCCTTCCAGGCATCCCAATCAGTCCCAGTCTTATTTCAAGCTTGTTTTATAAATATAGTCATTATCTGCCTGATACTGTAACAAAGCACTTGGAAATAATGCAATGTTAAGTCATCGTTCTAGAAGTCAATTGACATGTAAAAGCTGGTATTGAAGATTTTATCATGAAAGTGTCATGTGAGTATGTCGTATAGCAGATCCAGTAAACTCACTCATCTTATATAACTCTATCTTTACACCCATTGGGCAACAACTCCCCATTTCCCCCTCACCCTATCCTCTGGTAACCACTATTCTGTTGTCTACTTCTATAACTTTGTCTATTTTAGATGCCCCATATGAGAGGAACCATGCAGTGTTTGTCCTTCTGTGACTGACCTTTCACCTAGCATTGTATCTTCCATGTCTATCCATCTTGTGGCAAATGGCAAGATTTCCTTCTTTTTAAGGTCTGAATAATATTTCATTGTATGTGTGTACCACGTTTTCTTTATCCATTCATCTGTCAATGGACATTTAGGTTTCTGGCATGTCTTGGCTATTGTGAATAATGCTGCCAAGAACGTGAGGGTGCAGATATTTCTTCAAGATGGTGATTTCAATTCGTCTGGATATATACTCAGAAATGGTGTTGCTGGATTGTATGCTAGTTCTATTTTTAATTTTTTGAAACTCCATACAGTTTTCCATGCATAGGGCCTATGGTTAAAAACAAGGTATTGTGTATTTAAAAATTTGTTAGTAGGGTACATCTCATGTTGTGTTCTTAACACAAAAAATAAAAAAGGAGAGAGACAAGGAAATTTTTGGAGGTGATGAATATGTTTATTATCTGGATTGTGGTGATGGTAACACTGAGTGCATACATATGTCCAAACTCACCAGATTATATACATTAATTATGTGCAATTTTTGTATACTAACTACGTATATCTCAATAAAGCTGGAAAAAACTATGATGGGAGTCAACTTTCACATTTTCAATATTCAGATTTTTGTAGGAATGTCATAAGCATGAATGTGTGTATCTGTGGGACTCCTGAGTCCCCAGAGGTCATCTGTTTAGGCCATTATCCAAAAAGACACAGCTCTGAGGACCTCACTAACTTCACATTCTATTATGTTGGGCCTTTCGAGGAGCATTTAGGAGCAGGATTATTTCCTTTTTTTTTCTTTTACTTAGATCAGAGAGGAAGACTTTTTGGGTTCTAGGAGATGATTTTTATATAGTTTTGAATATTTTAGCGTTTTTCAAAAAGGCAAGCTACCTTAGTGAGATGAGAGATTGCTATTGTCACCTTGACTTGCCATTGTGTCGGTAATGAATCTGCTACCATTAGAAGGGCTGTAGGAAGGATCATGATTAAGGAGATTGGCCTTGTCAGCTCAGAATGTCAAGACCTATAGAGGTAGATTAAATCTGGTCTTCTCTAGTAATTTCCAGGATGATTACCATTTTTGTCACAGAAATATTGGTGGCATATTGAAAATTGAATAATTTTAATAAAAATGATTATAATCACCATATCCTTGGGATATTTTTCTTGAAGTGAGAGAATATGCATATATATAAAGGGCTATATATAAAGGTAACTTTTCCTTTCTGGGTATGTTCAGTTTGGGTATTTTTAGTCATACGGGTGACACTGAGGCAACTTAGTAGCTCTTCAAGGACCACCATTTTCTAATAAAATTTCCCCTTATTTTCTCTTGGAAGAGTAAATTACTTAGTCTTCCTAAACTTAAATAATCATAGAATTGTCGTGAGGATTAAATGGCATAATATATGTAAGGCTCTTAGTTCAGGGTGTGCTAAATAATGTGTCTAGAGATTAGCTATTACTATCCTCATCCAATTTTTTGTAATAATGTTTCTTACCGTAAGTTAATACATTAGCATTCAGGTTTATGTTTCAGTTCCTGTAAACTTGATGTAAGATAAAATTCTGGTGTCCCGATGTGGTCAACTTTCTGAGCTTGGAAGTTTCAGAACTCTACCTGCCTCCAGGACTCAGGAATTGACCAAGGCAGGAAACGAGCATGAGTGAATCTCCATGGCAGCAAATAATTGAGTCATTCCTGAGGAACCTCTAAACTTGGGTTATATCTCTTTTAATTTCTGTAACAATTATAAAAATAAAGAATTTGTAAAAATATTATTTTACTGACCAATGTTTAGCACATACTTTGTGCCAGACAATATTAAATGATATCTTTGAACACGAGTTACAGAAACTCGCAGAAGAAAATTTTAGGAAATTCCTTGGTATCTCAATGGAAGAGATAAAAACTCTGCAAAAGGAGGATAAAATTTTAAGTAGGGAACAAGCTGTAAAGACAAAAACAAACAGAAGGATGATGAGCTGGAAAGAACAATAAATGAAATGAGGGAAGCCTGAAAGGAAACTGAAAACATGACAGCAGACGTATAATCCTAGTGAGGTGGTGGGGATGAGGAACCTCTCGTGATCTCTGTCAGAGAGCTGTATATTTCAGTCCCGTAAGTAATCCGGCTGGACACAAACAAGGCAGGGCTATGGTGGTGTAGGCAGAAAGAAGGGACAATATAAGCAACATGAGGTCAACAGGGACATAATTTCTTGTATTTATTTTTTTATTGAGATAAAATTCCTTTGTATGAATATACCACATTTCGTTTATCCATTGACAGTTTACAGACGTGTGTTGTTTCTGGTCTTTGCCAAATATGAATAATGGATAATGCTACTACGAACATTCCTGCACAAGTTTTTGTATGAATGTATGTTTTCATTCCTCTTGGGTATATACCTAGGAGTAGAATTGCTGGGTCACATGGTAACTCTATGCAACTTTTTGAGGGACTGTCAAACTTTTCCATAGTGGCTGCACCATTTTACAGTCCTACCAACAATATGTGAAGATTCCAGTTTCTCTACATCCTTGTCAACACTTCTTGTTGTTTATAGCCATCCCAGTGGGTGTGAAGTGGTATCTCGTTGTGGTTTTGATTTTTTTTCTAGTTACTAATGATGTTGAGCGTCTTTTTAGTTCCTATTGGCCACATATCTTTTCTTTCAAGAAATGCCTATTCAGATCCTTTGCTCATTTTTAAGTTGGGTTGTTCATCTTTCTATAGTCGAGTTGTAAAAGTTCTTAATATATTCTGAATACTAGGCTCTTATCACATATAATTTGCAAATATTTCTCCCACTTTGTGGATTGTCTTCTCACTTTCTTGATAGTGAAACCATTGCCTAATCCACGGTCACAAAGATTTACGGCTAGGTTTCCTTCTAAGAGTTTTATAGTTTTAGTTCTTATATTTAGGTCTTTGATGCATTTGGAGTTAATTTTTGTATGTTGTCTGAGCTAGGAGTCCAAATTCATTCTTTTCATGTGACTATCCAGTGACCCCAGCACCATTTGTTGAAGAGGTTATTCTTTTCCCATTGAATGGCCTTGGCAACTTGGTTGAAATCAATTGACTGTATATATGTATGGGTTTATTTCTGGACTCTCAATTCTATTCCATTGATCTATGTGTCCACCCTTATGCCAGTAGCTTTGTGGTAAGTTTGGAAATCAGAAACTGTGAGTCCTCCAACTTTATTTTTCTTTTTCAAGATGGTTTTGGCTATTTTGGGATCTTTGAATTTCCGTATGAATTTTAGGATCAGCTTTTCTGTAAAAAAGGCAGTTGGAATTTTAATAGGGATTGCACTGAATCTGTGGATCAATGTGGGAAATTTTGCCATCTTAATAATATTGCCTTCCACTCTGTGTACATGGGATATCTTTCCATTTATTTAGGCTTTCTTTAATTTGTTTCAACAGTGTTTTCAGTGTAGAAAACTTGCACCTCCTTGGCTAAATTTATTCCTAAATAGTTTATTCTTTTAAGCTATTGTAAACAGAACTCTTTTCTTAATTTCATTTTTCAATTGTGCATTAATAGTGTATAGAAATACAATTGATTTGTGTGTGTTGATCTTGTATCCTGAAACTTTCCTGAACTTGTTCAACTTAGCCTTATTGTTTTTTTGTTTGAATTCTTTAGGATTTTTTACATATAAGATCATGTCATCTGCAAATATAGTTTTATTTCTTCTTTCTCAATCTGGATTTTTTTTATTGCCTTTTCTAGTTTAATTGCCCTGGTTAGTACTTTCAGTAAAATGTTGAATAGAAGTGGGGAAAGCAGGCATTCTTTTTTTGTTCCATATATTAGGGGATAAACTTTTACTCTTTCACCATCGAGTATGATGTTAGCTGTGGGTTTTTTTATAGATGCCCATTATTAAACTGAGAAAGTTCCCTTCTATTCCTAGTTTATTGATTTTTTTTATCGTGAAAGCATGTTAGATTTTGTCAAATGCTTTTTCAGCTCCTATTGAGATATTACGTGTTTTTTCCCCTTAAGTTGATTAACATGGTGCATTATTTTGATTGACTTTCATATGCTGAGCCAATGTTTTATTTCTGGGATAAATTCCATTTGGTCTTGGCGTACAATCATTTTAGTATGAGGCTGCATCCTATTTACTAGCATTTTCTTGAAGTTTTCGCATCTGTATTCACAACGGATATTGATCTGTAGTTTGTGATTCTTTGTCTGGTTTTGAGGTCAGGGTAATATTGGACTTATAGAATGAGTTAGGAAGTGTTCCCTTCTCTTCTATTTTTGGGAGGAATTTGAGAAACATTGATGTTAATTCTTCTTCAAAAGCTTGATAAAATTCATCTGTTCCAGAGCTTTCCTTTGTTAGAAATTTTCAATTAGTGATTAGATCTATTTACTTATTATAGGTTTATTCATATTATCTACCTCTTCTTGAGTCTGTTTTGGTAGTTTGTGTAATTCTAAGAATTTGTCCATTTCATGAGGGTTATCTAATTTGTTGGCATTCAATTGTTTATAGTATTCTCTTATAATCCTATTTATGTAAGATAAATTGGCGAGTCTCCACTTTTATTCCTAATTTTAGTAATTTGAGTGTTCTTTCTTTTTATCTTGGCCAGTGTAACTAAAGCTTTTTCAATTTTGTTGATCTTTCCAAAGAACCAACTTTTGGTTTTGTTGATTTTCTCTATTTTTTTTAAATTCTCTATTTTGTTTATCTGCTCTCTAATCTTTATTAATTCCTATCTTTTTCTTGTTTTGAGTTTAGTTTGCTCTTCTTTTTCTAAAGTGGAAGTTTAGGTTATTTATTTGAAGCCTTCATTATTTTTTAGTGTAAAAAATGTTATTAGTTATTGCCTGTGAGCCCTGCTTTTACTGAGTCCCATAAATTTTTGTAGCTGTGTTTTGGCTTTTGTTCATCTCAAGTATTTTCTAATTCTGTTGTGATATCTTTTTTGACTCATTGTTTATTTAGGAGGGTGTTGTTTAAATTCATCAAGTTTGTGAAATTTCCAAATTTCCCTAGGTTATTGATTTTTAATTTCATTCATTATGGTCAGAGAATATATTTTATACAATTTCAATCTTTTAAAATTTATTGAGATGTGTTTTGTGGCCTAAATAACTGTGTGTTTCATGGAGAATGTTCCATGTGCGCTTGAGAAGAATGTGTATTTTGCTGTCATTGGGTAGAATGTTCAATAGATGTCTACTAGATTTAGTCAGGCTATTGTGTTGTTCAATCTTTTATTTCCTTGATCTTCTGTTTTGTTGTTCTGTCCATTGTTAAAAGTGGGGTATTGAAGTCTCCAACTATTATTGCTGAACTGTCTTTATCCCCTCATTTGATCATATTTGATTCAGGTATTTTAGAGCTCTGTTGTTAGGTGTATATATATTTATAGTTATCATATATTTTCAATGGTTTGAACTTTTTATTCTTATATAATGCCCTTCTTTGTGTCTCATAAAATTTTTTGTTTTAAAGTTGTTTTTTCTGCTTTGTTTTGGTTACTGCTTGCATGGGATATCTTTTTGCATCCTTTTACGTTAACTCATTTGTATCTTTGAATCTAAAGTGAGTCTCTTGTAGCAAGTATATAGTTGGATCATGGTTTTATATCCATTCTGTCAATCGATGCTTTTTAATTCGAGAGTTTAACCCATTTTCATTTAATATAATTACTGATAAGGGTGGACTGACTTCTTGGTATTTGTTTTCTATGTGTCATATCTCTTTTCTTCCTCAATTCCTCCATTACTGCCTTCTTTTGTGTTAAATACATATTTTCTAGTGCACTATATTAGTTTGTGTTTCTTTCACTATATATACATTATTTTTTTTTTAGTGGTTGCCTAGGGCATTGCAATTAGCATCTTAGTTTATAACAATTTAGTTCAGAATAATACCAATTCGGTTTCAGTACTATACAAAACCTTTGCTCTTAGAGTTCTGATCCTTCCCCATTCCTTTGTGCAGTTTTTGTCATTTATAATTTTTGATTTATGCAAAGATTTATAATTATTGCTTATACAGTTGCCATTTAAATCAGATATGAAAAAAGGAGTTATAAACAAAAGATGCATTAATACTGTTTTCAAAAAATTCATCTATGTATATACCTTTTGGTATTCTTTGCTCTGTGTAGATTCAAGTTACTGTCTACTTTTCTTTTATTTCACTCTGAAGGACTTCCTTTAGCGTTTACTATAAAGCAGGTTTGCTAACAACAAACTCTCTGTTTTTATAAATTCTGCAATGTCTTAATTTCTTCTTCATTTTTGAAGGACAGTTTTTCTGGATATAATATTCTTGGTTGACTGCCTTCTGGCCTCCATTGTATCTTAAGAAAAATCAGTTGTTAGCTTATTAAAGATCCCTTGCATATGATTAGTCATTTCTTTCATGAGTCTCTCTTTGTGTTTGCCTTTTGACACTTTGAATATGACGTGTCTCAATGTGGATCTCTTTGTATTTTTCCTACTTGGACTTCTTTGAGCATTTTGCATGTATAGATTAATGTTTTCTCACCAAAGTTTGGAAGTTTTTGACCATTGTTTTTGACTAAAATTTCTTCAAATATTCTTTGATTCCTTTCTATCTCTCCTCTCATCTGAGACTCCCATTTTATGTATTCTGGTACGCTTGATAGTATCCTGTAAGTTTCTTGGCTTGTTCATTTTCTTCATTAATTTTTTCTTTCTGTTTCTCAGACTGAATTATCTATCTTAAATTTTACTGATTCTTTCTTCTGTCTGCCTAAATGTGCAGTTCATCCTCTCTAGTAGGGCTTTCACTTAAGTTATTGTACTTTTCATCTGCAGAATTACTCTTTGGTTTCATTTAATAATTTCTTTATTGATATTCTCTATTTGGTGAGAAATTATTCTCATGCTTTTCTTTAGTTCGTCAGACATAGTTTCCTTTAGCTCTTTGGATATGTTTAAAATATCTGACTTAAAATCTTTGTCTATTAACTCCAACATGGGATCTCTCAGGGACAGTTTCACTCGATTGTTTGCTTTTTTTTCTTATGTATGGGCCATACTTTTTGTTTCTTTGCATGTCTCATAATTTTCTTGTTGCAAACTGGGTATTTTGAATATTGTAGTGGGACAACTCTGGAAATCCCCAAGGGTCTGTTATTGCTGCTTGTAGTAGTAGTTGTTTGTTTGTTTTGTGACTTCTGAAGTGATTTTGTAAAGTTTGTATTCTTTGTTGTGTGTTGCCACTGAAGTTTCTGTTCCATCGGCTTAGTGATCACCTAATGATTGGCGAGGATTTCCTTTAAAACCCAGAACCAAAACATTGCCAAATTTTGCAGAGGCTCTGTGTGTGTGTTGGACATGTGTTCAACACGTGGCCAGGCATTTTATAACTCTGCCTTAGCCTTACTACTTGCACACAGACTCAAGGTCAGCCAGATGTGTATGATTAGGGCCTTCCTAGGTCTTCCTTAAGCACACACAGCTCCAGGAATGCACATTGCCTTCAAGATTCCCAGAAATATGTTGGAGCTTTTCAAAGCCCTTATTTCCCAAAGCACCCATCCTTTCCTTCAGTCTTTTGGTTAGTCTGTTTCCCTGCCAAGTACTATCCATTGCCTGCTTCAGCAGTGATGAAAATGTTTGCCTGTAAATGTTTTCTACAAACACACTTCAGGTAGTGGCTTTAGCATTGAGTGAGTTCCAAGTTAGGAAAGATAAAGACCAGCCTTTTGATCTGGTCTTCCAGGGTGCCACCAGACAGGTAAAACATAAATACAAATCTTTGCAAATGAGGTTCATTCTGCTCCCTTTGTTACAGGTACCAGCAATGTGAGCTGTTATTTTCAGTGTTACTGCTGAGCTGGAGAGTGAGGGATGGGATCAGAGTAAATTAGAAAGCCACAAAACTCACTATTCTTACCAAGATTTAGCTGTTTTTTATTGTCGTCTTTGAAGAAGCATGCTTTGGGTTGCTTTGAGCTTTTAGTTAGTTTCTAGAGATTAGAAAAAGTTTATTTTGATAGTTTTTGTCAATTTTTCATTGCTTATGGAGGGGTGGACTTTCAAAGTTCCTTACTCTGCCAATGTTGCTGATGTCAGCTCATTTTTGTTTCTCCTTTTAGTTTTTTTAGTCTCCCTTTTTTTCTTCCAGTGATCAATAATAGATCATTTTTGGCATTTTGATTTTTTCCTAAGTCATATCAATTCATTTTTCTTCTGATTATTCTGTACTATTTTTTTCCAAGTTTCATTTGTTTTGTTTGATATCTTCTTATCCATCACAGAATAAGGTGAGGTATGTCCACCTATAGTGTCAATCAACAGGCAGCATCTGGAAATTTTCCTCCTTACTTATTTCCCTTGTTCCCACTTTCCATCTACTTGTGCATGGTTGAGTCTCATTTTTCGTCCCACAACTGGAGTGCGGGTTGGTATGCATGGCTCCTTAAATACTGTATCAGTAATATTTAGAGGGAGATAATGTAGTTTGAAAAATCAAAATCAGCCCTACCCACAGGCAATATAAATTTGTTGTAGGGCACTCATGCTTGTGACATTTTAATCCTGATTTATTTTGTTGAATACATCATACACATGCCACACATTGAGCTTCCTGTAACTTAAAACTCCTATGTGTTTTTTTAACCAAATCTGAACACAAATTTCAAGATTTGCAGTCAATTTGAGTCTGAGTGTAGTCTTCAGATTACAGTCTTAATTATTACTCAGGGAGGTTATTACAAATGGATTTGAAGTGTGTGGGGTGCAGGATAAAGTGAGACAACTGGTCCTACTATCTGGGATTTGCGGTCAAGGGTCAGCTAGAAGGACTTTCTTTCTGCTATATGAGTTTAACAGGCAACCTGATGTTGAATACTCACATGGGTTCCCAAGGGACTAGATTCAACTCTAGCTGACCCAGGACACGTGATACGTTATCAATAGACTCTTTTAAATTCCTTACTAGATCGCAAGAAAAAGTTCTGAATTGTTTTATGAAATGGTAGAACTGGAACTGTAGATACCTAAGGGGGAAGTATCAGGAAGTGATACTTTTCATTGTCCATCATTGTTAGATCCAGTTATAGTAAGTCGTTTTTTTTCTTTTGACTCTGTAGCTCTGGTACCACTGCTAGTTTTCTTTTGATAGGAAGAGAATATTAATTATGAAATAAAAAGTAGATCTAATAACAGGAGGAAAAACACACAACTGCTATCTCAGAAGAGCGTACCCTATTAAATTGAAGTTAATTTGTGTTGAGAATCCTGATGGTTTTTATCCAAGAAAATGTAGGGACAGAGCTGCCTATGGAAGGAGAGCCTGGAGAAAACCATGCTGAGATGCATTTAGGGGGAGGGAAGAGTGGGAAGGGAGACAGGAATGAGGAGCCATGATGTTGGGATGCTATATGGGGTGATTTTTGTCAGTGACATATCTCCCATGGTGAAAGAGCTAAAGGGTATTTCAGAGAATGGTGTCTCATTTTCAAATGAAAGTTATTTGCATTTCTGCAAGACAGACCCCCACCTCTGCTTCATAATTCTTCATTAAAGTCTATTCTGCCTTTTGTCAAAGAGACTTTTCTGTAAATCTAGGAAGGGGCTAAGTACTATGTCTAGAATGTGGAACAGGGATAATGTGGGGTGGGGAGACGCCATAAACCAAAATTATTTGTCTGAAAGAGGAGCTTGGAGCTAGAGGCGACCATTAGAACTCACATCTTTCCTCCTTCTTCTCAAAAATTTTCAATTAGTGCACCTCCCACTATACTTATTCATCACAATCTATCATAGTTTGTGACGTTATTTTTGCATAGAATACCACTCCCCTTATTTTTGTTTCTTAAAATTTTGCTACTCCCTAACTAGAGCTCAGTGCTGCTTCCTCCATGAAATATTTTCTGCTCCTCACTGTAGTGTGTGGATTGCAGTAAACACTCCACTTGCTAACACCTCCCAGTGTCCAAATGCTTGGAGAGTCCTGTCCCATACTGCCTATGGCTTGCTTTGGCCAGTGGAACAATAGCAAACAATGCAAGCAGCAACTTTAAAGTTTCTTGTGCCTTGAGGTTTCTTCTGCTGCTCCTGAAACCCTGTTGCTGCTATATGAACAAACCTGAGCTTTCGTGCTGGAAGATGAGAGACCAAAGGGGGAAAGGTCCCAGTAGATCTGACTGTCCCAGGAGAGACAATGGTGAACTAGCTAGCCCCAGGCAACCCACCTGGGGCTGACTGTAAAATGTGAGCAAGCCTAGCTGAAATCTGTCAAGCTCATCCCAGACCAAAAGAGCTGCCCAGCTGAGTGCAACTTACATTGCCAATTTATGTAAAATTTGTGCTGAAAAATTGTTACTCTTTTAAGTTACTCAACTCTGGGGATGATTCGTTACACAGCAAAAACGAACTGATAAAGCCCCATTAAGAACTAATTACTCTTGCATTTGACTTTTATTTAAATTCGTTCCTTGAGAATGAGAATTAAGTTATATATAAATCTTGCACTCTTTCAGCTCTTAGTTCCTTGCACATTATAATCATTATACTTAACATTTTTTAGACACTTACTTTGTCAGATACTTACTAATGGCTTTATATGCAATAGTAAACTGAATACTCGGAAAAACTCAACAATGTAGATATTATCATCTCTGTTGTATAGATGAGAAAACTGAACTCCAGAAAGGAGAAATACATGCCAACTTTACAAACCCCATCACTGGCAGGGTGGGCATTTGCATCAGAGTTATCCAGCTCCAACCCAAAGCGTGCACTTTTAATCCCTATAATAGGCTACTTTGCTACACTGAACTGCACGTATTGGTGTTATGCAAGTACCCACCTATGGCAAGTTAGTGCAACTCAGTTCACTATATTCCTACATTCTTCATTTTTCAGAAAATATTACCTTTGCGGAAGGCATCTAACATCTTCCAGCCAAGCTTTTACTCTGGGAGCTATTGGAATGAGTCATAGCTGAGTTCATTAAGTGTTAGTACCTCACGGATGCTGCTGAGACTAAATGGAAGGTTTTAAGGGGTGTAAAGCATTGTGTGGAAAACAAAATAGAGAACATTGAGGCTATGGAAATTTATCTGCCTGAGAATCTTCCCTTCTGTGGAGAATGTCCTCAGTTCACTTCTGGGACAGCACACTGTCCAGGGGGGGTTGTTACATAATCTGTTTGGCTGTTGCCTCTTTCTGGCGTCAGCCATCTCAGTGTCCTGTGAAGCACCAGGCCCATGAGGACTCTTTTATGTCAGATTAAGATATGTCTATATAAATATCTAGTACACACCCCTTGACCTCAAGGACTGTGACTAGAGATGGGGAGAGACTGATGTGATTATGCAGACGGATCTGCGACCTAGTAACAGTTAGGGGGCTGGATTTCAACCTGGCTGGGCCACAATTCTCCTCTATGACCTTAGGTAAATCTTTTAGGGTATCTCAAACAGCAGACTTTGCTAGCATACAACCTTTAACTGTTGGCTATTTAAATTTTACCGAAAGTCCAATGAAGAGAAATAGTTCTTAAAGGAAACAATTTGTGACATGCCATCCATTCAATCCTCGGATCTAAGTTTTATTGTTGGCTTAAGTCAAACCATTGGAAGGCTACATTTTGCAGAGTTTGCCAAGTTACCTTTATGTAACTGTATTTCAGTGTCCTATCCTCAGAATTTAAGTTTTCCAGGCTGGGTTCAAGCCTGACTCTGTCAACTATTGGCTGTGTGATGTCGGGAGAGCTATTTAACGACTTTAAGCCTCCGTTTCTTAATTTGGAAAATGTGATAAGAAATACTTCATAGAGTTTTTCGAGACTTTAATTATATAGCCCATGTAAAGAAAATATAAGTCCCCATAGCTTTAAAATAATTTGAACCTTAAAAATAATTTGTAGCTGAAAACCATATGAAATTCATTTTGGTGTATTTACTGTAAAATCTGTTATAAAAATCTGTTGTCAAGATCATTGCCAATTTTCAATGTTTTCTTTAAAGAATTCCATTTAAGATTTACTACAAGGTTAAAAGAGCTCTGCTTCTCTAAGGAAGTGGCATTTTTCTCCCCACCCCCCACTGCTCTCCAGTCCAAGAAAGAGCTAATTTCCTATGGTGACATTTTTGTCCTGGCTGCAGAGAAACTCAGGGTAATATTTGTATTTCACAGAAAGCATATCAGCTTGTCTGGGTGAGTTATCTTCTTCCTTCTCTTTTTTGTGGCTGTGACTTCAAAATTTCTATTTGACTACCAACATTGTTAAAGTGTCTTTATTTTAAGCCATCTTGAATCCTTTTGGACAGCAGAGTGATCTGAATTAAGTCAAAACATCCCCTGGACTCTCAAGGTCTCTATTTCCTCATCTGACAAAATTTTATTTTGGAAGGCTGACAAAACCAGGTAATGTAGTTGAGTGAATTTTGTAAAACCAGACACTGTACCAAAGTCAGGCATGTCCAGCCATAATGGACCAGCAGCCACCGACATGACGTTAGTGCCTCTCAAATGCTCTTCAGCACAACACTCATCTCTGAGCTCAGAATTAATTCCATAATATACTTTGAAAGTGAATTTACACTTGGAATGATGCATTCCAACATTGTGACTCAATGACCCTGGATGAAAGGTAAGATCATTTAGATTTGGAATTCTGACAATGATGATCCTGCTGAATCTAGTGGTGAGAATGTGAGGAAATTTCAGGAAGGTGAAAGGGGACACAGCTCTCTGAGACTACAGCCTCAGCTTTAGTCCATTTCCCCCATGAGTCCAAACGCCCTCTCCCACTGGACCCTGCCCATGCATACACTGCTTTCTCTCTCACTTCTTACTCCCTATTTGTTTTGTTTTGTTCTGTCAGATCTGCTTCAAGGTCCTAGAGCTCAAAGTGGAGAAGTCTCAAGGCAGGCCATGTCCACAGGGAGTGTTTTCCTGTGTCTGTGCCCTTCATAGTGCGCCTCATGTGCAGAGGCCTGGTGGAATAGAGCAGAGAGTTTTCATTAGGAAAACTAAGATCCTGGCTAGAAGCTTAATAACAGTGCACCCATGAGCAATTGTAGCCTCTGAGTTTTTTTTTAATTCTCTTTAAAATATATATTGTTTACTAATTTTAAAATTAATACATGACCATGGCAGATATTTAAGTGGTGGCAAAAAATAAAAAGAATAAATCTATGGGGCACTATACCCAGTGGTATAGTGGTTAAGTTCCCACTTTTTTTCTTTTTTTAAGCCCCACTCCCCCTGTACTTACTGGTATATTTTGGGTTGTAAGTGCCTCTGGTTGTGCTAAGGGCTCCACTTTGGTGGCCCCGGGTTCGAGAGTTTGGATCTCGGGTGCAGACCTGTGCACTGTTCATCAAACCATGCTGTGGTGGCATCCCATATACAAAATAAAGAAAGATTGGCACAGATGTTAGCTCAGGGACAATCTTCCTCAAGCAAAAAGAGGAAGCCTGGCAACAGGTGTTAGCTCAGGGCCAAGCTACCTCACCAAAAAAAGAATAGAATAAATCTACCAGGATTCACATACTATCAAGCAGAAATCACCACAATTGTCCTGTTTGCTTCTCATTATACATATCTTTGATTTTACCACATATATGATTTTGTTTTGTTTGCTCTATTAAAAAAATAGATGTGTAATATGATATCATATTGAGCTTCAGCATTTTCATTTCTCAATTGGATATGCTGATATCTACCTCAGAACTTCTTTAAGAACTAAATGAAGTATGTAGATAGAAATAGCCTGAAGCGTAGTGGGTGCTGAGCAAATGTTAGTTAATTCTGAATTGCATCAGTGTTTCTCCTTGGAACTGCATCGTTCTGCCTTGTTCCTTTAAACGCCCTGTTTCTACTAAAGTTGTGACCGGGGGTGAGTGGAAACAAAGTACATGGGGAAATATCTTAGTCTAAGGACAACTAGAATCTGCTTCCTGATTAGACAAATGTGAGCGGAAAAACTAAGGGTGGGGGCCCGCCTCATAGCCCAGTGGTTAAGTTCCTGCGCTCTGCCCAGTGTTTCACCGGTTCGGATTCTGAGGGCGGACATGGCACCGCTCATCAGGCCATGCTGAGGCAGCGTCCCACATGCCACAACTAGAAGGACCCACATCTAAAATATACAACTATGTACTGGGAGGATTTGGGGAGAAAAAGCAGAAAAAAAAAAAAAGAGAAGATTGGCAACAGTTGTTAGTTCAGGTGACAATCTTTAAAAAAAATAAAAATAAGGGTGGTACCAGACTTCCTTAAGATGTAAACACTGCTGTTTTGGCAACTCAACGAAACAAGCAATCCCTTCAAATAAAGTGGCCCTACAATAAAACTGGGCACAACTTTTTTCCTCTGCAAAAAGAATTAGTGATAGGAAATATGGAAAGGCCACTGTTGGGCGTGGAGCTTTACTGTGCTCTTTACCTGGGAAATCCCACCAAGTCGAAAACTCTGGATGAGAGCGTGTCTCCATGCACTTCTCACCTTCCCCAGGGAACCAGTTTCCCAGCCTCTGTGCAGTGACAGTGGAAATCAGAGCAGCTGCTCCCAGACTCAGTCTTAACATTGCCACATCTCAAAGTGAACTTGTCAACTCTAGCCAAATGATGCTGCAAGTGAAAAGGGGGAAGATAAAACAGCAAGAAAACAAAACATAATCAAAAAAAGGCTCTCCCCTGAGGGTGAAGCTAACATATTGGCTGCAGTAGAAGAGCGATTAGGAACCTGCATTGGATCCCAGTGGACATCAACAGGAAACTTGTCTATGCCTGTGAGAGAAGCCCAGTGTCGAGCAAAATCCATTCTCTTCAGAAGCCTAAGCAAAAGAGCAGCGAATCGGTTGGTTGAGGAAATGGCACGAGATGGTCAGAGCAGGAGTCAGCGAGACTGCTCATCCAAAGACAGCTGCCACAACTTCCTGAAACTCATTTACTCATTCAAATCCTCTGTCGTCCTACTCCTCTACTACTCAGGTAACACTTCAGTCTTACAAGTAACTCTCACTTTCACAGTGGCATGAGAAAACAATTTGATGCGATCCATTAATTTACTCCTGTATTTATTCATTCACCGTCCACCAATTCACACATTTTTACTGAGAGCCAATGACTGTAATAGCCTCTTTGGAGATTCTAATATGAATCAAATATGTCGTCTACCTTCTAGCATTTCATAGTCTAGTGAGGGAGATAATGATTTGAATATTAATAATAACAATAAAAAGAAAACTATTGATAAGTCTATTGAGGAGGCAGAGAGAGGGTGTCTGAGTATCAACAAGAATAGCTGGTCCACAGGAATTTGGAACTTAAGGAAGTCCTCTCTCAGGATCGCAGGGGTTAAGGGTCTGCGTCTTCCCTCTCCATCCACAGTGTCCTCTAGGATGCATCTTCCCTGAATAAGCACACTACAATCCCAAACTTTCCTGGGTTACTAGTCCTTTCAGGACCTGTCCATCTATCTGAAGGCCAAGTGAAGAAGTGGTGCCCAAGGAGCTGGGAGGCCCTGCAGGTGCCTTCTGGAGGAGATGCTTGTGTTGGTAGGAACTGGCCTGCATGTCCTTAAGGTTGTTTACTCCTCCAATTCTATGAATTTATGATGAGCCTGGGATGGTTTCTTAAGGAATCAGATATAATTGTATATAAGACTGCAGGGCATAGGGAAATAAAGATTTCTTTTCTCTCCCGCCCTCCCTCTCCTGCTGCTGCGTGGCCTCTAAACGACCTGCAGCTGGTAACCAGATTTATCCATCATGTTGGGCCCAGGTGTGGGCTGCCTCAGCCGAGCCTGTGAAAAGAATAAACTGAGCCGGAGGCAACTGTGGCTGCGCCAGAATGAACAGCAAGCTGACTCTAGGGCTGTTGATCAGAGATGATCACTCAGTGGAGAGGGCTGCCTCCTGCCTCAGGAGCTGAAGTCAGAGGGAGCAAGGAGTACAGGGCTGCCTCCCTGAGCCGTTCTCTGCAGGACGTTGGGGATCGCAGCTGCCCTCAGCCTCTGACTCACTCCTCTCCAGCAGGCAGGTCAGGGCTGAGGGCTCGTTGAACACTAAGGAAGGAAAACAAATCTTAGCAGAACACTTCTATTTAGATGCATTTGGGTTTGGAGATTGTTCATTGCCTGTTAGAAACAATGGCAGAGTTTTAAATAAAAGTACTGACGGCTGGCCCATATCCCAGACAGTTTAAATCAGAACATCTCAGGGTATGGCCTGGGCATTGGGGACTCCTAAAAGCTCCCCAAGGGATTCTAATGAGTGGAGAAGACTGAGAAAAGCTGAGCTATTGTAAAGTGAGTCAAGCCTAGAATAACCAGTGGGTGATAATCTGGAAATTACTAAAATTGTTTTTGTTCGTTTACAAAGCACAACACTTCACACCTGGATGATGCTTTGCCCTTTACTGTGTGATGCTTTGCTCACGTGCACTGTTTAATTCGATTCTCATAACACCCAAGAGGAAAGTAGAGGAATTATTACCCGTCCTACCCATGAGGACACAGCTGCCCACAATCAGCTGGCGATTTCCCGAGATGCCAAGTAACTGATGAAACCAGCAATTGAACCTAGGTGTTCTGGCTGTTAAGCTAGTGCTCCTCCTTGTATCCCACCTAGAAGTTCATTTCTCAGAACTCCAAGTGCCCTGGTCTTCTGCGGTTCTGACAAAAGTCTGCTTTTGCGGCTCCAGTCTGCTTCTACCCTCGTCTCTCCTCCTTGAAAAACGGAAATATTCGTGGGGAAAGGGAATACAGATCTATACAGTGTGATTCACCTGAGCCTGGGTTAGCTCCCGGGGTAACCAAGCGTTTTGAAACAATGTCGTTTGCTTCTTCTCTGCTGAATTTTATAGAACAATGATCCTCAACCTTGCCTGTGTGTTAGAACCACCTTGGGAACTTTCAAAACTCTCAGTGCCCAAGTTGTATCCAGGACCAGTTAAATCAGAATCTCTGGGGATGGCCCAGGCCTTGGTATTTTTAAAGCTTTCCTGTGATCCCAATGTGCAGCCAATGTAATGAACCCTTGTAAGACTTTGAGACTTAAGGAGAGAGATGATGTGATAACAAGTATATTTTGCTCTAGAAAGTCATTCAGATGCTACTCTAGCATTGTGTGTGTATACACATACTTCTATAGATGACTTCTTCATTTCCATACAATTTTAATTATCCATAAACTGACATGATGTTTTCTGTCCCCATGTTGGATTGGCACTTCATCTGTTGTATCTCCCACAGTGCAGCTTATGTCAGTTAGGATGCTTTAATTTTCAAATAACAAATAACCCAGCTTTAAATGTCTTCAAAAATAAGGAGCATTTATTATCCAATATTACAAGAGTCACAGAATAGGGCAGCTTTATGGCTGGTCAATTCAGTAGCTCAATGACATCATTAAGGACCCAGGTTCTTTTCACCTTCTATTTGTCCTCCTTCATGTGTCAGCTTTGTTCTTAGAGTTGAGACTCATGGTCAAAATATAGTTGCCACTGTTCTGGGCATCATGGCAATATATGATCAAACAGTAATATTATCATTGTTCACCTTTTAAGAACATGGGACTTTTTTCTAGAAACCTCTTAGCAAACTTTTTCGAATATCTCATTGGCTAGAATTGGATTACATACATGCCCGTAAAAACCAACATTGGCAAGGGAACTGGAATTTGCCTAACTGGCATAGATTCATCTAAAGTAATGTTTGAGCTGGGATAGGATCATTTTCCCTAAGGAGTGATTCCATAGACAAAACTGAGGTTCTACTGGAAAGGAAGATGGGGATGGGGGAGGTTTCTTGAGAAGTCAGCCACGTCTGATGAAAGGGAAGAAGTTGGATTTGGATTTAGAAGTCACATCTCAGCACTTGCCCTCACTGTTTTTTGGATACTTTATAGTCTCTCTGAGTCTCAGTTTTCTCAACTGCCAAATGGAGACCATAATACCCATATGACAAGGTGGCTGTGAGTATAAAACGTGTGAAAGTACCCAGAAACCACTAAGCAATCCCTGAAACACACCAGATACTTGATATATTTTGATACCTTCCTTCGCTTCTCTTTTCTTCTCTGCTTCCTTCCTAATACTTTTCTTTTCAGTCTAAATGTGGCTATGACTATTGTCAGCTCCAAGTTAAACAGCAAGTTAAATATTAACCCTACAGGGAGTAGAAAATACTAATTGGAAAAAAGATAGAGACACAGGAGAGAAAGTAGATGACCAGAAAATCACCAGGATACAAGAAATTGTAAGTTTGAGCCCTCTGGAGAAAACCTCTCTCAAAAGCTTTTGTTATTTTCTTTGGGAAGTTTCACCTATCAGACAGTCTTGTTTTTAACTTTTCAAAGGGTATGTGGGCCTTCTTTGCCTTTCAGATTTTTATCAGGGTTTGTTATATTTTATTTGCTAACTGAAGAAAATAGACCATTACATTTGAGAAAGATTTTTAGAAACAAATGCTTCAAAGAGGAATATTTCCTAAGACGTGGTAACTATAGAATGAAATTGAGCAGAGTTGCTCATATCCTCCCTGATCTCAATGAAGGGGATGGTCGCCTATTTATACATAAATGTAGATAGAAATACAGTCATGTGGCACATAACGCTGTTTCGGTTAATGACGGACGGAATAAATGATGGTGGTTCCATAAGATTAGTACCATCTAGTCTAAGTTTGTAGGAGGCTATACCATCTAGGTTTGTGTAAGTGCACTCTGTGATGTTTGCACAATGATGAAATCACCTGATGCCACATTTCTCAGAATGTATCCCCGTCGTTAAGAAACACACGCCTGTACTACAATGATTCACCTTGTTTTCCATTGCGTTCATTTCTCAGTCCCTGGGCAACAGCAGAAGGGAGTGATCCTGGAAATCTGTGCAGCCCAATCCCAAGGCATTGGAATATCTCCATGATTGATCCTCCAGGCTCTCCTTACAGGAGGTCAATTCCATGGAGATACATTCCCGGAGACATATTCTACAGACATCTAATATCCTATCTCTGTTAATCTCATTTGATACTTACCTCTAGGTATTTACTAAAAATAAATCCCTAAATTCCCAGAGATCCTTAAGAGCCCATGTTTGCTCTATAAGACAAGATTGGGAGGCAGACTTTGTCTTCAAACCTTTCATCTACCCTCCTTGTTCTGTGCCCTTTTGATTTCTTCTTTCCCCTCATTTTCCTATTCCTGCCCCCCCCCCCCGGCCCCCCGGCTTTCTTCAGAACATGACCAAGGAAAAAGATCCCATATTATGCACTTATATTTAGTGAAAATGTAAGTACATGTTTTGTTAGCTCTCATAGAAATTCTTATTTTATATTGGAGTTATCATTTTGTACCCAGAGGAATCCCATGTAATATCTTTTGAGAGGAAGAAGCTGAAAACTCACAACACATGTAGCCATCATGATTATTTTTATTTTTTCCCAGATTTATTGAAATATAATTGACATACATCACTGTATAAGTTTAAGGCATACAGCATAATGGTTTGATTTACCTATGTTGTGAAATTATTACTGCAATAAGTTTAGTTAGCATCCGTCATCTCACAATAAAAATACAATAATAGATACAATAAAAAGAGAAGGCAAAAAAAGAAAAAAAATTTTCCTTGTGATGAGAGCTCAACCTTTACTCTCTTAACAACTTTCGTATATATCATACAGCAGTGTTAACTATAGTCATCATGCTGTACAATACATCCCTAGTACTTATTTATCTTGTAACTGGAAGTTTTTACCTTTTGACCACCTTCCTCCAATTCCTCCTCCCCCTACCTCCCATCTCTGGTAAATGCAAATCTGATCTCTTTTTCTGAGTTTGTTTGGTTTTCTTTGGTTCCACATATAAGTGAGATCATACAGTATTTTTTTCCTCTGTCTGACTTATTTCACTTAGCACAATGCCCTCAACATCTATCTGCATTGTCACAAATGGCAGGATTTCCTCATTTTTTTATGGCTGAATAATAATCCATTGTGTATATATATATATATGCCACATCTTCTTTATCCATTCATCCATTGATAGACATTTAGGTTGTTTCCATTTCTTGGCTACTGTAAATAATGCTGCTGTGAACATACAGATATCTTTTTGAGTTAGTGTTTTCGTTTCCTTTGGAGATATTTCCAGAAGTGGAATTACCGGATCATATGGTATTTCTATTTTTAATTTTTTGAGGATCCTCCATACTGTTTTCCATAGTGGCTATACCAGTTTACAATCCCACCAATAGTGCACAAGTGTTCCCTTTTCCCCACATCCATGCCAGCATTTGTTACATCGCTTGCATTTTTGATGACAGCCATTCTCACAGCCTTGAAGTAATATCTCATTATGGTTTTGATTTGCATTTTCCTAATGACAGTGATGTTGAGCATCTTTTCATGTACTTGTTGCCCTTTGGTTTGTCTTCTTTTGACAAATGTCTATTCAGGTGTTTTGCCCATTTTTAATTGGGTTTTTTTTTCTGCTGAGTTGTATGATTCCTTATATATTTTGAATATTTACCCTTTATGAGATATGTGATATGCAAATATTTTTTCCCATTTTGTAGGTTGTCTTTTCACTTTGTTGATCATTTCTTTGGCCATGTAGAAGACTTTTAGTTTGACGTAGTCCCACTTGGTCATTTTTGATTTTGTTGCTTGTGCTTTAGGTGTCATAGCCAAAAAATCATTGCCAAGACCCACGTCAAGGAACTTTTTCCTGTGTTTTTGCCTAGGAGTTTCATGGTTTCATGTATTACATGTAAGTCTTTAATCCATTTTGAGTTAATGTTTGTGAGTGGTAATATGATAGGGATCTAGTTTCATTCTTTTACATGTGAATTTCCAATTTTCCCTGCACCATTTATTGAAGAGACTGTCTTATCTTCATTGAATATTCTTGGTTTCCTTGTTAAATCTTAGTTGACTGTATATGCTTGGCTTTATTTCCGACCTTTTGATTCTGTTCCATTGATCTATTTGTCTATTTTTATGCCAGTGTCATACTATTTTGATGACTGTGGCTTTATAGTATAGTTTGAAATCATGAAGTGTGATGCCTCTCACTTTGTTCTTCTTTCTCAGGATTGCTTTGGCTATTTGGGGTCTTTTGTGGTTCCATATAAATTTTAGGATTGTTGTTTCTACTTCTGTAAAAAATGCTATTGGAATCTTGATAGAGATTGCATTAAATCTATAGACGGCTTTTGGTAGTATGGACATTTTAACAACATTAATTCTTCCAATCCATGAGCATGGGATGCCTTTCCATCTGTTTGTGTCTTCTTTGATTTATTTCTTCAATGCCTTGTAGTTTTCAGAGTAAAGATCTTTCACCTGCTCGGTTAAGCTATTCCTAAATATTTTGTTGTTTTTGATGCTATTATAAATGGGATTGTTTCCTTTATTTCTTTTTCAGGTAATTCATTGTTAGTGTATAGAAACACTACTGATTTTTGTATATTAATTTTGTATCCTGCAACTTTACCAAATTTTTTGGTTAGATCTAATAGTTTTTTTTGTGGATCCTTTATGATTTTCTCTGTATAAAATCATCTGAAAACAGAGAAAATTTTACTTCTTCCTTTCCAATTTGATGCCTTTTATTTATTTATTTTTCTTGCCTGATTGCACTGGCAAGGACTGCTAGTACTATAGTGAATAGGAATGGTGAGAGTAGGCACCCTTGTCTTGTTCCTGATCTTAGAGGAAAAGCTTTCAACCTTTCACCATTGAGGATGAGATTAGCTGTGGGCTTATCATATATGGACTATATTATGTTGAGATACATTCCTTCTATACGTAATTAGTTAAAGAATTTTATCATGAATGGATGTTGTAGCCTCCATTTTAAAGCTCAATCCATTCTTAGTATCTGTTACTTTGATATTGCCCTCAAAAGAAGGGTTTTTTTTAGGATGAAAGCCTGGAATTGAAAAGCTGGAGCTGTGGATGGTGGTAGAAAGTGGGCATATTGGAGATAATCCTGGATCAAGGAAGAAACAGAGTGTAATAAATGTATTACTCACAAACACCAAACCAAAGTCAACTGAAAAGAAATTCTGGATGGTGGATGTCACACCAAGTGGAGTCAGAAAAGTCAAGGATTAAATGAGGCAGAAGTAGATATGGAGTACATAAATCACAGTCCAGAGGCAAAGTTAGGCTCATCTTGTTTCAGCATACACACCCATCTTTTAGGGTCACCTCTTGTCCATCTTTCGTAGGTGTGCTCAGCAAACACAGGCTGACATCTGGGCTCTTATCTTGGTAATTTTTATTTATCATCCAGTAGACACTTTCTACATTGTACTTTTTGAATCAGTCTAGTCCTCTGTCAAAGTAATTGGAAATTTTCTGTGGTACTCTGAACCTTAAATCTAGAAGTACTGCTTGGGAAACTCACAAATAAGAAAGAGATGCTAATAATTATTGAGTGCAGGTCATACCTATGCACGCAACTAATAACTACTTAGAGGATCCAGTTTAACATTCACTTCTATCACTATCATCTCTATTTTATGGATATGTTTCAGAAAGGTAAAATCCCTGCTCAAGGTGCACATGAAGTAGGCCTCTAGGATGGCAAAGCCCATACTCTTCATTACACCATGATTCGCAAACCTGTCCGATCATTAGAATCCAAGATTCTGTTGGCACCTCTCCAATCTACTGAATCAGAATCTCCAAGAGACTGGCCTGGAAATCTGTATTTTAAATAGGATACCTGATAATTCCTGAGACCACGCAAGTTTGGGAACCTTTCTTTAAGCCCTGCTGTGGCCTAGAGACACTGCTTTCCAGCTGGGGTGTATCCTAGAGCCCTTGACTAAGGTGCTTGACTGTTTCTCTAGTTTTGTTGAGAGAACATCTTCTTCTGTCACCAGAACTCCCCAGACAGAAGGTTTGAATCGGGAAGCATGGAACAGGGACACAGGTGACAGATATTGGGCTCCCTCTGTGCCATCACCTAATCTCTGCTCTATATCCTCTCCTGCTCCTATAGCTTACTTCTCTCTGATCCTCTGGGAACCTTTAACGCTTGAGCTTGGTATGCTCCGTTTTGACCTATCACTCCCTTAATTTCCTTGGTTGGTCTCCTGAGTCCTTTGGTTAGTCTGTGATGCTAAGAAAGGCGTCTGAAGCAAGTCATTCCCAACTCTTCTCCTCAGCAAGTCTACTTTTTTTCTCACTTTCATTTTCTGGTGGTAGAACAGAATTATCAGGATTCTATTATTTCTTTCAACTTTTTACCCTCAGTTTCCTCATCAGAAAAATAAAGGTGGAAGTTGGGAGAGAATTTGAGAAAATGTGGTAAACTCGATCAACTCTTAAGGAATCTTCCAAGTGCAACATTCTGTAATTCTATGAATGTTATTTAGTGGCAATAGATGTCATTCTTCATGAGAAGGGAATGCAATTGCTATCTTAAACCTTAAATAAATGATGTGTTTGTTTTAAATATCTTGATGTCCATGAAAGTAACTTTAAAATAAAAATTCAATTGACTTTATTTACATAACATTATCTTCAAGAACTCCATAGGTTTCCAGACAATTGATGATGCTATGTAAGCAGTATTCAAAGAAAAGTGGAGATATGGAGGCAAGTATGTGTATAAAACTTGTGATTTCCTTGGTCCTCTATACCTATGCAGAACGGGCTTGCCTTACACGTGGGTGGGACAGGGCCCTGTGAGGAGTGATCTGAAGGAAGCTGAAGGCTCCTGCCACTCTTCCCTTCTCAGCCTTCCAGTTTTAACTTGCCACAATGTCTGAAATTTCACTCTTTGAAACTTATGGCTTTGAGTGAATTTAGGAATTCCAGGCTAAATTGCAAACACAACAGCAAAAGAATATTCTTCTACAATTTTTAGTCATTAACATGAGTTTATTAAACATAAGAAATGAGTTAGATAAGCTATGAATACTAGTGCACATAAGACAGAAGCTTCCATAACTGAGAGAATGCTGTGTCGGTGGACCAGGAATGTAGAGACAGTGATGTTGATGTTGGGATGACACCAGTCTTTCCCTGTGATAATAATTTGCCAATTTCTGACTCATGGGAATTTTCTTGGAATTAGAGCAGTAATATTTTAATATCTGAAAACCTGACCAAAGTTATAGAAAAAAATTCTACCCCTATGAATTCTTCTCCTTTTGAACATTCTTTGTGTGTAGCAGATGTTGCTTAATCTAGTAATACTTTAGTACCTTGCTTTTCCTTAGCAAATTAATATAGAAGCAATCTTTTAAAAATCTCATAGAATTTCAATGAATCTATCAATACCAAATTTATATTAATGCAGCTAGAATATATTACTCTGAATTATGGACCAGATCTTAAATGTTAATGGAGATAGTAAGAAACATTTTGGCAGGGTTTTAAGATATTAGCACAAATTAATTTCTTTTTGCAACAGGTGTACTTTTTGTCTTGAGGAAAATGAGTAACTGACTCCCTCTAGAGTGATTTCTCTGCTATTATATCATGCAGCATCTGCAAAAGAGATATTTTGGAATGGCAAAAATGAACTTAAAGAAAGAGGAAGAAAAGGAAGAGAAAAGAAAAAAATAAGTATCTTTGAGTTTTAGGCAACAGTCTCTCCTTTTGACTAGGTATTTACAAACATTTGATTATAAGGAAGCGCACTTTCGTTTGATTTATTTTGTTTTGCATTCACTTTCCTTCATTGATTAGGGCTATTTGGTTACTGTGAAATACAGTTCCTGTTGGGAAAAACAAGTTAAGTGCATAGCTCTTCCCCTTTAATTACTAATTTTCAGAGTAAAGAGTTGGTGCAACAAGTACCTCCAAAGGATGGAAGCACACTGTGGTGGAAGCGCACTGTGACGGAAGGCACCGCGATGGAAGCGCACTGTGATGGAAGCGCCCTGCTATGGAAGCGCATTGGCTTTTTATTGGCCTGGAGTATGAACAGATACTTTTGTAGGTAGTATAAACACTGAAGAGCATAGATCTGGAACAAGACTGCCTAGATTCACATCTCAGATCTGTCCCTTGTTAGATCTGTGATCGTGGGCACAATGCTTCATCTTTCTATGGCTCAGTTTCTTTATCTGCTAAGGGCAAATGATAGTGTCTCAGCTTCCTGCTCACTTACCACGGGAAGTACTCCCCATAAACCCGGGCAAGAAGCAACCCTGCACTGGGCCATGTCCTTTAGGAGCCCCCATATCATAAATGGACAATAAATCCTTAAGTGGCACCATACCTGGTCTCCTTTATCATTCGGAATCCAGTGTTGGCGCTGCCACAGCACACCCTGTACTTCTAAACATCCACTCCCAAGACTAATACCATTCAGGCCTTAGAAAATCCAGAACAAAACTTTAGTGTCTGAACACTGTTAGGATTTGTAGGTCCTACTGCTGCTGACAGCAGAAGTGAACGCTGTTTGAGTGTGCAGGGAGGGCTTGTGAAGTGCAGGGCTTAGGGAGGAGAAAAGACAAATCAATCAACTTGTCAAACCATCTTTTCAGATAGCATGTGTGCAATAGAAGATTTAATAACAAAATTCCATTTCCTGCTACTGCTGATCGTTCATTTTCTTGCTCCTCTTTGGGTCTGTTCCATAAATCTGGAGGTATAAGTTAGTGCAGCATGCAACACTTGCACATGGAGGCTAAGTAATATTTTGCAACATTGAAAATTTTATATTGCTCTGAAATTTGTGTACATGTTGGTGCGGACATGAAATGCTTGAAGCATGATGTTGATTCTTTAACATGGCAAGTAGATGAACACTGAATTACAGTTTTGCAAATAGTTTTATTTTTATAAATATATTTAACAAGATTTAACTAAATTTGAAAAAGTAAATTTTAAGAATATTTTATTTAACTGTTTTGATTTAAGATATTTATATACATTATTATAGTTTGTATTTTTTCTGTGTAATTTAAATAGATAATTCTGGATATTTTAGAAAAATGACTTTTAGAAACATGGAAATAATTTTAATTTTATATTTCCACATTTATTTTATTTTACATTCTTTGATAAAAATACTCATATTTTGTACACTGGAATAAAATCTTTTCTTATCTAATCCTTCGATCATTAGAATGATTCTATGTTGGGATCATGATAGAAACAACAGATGTTACAGTAGAGCTAAACAAACCCCAGGAATGTGAATATGAAAATAGAAATGAATATCTGCAAAAACGTTGTGTCCTTAAGTATTTAAAATTGGAAACAATGAGAGAGAGCCGATTTCACATGCACATAGTAAAGCACTTACGCAATTACTAGAACTAATAAAAGCCTGAATAACCATTAATAATTGACAATATTCAACAAACATCAATTTAACTTCGGTATGAATATGTTTTATAAGAATAATTTGATGTGTTTAATCATTATGGTTTTCATGGTGCAAAGAGCACAATTTTTACAAAAAATATATCCGTGGAAAATTTTTAGATTTAGTAGATATGATTGTGAAATTTTATACTAGAATGACTGAACATCTAAAATGATAACAATAATGAAAGAAATTATATTTAAGATGGAGAATTTAAAATGAGCTTGTTGATTTATATGTAATGAAGCAAAAGAAAAAATTATACCTATAGTAAAAAAATAAATATTACTCAGTTCAAGTAGATTGTGCCAGGAATATTGTGCAGTCATATTGAACAAATAAGATTTATTATATGAATTGTTGAAGTACCAGCATAAGAAAACCAGGAAATAAAAATTAATGAATTTTTCATGGGTTTTTTAGACCTCTTGTTAAAAGCATGGTTTTTGACTTAAGTGAATACCTGAAAAGATACCAACTGTCCTCACTAATTTAAAAGATTGTCTAGGGCAAGACTATAATAATAATACTAACCGGGTTGGTAGAAAAAAGTGCCCATGCCAGAACTTTGTCCCATAATTCAGAAACATACTTTGTGCTTTATATAACTCATACTTAAGTTTTTTTGGTAAAAGACATGGCCTCAGTTGTTTTAATTTCAATGGCATTCTTTGTAACAATTCAGCGATTGTATATGATACTTTCTGACTTTGCCCAAATAGGGAACTTCTTGATGAAATATGTATATTTGACTTTACAATTACTCTTGAAAACACAACGGGAATGCTGAATAAATGCTTTTGTAGTAATTAGGGTTAATTTAGTAAGGTATAATTTATACTAAAAAGTTGAGCTGAGCAACCTAAAATCACAAGGACGATTTGTGTTTGGAGGAAAGTGAAATAAATTTTGAATTTGTGCTCTCCACAATTATTTTTTATCAACCGCTTTTTAAAATTATAGATGATGTTAGGGGCGGGCCTGGTGTCGTAGTGGTTTCCTTCGTGTGCTGTGCTTTGGCAGCCCAGGGTTCGCGGATTCAGATCCTGGACACAGACCTGCGCACTGCTCATCAAGCCATACTGTGGCAGTGTCCCACATACAAAATAGAGAAAGATTAGCACAGATGTCAGCTCAGGGCCCCTCTTCCTCAAGCAAAAAGAGGAAGATTGGTTGCACATGTTAGCTCAGGGTCAATATTCTTCACCAAAAATTAAAAAAAATTATAAATGATGTTAGCAAAATTTATTTTTAAAAACACCAAGAGATCCGGGTTCTGTTATTTTAATAATTAAAATTATTTTAGTTTTAAAAAAATTTAAAAATTTTTCAGAAACGACTATACAAGGAAGCTTATTTCAAAGCAAATGTTTGGATTCAAACACTAGTATTTAAAAATCTATGTAGTAACTAGTAATTTGACCATGTTATTATTATTTCTTGCGTCATTTAAACTACCCTTTTTATTTTTACAGATTTATTATAGAAAAATAAGAAACTCAGATTCAATCAGTTTGAGATAATCACTATTACCATTTTGATTGCTAGTCTTATAAATAAATATGTCATTAGATATATAGATTTCCACTAACATGCAAGTTCTATAAGGCCATAAATGAGTGATTTTTAAATGCATATTAACTGAATTAAATCACATTGTACATGTAACTTTTAAATATGCATTTTTATCATAAAATATACTTCCTAGAAGTACTTTTTTATTGAGATATTATTGACATATAACATTATATTAGTTTCAGGTGTACAACATGATGTTTCAATATTTGTATATATTTGTAAATTGTCACCACAATAAGTCTAGTTAACATCCATTACTATACATAGTTACAATTTTTTTCTTTTGATGAGAACTTTTAAGATTTACTCTCTTAATAACTTTCAAATATGCAATACAGTGTTGTTAACCATAGTCGCCATGCTGTACATTCATCCTCATGGCTTATTTATTTTATAACTGAAAGTTTGTACCTTTTGCCCACATTCACCTGTTCCACCCACTCCGCACCCCCTGCCTCTGCCAACCACCAATCTGTTCTCTGTATCTCTTAGCTCATTTTGTCTATTTGTTTGTTTTAAATTCCACATGTAAGTAAGATCATACGGTACTTGTCTCTGTCTGACATTTCACTTAGGATAATGCCTCAAGTTCCATCCATGTTGTTGCAAATGGCAAGATTTCCCTTTTTTTATGGCCAAATACATACACCACATTTTCTTTATCCATTCATCCATCAGTGGACACTTAGGTTTTTTCCATATTTTGGCTATTTTACATAACACGGCAATAAACATGGGGGTGCATGTATCTTTTTGAGTTAGTATTTTAATTTCCTTCAAATAAATAACCAGAAGTGGAATTGCTGGATCATGTGGTAGTTCTATTTTTTATTTTTTGAGGAGCTTCCATACTATTTTCCATAGTGGCTGCACCAATTTACACACCTACCAACAGTGCACACAGGTGCCCTTTGCTCCACATCCTCCCCAACAGTTGCTATCTCTTATCTGTTTGATAATAGCCATTCTAACAGATATAAGGTGACATCTAATTGTGGTTTTGATTTGTATTTCCCTGATAATTAGTGATGTTGAGCACCTTTTCATGTACCTATTGGCCATCTGTATGTCTTCTTTGGAAAAAAGTCTATTCAGATCTGCCCATTTTTGTTGTCCTTGTTAAGGAAGATTCACCCTGAGTTAACTTCTATTGGCAATCTTCTTCTTTTTCTTTTTTTTTGCTTGAAGATTTGCCCTGAGCCAACATCTGTGCTAATCTCCTGCTATTTTGTATGTGGGTCACTGCCACAGCACGGCTGCTGACCAATGGTGTAAGTCTGTGCCCAGGAGCCGAACCCAGGCCAGTGAAGTCGAGTGTGCTGAACTTAACCAGTAGGCCACAGGGCTGGCCCCCTCTAACCTTTTTTCAATCAAATATTTTGTTTGCTGTTTCCTATTGAGTTGTATGAGTTCTTTAGCTAATTTGGATATTAACTCCTTATCAGATATCTGACTTGCAATTATTTTCTCCCATTCAGTAGGTTGTCTTTTCATTTTGTTCATGGTTTCCTTTGCTGTGCAGAAGCTTTTTAGGTTTGATGTAGTCCCATGTGCTTATTTTTACTTTTGTTACCTTTGCTTTTGGTGTCAAATATCATATACTTTTTAATGACTACATCTAACTATGTGATTTTTATCAGTCCCTGAGTTTCAACATTTGGATTATTTCTAATTCTGTTGCAGTTTTGCTTGTTGTTAAATTCAATTTTTTCCAGCTTTATTGAAACATATTTGACATATAATGTTGTGTAAGTTTAAGGTGTGTACAACATGATGATTTGATATGAATATATATTGCAAAATGATTATCATAATCAGGTTAATTAACACATCCATCACCTCACAGTTACCATTTTTTGTGTGTGTGGTCTTTTGCAATTTTTAACACTACTGCAATTGGCATCCCTTGGCTACACTTTGGATATATTTGTACTTATTTTATTAGAATCGTTCCCTAGTCATGGGACTATAAAAAAGGTATGCCCACTTAAAGATTTTATATATATACATATATTCAAAGAATGCTAAAGTAAAATTATGCCAATATATATTCTCATAGGCATGACATTGCCCCTTTTTCTGACTCTTACCATTGATGTTATAATTTTTATGCAGTCTGTTTGGTATTTTAAAAAATTGTGTTGCATGGTTTTAATATTATTTGCTTATGGTATGTTTAAACCTCTTATTCACATATTTGAGGGTCATTAGTGTTTTGTCAAAGGTTTCAAAAACTTTATTTTTATCATTTTAATGTACAAGCATTCTTTATATATGAGATTTATCATATAGATTTCAATATATCCCCTAATATTTTAATTTTAACTTTTTAAATTTCTTTCTTTATGAACATTTTATTTATTTAATATTTTAGTATTAAATGTATTTGTTTTTGGGCCAACCCCGTGGCTGAGTGGTTAAGTTGGCACACTCTGCTTTGGCGGCCAGGAGTTTCACTGGTTCGGATCCTGGGTGCAGACACCGCACTGCTCGTCAGGCCATGCTGGGGTGGCATCCCACATAGCACAACTAGAGGCTCTCACGATTAGAATATACACCTATATCCTGGGGGGCTTTGGGAAGAGGAAGAAGGGAAAAAAAAAAAGAAGATTGGCAACAGATGTTAGCTCAGCTGCCAATCTTAAAAAAAAAATGTATTTGTTTTCAAATTGAGTGCTGTTTTCCTTCAAGATATCACTTTTGGGTCATATTTTGGAGGAACTAATGTTATATAAAAGATATTACATAGATAAACACTTCTATTTTCTTCCAATAGACTTTTTAATAATAAAGCTATTAAATATTTAATAAATAATTTTTTAATTTTAAGACTGAGTTTTCTACCTTTAAATCTTGAATTTGCTAGAATTTACATTGTTATTGTAAACAGGGTCTTTTTTCCTTTCATTGTATATTCTAAGTGGTTACTGCTGGTGCATAGGACAGTGATGGATTTTGATCCTTATTTCTTCTTCACCTGCAATTTGGCTGAATTTTCTCACTGCCAGCCAAGAGTCACTTGGTTGATTCTTTCACTGCCTCCCACCCCCATACTTGGCCCAAGGCCATGCCTGAGGAAAGCTGAGAGGGGTAGCACAGCCCATTGTTCTTTCTGGACGTCAGCACTGACATGCTTTTCCAGAGACAGTGGTTGGGTCATGGTTTAATCTGCACTGACGGTGCCCTGGCCCAGCTTTAGTGGCTAGTGGGGTCTGCTCAGGCTCCCTGACTCTCTCACAGGCAGGATTTTCCCTCATGCAGTGAGCCAGGTGCTGGTCAGGTGACCCCTCTCCTTAGTCTTGCCAGCACTGTTTCCTGCAGAAGTCCTTGAAACTCTGCACACATGAATGGCACTGTTCCCTACTCTTAGACACAAGTATAGATTTCAATATCTTTCTACGTTCCTTTTATCATATTAATGAGATTTGAGAGGCAGGGAGGGTTAAATATGTGGGCTCCTTTTTTACCTTGAACGAGAATCTTCAAAATCACTTGTTTGTTATCTTGTGCATCTTATAATTTAGAGACTCAAAAGAGTGGAAATTACAACACAAATAGGAAAGGTTGTTTCTAGAAGCTGTATTTGCCTATGTCTTTGTGCATTTTCTGTTGCAGCTCTAAGCTATGTCCTGTTATAATGAATGAGCCTGATTTGACTAGTAGACAAGGAATCAACGTGTGTCATTAACTTATGGATTGTAGGAGGAGGTGCACAGTCTCGGGGGAGGGGCCTTGCAATTTCTTTCTGGTGCAAATGTAAGTCACTGGATCACCTATCCCAGGTGCATCTACAATTCTGATTTTTATTTCTAATTAAAGAAAAAATTCAGCTCTTCACTTTTAGGAATTTCAGGCAGGAAGGAATTGTAAGGTTGAGGGAAGGAGGCTTTTCCAGTCCTGCAGAACTCACAGCTCACAGGAGGTTTAGCTCCGTTTGTTGCTTCTAAGTAGTGGGTTTCCAACACCTCCCCACCCACTCACACATGACCTTTACAATAGCTCTTCGTGTTTGAAAGCACGAGTCTCTCAGTAGCCAGCTCTGCATTTCTGGAGAGAATGGTCACAAGGAACGAGGACTTGGAGCGGGGGAACTCACTAGCTGAATGTTCTGTCGTGGAAAGCTTGTGATCTATATGGCTTGGCCTTGGGACATGGAGACCCTTAGAATGGCTGGCTCTGGTGGTGGCTGAGATTGGGGTGGGATGGGGTAACTGACTTCCCTCCCTCTGGGGACAGAGTCCTCAGGTTTATGCGATGCAGGGACTGCAGGGTGGTGGCTATGCTCTTCCCCGTTAGTGAGCAAGATACTCGCATCCACTCCCAGAGCTTCTCATAGTACCCAGATTTCGGGTCATGCTTTAAGCCCAGCCAAGAGCTTCTTCTTCTCTTTTACCATAAATAGAAATACTAGGCCTGTGCGATAGAGTTTTCTGGGCTCAAGTATTCGCCTGCTGTTCTGTGCCTAGCTGCAAATCTGCTGGGATATTTTCTGCTACGTGAGCAACTCGCCTTCCATTCTGAATATTTTATACATTCTGTGCATGCTTGGCAGACTAAGAGCTTTCACCAGTGATGAATTCATAGTACACACATTGGCAGCTTTCCTGAACTGTTTACTTTAATGACATCATTAGCAATTAGCTCTTAAAGTCAAAATTTAAACGAAATCCACAAACAAACAAGCCTTTGGCTCATCTAATAACTGGAGATGGGCCTAAAGAGGCCCTATATAATTAGGCGAGACAATAGTTGAGAGGAAATTAATTGAGGGGAGGAGCATAAAGAGCATTGGGTTCTTTCACCATAGCTTTGAAAAATTCTATAATGCCAAAGGGAATAGAAAAGATCAGCATATGAAGTGAGTAGAATCAATCAATACCTCTTTTTCCTATTTATTGACACACTTACTATTTTACCCAAGAGCTGTTCTGGTCACTAGATTTACAAAAGAGAGGGAGGGAAGAGGAGCTATTTATTTAGCACCTTCAGTGTGATGGGTGTGATACTTATTTTAAAAACACTTTATTGTCTTTAATTTTGACAGTATTCTGCAAGGTAGAGATTTTATAGTTGAAGACTTTACAGATGAAAATCACTCAAGAGTTAGAACAATAGCAAACAGAAGAACATAGATGTGAGTGTTATTGAGGAGGAAGTCCCACTCTGTGGAAATGCAGAGTATGGACTGTAACTGCTACCTGGGTTCAAGGATGGGAGAGGTCAACGTAGATTGGAGCAATCAAGAAAGGCTTCATGGAAACTGGAGGAATAAATATGACTTTTAATCCATGGGCAGGATCTTAAGGGGAGGGGCTTTTTTCTTTTTTGCTACTTTTTTGTCAGGTCATTTTTTTCTCCTAAAGGGATGACCTGTAAATGAGGGAGGAAGACTAGAAGGAGATTGTTTGTGTGCATGTGTATTTTGTGTGTGTACGTGTGTGTGTGTGAGAGAGAGAGAGAAAGAGAGAGAGAGAGAGAGAAAGGAGAGGGAGAGAATGAGAGAGAGAGATAGGAAGTGGTAGTGGAGGCATGGAGTGGTGAGGGTAGGATGCAAGCTCATGCAAGCTGGAGGTGGTGGTGGCAGTGTAGAGAGCACCAGAGAGCACTAGAGAGACATCTAGAGACAATTTCCTTCAGAGACTCGTTTTTCTATCTTAGATGTGTATGATAGAGTGTGATTTCTACCTGGGAGGGCTATTTCCAAGGCCTTCATGCCAGCCATTCTTGGGACAATGAGAGAGCTGGCTTAGCTGTCATTAAAGAGTCTGAAATGGAGCTTCTCCATGTGGAGAAAAATACAAGCGTCTCCTCTGAAAATTTTAACGTGTTGAGTTTGTTTCAGTCAGGCATTAGAAAAATCAGAATGTTATTTAACTTTTTCTGGAAGGCAACTTTACAGTTTACAAAGATCTTTCACTCACTCTGTCTCTGTTTAGATTTTATCTCTGCAAAGAGTCCGATGATAGGAAAGATTATATATATATATTATATATACATATAATATATGCAAATAATAATAATTAGTTATCATTACATTTAATAATTTATTAAATTAATAATTTAATTTCACGTATCCACACATCGTTTTGTGTTCAAATAAATATCGATGTTTTGGTAAAGATTTTTATGGCATTCCACCAAGGCAGAATTTATGGCTCTCTCTTTTCTGTTGTGATAGCATCTTAAGTAAATATTTTTAACAGCATTTATTACATTTTGCAATCATTACTACTTTATATGCTCTTTCTGAGGGCAAAGCCTCTCCTTATTGCTGTTATCCAAAAGTGTCTGACATACCATAGGTTCTCAATAAATATTTGTTGAATCAGCTGGTGAATAGAGCTTTGTGAAAATCACACAAACTATGATGGTCCTATGGTTCTATGAATTTGGTGAGTCTAAATTGAGAAGCCTATCCAACAGAAGACTATCTTATAATTTCTACAAGGGTGGATGTCCATGCCAGAGCCTTCACTTCTCTTTATAGCTGCCCTGGATCAGTCCACTTTTATGCAGGCATGGTGTTAGATACAAGAGAACTAGGTTCCATTTTTAAACTAGACAACAAGGTATTTTCTACAGATAGACCCTCTTTCTTTCACTTTGGTTTGGAAAGGTAAGCACAGTCTCTAGAGTGACAGCTTTAAAGCAGAAGAGAGAGAAGAATTGGTGGAAAGCAAGGACCAAAAAAATTATTGACAGGGTGGTGAATGTTCATTGAGTAAATTTAATTATATTGCTAATCCTCAATCTCATTGATTAAATTTGAAACTCTAGGCTTCAGTTATGAGAGAGGTATTTAACTCTTATCATCAATAGTAATTTAGTTCAGTTGAATATCTTACTTCATTAGTCTTCTAATATTTAAAATGTTCCATGCATATCAGAAGCCTTCCTTACTTAATTAGGAAGTCAGCAAGCAGGTACTATCTGAGGACAGCAACAAGAAAACCAAAGCATGCTGAGACCTGGTCTTGGAAAATCAAGCCTATAGCTTGCCAGGCAATCACTATAAAATTATTAAGAGTGTGACCCTGGGGGCCAGCCTGATGGTGTAATGTTTAAGTTTGTGTGCTCTGCTTTGGTGGCCCGGGGTTCGTGGGTTCAGAACCCGGGTGCAGACCTACAAATCAGTCATCAAGCTATACTGTGGCAATTCCCACATACAAAAGAGAGGAAGGTGGGCATAGATGTCAGCTCAGTGTTAATCTTCCTCAAGCAGAAAGAGGAAGATTGGCAACAGATGTTGGCTCAGGTCCAATCTTTCTCACCCAAAAGAAGAGTTTGCGCTCTGGAGTCTGCTCTTAGATTTTTTAAAATTTCTGTGTTAGTAATTTATTGAGGTGAAATTCAAATAACATGAAGTTAACCATTTTAAAGTGAACCATTCAGTGACATTTAGTACATTCATCATGAAACCACCACCTCTAACCAAACCAGTCCTTCACTTCTTACACATTAATCAGTTTCTCCCCATTCCTCCTTCCTCGCAATGCCTGTCAAGGACCAGTCTGTATTCTTTCTCTATGCACTTATCTAGTGAATAGTGCTGCTATGAATATATGTGTACATGTACTTGTTTGAGTACATATTTTCAATTATTTTGGGTATATATCTAGGAATAGAATTGTAGGGTCATATGATAATTCCATGTTTAACTTTTTGAGGAACTACCAAACTGTTTTCCACAGTGGCTGAACCATTTTGCATTCTCACTAGCAATGTATAAGGGTTTCAATTTCTCCACATTCTTGCCACCACTTGTTACTTTCTATTTACTTGATTATAAACATCCTAGTGGATGTAAAGTGGTACCTCGTAGTAGTTTGGACTTGCAATTCTCTAATGACTATTTATGTTGAGCATCTTTTCATGTGCTTGTTGGCCATTTGGAGAAATGTCTGTTCAAGTCCTTTGTCCGTTTTTAAAATTGAATTGTTTTTCTTTTCCTTATGGAGTTGTAAGAATCTCTATATATTCCAGATATGACACCTTATCAGCTATACAATTTGAAAACATTTTTTTCCTATTCTATAGGTTATTTCACTTTCTTGAAAAAGTCCTTTGATGTGGAAAAGTTTTAAATTCTGATGAAGTCTAGTATGTCTATCTTCTCTTTTGTTCCTGTGCTTTTGGTGTCATACCTAAAAATCCATTGCCAAATCCAAGGGTATGAAGATTTACCCTATGTTTTTCTCTAAGTTTTATGGCTTTAGCTCTTACATTTAGGTCATTGGTCCACTCTGAGTTAATTTTTGTATGTAGTGTGAGGTAAGGGTCCAAATTCATTCTTTTTCATGTGGATATACAGTTGTACCAGCACCATTTGGCGAAGAAAGTATTTTCCCCATTGAATGGCTTTGGCACCATTATTGAAAATCAATTGATAATAGATGTATGAGTTTATTTCTGAATTCTCAATTTTATTCTATTGGTCTGTATGTCTATCCTTATGCCAGCACCACATTGTTTTAATTACTATAGCTTCATAGTAAGTTTTGAAATCAGAACTTTCTTCTAGTTTTTCAAGATTGTTTTGTCTTTTCAGGGCCCCTTATAATTCTATATAAATACAAGGATTGACTTTTCTAATTTTGCGAAAAAAGGCCATAAGAATTTTGATAGAACTTGCGTTGAATCTGTAGATCACCTGGGGTATTATTGACAACTTAACAATGTTAAGCCTTCCAATTCACAAACACAGAATGTATTTCCACTTATTTAAACCTTCTTTAATTTCATTCAGTAATGTTTTGCAGTGTTCAGCGTACATGGCTTTCATCTCCTCAGTTAAATTTATTGCTAGATATTTTATTCTTTTGGATGCTACTGCAATTGGGATTGCTTTCTTACTTTATTTTTCTAATTGTTCAGTGGTGATGTATAGAAGCACAACTAATTTTTGTATGTTACTCCTGTGCCCCATGACTTTGCTGAACTTGTTTATTAGCTTTAGTAGTTTTCTTGTAGAAAGACTTTCTATAATAGGATTATGTCATCTGTGAATAAAGATACCTTTACTTCTTTCTTTCCATATTGGATGCATTTTATTTCTTTTTCTAGCCTAATTGTTCTTGCTCAAACTTCCAGTACAATGTTGAATAGGAGTGACAAAAGTGGGCATCTTTGTCTTTTTACTGATCTTAAGGGGGAAGTTTTAGTCTCTCACCATTGAGTATGATGGTAGCAGTGAGTTTTTCACAAATGCCATTTATCTTGTTGAGGAATTCCTTATATTTCTAGTTTTCTGTGTTTTTTTCGATCATAAAAATGTGTTGGATCTTGTCAAATGTTTATCTGCATCAGTTGAGAAGATCATGTGTTTTTTCCCTTCGTTCCAATAATGTACTATATTATATTGATTGACTTTCTTACACTGAATCACCCTTACGTTCCTGGGAGAAAAGCTGCTTGGTCATGATATAATCCTTTTAATATGCTGTAGAGTTCAACTTTGTAATATTTTGTTGAAAATTTTTGCGTTTATATTCATAAGTGATGTTGGTCTGTAGTTTTCTTTTCTAGTGATGTCTTTATCTTGCTTTGATATCAGGGTAATTATGGTCCCCTAGAATGAGTTAGAAAGTGTCCCCTTCTCTTCAAAATTTTGGAAGTGTTTGAGAAGGATTGGTATTAGTTCTTCCTTACGTGTTTGTTAGAATTTACCTGTTAGGCCATCTGGTTTTGGATATTTCTTTCTTGAGAGGTTTTTGATTACTGATTCAATTATTTTTTTATGGGTCTGTTCAAATTTCTATTTCTTCTTGAGTCAATTTTGGTAATTTGTGTGTTTCTAGGAATTTGTCCATTTTATTAAGGCTATCTAATTTGTTGGTGTACAATTTTTCATAGTATTCTCTTATAATTATTTTTATTTCTTAAAATCAGTAGTAATGTCTCCCCTTTTACTTTTTTTTAATGTAGAATCTTGAAATATCCAACTATTATTGCAGAACCGTCTATTTCTCCTTTCATTTGTCACTGTTTGCTTCATACATTTGGGGGCTCTATTGTTTGGTGCATATTTGTTTATAATTGCTATATCTTCTTGATTAACTGACACTTTTATCTTTATATCATGTCCTTTTTTGTGTGTCTTCAATAGTGTTTTACTCAAAGCCTACTTTGTTTGTTATTACTATAGCCACCTCAGTTCTCTTTTGGTTAGTATTTGCATGGAATAATTTTTTTCATTCTTTCAGTCTTCGCTTACCTATGTCTTTGGATCTAAAGTGAATCTCTTATGGACTGGATATAATTGGCTCATGTTATTCTCTTTCTGGAGCTCCAAAAATGCATATACTGCTCCACTTGATGGTGTTCCAAAGTTTCCTTAGGCTTTGTTCACTTTTCTTCATTCTCTTTTCTTTCTGCTCCTCAGGCTGGATAACATCTTCAAATTTGTTAATTCTTTCTTCTGCCTACTCCAATCCGCTGTTGAACCCCTGTAGTGGATCTTTCATTTCAGCTATTATGCTTTTATGCTTTGGGATATGTATATGTGTGTATATATATATATATATATATATATATATATATTTCTATCTTTGTATTTACATTCTCACTTTGTTTATGCATCATTTTCATATTTTTCTTTACTTATTTGCCTGTGATTTCTTTCAGCAATTTTTGCCTATTTGAGATAATCTATTTAAAATCTTTGCCTAATAAGCCCAATGTCTGGGTTTCCCCAGGGATGGTTGTCAATTAATATTTTTCCTTCAGAGAGCCATACTTTCCTGTTTCTTTGTTTGGTTTATGATTTTGTTGTTGTTGAAAGTTTGACATTTGTATATTATAGTATGATAACTCTGAAAATCAGACTTCCCTTTTCCTGTGATTTTGCTCTTCTTGATTATTGAAGGCTGCAGTTGTTTGTTTAGTGACTTTTACAAAGTATTTTGGCAAAGACTGTATTACTTGTCATCTGTGGTCATTAAAGTCTCTGTTCTTTTTGCTTGGGTTCAGCTAGTGTTTTGACAGAAATTTCCTTGAATGACAGGAGCATTTTAAAGTTTCCCTTTTCTTCATTCAGTGTTTACTTGGGTTTTGTAAATCTTTGACTATTTTTCCAGGTTTCTGAAAAAATGATTCTTACACTGTGTGCTCTTTTTTTGAAGTTTCTGTGGAAGGATGAGTGTTTGGAGCTGCCTGCTCTGCCATTATGTTGATGTCATTTGGCAGTCTATTTTTGTCCTAGATTTTAATCTAGGTTCTGTCACTTATTAGCTGGAGAATAATATATAAAGTACTTTAACTTTCCTTGTGCCTCAGTTTTCATGTTTATTAGAAGTAGATAATAATATAACCTTCTTCTAAGATGTGTAGTAAGAATTGAAGGAGATAATGCATTTTAAATGCGTATGTCTGAATTATAACATGTACTTAATATGTGGTATCAATTATTATTAATAATGATAAATCTAATAATGAGTAAGAGAAATATGTTGAATTAATTTGAGATGGTTCATAGCAAGTGATTATAAAAAGAGATAATCTGAAATGTCCCACTAAAACAGCTAAGTCTATCCCTGATGTCACCTTGGTCTCCATATTCCTATATTCAACTTTTTGTCCTATGCAGATAAAAGTCTAGAGGGCTTCTATTCTTTAACCTGTTCAAACCTGAGCTCTTGGTTCCACACCTCCCCCCATCAAATCTACTTTTGCTCCAACCTTTTGGTATCAGCAGTGCCACCTCATTCCATCCAGTTGCTAAGGCCACAAACCTTGGGGTCTTCCCTGCCATTTCTTTCTCTTATATCTGATATCCAGTTTGCCATCATCATGACTCACTGCTAAGACAGCCACCTAAATCCCCTCCTTGGTTTCATCCTTAATCTATACCCCTCAAGCTTATTCCTTAGCAGCAGCCAAAGTAATCCTTTTTAAAGGGAAATAAGATCATTCCATTCCTGTACTTTCAACTCTGCAATGGCTTCTCATTGTACTTAAAATAAAATCCACAGTCCTCACCATAGTCAATAAGAGCCTAAAAGGTTGGCCCCTGGGGCTCCTTCTGTTCTCATTTTCTACCACTCTTTCCCTGCCTTCTCAACTCCAGCAGTTCTGGCTTTGCCATTCCTTCCCTCTAGGAAGCATAGTGCTCCCTCAGGACGTTTGTGCTTCCTTTCTCCTTTGCATGGAAAGTTCTTCCCCAGATATTTACCATTTTTGCTCCCTCTCCTTACCTATACTCAGATAAATGTTATATTTTGGGAGAGGCCTTTCCTGACTACCTGGTTTAAAGTAGTATTCCATGAGTTTCATCCCGTATCCTATTTTATATTTCTTTATAGACTGATTACTAGAATGTGAGAACCATGTGAGTGGAGACATTGTTTCATTCACTGCTGTAATCCTAGCATCTAGAACAGTGTCTGATACATATTAGGCATTGAGTAATTTCTGAATGAAGGGGTAAATGAGTGAATTGTGCTCCAGAGTAAGAGAAGTTGAAGTAGCATAATGAATGTAAGTAAAATAGGATTTGGAATGAGGCAGAATTTGATTTTCAATACTATTCTGTCACTTATCAGCTGTGTGATCTCAATAAGTAATTTAACCTCTCTGGACTTCAGCTGGGAGGACATACAATGGACATAGTAATACTTACCTTGCAAAGTTGTGGAGAAGCTTAGCTGTTAGGCATGTGAATCCTCTGATCTAATGCTTGGCAAAAAGCTAGTACTTAAGTAATTGCAGCTATTGCTATGGAGGTTGTTGCTTAGCCTCAGGCTAAAACTCAGGAAAGTCTTGCTCCTTAGAAGGCAGTGATATATTTTGGTCTCTGGACTCATAGCTGCAGTATTGAAATTGCTTGGGGTCTGACTATACAGAAGACCGGATTTTCCTAAAATTGCTCAGCTAGTTTCCTGGGTTGTTTTCTCTTGTTTGTTGTCTTTCTTGCTTGAAGAAGGTATATTTGAGTTCTGAGTCTACAAGGAGTTTCAAAAAACATACACTATATGTTGATAAACTGAAGCTAGCTTGCTGTTATGAATATTATTTTGAAACTTCAGTTTAGAAAACAAATTTCATTGGTGTCATAGTTAACTTCCCTTGAAACTCACATACTTGCAATTTTCTTAATGAATTGTCGAGAATTTAGTAAAATTCATTAGCCAATCTTAACAGTACTGTGGATGACTTCATCACCATGCAGCCAGAAGGCAATGAGACGGATTACATCAGCCATACTGTCCACTCAACCCCATTACGTTATACTCACAGCTGCCGCGGACAAGTCCTTTGCCAGGGATTATACTGTATTGTATTTAATTTCAGGGTTTGGAAAGGGAGCTGCATTGATGATTAGAGGACTGGCTTGGTACGCAGCCAGGTGCAAATGGCTGCAGTTTGGGGGTTGATTCTCCTGACAGGCTCTTTTCACTCAGACTCTGGAACACTATCCCTCTGCTCCTCTTGGCTCCCGTCTCTAATACAGGCGCTCACCTCCCATCACATGATGTTAGAGAACCCTCCGGAATCAGTCTTTCAGACAGACATGAGCTAAAGATTCTGACATAACTGCCCAAGGGATTGGCTCCAAGATACTAAATTTGCACTGCAAAAAAAAAAAAAAAAAAGAAAAAGCACTGTAAACCAAATTTAAGAAACTGCAGTACCTGAGGGTAGATGGGCACCTGAAGGGTAGATGTTCTTAATTTCTTTCTTAAAACAATAATTATGCATCATCTATAATGCTGAGTGGTAAAGGTAAAGTCTACACAATAACTCCATGATTTGACCGTTAAACCATGCTTGCTAATATTGATTTACACATGGCATGTGCTCAATAAGTATTTTCCCTGCACAATGGCTCTCATACGCTTCTTTTTCCTCTAACTTCGCAGCCATGATACCCAAAGTGTCTTCATCTTGTTAGCAAGATGCATTATCTTGCTGGCTATCAAAAGACTGAAGCAGAGGGGCAGCTGGGAACCAGCAGGGATGGGGGAGGGAACAACAGCTGCTCTGGAATGATTTCATTCCTTTTCAGTGACAGCCTCGTCCTGCTCTAAGAGGTGGATTCAAAGAGACTCAGTACCTCCCTCAGTAATCTGTGGCAAGACAAGCCTTATAAACTAGGGTTGCAAACTCGGCTTTACTTTCTTGTCACAGTGAAAGAATGTGCTAAAGCCCCAAACTTGAATTATGGAGAGAAGATAGATCTTAAATGTAGCCACCAAAATCTTCACATCTTCCTTTATTTTTCTTAGTAACCTAATGGAGATCCAGTGTGCTACTTAGCTTTAAACAGTACTTTCCAGGGACATGAGATTTATTTAAATAAGAGCTACTTTTAAAATCTGGATTCCAGTTTTTCACTATGTTTTAATCAGGAGACTGAAGATATTTTAAAGAAAGTTACTAAGTTTGGGTGAAAACTCAGTTTAGATCCTATATTAATTGTGCTCCCTGTTGTCTTCTTGTTCCTACACTTACATGAGACTGAAACAAATCAAAATAAATGGTTCATATATAAGTAAATATGATGACAAACTCCGGGGTACTGATTTGGCCCGATATGAATAAAATGCATTTAGTGTCTGGACACATAAAAACACACGCATGGACTGTGATGAGGCAAGATTGGTTATGATGAACACATGGGAATTTCAACTCTGTCCTAAGCACTTTGCATATATTATTTCATTTATTCACTAAAACAACTCTGGGAGATAGAAATTTAAAGTAGAAAATGTGGATAATAATATCCATTTCATAAAGTTTTTGAAGTGCTTTAATAAGATAGCTACAGGGACGGCAAAATGCTTTGTGCATAGTATAATTTATGCATAATAATAATCTATTCCCTTTTGAATTTGACGTAAAGGAAAACTGAAGTTTAGTGAAGTCAAGTCACTTTCTCTAGGTCTCATCACTGGCAAGCATAGTGGCTCAGCAGTTCTAGCACCCAGCTGTTTTGAGATTCCCTTGGAAAAAAGATTTTAGGACCCCAAATTTCTCTAACTTTGTAATGAAAAGGTTTTTCCAGCTCACAGAAAGCAGGTGAGACAAACAGACTTGTAAGGCAATAAGGATCTGCACATTTATCTTCAGGATTGACTGTACATTTTCAACAAGAGAAGAAAAGTACAAAATCTGAAAATTCCCTTTTGAAAGTCTCTTTTGGCTTTGACTTCAGACTTGCTCATTTTTTGACGTCTATTAATGACTTTTAGAGTGAACTGGAATACGTATAGAAAGATTCTCAGCAATGTTATTCATAGTGACCCAAATTAGGAAAAAAACCCATGTTCATTAGTAGGAATGGATATATTTTCATATTTTATATGAGGAAACACTATACACCAATGAAAATGAATGAATGTCTGTTATATATTCACTAGACAAGTATGTGGAGGGATCTCAAAAATATAATAATGAGCAAAAGAAGCCAGACCAAAAATAGATACTGTATAATTCCATTTATATAAAGGTCAAAAATAGGCAAAACTAAACTACATTATTAGGAGGTTTGTATATAAATTTTAAACTATAACAAAAAGCAAGGAGATGATTACCATAACAGTCAGGTCAGGGTTATTCCAGGATACAGGGGAGAGTTTTGATTAAAAAAAGTGTGTTGAGTGCTTTTGGGATGCAAGAATGCTCTTTTTTTGTCCTTGGAGGTGATTTTAGGGATATTTACTTAACAACAATTTATTAAACTACACATTTATATTTTATGCATTTTTCTGTATATTTTACATTTCGCAATTCAAAATGTTTAGAGAAGAATAAAAACTTGTCCTATTGAAAAGACATGTTTCTTTGACGAGAGAAGTAATAGAAGGGGTTAGAATACTTGCCCCCCATGCTCAGTGTGTGACTTATGCCCCGCTGGAATGGATGCCAAGTCAGCTCAGCAAGGCTGCTCTCTGCCCCGTCACCCAGTGATCTGAGCCCGTTATGGGGTCTGGGCTGAGGAAATGCCTGGATCTTCCCTTCATGCAGAAGATGGGAGAAGAGCTGTAAATGAGTTAGATAATGTTTGATACTACTTTTATGAAGGAATAAAAGGATAGTGAACCGTTTTAGCAAGTTGGTCTTTTGGGATTCTGTAATTTCTCTCTCATATCAATAGAAAAAATCAAACTAAACCCGGACTGTAGAGACAAAACATCCTTATTTTGAGCCAGCCTCAACACATCCTCAGTCTTACTCTGAAATCGTTACATCATAATTAGTAATCGTTTTGAATCTTTGCTTAGCTCATTTCTGAGGCCTGCTCATCTGTGAAATTAGGTGTGTCTGCCCCCGATTCCCGAGTGTAAAGGTTTCAGGGTGGACGTGTGGTTGAAATAAGTCAGCTTGAGGGTGGAGTGTCCTGGACAAAAGAAAGCACAGCACTCAGACGGAAATAACTGGAGTGGAAGCAGCCACGGGGCCGTGGGGCGCAGAGCAGAGGCGAGGGTGCTGTGTGCTGGGGACGTAAGAACGTCTCAAACTCAGGGCCTGGGCTGCTTGTCTTGGGGAAAACATGACATTTGCGTTGAGGTCCAGGATGAGGACTGAGTGTGAGGAGGACGTAAAGGATTCAAGCGACATTTGTTTATAAAGGAAAGAAAACTCGGGCAGTCAGCCATCTACACCATCTCCCCGGCTGCCCTGGTCAGGCGGCTTTTACAACCAGGGCTGATCCTGGCCGCGTCGCATCACTGAGTCAAGCCTGTATGCTAAAGAGGACAGGAAACAGGAAACAAGGCGGGCCCTGGAGGGCTTGCATCCTGAGCCAGGGAGACCTGTGTTCACGCTGCCGGGAGGAACCTGAAGCAGAATTTTAAGCAGATAAGGTTAAAGAATCAGGTTTTTCCTCATTCAGTCCATATGTCTAGGGTTGGGCCTGATCGTTTTAGAAAAAGAAGATATCTCTGCTGGCTAGTAAACTGCCTGAGACATTTTGGTGAATAATATATTATTTTGTTAGTTAAAGATTACATAGAATACTACAGGGCTGCTTGCTCATTTTAATTTGCTGAGCTCCTTCCCTCAGAGCAGAAAGATTGAGTCCTCTGCCTTTTGTAATTGTCTGCAGATGCTGCACAATCTGACTAGTTGAAATACAAATAATTACAATTGAAATCTAGTTTAACAGGGGGTCGTGGAAGGCACATCCACCAGCTGTGTGATGCTAAACAATTTCAATAACTTCTTGATGCCAGGATTTTCTCATTTCTAAAATGGAGATAACCACTTTTCAAAGACTGCTGTGAGGATCAAATAAGATTACACACACACACACACACACACCCCTATAACATTTCTTTAATTTCATTTAATCTCACAGATACAGAATTTGCCACATTTTACCATGCTGAATGACAAAAGGCATGGTGCCATGCTTTTCCTGAGATTGGTGTTCAATTAAAAATTTCACTTATAGAATAGCAAAGTGATACCAATTTTTAATTGAATATTTTACAAATAAGATTCATGGTTTCTGACATATGAGTGATTTTAAAGTAATATGTATGAAAATAATTTAAACATCTTTAATATCTTTACACAAGGTCTCTTCTATGGATCAGGTGCTCTGATGCATAAAATGTCCTGAATTTCAGTGGCCTGAGCACAGCAGATCAGTCAGACTGAGCAGGTCACTGCTCTTTTTATAATTAGTTTTTACTTTTATCAGTTGAAATATGACCAGCCTTTAGCGCCCAGTTGTCTTACAAGACTCGTAGATAAAACTTACAACAGCATCCTCTGCTCTCCCATCCATCTCTGCCTCCGTCTCTCTAAATATCATGCTTAGATTGTGGTTTCTGATTTTATCAATGCCGGATTTAAGCATGAGTTACTGAGTTTCTCCTCTGTTCATCCTCATTACACACATGCAGTCTGTCACCCTCTCTAATAGAGATATTGTGATTTTGGTTGGACCAAGGATTCCTAAATTTTAGTGCATGTTAGAATTACCTTGATAGCTTGTTTGAGTACAGATGTCTAGGTCCCTTCTGACTCAGTGAGGAAGGATCCAGAGAATTTGCAATTCAAGCAAGTTTCCAGGTGATGTTGATGATGCTGTCTGACAGACTTAGGGACCACACTTTAGGAACCACTGGATGAGATAAGCATTTTATCTTCACATTATAAACACACTTTACAGCTGAGTCCTGTGTGTATACTGTAGTTGCTTTTTCTTTCTCATCAACTTTTTTTGTTCTCCCTGGAGTTAACAATTGTCCTTTTCCCATTTGATTAGTTTTTATATACTTATCATTAATTTATACCTGAACTCTCTCTCACGGGTGTAAATCTGTCAATATTCTCAGACTCACTGGCTATTTTTCAATATCATCATTTAAAAAAATAAATATCCTAGAATTTTTTGACGTGCTCCAATGCGGACCAGTTCCTCTTTTTGACTGCTGCAAACAGTTTCCATGTTGGCCACCCTACTTTCTAGGTCTTGTAACTTTTCAAAATTTTTGTTTCATGATATGAATATCTGAGAATGTCTTTTTTCTACTCTCATACTTGATTGAATATTGGCTGAATAAAATTCTACACTGGAATGAATTTCTTTTTGAAGGCATTGTTCCATGGTCTTCTGACTTCCAGTGTTGCTGTCGGGTAACCTGATGCCATCTGATTGTTGATTCTTTGCAAGAAACCAATTTTCTCTTTGGAAGTGTTAGAATCTGTTCTTAATCTCTGCTGCTCTGGAATTTTCCTGGGGTGCTAGTGTAGGTCTATTTTCATCCACTGTGCTGAGCATGAAGTGGGCTCTTCCAATGGAAACTCACATCCTACAATTCTGAGAGATTTTCTCAAGTTCTCTCATGGATGATTTCTTACCTTCTCTTTCCCTGTCCTCTTTTTCTGTGACTCCTATATGTGTGTGAGGGACCTTCGGGAAAGGTCGCCTAATTTTCTTATCTTTTCTCTCCATTTTCAACTCTTTATATTTTGGTTCTACTTCCTAGGAGACCTATTCAAGCTCACTTTTTTTTTTCATTTTTAATTCTTAACATCTCTTTTTGGCTGTTCTCTTAATAGTCTTTTTTGTTTTGCTTCATGAATGTAATATCTTTCATCTGTTTGAAGCTATTAATATGATTTTAAAAGTTTCTTCTCCCTGTGCTATCTCTGGGTCTTTCCTGTTGCTTTTTGCATTAGTTTGTTTTGGTTTCTGTCATTTATAGTAAATTTTCCCTCAAATATGTGGTAATTGTTGACTGCAAATTCCTATTTCAGAGTGGGCCACAGAGAGCTGACTAGATGCTTCGTACCAACAGGTGGAGTCGTTTGTCTCTTACTAAACCCCACACTGCCCAGGACCAGGGAGCCCTGTCTTCATCTGTCTCTGGAGAGAGAGAATAAGTGATGTGGCAGAAAGACCATGGGATTTGATATGAGAAGATCACATGTGAGGTCCTGAATTTCCCCCTTGAGGCTTCATGATCTTGAGCAGATGTCTTATTCTCTCAGTGTCAATTTGAATACCTAGAACAGTGCATGGCACATATTTGGCATGTGATAGATATTTGTTGAATGAGTAAACATCCTCAACTGAGAAGTGTAGATCATGACACCCTCCTCACTTTGTGGAGATACTTAATTAAGAGAGTATATAAGAGTCCCCTCAAACTGTCAAGTTCAACTCAAATTTCAGAGACGGTTGTTAAAGAGACACTAACATTTATTGAACAAGAGCAATATTGAAGGGCAGGCACCGTACTCCTCAAGTTTACAATGTGGCACATCCTTCACAATACGTGTGTAAGTATGGATGCTGTGCTTCTGTAAAATCAGAAGACTTCTTGGAAGATATAAAAAGCTCTCAGGTAGGAGAGAAAGTAGAATTCAATAGAGTGGCAGAGTGGGGGAAGATAGGTGATGTACATTTCAGTTTTCTATCAGGAGGAACTTTCTGTTAATCAGAACTTTCAATCAAAGAGATGAGCTCTCTTGATAGTTTATGGGCTTCCTGTCCCCAGATAGTTAAAACAGAATTTTCCAGGAATATTGCAAAGGAAATTTCCTGCTGTAATGTTGCAAAGGAAACTTCCTGCTTGAGATAGATTATTCCATTAGACTAAATGCTCTCTGAAATCCTTCCTGTCTTTAAGATCTTAGTTATTGCAGACTGCCAGATTTTAAAGCTACAATCAACATTCCAAATACCACAAAATAGACGTAAATATTCTCAGTTAGATTTATTTGAGATATTTTTTAAATGCCTTTTGAAATGAATCAGTAGAGGAACCAAACTTCCCATCACATCTAAATCCTTGGAGCCGATTCTGTCTTCAGAAAATGGAATCTGATAACTGGTTTGAAAGGTCAAAGTCCCCCTCTCTAGGACGATGGCTCCTTCACTGAGGCCAGTCCTTTATTTGATATTTTCTTAAAGAAATGACAGGCATTTGGGGACTGTGGACAAGGAGGATAATGTGCTTCCAGTAAAGAACAAGGTTTCTTCCTAGAACGGGCTTGCTGCCCAGAAGACAGGGTGATTTGCATTTTATCTGCAGTGCATCACTCATTTATGTGCAACGCTGTAGTGCTGCCAGCCGCTGCCTGGATACAGCCTTGTCCCCTGAGAAGGGCTGCATTCATTTGTAACCATCCAATGCTGTTTAGCTGGCAAGCCAGCATTTTCATCCTCTTTTACCAAGACCCCAAGAAAAGAAACTTTACTGTAAGATCTTCTTCAGCCTTTCAAGTTTACTTAAGAAGGGAGCTAAAATAAGAAATATCACTACAGTTTTGTTTGAGCAAGGATTTAAAGGATAAAATAAGCAAGAGATAAAAAAGTGGAGGCTTTAAAGGTTGAATTATATTTGCAGGAGGTATAAATCAAATGAGATAATAGCACCTTTTCCCTTCATCTCTCTTGCTGAAATCCAGGTAGAATTGGTAGATTAAAAAAAGGTTTCCAAGCTGTGATGGCTTTGCAGTGTCGTTTTCTGACTAATCCATTGCAATAACTGGTCGGGTAGGTATTATAGTAAAGGATTATCTAATATTTTAAAATTAAGCTTCTATTTTTAACTTTGGCTCAGGTCTAAGGTAGGGTGAGAGAGCCCACAGGGCGGCAGGTGTCTGAAGCCTGGTGGTAGAATGTCCCAAGAGCAATGGCAGTATACCTCTCCCTGGGAGGGTCCCTAGAGCACTGTCCTCAGTCCTTGTCTGCTAGATCCTAGAGGATCTCATCTAACCTCAGGTTTTAAATTACTATCTGATGACTTCAGACCCTCTATCTCATGTGCAGATATTTATTTGGAATTTCAGAAACATACTTCAATCCTGCACAGTGGAACACTTACATATGAATGAATCAAATGAGCTAAATATTAACCTCTCTTTTGGGGAATATTGTAGAGGATTGAAAATCTTACTCCTCACCTCACCTCTACTGGGGTTCTTTACACACAAGGTATAAGATATATCTTACACACAAAGTGAAAAACCAAATAGGATTCATAATACTCTATTATGGATTGGCTATGACCTAACACAGCCTTAACAAAGAGCTTAATCCAGCTCTTTCTGTTAAAACTGATTTGACCAGTGTGACTTAAGCTTGGACGCCCCAGTGGGATTTCCTGCTCCCTCTCTGTCCTAAATCTAAGTCCCCAGATTAGAATCCAGACCAATTACCTGGTGCCTGTCCTAGTGATTAGGCCCAGTCCATGTTTGTTTTCCACATCAGAGACCAGAAGGACAAAAGTGGAGGAAAGGAAGACTGCATAGATTCTGGATTTGACTTTGTACATGGTTTTCCCTCCCATTGAATGCCTTTCCTCCACTGCCTGATGAATTTCTATTCATTCATCTCAATTAAGCTTAACTGTTACCTTCTCTGTGAAGCGTCCTGATATACCAAGTTTAATGTATCCAGTGTGCTCCCACAGTGTGCTGTCTCTGAACCTGTGGCCCTCAACACAGTCTTCGTCCTTCCGCATTCTGCTCTGTATAGTGGAGGACTGGGCTTTGCAGGCTGCATTCCCCAGACTCTGATGTCAGCTGACTTGTGGCTGGTGTTATCCAAAGAGACGCTGGCAGGAGATGGGGGTGAGAGGTCAGAAGCCGGGGTCTTCCACTTCCTCTCTGCATGAAGTGGCTTTTCTAGCAGTGGCTATGTCCCCTCTGAAATTCCAACTCCCTCTGGACATGCTTGCCTTGGTTTCAGCTCCATGTGGGGAACTCCAGCTCTGGTAACATCACTGTATTAGTTTTCTGGGGCTGCTATAACAAATTACCACAAACTTTGTGACTTGAAATAACAGAAATTTATTCTCTCTCAGTTTCGATGGCCAGAAGTCTGAAATTAAGGCGTCAGAAGGGACGTACTTTCTCCAACGGCTCCCGGAGAGAGTGCTTCCTTGCCTTTTCCAGCTTCTGGTGGTTCCAGGTGCTCCTTGGCTTGTGGAATCATCACTCTTATCTCTACCTCTGTCCTTACATGGCCTTCTTCTCTTCTCTATCTGCATCTTCTACTCTTCTGTCTCTTTTAATAACAATTGTATTGGATTTAGGGTACACTCGAGTAATCCAGGATAATCTCATCTCAAGATCCTTAATCATATTTGCAAAGACTCTTTTTCTAAATAAAGTAATGTTTACTGGATTGAGGTGTTAGGATGTTGCCATATTGTTTTAGGGGCCACCATTCAACCCATTACAACTACTTCCTCTCTTTGTTTTTCCAATCCCTGACTGTTAGAGGCAGCCTGTTGTGGATAATCTCCAGGTTATCTCGTTGTTCACTCTTTAGCTTCTCAGATCCTGACTCTTCTGAGTATCCAACCACTTACATTAAATTTTCTCTGTTATAAATACTTGAAATGGTTATAGTGAGATCCTGATGAATATATGTAGTGGTTTTTGTATGCTTCAATTATATATCCATAATACAACATATTGCCACACTTTGTTTACACGTGTACATCACTTGGCATGCTGTGTAACCATTGTTATTTTTCTTTTGGTCCCCAGGGCCCAGCAGAGTGCCTAGTTTGGAAGGCGTTCAATAAATAATGGATTATGAATAATGACCTGAAAGTGAATGAGGAAAAAAAATTAACAGGTCTAAAATCTGGGAGGAATGTATAAGGTGTCCATGGAGCTATAGAAAGAAAAATGTTTGTGTCCTTCTACAAAGAAGCAACACTTGGAGTGAAAAATATATTTGTGTGGACAGAGAAACACTTGGTTCTCATGAACCCAGTATGGGTAATTGCCACAAAACAGAGTGAGTCCAGCAGAATTTTATAAATATTTCTTAATGCCTTCTTATCTCTCAGAGTTTCACTCAATGCAATGCTCAACATTCTTTTAGTGGCCACCCTAAATAATTATTTCGTATCAAATACCTTCCAAACTTCCCCTCTTGTTACCCATAGTCAGTGTTTCTAATAAACAATCTGCTTCTAATTACCACTAAGGATTTCAGTTTGGGGGTGTGTGTTCTTCACGGATGTTCATTGTTATCGTTTGAGATGTAATCTCTTCTATAGACTGTTATCTGGGCAATCTTCTATAATTAGAGCTCTGGTTATTTCACTCCCTTTTTGAAGTCTCCAGTGGATTTGCAATGTTTGCCACAAAGGTGCAAAATGACATTGGAAGCTCTCTTTCCCTCTTGAGCACTCTAATCTTTCCTGCTGTGTTTGTATGCAATTGTGTTACTGACAAGCCATCAAAATCCTATGGTCTTCTGTGCATACATCTTTCCATTTTATCCTCTACATCTGAGGAACTTCAATACCCGTTCTGCTTATGCAAACCTTCTCTGTTTTTAAAGCCATTATACTGACCTGGTTAACCTTTGGAATTAGGCAGATTTGGATTTGAACCCAGGTTCTACTGTTTATTGATATGCATGAATTGGAGAAATTCATTAATCTCTTGGAACTTTGGTTTTCTCATCTTTAAAATGAAGACATACATACCCACCTCAGAGTGCTATTTCTAGGATTAACTGAGAAAATAGATGTGATATGCTTGTCACACAAGTACTTAAAGGTATTATTATTCTATTCTTATGTCGAAGATAACTTTCTGATTGAAAGTTTTCCTGATTTTTCAAACAGAGTTCTTACTCTAAAACTTTATAATATATTTTCTTTCAGTGCTCTTTTAGTATTCATATTACCCCAAATTAAATTTATTTATCTTTTTAATCTAACCCACTCCACTATGTTAATACTTTCTTGAATAGAGGAACTAGTTTGACATTTCTCTGCATCTTTTAGAACAATGAGCCTTGTGTCTGGCACATAGTAGGTACTCAAAATTCCATTAAATTGAATTAATCATCAATGCCTTGAACTGATAAATTGCAGCCTGTGCCTGGCCTATGTGTTTTGTTCTGAAGGGTTCTGCTCAGCACATTAATCTTAGAATTGTAGGGAATGTAGGCCCTGAAGCTGCAGTGTCTCAATTGCATTATGTTAATGAGACAGCTCAGAGGATTGGAAATAGAATGGTGTTTAACTATTTACTAGCCATCAAAAATTTTGTTTTATTTTCCCTGCAGAGGGCTGAGGGTGATTGAAGGGAGGCTTTCTGAAGTGTTGAGGCATATGTCCTATAATTTCAGAGTATCAATTCATCTTAGAAAAGCTGCTGAGGGTGGGGTTTTCTGTAACCATTAATCGGTTTGGGTCACTAATCAGTTTTGAAGCAAACAATAGCCTAAATCACTTTTTCTTTTTTTGGTAAGTCAAAGTGGTTTAAAGTCAGGGAATTTAACAAGAATGCATTATCTGATGTGCTTATTTACGCATAAGAATACTTATCATCTACTCCCTTTATTCACTCGTCCAAATTTTAAGAACTAAAGACATGGTATTTGAAACAGAAATTATTTCTCCAGTAGGTTCTATGCTATTTCTCTGAGATATTTTGCTGCTATGTAGGACTTCTGTTGCTTGGCATAATTATTCCTGACTTGTGATGACGCTGGAAATACTCTAAGTGCCTATAGCACCAGACCCAACCAAATGCCCCAGGGTGCCGATCAGTTGTACCACACCTGGTAACATCTCAAGATCCCACACACGAGTGATATAACCTCCAGTTGATGCCCTTGGTGTTATCACCACAGTAAGACGGCCAGGTGAGTCGGGGCAACCATCATGCAGGCTGTTCTCTCAGTGGCTTCACTGTATACTACAGACCAGTTAATGTCTGATGAAGGGACCACTGGATCATTCTGCTTGTTGTGACTGGATGTGGTGATGGCATGCAAGATATTCACAGTGATTAATGAAAATATTTGAGTTCTAATATCCAAATCTTAGACTTCTGTCAAAGATCTATGCGTTGTTATGTCCAAGTAATTTAAGTAAGTTGAAAATAGGTATCAGCTTTTGGAGTCACACTCCCACCTTTCTTTCACTTTCTCCTCCAGGCAAAATATTAATGGATTGCCAGATTTTCATTTACAGAGACACTAGGCAAGGTCTTAGTTGGAGGCATATTTAAAATTTCATTCGATTTACCTCATGGCCATGCCTCACTGACAAATTCTTAAATGTGGTTCATGTTGGATGCTTTTATTCCTTTGAATCTTACAACTTTGCAAAAATAGCTCTTCAATCATTACCAACAAGTCCTTCCTTTTAAAAGATGTATTGAGATTTGATTTATACACTATAAAATTCAGCCAATTTAACTATAAAATTCAGCAGTTTTAGTGTATCTATGTAGCTGTTGTCATCACAACGATATAATCTTAGCATATTTCATCATCTAAAAAGGTGCCTCAAACCCATTTGCAGCCCATCCGCATTCTGCTCAGTCCCCCCATCCTTAGGCAAATGCTAATATACTTTTTGTCTCTATAGATTTACCTATTCTGGATGTTTCATATAAATGGAATCATACAATATATAATCTTTCATGGCTGGCTTCTTTTATTTAACATAATGTTTTCAAGGTTTATCCACATTGTAGCATGCATTAGTATATATTCCTTTTTATTGCTAAATAATATTTCATGTATGGATATATACCACATTTTGTCTATCCATTCATCAATTGCTGGCTATTTGGGTTGTTTCAGATACCTAGGGGTAGAATTGCTGGTTCATATGGTGTCTCTGTGTTTAACATTATGAGAAACTGTCAATGTATTTTCCAAACTGTGTGTGCCAATGAATTCTTGTTTTCCAATATTAATATTGGTCTTTTAATAATTTTTATCATTGACTGCACTGTGCCATTTTGCACTGATGACTTTCATTTTTTACTTATAAATTCTTCTTATTTGGCTTTGTGATGCTTCAGCATTCTAGTTTGTTTCTTGTCTTTTCTGTGACTCTTTTCCCCTCCCTGTATGTAACATTTGTTCCTGCTGCTCCTCTCTCTCTCCCTCGGCAATTCCATTTAGCAAAGGATACTTCGCTTCCTGCCTTGTGGAGATTCAGATCAGTTACCACCATGATTTTAAGTCTCTCCTGAGCTGCAGTCACAGTTCTGACTGCTCTCTCAGCTCTTCTATGTAGCTGTCTGGTTTCCAATGCAGCATGTCCACAAGAGGACTTTTCACCTGCTCTGCAAAACTGGTCGTCTTTCTTCTCTCTCTCTCTTTTTTTAATGCCTCTGCTGTCTTTTCACCTCAGACTTGAAATTTCAGTCATTTTTTCTTTCCTCTCTCTTGTCCCTTTTGCCCAATCAATTTGCCAACTCCAGTCCACTTTATGTGTCTATCGCCCCCAGAGGAAGTCCTTTGTCTGCATCGCCCTCCCACCACCTTGCTCAAGCATCATTATTGCTCATTTTGATTTCCATACATTCTCTTTAGTTGGCCTACCTGATTATTGTATTTTTCCTTTTCAATTTTTCCTACATTTTACATTTACATCTTACTTAATGGTTCTATCACATTCCTGTGACTTCTGTCTTAAAAATCTTCAAAGGTTCTATATTATCTTCTGAATAAAGAACAGATTCCTTAGCTGTACATTCAGGTCTTTAATATATTTTCCTAGTCTTGTCTCCCACTGCACTCCTATATGGAGCATACGTTTGAGGCCATCTCAGTTCTCTTTCTTTATCAAACAAGTTTGTGTTTTCCTGCCTCAGCTTTGTTCATGCGTCTCCTTGGGATGCCCTGTCACTGAATCTACATAAGCCAATTCCTTAAGGCCCTAATAAAATGTGTCCTCCTCCATGATGATGTCCATGATCTCACTAAACTGAATTTATCACTCTTTTCTCTCCACTCTCACAATGTCATTTTCAATTATTTATTACAGTCACTTGGTGCATATCTAATCCTCCCTCCTTAAATCTATAGTCCTTGAGGGCAGAGGCCTTGCCATATTTATCACAATTAGAGCAGCTACCATTTCCTGAATATTGCTATGACCTAGGCACTGAGCTAAGTACTTTTTGTGCAATATCTTCTTTAATTATCAAAACAATCTTCTGAAATAGGCATATTTTTTATCCTCATTTTATAGATGATGCAATTAATGTTTAGAGAAAATAAGTAACTTCCCCAAGGCTAAACAGGTTGCAAATGGAAAAGTTGGAATTGTAGCCTTGATTTCTGACTTTAAAGTCCATGCAGTTAACTAGGATTGTATCACTTTCTCTACAACACTTAATTTAATAAATCCCAGTTAAATGAATAAAAAATGGTCAGTATGTGCTGCTGAAAAGATGCCTAAGGTTTAGTAGTTAGATTTTGGTTCAAACTACCGTTCTAACACTTTCTTTTCAGTGAATGGTTTGCCTTCCTCACTCATAAGGCAGAGAAAAGGGATAAGTCCTACCTCGCAAGGATCCTGTGAAGATGCAATGAAACACAGCGCATGACGGCGTGTCCTAGGAGGCTCTCTGAAAATGTTAGCTGATAATACTAAACATAAAGGTTCGTTTTTACTAGTCCTCCTTAACAAAGTTGACTGTCCTTGGAGATAGAAAGATGAAAGGAGAGGCATGCAACCATCAGTACCCATAACAATTTCACAAAATTCACCCCACCAGGAAATACACTTTATTATCCGCTGTGCAAAGTCATTCATAGTCTTTGACCTAAAATGGAGCTAACAAACTATATGGTGCTTCATAATTGAGAGCTGTTTTTACTTCCTTTATGTATCTCTATCTCTATATCTATCTGTCTATCTATCTACCTATCTACTGATCATCTATTATCTATCTATCTATGTGTTTAATTGTAATATGATTAAACTGACTACGGAACTCTGTCAATGGGTTTCTGGGAGTGACAGGTGCATAGTTCAGTCTTTTTAAAGACATTGGCCTTCTTGCCTGAGCAGAAGGTCTATTCTTGTTTATATCCCTCAAGAGGCCTCAAATATGAAAATAAACCTTGGTCTTCTTCCTTCTCTCCTTTTTTCTCTAGGTAACTTCCTCCTCTTTATCTTGCTGCCACAGTGATTCATCATGGCATTTCAAATACTTCCAAACATTGGTGTTCATAAGAATATTGTCCCCTCTAGCAGTAAGGCCTTTTATTAAATAAAAAATTAAAATTATAATAGTATATGTGTACACACTTTTACTAAATTGGACAATTCTTTGCAGTTATTCTTGTTTTCATTGAACAAATACCCTTTGACATTTTATAAGATCCCATCACTCATCAGTGGTTAAAGAAATACTGACTTTTACATTAACTTCTTATGTAGGATGGATCCTATTCTCAATACCCTTTTCTCCATAAAGACAAAAACAAAAGCTTGTTTGAGACTTGGGGAAAGACAGACAGTGCACAACCATGGGGTGAGGAGGAGAAAGTGGGGGTAAGTGTGACATGGAAATATGGAATTAATTTTCTGGTCACCCTTGGTCATCTGAATATGGGTAAGGTACATTAAGATGTCATAATAAAGGGGCTGGCCCCGTGGCCGAGTGGTTAAGTTCGCGCGCTCCGCTGCAGGCGGCCCAGTGTTTCGTTGGTTCGAATCCTGGGCGCAGACATGGCACTGCTCATCAAACCACGCTGAGGCAGCGTCCCACATGCCACAACTAGAAGGACCCACAACGAAGAATATACAACTATGCACCGGGGGGCTTTGGGGAGAAAAAAGGAAAAAATAAAATCTTTAAAAAAAAAAAAAAGATGTCATAATAAAGATGAACTTTATCGATATGGTCCCAAGTCCATGGTTGGGGAATTGAAGATGGAGAATTTTCTATGCAATTCCCATTCTCTTGACATTCAGAAAAAAGTGCAATATCTATCTTTTTAAACCACAGTGGTGTATTAAACTCTTATCTGCTGTCCTGATTTATCCATTTGCGTTTTCTGTATTCTAATGGGAGGCCTAAAATTCAATCTTCATAATTAGGAGTGATTTCACAAATGTGGTGTGCAATTTGGAAAATTGAATAATTTTTTAAAAGCTCTGTGCTTTAAATGGCTTAGAAAAAATCTAAAGTAAATATCCAAATCATCTCTATTTCAATATTAGTAGCTAAAATGCATAAAGACTACATCTCATTTAATTTAATTTCAAGGAAGTCTTTGATACGATATGGTGACATTTTCTGTGCTTGTGACTGCTTGTAGAAACAGTGCCTTGTTGATCTGAAGACAGTCTTTCTAAAAGGAACAGTGGTGTAGTGGTGTAGAGTCACTTGCTCTGTCCTTGCTAGCCTTTGTGAGGTATCTATTGAAGGATCTTTATGCTGATTGCGTTATGGGTAGGAAAGAGATGAACAGGGAGACACTAGTAATGCTGCTTGTCTCCATAGTTTTTTTGTCCTGACATCAAGGAATACTTCCCCATCCATGCTCATTAACTGCGTCCAAACTAACCACCCCAAACACCCGTATCAGAAAACAGTAAACTTCAATAGCAGTCACCAAAATAATAAAACACAGACACAGACCTGGGACCTTGGAGGAAGACCCTAGCAGCTCAAGTACTTTTACTCATAACTTAACCATTATAAGGCTTACTGTTTTATCCAATGTCTGTCCATGGAGGATGATTTCTCTCCATATCATTAATTTGGACAAAATTCTATCAAAAGGTAAGTAATTTGGGAATTTCCCCTAAAGTTTGAGATGAAATGAGATTTCCCTTATATTTGCATTTTTGTTGTCTTTTGGAGTAGCAAAAAAGACAGATGCTAATATTAGAATTGTGGTTGCCATGCAAATAAGCAAAATCTGAGCAAATAATAACCAGGACTAACCCAGTACTTAATAGTTGACTAAGTACTTTTACAAGCATTACTCAGTTGATTTACATGACTTGGCCAGGAATTAGACTGAGCAGATATTATCCCCGTTTTCCTGGGCTCAAAATGTTGGAGAGATGTACACACATTCATTTTGAAAGTAAATGAAAGATTGAAACTTAAAGTTTTCTGACTATAGATCTTGTTCTTTTTCCAGTATTTAACAATGTACCAGGGGGAAAAGAAACCTGAATGGACAATAATGCAGAAGGAGAACTTGAGCAGCTTTTGCCTAGAAGCGCATTTCCATGTGTGTGTGCGCTACTAGGGCTAGCGAGTAAGACTGCAAAAGCATGTCTCCTAAGAAATTTGGAATACTGGTGGCTCCTATGAAGAATAATTTAAAGAAAAATTGCATTTCATTGAGAATAATTCTATATTTAGGTTTTTATTGCTCAAAGGAACACATACAGTTGTCTATTTAATATTCTATTTTCAGCTTCTATTAGATTCTTTTGGATGAAACTTAGAAGGCCGTATTAATCACAGTTTTCTCAAGGAAATAGAAATTTAAAAATTTCAATTCCAGAAATGTTTATTGCTTGCTATAAACATATTTTGATACAGTGAGGATACTGAGATGAAAGATGTGGTGATTGCTCTTGAGAGGCTCAATCTTAAAGGAGATAAAGGCATGTGATTTTATAAATTATGATATGATGTAGATGACATGATAAGGCAATAAGAGATGCATAGAGGAAGGAGAGAGTGACAATATCTTGAAGTGTCAAGGATGGCTTTCCAAAGGAGGTAAAATCTCATTGATTTTAAAGAAAGAATAGAATGTTCACCAGAGGGTCATGGTCATTCCCACCAAGGAATAATGGGTCCGGGGACAGGTATTTATTCTTTCTGGAGCTTTATATTATAGCAATAAATCATTCTTCATATTGCAGTAGAAAGATTGCCAGGAAGGGCATGAGTACATTTGATTTCTAGTTCACACGGTGCCCCTGACTTTCTTTGAGTTATTAGAAAAATAACTCCACTTGTCTGGGTCTCGGTATGGACAGGATTAATTATAAGGTTTCTTCCATGTCTAATGCAATCAACTTTATTGAACAAAGCATGACACCTAAGAGCATAGGCTCCAGAGTCAAGATAGATTTGTGGATGAATTCTAGCTTGACTACTTTCTTGCTACATTAACTTAAGGAAGTTTCTTAATCTGTCTGAACCTTAGTGTCCTCATTAGTAAAAAGAAAATAATATTGACCTCAGAGAGTAATTGTAAGGATTATATCAGATAATGTATATAAAGTGAAGTAACAAAGATCTTGACTCACGTTTATTGGCGCCATTACACTTTCAGCTGTAGCATTTAGGGGAGAGTTGGATATGTTGAGGGCAGTTGATGAACAGTTAAACAGATAATACTAAAATAAACTCTTGTGCTTCATCAAATGTACACTCATTGGTCCTACTCCACTCACTAAAACAACTTTAACATGCTGATGAGGGGACTGTGGAGCCAGTCCCTTAAGCATTACAGGCAGGTGAGCTCTATTAACCCAGGAAATAAGTGAGGCCAAGGTTGTGGGTTTGATTCTCATTGGCGTACTTGTTCTGGTTTCAACCACTGGCTGGTGGATGCTGGTCATCAGGTGGGTGCTAACATGTAATTAGATCAGCTCAAATCTATCTCAAATATCAAATACCTCCCTTCTTTCAGAACTTAAGTCATCTAATTTAGATCTCTCCTGGCTACTCTACCTAAACTTTCACCACCTTTTCTTGCTTTTTAAAAATTCTTTTTATCACTCATCACTATATAATTTACTGAGTTATAACTTTTATTGTCTGTTTTCCCATCTGGAATGTAAGTTCCTGGAAGGCAAGAAGTTCTATCTGTTTACTGATTTATCTGTATTGCTTTGATTAGCCACTGATAAATAGTAGGCACGTTAAATGAAGAAAAGTCACATGAAAATGGATGGGAATCAGGCAGCTGCCAAATTCTTAATCGCAGAACATGCAGGGATTATGTTATAGCAGGAGACAGAAAGCTACCAAAGAGAAAACAGCTTCCAAGTAATGGATGTGAGTCTGCCAGCTGAGAGTTTCTTTTTAAAAGTACCGGCCTACCAAATCCTGTTTCATGCCAGTCAGAGAATATATCTTTGTAAAGGCATATTTGCAGAGAGTATTAGAAAGGTTTAAAAACAAAAGGATCACTGGAGAAAAGAAGCCAGGGCAAAATTTATGATTCTTGAGTTCCAGTCCTCTAGTTGGATCTGTGAAAATTGCTAAAGACAGAAAAAAATAAAACAATGTGAATAGAATTATAAGGTAGAAAAAAAATCACTGTACAATAAAGCCCATAATTATAACATTTACAGGTGGAGAAATATTATTAGACTTAAGCATGGAGCTGTAGTGGTCATAGGGGACTTAAAACTCACTTTTAAAAAATATTTAATGGTGGCTTTAACATGTTTCACCCTATCATTTTATAAATTTAATCTTAGAAGAATTATTTTCAGCTTGTCCATTTAAATGTCTCTCTTATCTATCACGCTTTAATCCTATCTAGCTTGATATGGCTTGGTTTCTTTTTTTAAGACTTTTTTTTTAGAGCAGTCTTAAGTTGACAGCAAAATTGAGAGGAAGATACGGAGGTTTCCCATGTATTCCTCCATCCACACATGCACAGAGTTCCCCATACTGACACATCATAATCACCCAAGTCCATACTGTGCTGTACCTATTCATCCTTCCTCACCCCCAAATCCCTGGCAACCGCTGATCTTTTTATTGTCTCCATAGTTTTCTTTCCCAGAATGCCATATAGTTGGAATCATACAGCGTGTAGCCTTTTCAGATTGGCTTTGTTCACTTAGGAATTTGTATTTAAGTTTCCTCCATGTCTTTTCTTGCTTGATAAGTCATTTCTTTTTATAACTTTTTAAAACTCAGTAATATTCCATGGTCTGGATGTACCACAGGTTATCCGTTCACCAACTGTAGGACATCTTGCTTCCTTCAATTTTGATAATTTTGATAATTATAGGTAAAGCTGTTGTAAACATCCATGTGCAGGTTTTTGCATTAACGTAAGTTTTCAACTTCTTTGGATAGATATCAAGGAGTGTGATTGCTGGATTATATAGTAAGAGTATGCTTAATTTTATAAGAAACTGCTGAACTGTCTTTCAAAGTGACTGTACCATTTTGCATCCCCAGTAGCAATAAATGAGAGTTCCTGTTGTTCCGCATCTTTGTCAGCGTTTGGTGCTGTCAGTGTTCTGGATATTGGCCATTCTAACAGCTAATAGGTATGCAGCGGTGTCTCATTGTTTCAGTTTGCATTTCCCTGATGACATATGATTTGGAGCATCTTTTCATATGTTTATTTTTTATGTGCATATCTTCTTTGGTGAAATATCTGTTGTCAAGGGCATTGGCCCATTTTTAAATTGTTTGTTTTCCTATTGCTAAGTTTTAAGAGTTCTTTATATATTTTAGATAACAGTCTTCCATTGATGCGTCTTTTGCAAATATTATCTCCCAGTCTGTGGCTTATCTTCTCATTCTCTTGACATCGTCTCTTTCACAGAGCAGATATTTTTAATTTAATGAAGCCCAGCTAATCAATGATCTCCTTCATGGATTGTGCCTTTGATGTTTTATCTAAAACGTCATCACCATGCCCAAGGTCATCTAGATTTTCTCTTGTGTTATCTTCTAGGTGTTTTATAGTTTTACATTTTACATTTAGCTCTATGATCTATTTTGAGTTAATTTTTGTTAAAGGTGTAAAGGCTGTGTCTAGATTAATTTTTTTGCATGTGGAAGTCCAATAGTTTCAACACGATTTGTTGAAAAGATTATCATTGCTTTATTGTATTATCTTTGCTCCTTTGTCAAAGATCATTTGAGAATATTTGTGTGGGTCTAATTTCTTGGCTCTCTATTCTGTTCCATTGTTCTATTTGTGTATTCTTTCACCAAATCCATACTGTCTTGAATACTGTAGCTTTATAGTAAGTCTGAAGTCAGATAGCTTCAGTCCTCCAACTTTTTCTTTTTCTTCATATTATTTTGGCTATTATGGGTCTTTTACCTCTCCATATAAACTTTAGAAACAGCTTGTCAAAATCCACAGAATAATTTTCTGGGATTTTTATTGGAATTGCATTGAATCTATAGATCAAATTGGGAAGACTGACATCTTGACAATATTGAATCTTCCTATCTGTGCACACAAAATATCTCTCTGGTTTTTTAGTTCTCCTTTGATTTCATTCATCAGAGTTTTGGAGTTTTCCTTATATAGATCGTATACATATTCTTCTAGCTTTATACTTCAGCATTTAATTTTTTTCTAATATAAATGGCATTGTGTTTCTAATTTTAAGTTAAGCCTGTTCATTGCTTGCATATAGGGAATTGATTGCATTTTGGACATTAAACTTATATCCTGCAACCTTGCTGTAATTGTTTATTAGTTACAGGAGTTTTTTGTCAATTCTTTTGGATTTTATACATAGACAATTAGTTCTTATAAAAAAATGGCAGTTTTATTTCTTTCTAACCAATCTGTATATCTTTTATTTCCTTTTCTTGTCTTATTTAATTTGCTAGAACTTCCAGTACAATGTTGAAAAGGAATGATGAGAAGGGATATTCTTGCTTTGTGCCTGGTCTCAATGGGAAAGCTTTGAGTTTCTCACCATTAATATGATGTTAGCTGTAGGGTTTTTGTAGATAGTCTTTATCAAATTGAGGAAGTTCCTCTCTACTCCTAGTTTTCTGAGAGTTTTTGTCACGAATGGTTGGTGAGCTCTGTCAAATGCTTTTTCTGCATCTATTCATATGATTATGTGATTTTATTTTTTAGGCTTTTGATGTTATGGAGTACATTAATTGATTTTACAATGTTGAACCAACCTTGCATACTTGGGATAAATTCTACTTGGTCGTGGTGTATAATTCTTTTTATACATTGTTAGATTTGATTTAACAACGCTTGGTTGAGGATTTTTGCATCTATATTCATGAGAATTATTGGTCTGTAGATTTATTTTCTTGTAATGTCTTTGTCTGGTGTTAGTATGAGGGTAATCTGGCCTCACAGAGTGATTTAGGAAGTATTCCCTCTATTTTTATCCTCTGAAGGAGATTGCAGAGAATTGATAAAATTTCTTCGTGTTTGCTAGAATTCACCTGTGAACTGACCCGGAACTGGTCCTTTCTGTTTTGGAAGATTATTAATTATTGGCTCAATATCTTTAATAGATATAGACCTATTCAAGTTGTCTGTTTCTTCTTGTGTGAGTTTGGCAGCTTGCGTCTTTCAAGAAATTGGTCCATCTCGTCTAGGACTCCTTGCCTTGCTCCTGACCTTAGTGGGAAAGATTCTAGTTTCTCACCATTAAGTATGATGACAGCTGTAGACATCATTATTTTTAACTGCTTTGGAATTTATGGGTTTCTGACATTAATACCATCAGACCTCCTTTGGAAGAATGGATTCTAGCTCTGTAATTCAACAGCTAACTGACCCTTTGCAAGAGCCTTCATAATGAAGGCTCTCTGGGTCTAAATTTCTTCCTCTGTTAAATGGAAAAGTAAAGTTCCTACTTTACAGAGAGATCATGAGGACAAAATAAGACAACATATATGCCAATTTACAGCACACATTGCTAACATGTATTAAATACTCAACAAATGTGGGTCTAATTACAGAACTCATATAAAAACAAAAATGTCAAAAATTTTTCCCCACTTCAGACAAAAATATATGAAAGAACAATTTACTAGGTTGCTGATGATTCCAATGATATCACTTACAAAATTTATTTTTTTTGTTTAATTAATAAAATTAGGTCCGTCTCTACAATTGGGTCTCTTTTCACTTTTTTTGGGAAAGGGTAAAATGTGACCCTCTATTGTCACTCTTTTGCATTTTCTCTCCTGTCAGATTAAGGAGCTAACATTACCCTTCTGAAGACCTATTAAAATAATTTGAGTGTATCTTCAAAAGTATTTTGAGAAAATTGAATGGGTGAATAAAAGAGAAAAGACAGCTAACAGCTAACTTCTCACCTGTCAAATGGACTTTGATGTGTTCTAGTGCACATGAGCACAGAGAATGCTGCATCTGCAGTAATGTATTCAGTACCAGAGGGACAATTTGTGATCCACCTTTTACAACACAGAAGAAGCAGATTTCAGTAGTTCTGTACATTGGTGGACTCATAAGATAGAATTTATTAGTACAGAAAGTGTCAAAAATGTATCCATTTTTATTAAATTTGTGTGGGTTTTACTAAACAGAGTCAATATGTGCATAAGTCTGTGTATTCCATGTGGGTAAAATGGAGCCTGTTCAATTTTGGTAGGACTCGTGTTGATGAAGGAAAATTCTCAGAAGAAATGGACAAATAGAGAAAAAAATTGAACTAACTCTACCTCTGTTTTTTATTTGGGAACAACAGTTAAACTACTATGCATTATATTCCCAGGGCGTTTGATTAAATCAGCAATTTTAAAACTCCTTTTTTTGCACTTAATTAAATATACTGAGAAATATAAGGTATCCTCTCTTGGTTGAAGAGGAGCTTGAAGGGGAACTTAAAGTGCATGACAAAATAGTTTGTAAACCTCTGTATTGGAGAATTATAGTTAAATCATGTCAATCTTCATTCTGGAAACAAGAATTATTTCCTAGTATACCTGATGGCCTGTGATAATACAATGAGAGAAACAGAGCAAAACAGAAACATCATATTTAAGGAAATTGTATTTTAATGAGTTCTAATCAGCTCTACTGCACATTGCTCATGTCTCCTGATTATAAATCATTGATTCAGAGACTTCTAATTTAAAGTGGAATCTGGCTATAAGCCTCTGGGAGTCTTCTCCAATTTTCCACTAAAACACCTATGAAGGTAAAAGTATATGAAATCCCACAAGAATATAAACTTAAGACTGACAAATTACCTACAAGAATCTGTACGGAATTAACTGGGAACAAACTGAAGCATGGTAATAAAAATATTTACACAAAAGGAAGAGCATTAAAGCTATTTATAAAAATACTTCCCTACCTCTGTACTTCTCTCCCCATTTCGTACACACTGAAACACTCAGAGTCTGTTCCTGCCAGAAAATGGCCCCTCTGCAGTACAGATGCTGCTTTATTGAGCATCCAGATTATCTTTGTCTCTTCCTTCTTAAATAAATATATTTATGTGGGGAACCTAGAAAACAACTTACTAGAAAACAGCTTGCATTTAGGATGGCAATAAAGGCCGATAGCATCTTAGGAGATACAGTTCCTAAAAGTAAATTACGAATGCACTCTACTAATATGTATCTAGGAATTTAGTTTTATATGTATATACTGCCCTAGCTTAAAATAATGAGACTAGAAGCAAGAATCAGAAGAATAAATCAGCTGAGAGTTGTGCCTCTCATCCTACCCTCCAGCTGTTAAACTGAAAAGAGGGAAAAGGGATTTAGGCAATCAACACATCTCATCCTGTATATTGGTAAAAAAGCAAGCTGAAAATAAATCCCACTGTCTTTTAGATTGAGGCGAGATTAGTGTGACTATATGTCCTGGTTTTTCTGGGAAAGTTCCAGTTTTTCACTGTTGTCCTAATGTCTCATCTGGTTTCCTATTTGTCCTGAATTTTTAAATTTTTAATGAAGTATTGTTATTAATAATAGCACAGTAATAGCGCAGTAAGCTTGTGGATTATGCTTTTATCTTCTGCCATAACCTTGTCTACTAGGGTGTAAGAGGAATATGCAGTGAAGGGAGTTGTCACTTTAACGTATGAATAGATATGAAAGGCACCAGCAATAATACTTTTCTCCTGTCTTTGCTCTTTCCAGATCCAATGTAACTAACATCTTCCTTTCAAAGAGTATGCAGAGAGTTCACTGATAAACAAAGTGAGCTTGGATTTGAGGAGCTAGGGACAACCAACTCTTTTTTGTCTGAGTGGTGGTAGGAGAATTGAAGATGCTGCCACCATTGGCTGCTTGGTGCATTAGCCAGTTGTGCCATGATGACTGCTCTTTACTTTTTTAAGTGATTCTTTGCTAAACTTTTTTAATTGCCCAGAGTTTATTAAATTTTAGTAACTGTTCTATAAACATTTTAAAAGAATATAAATTCTTTAATTATTTGGTAGTGTTTTATATATGTCAATTAGGTCAAGTTTTTAACTTTGTTGTTTGTATCTTCAACATGTTTACTACTTACTGGGTTTTTGTCTGTTTGTTCTATCAATTATTAAGAGAGTTGTGCTACTATTACTGTGGATTTATCTCCTTTTTCCATTTATTTCAATTTTTTTTGTTTTATGTATTTTGAAGTTAAGTTATTTGGTGTGTAGAAATTTAGATTGTGATATCTTCTGGTAGTTTAATTCTTTTATTATTACAAAATATCCTTCTTTGCATTAATCTTCTCTCCTTAAAGTCTACATTGTCTGATATTTGTGGAGGTACAATAACCATCTTTTCATTTACACACATATATGTCAACAAAAAAAAATTATATAAATTCTCTATATAAGGTTGTATGTAATATAAACAATAGAAAGGGATATATGTATATCCATTTATTTTTAATTTTCTTTGCCTTTAAAGTTAAGAAGTGTTCTCTTTTAATAAGAATATAATTGCTTGTGTTGCTTTTGTAGTTATTGTGCTTGATCCATTCTGTTAATCCTTCTCTTTCTCCTATTTAGTCCATTTACATTTAGTGTACATCTAGTTGGGTTTGATCTTCCATCCACTTTTTATTTCCTGTTTTACCCTTCTGTTCCTTGTTACTTTTATTTTTCTAATTTCTTGTCTTCTTTTGGGTTAACCAATTTTTTTTTATATTCTTTTTCCCTCTATTAACATGTAATGATTTGTTTATTCTTTCAATGGCTACCCTAAAGGTGACAACTTGATTCATGGCTTATTATTATCCTATGCAAACTTTTACTTCTAAAAATTCACTGATAATGCTAAGACACATAGAACACTTTAATTGTGTTTACCCATGTGTTACTAATGTCATGCATTTTAATTAGACATATTTTAAACTCAAATGGCATTATTTTATTATTTTTGTAGATTTGATATTTATTTACATTTACCTTTTCCAGTGCTTTTCTCTCATTTCTAAGTATACAGGATAGTTAAAGAATAGTACAATGGATGTCCATAAATTCACTTCTCAGAAACAATTACATTAACATTTGCCATGCCTATTTGCAAATATGTGTGTGTATGTCTATATATGCTGAACCGTTTCAAAGAAGTTGCAGGCTTTACCACCTAGAGCATCTGCATGCATATTTTTTTTTAAAAAGGACTTCTTTTGCACATTTTTGTGATACAACTATCTCTCTTTAAAAATTAATAATATTTGCATAATGTTATCTTATACCTGATCCATCTTCAAATTTCTCCAATTGTCCCACAATAACTTCTATAGTTGTACTTTTCAAACCAAATCCAATTAACATTTATATACTAAGGTTGTTTTTTATGGCTGTGTACTCTAGAACAGTTCTCTCCATCCTAATTTAATGACATTTACTTTTTAATTGATGAGACCAGTTCTATTGTAGAGTGGCTACATTCTCCATCTATCTGATTGTGGTATTATTTATCTTGGTTTTTCTTTCCCCTATACTCCCAGGTAAACTGGAAGTTAGGTCCAAAGGCTTGATTAGAGTCAGGTTCAATATCTTTTGTAAGAATTATTCTTAGATGGCATTATATTCTTTTTATTGCATCTCATCAAGAAGCACATAATTTCATGCTGTCACTCAATTAGTGATGCTAAGTTGCTTTGCTTAATTATAATGGTGATCTTCAAAAGTATTTTGTTTAAGATTCTTTAACATATCATCTTAGTTGAAAGCAACCAAGATTTTGTTCAAGGACATTTTATCCTACTGTGTTTTTTCCTGTTACTTTTCTTTGATATGTCATTTTCTTTAGGAAGGATAGCATAGTTTTAGATCTCTGTTACCTTTCCTCATTTAGCGTTTTCATTTTCATCTATTTATCTTTTTATTTTGCATCCTGAGAGCATTGCTTATGTTTATGTTGTGTATAACTGATCTCTTTTCTGTAGTGTCCCTTCTGCACTTGACTGTTCCTAGTGCCATTTTAAGTTCTGTTTTACAATTGTCAATTATTCTCTTCATCTATTTGGTCTGCTATAACAAAATACCATAGACTGGCTGGCTTATGAACAACAAACATTTATTTCTCACAGTACTGGGGGCTGGAAGTCCAAGATCAGGGTGCCAGCATGGTCAGATGAGGGCCTCTTCTGGGCTGCAGACTTCTCATTTTATCCTTACATAGCTGAAGGGGCTAGGATCTCTTTGGAGCCTCTTTTATCAGCACTAATTCCATTTATGAGAGTTCCACTCTCATGACTTAAGTACTCACCAAAGCCCTACCTTCTAATACCATCACCTTTGGGTGTTAGGATTTCAATATGTAAATTTGCAGGGCACATAAACATTCAGACATAGCAATTACCTTTTTTTCCTTAATTCCACTGGATCCTTTCCTTCTCCCCCATTTTTTTTTTTAGTTTAATATTCATTTCTGCATCTTTTTCATGATGTCCTGGTATTCTTGAATTTTCCTTACACCACAGAGAGGATTCTCTTTATTTGCGTCTTATTTTTCATTTATCCTTTTTTTTGAGAATGTTCCTCATATATTTTCTGAGGATGCTACATGATAACCATTTTTTTCCTTGAAGAATAATTTCAAAGGATTTGTTTTAGTTTCCTGTTGCTGTTGTAATAAGTTGCCACAAAGTTTGTAGCATAGAACAGCACAAATTTATTATCTTACAGTCCTGGAGTTCAGAAGTTCAAAGTTAGTCTTACTGGCCTAAAATCAAGGTGTTGGCAGGGCTTGTTCCTTTTGGAGGGTCTGGGGGAAAAGATCCGTTTCCCTGCCTTTTCCACCTTCTAGAGGCCATCTGCTTTCCATGGCTAGGACTGTTTCCACACATTTCCATTCCAACCTCTTGCTTCCATTGTCACATCTCTTACTCTGACCTAACACTGATGGTCTTGCCTCCCTCTTAAAAGGACCCTTAGGATTACATTGAGCTCACCTGGATAATCCAGGCTGCTCTCCTCATTTGATGATCCTTAATTTAATCACACCTGCAAGTTCCCTTTTACCATGTAAGGTAACAACATACTCAAAGGTTCTGAGAATTATGATGGGGGCATCTTTTATGGGGGGGACATCTAGCTTACCACAGGCTCCATATTAGTTTTATGTTTTTGTTCTTTGATATTTAGATTGGATGAAATCTAGTCTGGTCTTTTGTCCTGAAATAGACTCCTTATTTGAGTGATTTTGGAATCCTGTTTCAGATCTTAAGTTGAAGGAGTGGTTCATACATATTTATATCACCAGCTCTTTGATTTCAACATTCTGAGAAAAAAGGTGAGGGAGCTGAGGTGCAGTTATAGTATAGGGAACTTAGTTGCCATGACACTTTGTTTCATAAACTTACCACCAGGAGCAAACTTTCTGTAGCTGATTTTCTGTTCTGTCCTGTCTCCACTTGGGAGAGCTTGTCCAGCTTTTTTCCTTGCACTACTGTAAAAAGGGAAGGTCCCTGCCTCTTCTGGTGGTGAAGATCATGATGATGACAGTGATGCTAATGATAATGATGATGATATTGGTAATAGAGGCTGTCACATATTGAATGCTTATTTTAAGCTAATCACCGTGATTAAACTTTGTACATGTTGTTTGATATCCTCCTTTCCACAAACCTATGAGATAAATACCATTATTATCACTATTTTACGTTTGAGGAAATGAAAGTCACAGGAAGAGTAATTAACTAACCTGAGGTCACATACCGAGGAAATAATAGAGCTGGCACACAGGCTTCATTTTCACAGTTTGCTGTAGCGAAACTCTCTCTAGGGTTTTCTGGCACAGTTGATTCAGAATGCTTTGTTATATATCAGCATCTTACCTCTGCCCTTGCAAACTGGGATTTGTTAGCAGTGTTCTGCTGGCATGTCTTTTGTGCATACATTTGAAATTATATTGCTTTCCAGAGGAGAGTGGTTGTCAGTTGGTTCTGGCTCTGTTTCTACTCAGTGTATCCCTATTTGTTGTATACTTAGCAGAATGTGACTTTATGTTTTGTGGGATGTGGATGCATTATTTTCCAGTTTCCAGTGCTGATATGTATTTTCTCCCAGTTTTATATTCCTCTGATCACCTCAGTATATTTTAAGAAAGAAAGTGGCTTAGATGTTTTTATTCAAGATGCCATCTAATCACTCTATCACTCTTTAAAAATTTCTTTTTAGATCAGTTATTGAACTGTTCACCATCTCCATCATTTGCTTTAAACTCTCAAATTCGTGACGATCTATTGTTTAGAATCATTTTGGATCTTTCCTTTTATGTTATAATTTACTTCATTAGCCTGCTATTCTCAGCCTGATTCATTTCATCTTTATTCGGATTGGTAGGTACCCAGTTTTGATTTGACTTGGCACATTAGGTAGTGAGAGATTTTTAATCAAATAAGTAAAACAATTTCTTTGTTGGGCTACTAATTTTGATCTTCTCAATGTGCTCTTTTTTTCTAGGACACCAAGACAATACAAACAGGCAAATAGGTTTTCTGCTTATGCTTCAGAGATTAAAGAAGGTCACATGTGTCTCTGTGTGTTATTTTAGAAGGTACATTGGAGACCTGCACTTTAGCCGAAGCTTGTCATTGCCTGGTTGTGTGGCATTAACTTCCCTTTGTTTTTTCTATAAAATGAGGTTGTTGAAACAGATACTTTCTTCCTCCTTTAAAATTGCCTAATTTTTAGTAGCAAGAGATTAAATATGTTAGATTTTGCCTCAAGCAAATAGAAATAAATTGAACATAGTTTCTGCTTGGGATACTAGAAAGCAAATGATAATAATGCAAGGACTAATCTTACTATTTAAGAAGGTAACTTTGCAACCCAAAATTTCACTTGATGTCATAGAATTTGGCCATGGGGAGACCTCTGTTCTGAAAGCCCATGACCTTTCAAGGATAAGGGAGAAAAAGCGGCGTTCAGACCAACACAATTCATTAGCACTTCTCAAGTTCTTATTAATACAGGTTTTCATTTTCCCTAAGAGCCCTTAAAATCTTTGCAGCAGAAGATATTTGGCTAGTCATAAAAGCATTTCACAACACACAGGGCTGATATAAGGGGACAGAGCGTCTAGGTGGAATTAAACCTAGGTTGGAAAGCTGAAATTTGTCATCAGCTGTTCTTGAAGCTTAACACATTATAAATTTATGCATTGCATATGGCAAGTGAGGGTGAATTGGAGACTCTAGCAAGTCAGAATTTCTGTACATAAGCATATTTTTCCTTGCAGCAGAGAGGAAAATGTAAAGAAATAGCATTGAAGAGAGGTTCTCTTGGTGAGAAAAAAAGTTAGTTAGTTTTAAATTAATTTTTGTGATGGAAGGAACATAATTAAGACATAAAATAGATTTGTTTTATATCTAATACAATATATTAGAAATCTAATTTAATATATCTAATGCAATATATCTAATCTAATTATATAATACAATATCTAATATAATATATCTCTTTGTATTAGATTAATGAAATATTCTGAGGGCCAATCTGGTGTTTTCATGAGTCAGATAAAAAGAAAGTTTTGCTTCAATATATTCAAATTTCTGCCAAAATCTGAGTATAAGGCCTGAATCTCGAAATCATAGAAGTTATGCATGATTTTAGACAAAGATATATAAAGGAGCAAAAAAATCTATGGACTGAAAATAACGTGTAGGTCAAGAAAAAGGTATTTATCATCAGTGCCTTGTGTTAATGAAAATGGGTAGTTGAGAGCTCCTGGGTGCATTTGATACCTTGAGGTCTTGCTGAGAATGCAGCTGCTGGCTCTATATATAGGCTTAATTCTGATGCTGAGGGAATAAAAGCATACATACCGTAGTAATGAGATTACTGGGACAGCTCCCAAATCGAGACAGCTGAGCCAAATCAATAAACGCATTTTTCTTCCCCTTTAAATTGCTGAGCTCATTAGAAAGGCCAATATACTTTATGGTTAGACCTCTGGAACTTAGAGACTGTGTGTCAAGCTCCCTGTAGCATTTTGCAAATTAAAAATTTAAATGCAAGGATGATTCCAAAATATGACCACACCATCAAAATTACAATATCCCTGGGAGAAGCATTCCTATTTCTCTTTTTAAAAAATCCCTTATGCATTTTGTGCATGTGGATTGTACATGGGTTTTTGACTAGTGTGCTGTGACAGAAGACCACATGGAACTATGGAAAATGTAGGGACTTTTAGGTCAGACCTAGTGGAGGCTAGAATCCCAGTCATGCTGTGCGTTAGCTATATGGCCTTTGTATATTCTTTTAACTACAGATTAAAACAAAGCCTTTTCCCTCTGTGTCAAACTATAAACTGGGAGAAAGCAAAAATCTAGAAGTAATTTTAAGAAAATAATGAATGATGTAGATAAGTATTCAGCTACAGTGATAAGACTTGGGAAACCAGCAAAGAGTTAGCCATTGATGATTAAGTAGCTAAGAACTAAAGGGTTTTTTTCCTTTTTACAATTACTGATTATAGCTTTTAGCTGTTTAACCCACCCAATGTTAACTGTGCTGTTTAGGCAATATGCTATCTGACTCCCACTAGGCTCCTGTAGATAACGTCTTCCTGGAGCCTGGGTCACCATGGTAATGGGTGTTTGAACTGTTTTTCAGGAATTAGAAGCCCTTTGTCCATTCCAGGCCAGTTTAGACTACCAACTCATCAACTGGGCCTGCGCAGATGTCCAGTAAGCGACCTTTTGACGTCAAGAAGCTAAAAACTCCACCCTCAGATCATGCTCACACCACCATTTTGTGAACATGTGTCCTATGAAGAGGCGTGGAGTCTGACTACACTTGCGCAGGTCATCAATTACCTTATCTCTCCTCACCTCCAATCACCTATCTCACATTTCAGACCACCTTGCCCCCATCCCATAAATATCCCTGAGTCCTTATTTTGGGGGAAGTGGATTTGAGACTCATGCTCTCACTTCCTCACGTGGCTGCCTTGTGATTAAACTCTGTCTCTGCTGTAATCTCATCATCTTGGTGTTTGGCTTTCCGGGGCAGCAGGCAAAAACGAGCCTGGCATGGTAACACTTGCAGCATGCTGTTTACAATTGAAAATAAAGTATTTAACAATAGAAAGTTTCTTAAATAACGCATATGTTTATACAAGGCATTATTAAGCAACCACTTAAATGATAACTTAAAAGAATATTTTATGTAATGGAAAGAGGCTTAAGATATATTAAGTTAAAAAACAGAATTCACCTAATATGTATGGTTTGTGTGATATAACGCCATTGTGTGTCTGGTTATGTATATACACTTACACAATATTTATACACACACACATACATATCATATATAGAAAAGGATATCTACTAAATTGTAGACAGCAGTAAATAGTGTGAAATGGATGATTCTTTTTTTCTCTTTGTTACTTCTCTGTATTACTAAGTTCTCTATGGTAAGCATAGTATTGGTTTTGTGAAGAATAAAAGTAAACAAAAATATTTCATAAAATAACAGAAAAGTCTGAGACTCTCTACAGTTGAACAATGGAATATCTATTCCATTGCTATTCACACGGAGATTCAGCCTGCTTGCGGTGAGAGATCCTGAAACACTATTATGAAGCCCAGTATGTCAGAGGGGCAGAATGAAAAGTCAATAGTCTGAAATTGGATCTGATTAAGGAGACACACAATGAGTAGTCCAAACTATTCACAGACTCTTTAAAAGGTCTGTCAAGCCATAGAGAAGGATAGGTAAATTTGTAATAATAGACAAAGACAACCCTTTCGTCCAGAGCAACATTTCAGTAATCGCACCCACGTCTTCTATGGAGAAGCAGTAGAGTAAAATAGCCAAGTACAAGGTCTGACCTCAGATAGGTCTGGGTTCAAGTCTTCGCTTCACCGTTTACTGGCCATGTGACCTTGGTCAACTTCACACTTCTGAAACTTTGTTTTCTCATCTGTTAAAAGAGAATAATAATAAGAAAAATCATTATCTTTATCACAGTTAACACTTCCTAAGGGTTTAGCATGTCCTAAACTTTCCTTGTAACATCCCCTAGAGATTAAGTGAGACTTGTCAGTTAGCCTGGAGACCAAGCACATAGCACACGCTCAAGAAATGCTGGTTATCAATACAGCTACAGGCATAGAAATGGTAAATATTTATTCAACGAGCTATCATTTATGTCGACAATTTGCACAGCTTTATATTATGAAACAAAGAGGGATAAAAAGATGAATAAGACACTTTCTCTGCTCCCAAGGAATCTACAACTTTTGGGGGGAGCAGACATGGGAAGAAATGCTGAGTAAGTTCTCAGTATGAAACTGGCTGATCTCATGGCACCAAATAGAACCCAGTCTATTTGTTTTGGAATTCTATGCCAAGGAGTTGACAATGGTGTCATTCTCCCTGGGTGTGGGGACAGGTGGCTACGTAGACTGGGAGCAGTCACAGTCCAGCCCTATTTTCATATAGGAAAAAATTGTAACAAGTGTTTAACTTCTACTTTGAAGTTTATCATAGAGTTGACATACCCCATTTGACTCAGCTGTGTCTGAAAGTCAAAAAATGTTAGTGTCCACTGTCAAGATAAAAGAGTTATTCTGTTGTTTTAATTCTTCCTAAGAGATGTAATGTGTCAGATCACATTTTTAAAAACAGTTTTTTTCCTCAAATATGAAAAAGATTGGTCTACAAATAAGTGACTTTTGAAGTTTAAAACTCACATTACCTTCTATTTACATTTTTCTTTTAATGGGGTTCAGGGCAGGCTGCCCCAAGATGCATCACTCTGGTATTCAAATTATTTCAAGCTGAAAACAATAAAGGCTCAGAAGACTCAGGAAGAACATTTGGCCTTCCCCCAAATTGCCTAAAAGAATTTAAGACAGAAGGTCTGATCCAGGAGGTAGCTAACAACATGAGATAACTATAGTATAATGTAAAATAGGTGTGATAAGAAAGGCACCAACAAGCCCGTCTTATCGAAATTCTGTCTCTTGGGCCACATTCCCTATAGGTGGCCCAGTAAACAGTTGTCTAACAAACATTTACTTTTCCATCTCTATGTGAATTGCCTTCCTCCCCTTTGAAGTCCCAAACCACTACCCCCAACATCCTCCTTTGTCTTTAGTTGAGATGGTGTTTAAGGGGGCAACTTTGGCCATTGTGGTGAGTTGCTTATTTTTCCTGGATTTCTCCCATGTATACATGTTATTAAACTTTGTTTTCTCCTGCTAACTTGCTTTTCCGATTATTTGACCAGCCATAAGAACCTTAAGGGAAAGGGGCAGGGGTGAATTCTCCCTTTTCCCCTAGATTTATCCTTTTCAAAGTATGTTTCTAGTCATTTATGTCTTTCAGCAGTCTTGTGAGGTAGCAAAAAGCAATGTTATTCACCTCATTTTGTTGATGATGAGAATGAGATATCCAAAAGTCAAATGACTTTCTTTAAAGTCATATAAGGTGATAGAATTGGGCTCAGGATCCTGGACTCTTGATTCTCAGCCTTAAAATTGTTTTATCTCTACCACACTCAAAATATATTTTAAGACATTTTATAAGGATGGTTTATATAATTTTCATATTTAAAGATATAACATTAGGCTACTTGAGCGAGGTTTTGTGAAAAAGTCATTCTGGTATTTCACAAGGCTGCATTGCAGTCCACCTCTAACACTGATCGCTTCCTGGACTGCATACACCTCCAGCTCATTCATCTCTGGAGGCATTATGCAATGCACAGAGGAGAAGTTAAACAATCCACAATCTGGCTGGACCAAAGATTTAGACCAGAGGCTTAAAAGAGCCCTTGTTTCTATAATGCACTAAAGAACTCTTGTTAAAATATTCTTTTTTTGTTTACTTATGAGTATGGCCTATGCATAAAACTAAAGTTGCTTCTCAAAAGAAGGGGTGCAAAGCACATGTTAAAAGACTTTGCACAATGAATAATGAATAAAGCTATGGAACATTTGGCCCCTCTATTTGGATATGGAGAGACTCGAGTATTATTTCTCAGATATTTGCCACATGGGAGAAGATTTAGTTTCCAGCTGCAGGATTTAGTATATCCATACAATTAAAAAACAGAATAATAATTTTCCATTCCCCAAACTTCAACCATTTCAGGAAAGTTAAATAATTTATTCCAGAGTAAGACTATTTATAATCCAAGAAGCCTCAGATAGTCTCATGTTAATAATTTTTATTATTTAATATAGCCATGCTATTACTTTGTTAAATTTGAAATCAATCTTTCTATGGTGATTAATAATAGAAGTGAGTCCCTATAGATTTCCTTCATTCAAAAATAGAAAATATTTTAAAAATGCCACATACATATACTTAAGAAAAATTATGTAAATGTAGACAAGCATAAAGAAGAAAATAAACGCTTGTAATCATACAACATAAAAGACAACTACTGTTAATATTTTGGTGTATTGGCATTGGGTCTTTTTTTTCTGCCATTGGTTTTTAAAAAAATTTATCTATAGCTTTCTACATGTGTTATGTAGAAATTTATATTTTTATGAAATCAGAGATTATATTGTATATGCTGTATCGTATGGTATTTTTTTTCTCTTGACATAGAGTTTCTCAAATTTTTATTGTCAAATTTTTGTTGCTAGTGGCAAACAAGAGGCAATAACTAACCTGGGAAGTCTTAATCCAGAAAACCAAGCAGACCCACCAAAAACAGACAATTTTTTGAAATTCCCTATTTTTCTCTTTCATGTGAATTTGATATTGCAATATGTATCATATCCATGTTAACTTTTTAAATTGTCCCTCAGATATATTTAAATAAAGTTGACAGTCTATGGAGATGAGCTACGTTTATCCCATTCGTGAAACACCATCTCACACAGTGTCCCATGTAGGGGACAGGCATCCTCCTGGAGGAGCACAGACAGCACTACACGGAGAAACACACCCTGTGTGCTTAACTGATTCTCTAGTGCATGAACGCTTCTGCCCGCACTGTCTTCCCTTGTAGCACTGTGCTATGAGTTGCACTCTCCTCTGGGTGAACTTGCGTTTATTCTCCCCGACTCATTCAGGTTTTTTTTCTTTTTTTAGTTGTCTACACTGCTCAAGAGGAGAATTTTGCCATGGGTTAGAGTTTTCTTCGGGACCAGTAATTGCAAATACCAGACCTTCAAGTCAGGCAAGCCTGGGATCAAATCTTGACTCTGCTACCTAAACATTGGGTAACTGTATATTTACTCTCCTGTGGATCAGATTTTCATCTTTAAAATGGGAATATCTACCTTATGGGATTTATGTGAAGATTAAATGAGGTGAGCCCTCAGTATGATATACTCATTAGAATTACCATTTTGGACGTTTTCTGTATGGTCTGTCTACAGAACATGCTTTATCTCTCTTTCTTTCCCTTTTCTCCCTCCACCCCGACTCTGGGGTTGGCTCCTACTCAGGGGAAGCCCACTTCCCAAGGAGGAGCAGTATGGGCCATATAAAGCAAGTCTGTTTAGGCCTGTCTGCACCAGCAAAGGTTTCCTAGCTCACGTCATCAAGCTTAAGAGGTTTCAAACAGAGATTTAGGAATAAATTACTGATAAATCATAAAGAAATATTCCTTTGCCTAGCTGTGTCTTCTGTGTGTGTTTATCTTCTTCATGGATGGCACCTGGCTGAGGATCCACTTATCGGATTTCAAGATCCTCCTTTTCTAGAGATAAGGCTAATTTATATCTACTTAATTCTGAAGTTTACCATATAAACTAGATTTCTCAAGACTCCACCGTAGGACTTCTTTTTTATTTTTCCTACCCTTTTCTGAGGAAATTTTGTGACTGTCATGGTTTCATTTCTCATCTAAATGACTATTTCTAATTTTCCTTTCTAGCCCAGGTATTTTCTCTACATTTAAGGTCCTATATACAATCACCTATGGACACATCCGTTTGTATGTCTTGTAATCATCTCAAATTTGACATACAAACAGACCTCCTCCTCTCTTCCCCCAGATGTGATATTCCTCTAATATTCCCCATTTCAGGGAATTACACAGCCATTTAATTAGCTGCATAAGTCAGAACTCAAGAATATTTTTGAGATCTGCTTTTCTTTCTCTCACCATATTCAGTGAATGACCAAGTCTTGCCTATTCATTATCTCTCAGATTAAATTATCTCAAATACCTGCCAGCACACTTATTCATGCCACCAGGGCCTCTCAGTGGATTCTCCTATTTTGCTTCTTGGCACTTTCTAGTAGCTATTCTTTGTTTTTTTTTTTCCTGCTTTATCTCCCCAAACCCCCCCTGTACACAGTTGTGTATCCTAGTTTCAGGTCCTTCTAGTTGTGGGATGTAGCTATTCTTTAATGCACACAGATATGGCTAAAATCCTTCTAGTCTTTCCTTGCTTGAAGCTTTTATGATACATGCTGGAGCCTATAACATGGTTTATAGTTAAGGTGGCTTTATACTTTGTCATCTAAATTAGCACATATTTAGATGTGAAAGGGAAGTGCTGTTTATAATTACCCCAACAATTAGGGTGATAAGAATAAAAGGGGAGAATCTGAGGCAAACCCAGATGTATGGATACCCTTCCTATAATGTTCTGCATGATTTAGTTTCTTACTGATATTTTATGCTATACTCCTCTTCACCCCCATGCACTAGAAGCTTTCTTTTAAATCCCATAACATACTTTTTCTCGTTTCAGAGCTTATGTAAAGTTGGGTTTTTTTTGCCTAGAACACCTTCCTATGAAGCTCTCTAAATCACGTGTTCTCCACTGTAACTCCCTACTCATCTTTCAGAGAAAATGCTCTTTCTTTATGAACACTTTGCCTTCCTCCCCATTGCACCTTCTGTTTCTTCTTCCTAGTACTGTTCATAGTGTCGGGTATACAGTAAATTCAATAAATATTTGTTGATTAAATGAATGAATAAATGTGGTGTAACTAGATAATGAATAATGTAATTCTTATACTATTTGTCTTTGCTACAAAAATGTTTGTTTCATATAAACAGCGACCATGCCAACATGGAACACAGTGTTTTGCACATTCAGTGCTGACCCAGAGCCAGCTCATTCTGGTCTGCAAGTGCAGGTTATTAAATTTTCAGGAATTTTATGAGCCAGTTGGTAAACAGAACTATTGTTAGAAGTTAAATTATATAAACTTACAACTAAATAACTTATAGTAAAAAGAAGAGGTAATAAATAGTCACATCCCATTGCTTCTTAATCACTACACTTTTCTATATTCTTTGGTCTTGAGATGACTTTTGAATATTGTATCTGTATGGTTGAAATACTATATAATGGTGTGTTACTATGCATCTCTGCATTCGGTGACATACATACATGCCTTAAAATCAGTCGTGGTGGGAATATTTGCACCATGGAAGTCAGCAATCATTACCATTTATTGTTTTGTTGATTGTCTAGACTTTTGAAAATGATGGAGAAAATGTTAATAGTGCAGAAAATGATAAATTTATTATCTCTAGCCGTTACATTGTCACTAAGACTGGAACCTGAGGAAATATTCCTGTAGTGTTTGGAAATTATTATGATTCAGCAAAAATCTTGCTAATGTCATTGACTACTGAATGAAGTTTTGACATATGTCTTCTTTGTGTCATTTGCCTCTTATTTGTTAACACAAACAAAGCCATCAATCAACATTTGTGTTAGAACAATACCCATTTGTTAATTGCAACCATAGGTTGACTGTGGATGTGAAAGTACAGCAAAAATCAAGGAGATATTCTCTGTGATAATGACTTGGCAATATGGAATCTATAATAAAGAGTATTACACATTTTATTATTATTTGTAAATTGCTGCTACAGACCCTTCTGTTAAATTTATTTAAAAACTGATATTTGTGTACAAATGTTCATACCTTGTTTTCAGAGTTGATGGTTAAATATTTACTGATGCACCACTGCTCACAGTAGAAACTCAGTGGACATGTGAAAGAATATATTGTTGGTTCACTCTTCTATATGTCTCCTTTCTTGTTGTGGAACATATCTCTAATAAGAGTGGTAAGATTCTTGAGTGACCAGGAGAGTGGAGGTTGTGGGGAAGGAATGGCATGGCGATGGTACTCTGCCTTGTTTGGTGCCCAGATTTGGAGACAGTTAGTAGGGGATAGCAGGTGTCATCTTACTTTTTTCTTTTCATTACATCCTATTTATAAAGAGATATTGGTTTTAAACAGTCCTGAGTAGAGTTTCTTGTAAATATAACTTGAACTGTTCTATTGAATAATAATTGGAATTTCTTCTTGAGCTATTATTAGTAAATATCTTAATCTTGATTTTTGGTCTTGTTAATATTTGTCTTTTGTTCCTCACTGGCAGGTGAGAATTGTAAATGTTGTTCTCCCCTGCACATGAGAGGTGTGTTCTTTATAAGCCCTCTCTTATTGGATTCTTATGAAACAGTTGTTTCCAAGGACAAAAATTTGCTTTCTACTTTCATTCTCCTCAGTAATTTTCCTGTGCACCCTCTGGCTTGTCCATTCATAGCCATCATTGGCTCGACTTCCTCAATGTCAAGGTTTTCAGTGAACTTTGATTTTCTCATGCTCAAAGTATGCTCAAAGGATCAAAGGATGATGTATGATATTTACTATGTGAATTAAAAATGCTATTTTAATTGTCCTTTAGCTCCTTTATGTATACATATGTATGCTAGAACTCCTGAGATGACATTTTTATTCTTTTTAATCATCTAATTATTCTCTGAAGGGAAAAAATGAAGCAAACCTATTCTCATATCTCCATTCATAGTAACTTTAGAAATATTCGTTTATTTCTGTGGTTTGAGTATAGAATCTTAGAAAGAGAGAAATGAACATTTATTGTGTACTTGCCTTAATGACCTCATTTTATATAAATGGCTTTAATTAATTCTCACAGCCCTGTAGGCAAGTAACTATTGTCACCCTTGGGAAATGAAGAAACTGAAAACTAGAAAAGATTGTCAACTGGCTCAGGGAGAGTAGCAGAAGCTGGATTTGACCTCAAGTCTGTCTGACTTTAAAGACTGTACTTCTCATTATGATGGAGCAATTTTGTTGTTGTTGATCTTTAAAATATCAAATACCTAGTTGTGAAATGATAGCATAATCAGTTTTACCACTTCTCCATTACCTAGCAAGGAGCAGAATGAAGCAGAATAAAGCCTGTAGAGAAATTAAGAGAGAGATTGAAAGTCTCATCATGGCTCCTCAAAGGCTTGCTGTCTTGGACAATTAATTTGCCTTATTTTTGTGCTTCAGTTTCCTTCTCTTTAAAATTAGGCAAAGAACTTGATCCGTTAGGTTTCATTTTAATTATAGCAGTCTTAAGTTTTCTTTACTTCTAAATATTCCTCATAGAGAAACACTGAAAATATTTTCTTCTTGCAGAAAATTTTTTAAAATAGTAAGCAGATATCCCAAACCTGAGAATAATACAATAATTGAAAAATGTTGGCTGCCATTTAGGGATAAAGAACCGATTGCATTTTGCTCCGGATTACATTAGAACAGCATTTTATCATTAGATCTTACTTTGATTGATATTAGGCAGCTGTCGGCATGGGCACGTGATATTTTCTTTTGACTGAAGGCAGACCATATGAGTGTCTAATTTAAAACATTCAAACAGGAAGGAATTGTGGTTTTCACGATGGATGGTCAAAAGGTCAGGATGGTGATGGGCTGTGTCTTCTGAGGATTATTACCATGGTTACTAGGGCTTCATATGATGCATTTAATGGAGAGCCAAGTGCTTCCTGGTGTGGAGCAGCTGGAGAGCTCTGACAAGGCCATGACCTGAGTCTGGAAATGGAGCCTAAAGTGATCAGTCAGTATTGAAATAAAGGATTGCCTATAAAGCTGCAGAGTCAAATGCTGTCTCCCAGAATTGTGCAACGATCAATTAATCAAAGGAAGCAGGACAGATTGCCCAGGATGAGGTCAGCAACCAGAGATTCTGCTGCAGCTCTTTGATACTAAAGGCAATAAAAAACTGTGCTTTGTAAAATACGTTTTATCTGTGTCATAGGACTTATATTTTCTTCCACCCATTGAATCATGGATTCTCATCATGCCCCATGTGTTAATCTTGTCTATGGCATCCTTGATAGAATGCCCAGTCAGAAATTTCAGAGTGGCCCTCGTGGTTTTGACCATCGTATATGAAGCTAAATTTATGGACTTTTAACTTTGTACTTGGCACTGCACTGTGTGCTTTGTATGCTTTATTTTATTTTGTCTTCGTAACAACCTTATGAGGTATGTATTGTTATTTTCTCTATTTTACCGATGAGGAAACTGAGCCACAGAGTTTGTGACATGTCCAAGCAGTCACAGATGATAAGTAGCACCTGTATTTTCACCCATGTCTGTCTGACTTTATAGTGCATTCTCTTCCAGTATCAATCAATGACCAAATCCCATTACTTCTACCTCCCTGATATTGCTTGTTTTATTCTCTTTTCCATATTTCCATGGCCATTGTGTTAGCACAGCCTTTTATCAACCCTCACCTGGATTATTGCAAAAGGTCTGCTAAAGGTGTATATACCCACAGATCACCCTACTATTAGAGTGAGCTTTATAAATACATAAAATACAAATCTGATCGAGCTACTCTTCTGCTGAAAATCCTTCAATCCGTGACTACCGCATAGACTGTAACGTCCAAACTCCTTAGCCTAGCAACAGTATTCTTTACAATCTAACTACAACTTGTCTTTGTTGCCTTGTGCCAACATTTCTTGCCACTTTCCCTGAGAACATCCTTCACTCTAATGGCACAGTTCACGAACGCCTAGCTTTTATCTGAACATATCGTACACTTCTACTCTCTCATGTGTTTGGAAGTCTATGCCCAAGGGATTATGAAACAGCAAGTAATGCCAGGGTGCCTTACTTCATTAAGCGTGGGGTGAGAGGGCATAATTTATAGTGTAACATAGAAAAAAAAGCACTGAAGGATTTTTGTCTTTGTTGTTATCCTTTCTTCACTGGTTTAAAATTAAAGGAAAGCTTTTATGTTACTGTGGCACCCTGTTAACTCCTGCCAAAGGTCAAGGCTGGCTGTGAAGCCCACCCCCTGAGGAGCCAGCAATGGGAAGCTGCCTGCACATTAGTGGGCAGCTGAGGCAAGGACTTTTGCGAGCACATATCGAAAGGATACACAGTGGTGAAATCTTAAGTTCAGCAGTAGCAGGTCTGTGCAGAAGCATTCAAGAACCAATGGCTAAATGTATACAACTACATACATGTGCATATAAAACATCACTTGAAACTATTCACCAACCCATTCTATTTTCAGTAAAATATAAAAGCTTTATCATACCACCTAGGCATATTTAAATGTAATTTGTAAGCCAAGATGTTTGAATGTATTTCTAAGAATTTTATGTTTCTCAAGTTGTATAATTCTAACAGTAAAACATCACTTTTGAATATTATTCAAAATATTTGCTCAATGATATTTCTTTATGATATATTTGTAACTTGTGCCTTGATTTAATATTATACCAGTAAATTCTCTATAGTTAATAATAAAAAACAAAGTCAGTAATGACAAGCGAATCTAACTCTGTGCTGTCCATTATATCATCTTTTTCTTTTCTTTCTTTCTTTCTTTCTTTTTTTTTTTTTGAGGAAGATCAGCCCTGAGTTAACATCTGCTGCCAATCCTCCTCTTTTTGCTGAGGAAGTCTGGCCCTGAGCTAACATCTGTGCCCATAGTCCCCTACTTTATATGTGGTACGCCTGCCACAGCATGGCTTGCCAAGTGTTGCCGTGTCCGCACCTGGGATCTGAACCAGCAAACCCCGGGCCACCAAAATGGAATGTGTGAACTTAACTGCTGCGCCACTGGGCGGCCCCCCATTATATTGTCTTTTTAAGATAGTATCTGTAGGTGTGTTAATATGTTTAAATTGGATGAACCACTAAATATATTCCAAACGATCATTAGGTGGATAATTTTTCCGCTAATGACTTGTAGAGAAGAATATTATCTACAGGATCATATTCAGCAAGCAAAGTAATTATTATGTCAATATTTTCCTAAATGAAGCTGTCTAAATTGAATAGAAGATTGTACTATGTATATTAATTTATTCATTGATTTTGCCACCCCCATATGCTTTTTACGAAACCTTAAATCCTCCGTGATGATAGTTTTAAGTTAATTCATTTTGCTGTTTACTCTCTATAAGTAAAAAAGACACAAGATTAGTGAATTTCGTAGAAATTTTTATTGTTTTTGTGTGATTTCCCTGCCTGTTGAAAGAAGAAATAGAGAGCTTGCTGTTCCCCCGTGCCTTTGGTTCCTCTTAGAGGATAGGTAGTTTTGAGTACCCTGTCATAATCTAGGGAGGATGATAACAGTTATTTCGCTAAATATGTTAAAATCAGTGAAAAATAGTTTTGAAAAGAACCAAAACATTTGCGTGCAAGGTAAACCTTTTATACTGCTGGAGTTGGCAGTAGGCCCAGCAGCGCTGCTTTGATATGTAAACCGTGCCATGCCTGGTCTCTTTCTATTTTGAGATATGGTTCCAACATGGCACTTCTAAATTAGCAAGATTCAGCAGTAGAACTCCCCCCAGTTTGATTTTTATATATTACAAGAGAAGGAAGATTTTTAAGCTGGAAGTAGACAATTATTGAATTTATTGAATTTAAATGTTTGGCAGTTCTTAGGATTGAAGCACCTTTTCCAAATCAGGTTTTATAGTTGTATGTCTTTTTTTTTCAATCTAGAAAGATGATTCTGCCAATATGTTCACTAGAGAGATTTTAAAATTCTTGATTTTGATACAAATAGATTGCTTCTTAAGAGTGAATTCTACACTTGGTAGGAAATATGGATTTCTCTTAGAATTTTTCTGAGGTGTTTCTAAGACATTAGGACACTCGTTTTTGTCTTTTGTTGGCTCTAGCCCCCACTCACCTCACCCCAGTTGGCTCTTGATCCCTGGGATGAAAAAACAGCTGTGAGGGAACAATAACTTGCTAAGCCACTGTGGTTTATCACACTTGATTTACAAACACCACTCTGAGTTCTGAGCTATTTCTTTCAGCAACATTCTTTAAGGAGATTTTTATCCCATGGCCAGCTCTACACATAGGCAGAGGTGATAACTGATTGCACTATGTACCTACTCCTAAATAAAATTCATTAATGATAAGGAAAATACAAATAATAAGAGTTGGTGATCCTTCAGCATTCACTGCATGCCAGGCATTGGTCTAGATGCTTTATATGTATTAACTAATTTAATCCCAACAATGACCGTGTAAGGCAGGTGTGCCATTGTTATTCCAGTACCCAAGAGAAAACTGGAGTACAGAGAGATTAAGAGTTATGTTCAAGTTCACACAGCTGGTGTTAGTAAGTGACAGGGCAAGGTTTGAACTCAGCCAACCTGCTTTCAGGTAAATTTTTTAACTACTATGTTCTATTGCCTCTCACCATTCGAGAAATATGTATTGAGTGCCTTCTATATGCTCAGCTCAGTGCTGAGTTCTAGAGTGAACAAAGTAGGCACAGTATCTAATCTCACATGGACCAAAGATTACTGGAGGGTGCAAACAAATAAATGAGCCACTAAAAGTCTGGCATACTGAGCTAATGCGAAAGCTTTTCTTCTGAATCAAGCATATATCATCACTAGATAAAATATAATAACTTTTTTTTTTTAAAGATTTTATTTTTTCCTTTTTCTCCCCAAAGCCCCCCGGTACATAGTTGTGTATTCTTCATTGTGGGTCCTTCTAGTTGTGGCATGTGGGACGCTGCCTCAGTGTGGTTTGATGAGCAGTGACATGTCCGCGCCCAGGATTCGAACCAACGAAACACTGGGCCGCCCGCAGTGGAGCGCGTGAACTTAACCACTCGGCCATGGGGCCAGCCCCAAAATATAATAACTTTTGATACACAGCCATTGAAAAGGAGAGAGAAATCCCCAAAGCCAGCTATGATGGACCAACTCTAAGAACAGTAATCAGGAACTATGGATGAAGAGTTCATGGGCGTACATGAACTTGATCTGGACTTGAATGTCTGCCACAGGAGCTTCTGACATCCCCTGAGAAGGTAATATCCAGGCTTCAGGCCCTGTGAATGTGGGGAGCTGATATTGAGTCATCTGTGTAAAGTTTAGAGTACCTAGCTTTGTCCTATAATAAACTAAATGAGAACTAGAGAAATTTCTCCCCTTGGCCCACAGAAATGGAAAGAAGTTTGCCATCTAATTGCTGTCATTGGGAAAAAAGAGTCTCCTGCAAGAAATCAGAACCTCTGGCCTGTGCCACACTCAGGTTGGGGTCCTAATTCATATTTACTTACATAATGTAGCCTCCACTTTAGCCAAATGATTAACCAGTTGGGGACCAGTGAATTCCCTGTGGTCTTGGAAGAAGAGCAAAACATACAAAATAGAGAAATCAAAATTAATATTCAATGGGAGTTTTGAATTCTGACTAGTCAGAGTCAAAGAGAATTTCCTTGCTGAGAAGATGTGCTGTAAACCATCTTGCTAGTATGAGGAAAGAACAGATAAAGGGGCCAGTGAAGAAAAAAGCAGAACTGAGAATTAGGAAGAAAACTCCAAAGTCCTGAAGACATATGTGGACATCCAGAATACAACCAATTCTGGACTTTTTAGTAATGTAAACCAATAATTCCTTTAAAAAATATTTTAAACCACTTTGTGTTTCTGCCGTTTGCAACCAAAAGCCCTAATATTCAGAATATGAGTACTGAAATTCTGACTATCTTCCAAAAAATTAGTAGCAACCCTAGGTCCCCTTTATCAAAGGAGGAAAGGAATTATAACTGGTAAAGCTTCCCATTTGGGACAGGGTAAGTTAAGCTGTGTAACACACAGCCCCCAAAATCTTATTGGCTTTAAACACAAAATTGTATTCCCCATTCACATTCTTGTTCATCAGGGTTTGGTTCTTGTGTAGCTCTGTCCTGTCTTCATTCTGGGGCCAGATTAAAAGAGCAGCTCCCATCTGGGACATTTCTTATCCTGTAGCAGAAGGCAAGGAAAAAATGGCAGAGCCAGAGGATAACTCAAAGCTTCTACTCGAAAGTGACATGTTACCTCTCATCTCTCATTGGCCAAAGCAAGTCATATGGCCAAGCCTGATATCAAAATGGTGAGGATGTATAATCCTCTTACAGAGAGAAAAATATTTGAAACAATAATAAAATCTCTTCACACACTTTTGCCATATAAGTAAAAACTACACGTTTGAAAATATTCACATGATTCACATGACCTGTCAGAATTGGTGTGGTATCCAGGATCTGTTCCAGGACAGCCACCACTCTCTGCAGCTGTAAGCATTTTTCCCTCTGATTTGCCTAGAAATGTAGGAGATTGACTATAGACAAAGGGGCCACTTTCTACTTAGAAACACTGGGTGCAAAGTGAATAGTGGGCCTTGAATTTCATATCCCATTGTTTTGATCACAGTTGCACAGTTCAAGGAATTCGTGTCCACTGTTGCATTAATTTTTTTGATCCACCTCCCTGTGCAGCCCTCTCTTATGTTTTAGCGAGAACAACTTCATCCGTATTGTGCATGCTTACAGTTACTCTGCTTTTTGTCCCCCAAGACCTCTGCTCTTTGAATTTACACATGGAGGCATTGCCATGCCTCTGCGATAGGACACAGAGGTTTGAAGTGGATTCATAACTTACCTGAACAGGCCCTCCTTCCAGTAACTTCCTAAGTGGTTAAACCAGGTAACAACTCCTACTCTTACTGAGAGTTCTCCTTGGGGACTCTTGGTGTCTTCGGTGCTGAGAAACCACAGTTGAGACCGTCCCAGTCCACCAGACTCCACAAAACAAAGACTATTCATTCTCAATCACTTTCCTTACAGGATGCTCTATGCCAGAAATTTACCCATCTTTTCTCTTGCACGTGAGGTTCACTCACCCAAGGTTCCTGAAAGGAATTGTCTTTGTCAGGCTAATCAGTGAAGACTTTGTTCCAGTTTATGCTCAAGGTAATGAGTGGCAGCTTGCCTCACATTTATACAAGTAGAAAGAGTCACACAAGTGTCTCTTTCCTGAAAAAGAAATCCAGTCCAAGGTGACATCTCCATTCACAGAGGAAAGTGACCAACAGCTTACCATAATTCTCTTCAATCTGGTTGTCCTCTGAAGGTACAAATCCCTGCACGAAAAATGTTTGGATAAAGTAGAGGGAAAGATTCTTTTAAGCAAATAATACACGTCCTAACGTGGAATGTGGGTTGAATTGTATTCCCCCTCCAAAATCCACGTGTCCAAGTCCTAACCTCCAGTAGCTCAGAATGTGAATTTAATCTGAAACAAGGTTGTTTTAGATATAATTAGTTAAGATGAGGTTATCCTGGAGAGAGTGGCCCCTAATCCAAAATGATTGGCGTCCTTATACAAGGCGGGGTTTGGGCCCAGGCACACATGCAGGGGGAATACCCTGTGAACCTGAAGGTGACCATCTACAAGCCAGAGACAGAGGTTGGAACAGATCTCTCCCTCACGGTCCTCAGAAAGAATCCACGCGGGCAGCTTGAGCTTGCACTTCTAGCCTCCAGAACTGTGAGACAATAAAATTTCTGCTATTTCAGCCACTCAGTTTGTGCCCCTTTGTTTTGGCAACCTTAGAAAACTAATACAAACCCCTAGCACTGAAAAGCGTTCTCAGGACTTCTTACATTGGTCTGGGATATTTATCCTAGATTTTATGTAATACTTCTGAAGTTTTTCTTTTCATTACATACCATAAAAACACTTGAAGATTCACAATATTTCATCGTCTAACCTGTATATCCTAATTGTCCTTTGGAGCCGAAAGTGGTGCAAAAGTTCTTTCTTATAGCATGGGCTCATTTGTTTGTTTGGAGAGAAAAACGCTCAATTTGAAAATGTGCATTGAGTTGCTGAGGTGGCTCTAGGTTCCTGGGTTTGGAGTAGCCAGGGAGTTTTTCAATCAGTCCCAAGATATAGGGCTCCAGCAGGCGAGAAAGGGTTTTAAAGATGAGTCTCTGTCCTTTATATGCCCCTGCCGATAACTGAATTCACTGCAATACTCCTCTGAACTCTTCCTCCGAATCAAATCAGAGGATGTTACAGGTGTCCTCCTCAGGGTTTCTATTTTAATTTCAACTTTGCCCACATGAATAAAAGTTTGCTGAATTCTGTTGGGTTTACTCCATTTTTTTAATGCAAGGTGGGTGGTATCTATTGTCTTCCAAAATAAGTACTGTCAAGGTTTATAAATGTTAAGGTTGTATTAGTACAAGGAGAAACTCATTGGTCTGTAAGTGTGAATATTGAAAACATGAGATAGCATATTTATAAGTCTCTATAATTGGACCTGTACAGTTATTTGCTGTAGGAAATGAGGCAGCATCCCACAGGAATTACCTTCTTTTAAAAATTATTTCAATAGTCTTTTGTTTTTAGAAATTGTTGAGTTACTTGAAAGTCATTCCTGAACTTTCAAATAAAACCATATCTAAAAATGACAAACATTTTCTATTCAAGATGTTTTTACGTCTAGAAACTGGAGTTGTTGTTCCGAAAATCATCCTCTTTACACAATACTCCACTGCAAAATGCAAAAAATATTGTTAGTTTGTTTTCAGGAAGATTGCATTTTTGTTAAGAAAAGACTTTCCAAATGGCATATCCTACATGATTCCATGTATGTAACGTTTGTGAGATAATACAATTATAAACAAAGAGAACAGATTGGGAGTTGCCAGGGGCTAGGGATGGGGGAGGAGAGAGTTCTGGTTATAAAGGGGTACACAAACAAATCTTGCATTTGTTACAAGATGGTACAGTGGAGTATTTTGATTTTGGTGGCAGTGAGGAAGGGACACATGATAACATTGCAAAGAGGCACACACACATACACTAATGAATGCATGTATAGCTGGTGAAGTATGAATAAGGTCAATGGATCATACCAATGTCTTGCTTGGGGTATTATACTATAGTTGTGTTAGAAGTTAATTTTGTCTGGGGGAGGGTGCACAGGGTTTCCCTGTACGTTTCTTTGCAACCCTTCATGAATCTGGAATTTTTTCAAAATGAAAAGTTAAAAATATTGAACTGAATAAAAGAAAAATAAACACTACAAAAGTCTTAGAAACCACTTAATTCCCTATCTTGGGTCTAGGATTCTGTAAAAAGACAAATCTGACTCCTCACTACACCTTGGGTCCCCTCTGCTGCCTTCATGTTCTCAAGCACCAGGAGGTGCTGCTATTTCTAACTTGTATAACATTCTTAGGAATTATCAGATTTCTTTAATTGGGCCAAAAGATCATTTTGAACACAATTAAGGTTGAAGTAGATTCTTTACAAAGGAAGTGTAGCCATCTTCTTCAGGAAGACCTGCTCAGTTTTGAATACATAATGAGGATCCTTGGAGATGGCTGTTTGTGCTGGCCTTCTGTATTAGCTGTGGATATAGGAAATAGAAATCACTTTAACTTTTTCAAACAGCTTGGATTTAATACAGGTAATTGGATACTTAAGAAATCATTTGAAGGGTTGGAGAAGCAGAAATAAGGGGATATTACTGAATGTTTAGATCCAAGATATAAGAAAACTGTTGATGCTACCACTACAGCTGCTGCCACTGCCAGTATGACGTAATTAGGTGATGGAATATGTGATCCATCACTTACGAATATTGATGTCTATGGGAAATTGTATGTCTCCTGCCATGGGTGAAGGTTTATGGTCTCTGGCTCCCCTCTGCTTTCCAACTTCCTGAAGTGCACCTCATTATTGGAACCTAGTTCTCATTCAGAACCCAAGCTCCAAGGAACTCAGAGAAATAGTGTTTAGACTTCCAGCCCCTGTAAAACAGGCATGGACATAGAAGCAGATAAGAATGGATGTCAAGCCCTAATAAATAATATCTTAACCTTAGGATAACTTTTTCTTGACAGAATAGCCTATCCAAATAAGATTCTTAGGAATACTAGCCTCGGAAACCCAGTGTTTCAGTAATTTTTGGTCACTATGCTCCACTTTTCTATCCTGTGTTTTACTCTCATCCCACATATTGTCTCTTTGTTCTCTTTCCTAGCTGAAGCACATTTCTCTCCTTACTCCTCAAATTGACCATTATACCTTCTGTAATTAAACTTCGTTCCAATTAAACTTTATTAGAGCCTCATCTACTCCCCCAATCTGACCCTTGAGCCTTATTCAAGTTGGCTGTTCTAATTTGTACTCTTGCTCATCTGACTTCCTGAATTTCTCTTACTCAGTAACACCTTCGTTACAAGTGCCAAACTCTTACTCTCATTCCTATATTCTTCTACACAAATACTCCTTAATTATTGTAAATTCTTAATTTCTTCCATATTAGCCACTCCACTTAGTCATTGTGTCCTGATTATATCCCTGACTGATTCACCTTAAAATCTTAAATTCAACATTGAGCTTAAATATTATAGCATCTAGTTATCCTACTTAATAATGCTTACTAAATATTTTTTCTGTAATATTTATTTCTATAGTTCCTAGACCCTCCATTTTTTCCCTATTAATCTCTTGCTGTCTTTATCTTATACTCTATTCAACTTAGAACTCATGCCCCATCACTTGAAACATGTTTGTACAAAAATCACCAACTCATTTGTCTTGTTCTTCTTCTGTTGTATTCGTTTAACAAGGTTCAAACTGAGAGGTTGTCTGTGTGTCCATAGGTTTGTGATTGTTCAGCACTGAAACATGCTAACTGTGCCTTTAGGAAATCATGGTCTACAACTTCAAATGCTTCCTCATTGCTTAGCAATCAGTCATGTTTCCCTAGTCTGCCTTTATCTCCAATTTTCTCAGGAGCTATTTCAAGCGCTCTTCACTCTCTTCAATCCTCTTGCACTAGTTTATTGTGTAGCCACACTTCATTTTTAGAATAAAATATAAAAATGATTGCATGGGAAGGGTCCTAACTTCATGCCATTTATCTGCATACCTACTTACCTTCTCATTCTTTTCTTATTTACAACGTTCCTGAACTCCAGAGTTCTTCTCCTTCAGCCTATTTAGGGACATCAATTCAATCATTTCTCTCTGTCTTGTGTGTTTTCAACGTCTACTCTTCTTCTAGATCTCATTTCTGCTCAAGTATATCCAAGCTTTAAAGAAAAAAGAGAATAAACAAATCTTTGATCCCAATTTATCCTCCAAATATTGTTTTCTTCTCCCTTTTACAGCCAAGCTTCTTTTTTTTTTAATTAAAATTAGGATAGTTTACAACCTTGCAAAATTTCAGTTGTACATTATTGTTAGTCATGTTGTGGGTACACCACTTCACCCTTTGTGCCCTCCCCCCACCCCCCCTTCCCCCTGGTAACCACCAATCAGTTCTCCTTGTCTATATTTTAACTTCTACCTACGAGTGGACAAACAGAGTTCGTCTTTCTCTGTCTGGCTTATTTCGGTTAACATAATACCCTCAAGGTCCATCCATGTTGATGTGAATGGGACAACTTTGTCCTTTTTATGGCTGAGTAGTATTCCATTGTGTATATATACCATATCTTCTTTATCCAATCATCAGTTGCTGGGCACTTAGGTTGGTTCCATGTCTTGGCTATTGTAAATAATGCTGCAATGAACATAGGGATGCATGGGACTCTTGGGATTGCTGATTTCAGGTTCTTAGGATAGATATCCAGTAGCGGGATGGCTGGGTCATAAGGTATTTCTATTTTTAACCTTTTGAGAAATCTCCATACTGTTTTCCATAGTGGCTGCACCCGTTTGCACTCCCACCAACAGTGTATGAGGGTTCCTTTTTCTCCACAACCTCTCCAACATTTGTCACTCTTGGTTTTGGATATTTTTGCCATTCTAACGGGTGTAAGGTGATATCTTAGTGTAGTTTTGATTTGCATTTCCCTGATGATTAGTGATGATGAGCATCTTTTCATGTGTCTATTGGCCATCCTTATATCTTCTTTGGAGAAATGTCTGTTCATGTCCCCTGCCCATTTTTTGATCGGGTTGTTTGATGTTTTGTTGTTGAGCTGTGTGTGTTCTTTATATAGTATGGAGATTAACCCTTTGTCGGATAAGGAACTTGTAAATATTTTTTCCCAATTAGTGGGCTGTTTTTTTGTTTCAATCCTGTTTTCCCTTGCCTTGAAGAAGCTCTTTAGTCTGATGAAGTCCCATTTGTTTATTCTTTCTATTGTTTCCCTTGTCTGAGGAGTTACGGTGTCCAAAAAGATTTTTTTGAAACTGATATCAAAGAGTGTACTGCCTATATTCTCTTCCAGAAGACTTATTGTTTCAGGCCTAATCTTTAGGTCTTTGATCCATTTTGAGTTTATTTTAGTGAATGGTGAAAAAGAATGGCCAATTTTCATTCTTTTACATGTGGCTGTCCAGTTTTCCCAGCACCATTTGTTGAAGAGACTTTCTTTTCTGCATTGTAGGCCCTCAGCTCCTTTGCCGAAGATTAGCTGTCCATAGATGTGTGGTTTTATTTCTGGGCTTTCAATTCTATTCCATTGATCTGTGCACCTGTTTTTGTACCAGTACCATGCTGTTTTGATTACAGTAGCTTTGTAGTATGTTTTGAAGTCAGGGATTGTGATGCCTCTGGCTTTGTTCTTCTTATTCAGGATTGCTTTAGCAATTCGGGGTCTTTTGTTGCCCCATATGAATTTTAGGATTCTTTGTTCAATTTCTGTAAAGAATGTCATTGGGATTCTGATTGGGATAGCATTGAATCTGTAGATTGGTTTAGGTAGCATGGACATGTTGACTATGTTTATTCTTCCAATCCATGTGCATGGAATGTCTTTCCATCTCTTTATGTTGTCATCAATTTCTTTCAAGAAAGTCTTGTAGTTTTCATTGTATAGATCTTTCACTTCCTTGGTTAAATTTATCCCAAGGTATTTTATGCTTTTCGTTGTGATTGTGAATGGGATTGAGTTCTTGAGTTCTTTTTCTGTTAGTTCATTGTTAGCATATAGAAATGCTACTGATTTATGTATGTTGATTTTATACCCTGCAACTTTACTGTAGCTGTTGATTGTTTCTAATAGTTTTCCTATGGATTCTTTGGGGTTTTCTATATATAAGATCATGTCGTCTGCAAACAGCGAGAGTTTTACTTCTTCACTGCCTATTTGGATTCCTTTTATTTCTTTTTCCTGCCAAATTGCTCTGGCCAACACCTCCAGTACTATGTTGAATAGGAGTGGTGAAAGTGGGCACCCTTGTCTTGTTCCTGTTCTCAGAGGGATAGCTTTCAGTTTTTGTCCATTGAGTATGATGTTGGCTGTGGGTTTGTCATATATGGCCTTATTATGTTGAGGTACTTTCCTTCTATACCCATTTTATTGAGGGTTTTTTATCATAAATGGATGTTGGATCTTGTGGAATGCTTTCTCTGCATCTATTGAGATGATCATGTGGTTTTTGTTTCTCATTTTGTTAATGTAGTGTATCACGTTGATTGACTTGCAGATGTTGAACCATCCCTGTGTCCCTGGTATAAATCCCACTTGATTGTGGTTTATAATCTTTTTGATGTATTGCTGTATTCGGTTTACCAGAATTTTGTTAAGGATTTTTGCATCTATGTTCATCAGTGATATTGGCCTGTAGTTTTCCTTCTTTGTCTTGTCCTTGTCCGGTTTGGGGATCAGAGTGATGTTGGCTTCATAGAATGTGTTAGGGAGTGCTCCATCTTCCTCAATTTTCTGGAATAGTTTGAGAAGGATAGGTATTAAATCTTCTTTGAATGTTTGGTAGAATTCTCCAGAGAAGCCATCTGGTCCTGGACTCTTATTTTTGGGGAGGTTTTTGATTACTGCTTCTATTTCTTTACTTGTGATTGGTCTATTCAGATTCTCTATTTCTTCCTGATTCATTTTGGGGAGGTTGTAAGAGTCTAGGAATTTATCCATTTCTTCTAGGTTGTTCAATTTGTTTACAGCCAAGCTTCTTTTAGAAAAACATACTCAGTATCTCAAGTTGTACTATGTAAATACCTCTCTTGGGAAATATGTCTCAGAGAATCTCTAGACGAAGCGACTGGGGTTTGTTAACTGGATTCTCAACAGTTTGCTCTGCCAGCTTCTTTGGAAATTTTGATGCTAATTATTGTCTGACAGACAATAAAGCTCACAGTGTCTTTTGTCCACTTGGAGCCTCCTTGTAGCCAGGCCAGCCCTGCAGAGATCTTATTGTGGTCTAGTACAGAAACCTCAACCAGAACCTGATTCTATTTTACTCTTCCTCAAACACAAGTCATCACAGAAAAAAATGTAACCCAAGGAGTAATGCCAGTTCCTATTTATAAAATATTTATTCTCACTACATTTCATCATATTTTAAAAGCCTTAACTATAACATGGCATTGATAACTATTTTTTTGTTGGAAAAAAAATCGAAACTTTTTAAAAAAGATGAGTGTCAGCTAGTCAGTGCCTAAATAAGAAAAGAGAATATGATCCCAAATTGAATTTGTTCAATTGCAAATATGGTCTTTTCTTAGAATTTATGAAACAGCAGCTTCCTAAATTTCCAAGGTGGTAAAAATAAAGGTGAAGTAGTTCTGTAGTGTTATTGTTGCTTTTTTAATGTCTTCTTTCTATTTGTTACAACATAGTCAACAATTTTATAATAAGTGGAGAACTACTTCTCAAAAAGAAAAAAAAACCTACCCCAAAGACAGTTGATAAGTTTACCTAGGAGCATGTTTCTAATCAAAAAGGGATGCTCTTAACCAAGCAGTCTTATTAAAAATGCTTCTGTATGTTTATTTCAACATTAGACATGTTTTCATTGTATGTGGGACTACCTTTATGTTTTGTTTCTGCCCAGCAACATTTATTGCTGAGTTAGAACCACCTTCATTTTGGACAATTCTGTACTTTCCCCTAATGCACACTGAGTGCCTCTGTGGCTTGAAATTATTATAAAAATGTATTTTCTTCTTATAGTCATGCTACATAGTGTTAATTATTCCGGTTCAGGGATGATCCTTGATCCTCTTTAAATCTGCAGCCTCTAGCACAGAGCACAGAACTAAGTGGACAGTCTTCACATATCCATCAAATTCAATTGAATCACTCAATATCTAATTCCTGTTCATTTGGGAACCACTACTTTCCATAGTTATTAGGCTGTTTTCATACCACATACTTCCATCTCAACTACTAGTGCCCAGAAAAGAATTATGAGGAAAAGCCTCATTTAAAGTTTTAAACTGGTTAAATATTTGAGAATTTTAAGAGTGTGCCTTGAAATATCTCAGATAGTTGACCAACTCATCCTGGTTTGCCAAGGACTTTCTGGTTTTAAAACTGAAAGTCCCATACCACAAGATCCCACTCAGTCCTGGGCAACCTAGTAGAATTGGTCATCCCAATCTTGGACAGCCCTAAAATTTTTTTAAACATCTTGAAGGAGGATATGGAGAAAAGAGAACCCTATATTTATCCAAAGAACTTGAAAACACAAAGGCATAAAGATACTTGCACCCCTATGTTCATTGCAGCATTATATACAATAGCCAAGACATGGAAGCAACCTAGGTGCCCATGAAGGGACGAATGGATAAAGAAGATGTGGTATTTATACACGATGAACTACTACTCAGCCATAAGAAATGATGAAATCCGGCCATTTGTGACAACATGGATGGACCTTGAGGGTATTATGCTGAGTGAAATAAGTCTGAGGGAGAAAGTCAAATTCCATATGATCTCACTCATAAGTAGAAGATAAAAACAAGGACAAACACATAGCATTGGAGATTGGATTGGTGGTCATCAGAGGGGAAGCGGGGGAGGGGGGAGGGCATAAGGGGTGACTAGGCTCACATGTGAGGGGATGCACTATAATTAGTTTTCGGGTGGTGAACATGATGTAATCTACACAGAATTCGGAATATATTATGATTTACACCTGAAAATAAATAAATAAATAAATAAATAAATAATTTAAAGAAAAAAAGAAAAGAGAACCCTAATACACTGCTGGTGCGAACGCAAACTGGTGCAGCCACTCTAGAAAACAGCATGGAGATTTCTCAAAAAATTAACAATAGAAATACCATATGACCCAGCTATTCCACTACTGGGTATCCAAAGAACTTGAAATCAATAATTCGAAAAGATATATGCACCCCTATGTTCATTGCAGTATTGTTCACAGTTGCCAAGACATGGAAACAACCCAAGTGCCCATCAATGGATGAATGGATGAAGAAGTGTGAAAATATATATACAATGCAGGACTACTCAGCCATAAAAAAGACAAATTCATGCCATTTGTGACAACATGGATGGACCTTGAGGGTATCGTGCTAAGTGAAACAAGTCAGACAGAGAAAGACAAATACGGTGTGACTTTACTTGTATATGGAAGATAAACACATAGATCAGGAGAACAGATTGGTGATTACTAGAGGGGGAAGGCGGTAGGGGGAGAGTGAAAGGGGTAAAGGGGCACATATGTATGGTGACAGATAAAAATTAGACTGTTGGTGGTGACCACAGTGTGGTCTATACAGAAACGGAAATATAATAATGTACACTTGAAATTTACACAATGTTATAACCTGCTATGACTTCAACAAAATAATTTAAAAAAATAAAATATTCAGCTTAATACACCCCCCCCAAAACGTGTTGAAAATCCATGTTTCTTGTATTTATTTCATATGTACATGTGGTAGCAATCAGATTTTGGTAAAAAGACTGATTATTTACCCACTTCAGTTGACTTTTGCCATTTATCATAAAACCAGTTAAATATGACAAAATGTTCCATAGTCCAGAAAGCTGGCTTCCTATTGATGATCCCTTGGTTTTCCCCTAAACCAGGATATTTAGAATTGTGTTAGCCTTGGTTAATTGTTCCACATATGTGATGGATAGAACTTTCAGTATCTTTAAAGTAATGAAATATTCGCTGCTTGTTTTTGTGAGTCAGGAAGAATTACGGCATGATCATAGTGATGTGACTGATTTACATCTACTTCCATATTTTTGCTAACCTTCATTTTTCTCTAAGTAGACTAATGTTCATGTTAGTGCCTCTGTGGTGAATGAAATTGTCTCAAACTAACGCAATATTCCTTGTTCATTTACTAAAAAGATGCACACCTTAAACATGGTACTTATCCAACTCCTTCTAATTCACTATTCTTTTTTTTAATAGATAAAATGGTATATAGGGTGTTTCTCAATGTATAATACTCATACCACCCGCCACAGCATCAACCCAGGGAGCTCCGTGTTGTTATCACGGGTGCCTAATTCAACAAGATTCCAGGTGATTCCAGTATCCAGCAACATGTGTAAACCACAAGCCAAGTAAGTGCAATGGTATTTGTAAGTGCAATGGACTTCCTAATTTATTAGAACTGTGATTTTGGAAAAAATTGCCTAACTTCTCTGAATTTTAATTTCCTCATCTGCAAAATGGAAAAGTATAATAGCTACGTAAGGGCAGTGGATCTCAAGTGAGATACGGAAATGTGAAATGTTTCAGAAACTGTAAAATTCGAGAGCAGTTGTTAGCTACTCCCGTATTTGTGATCCTTCTCTTCGGCTTCCTTAGAAATTGTAAGGAAAAGTTATTCATGCTGTTTGCTTGCTAGTTACTTAATGGCTTCTACTAAGGTTGCATACCTTTTTAAGTAAAATTGACCCATTAATTAAAATCAGTTTTACGGGTATTTTGTCTGATTTGATTAGTCAGTTTGGTCAAATTGGTTGAACTGGTTGTGTGTAAAAATATAGACAGCTTTGATAAAAATTACCGTTGCATGCCGACAAATGGAGCATAACTAAAATATGAAACCTCTTCCATTCCGTGCTGCTGATTAAGGTCTGGCGGTAAGTAATTGGACAGGTAATTTCAGATTACATCTGCTCTAACAGATGCCTGTTACAAATTGGAACGACTGCTTACAGTTGCTTCTGACTCTGTCCTACCCTGCTGTAGGAGTCCTTCTAATAAGTAGCACGCTGCCCTAAGACCTCAAGAGAACTACTACAATTAGTAGTTCCCCTAAGACCTTTCTCTTTAGGAGGCTTTCCCTAGTCAACCCGATTTTATTCTGATAATTTCTTTACTTCTGTTCTAGAATTTAGTCTTTATATTTGCATGGACTTGACAATAAACTTTATGTTCTTTTCCATGCGTTCTTTTCTCTTTCATTAGTATACATTCTATATGATATCTAGTTTGACTTAAATCAGAAAATATGTACCGAATATCCACTAGAGGCACAACAATGTTGTACTCCAAACAATAGGATAACTGCCTTACTCTCAAAGAATTTCTAATATATTTGGAGAGATGAAATATGCAACTTAATAAATATATAGCAAAGTAGTATCAGTGTGGTAAACTCAGAGTTAAGAAAACCATACTTTGGCCCGAGTTGGTCATTAACCTACCCTGTGACATTGTGAAAGCCTTTGGCCTGTCTGGACACTTTTGCAAACAAGGCAGACACAGAGGATTGTTAGACTAGAACAATCTGGTTTCTAAATGAGAGTTCTGACAGTAAAGGGTTCAATGTGCACTAGTTAATCCAAGAAGACTACGATAAAAAGATGTTTTTTGAATCCTGAAGTGGAAGGAAGGAAAACGAAGGGGAGAAGGAAATTAGCATCACCTAAGTACAGTCTTAAGTTGGCTTCTTTGTATATTTTATCCCATTTATTCCTTACAATAATTCTGTGAGTTTAATATCAGATTGAACCCTATAAATATGGTTTTTGTAGGTTCCTAACAGTCAAATGGGCAATTCTATATGGTCTAAGAAAATACTATTATTCTTGTTAATAGAGAAATTCAGTCTCAGAAAAGTTAAACAGTTTGTTTAGGGTCAGACAATTATGTCTGACTCTAAAGTCCTTACTGAATAATTCTTTCCGTTTTTCCTGTGTGTAATTCATCAGCCACGTCCTGTAAGTTCTACTCCTCAAATATCCAGATTCTACTGACTTCTCTCAATCTCCACTGTTCTCATCTTAGTCCAAGTCACAATAACTTCTCCCAAATAATATAATAGCCACTCTGCTTCTATTTGGCTTCCTGATAACCCATTCTCCACGCAGTCTCCAGAGTGACCCTTTAAAGACTCAAAGCAGAAGCAGGTCATGTCAGTCTCTGTTTAAGGAACATAATTAAACATAATTTGAAAAAAACCCCAAACCTCTGATGGCTTTCTACCATGCTTTGAAACAAATTTATTTATTTTTACCATGTTTCTTTACCATGACTCCTACCTACAACCTAAATAGTGCTTGGGACACAGGTGTTCAAATTACTTGTTGAGTGAATTAAAAGTGGTATGTCTGTTAAAGTTGGGAAAATAAAGCATGAGTGATCAGGTGGGAACCAATTGTAATGGTGTTTGAATGGCAAGCATTTTAACTTTATTCTCTCTGTCACTGGAACCCATTGCAAGTCTATAACTAGGGAGGTGTAGAAAGAAAGAAAGTAGAGTCATAGAAAGATTAGTTTGAAGGTAGAGAATAAAAAGGGAGAGAGAAGAATGAGAAAAGGCAAGAAAACCAGTTGAAAAGTTATTTCAGTAGACTCCACTGAGTAATGACGTCTTCAGCAAAAGGGGGGGCTGCTTGGAAAGGATGAGGAAAATATAGATGTGAGTTTCTGGGGAACTAATAAAGGAAAAAGGGCAGAGGACACTGTGGGCTCAAGAAGATTGTAATTCTTTTTTCCTCTGAGTGACCAGATGATGCTCCTACCAGTGCTGAATCCAGTCGGAAAGGAAAAAGAATTTTGGAAAAATATTTTAGTATTAGGTGATTTGAGTATGTGGTAAAACGCGAAAGTGGAGAATATACATTGTAAATATGGGGCCAAATCCTCTATCTCTTAAAAAGGTCTTGAAAATACCCCATCCTCTTCTCCATCCTCCCTACTAGTATCCTGGTTCACACCTTCATTATTTTTGTTCTCTTGTGTGGGCTAAGGGAACCATCTCACTTGTCTCTGGGTTTTTACATTGCCTCCAGAGAACTTCCTTAAATGCAAATATGTCCCTGCATTTCCTGACTTAAGACTTCTAGCGGCTTCTCTTGTGACACCCACACCTTTGTCCCAATTTCCCATAACATCGTGTCCAAAATTCTTAGCGTGACATACAGGGAACTTCTCTCTCTGTCTCTAACTTAATTCTCCAGCCATTCCACCCTTCACTGCTCCATGCCCCACCCCCTCCTATGCCCATGAGTATTGTCAGTAATTGGTCTCAGTAGGTTCCCCTGCTCCATCCTCCATTCCTGATTCTCTAAGAGACAGAGGATAGTACCTTCCCCCCAAGAAGGCAGAAGAGGCCATGGCCACTCTTTCTAGGATAGAAATTTTAATTTGCCCAAATAACAAGATTTTAACAGAGCCTTCAGGAGTGAGCACAAATGCAAGAGTCAAGAAGCGGTGCTTCAAGGAAGTTAGAATAATCTGTAACAAACGCTTCTTCCCTATTACCAGTTCTTTCATCCAGAAATCTTCACAATGTCAGTGTTCTTCTTGCCCCACAGAGGTAGCAGGGAGGGAGACTGGGGGAGACTTGAGCTGCCCTACAGCACTGGCACTCATCCTTTTTTCACCTTGATTGAGAAAAAAATAAATTTTACAACATGACCCAATATTCTTATATAAACATATACAAACATAATATGTTATATATGCATATTTAAACATATATCTGCATATATAAATACTTGCTGTATAGGCACATGTAATATATATGCATATAATAAAACTGAGAACAGTTTCGCAAAATAATACCTATTATTTCTGTTGCAACATACACTAATATTTTCTATTTTATTCTCTTCCATTTCAAACATTATTATTGAGACCCATAACTCACTACTAGGTTGAGATGAGCGTAGTGAAGACCATTACTTTGAGGTTGGTTAACTAACAAATGACACGGTTATTTGCACCCTTGGACAGTGCTAACTGTGAAATCATGGCTGGCCTTATTTTCCACATCCTCTCTACAAACATGGTTTTCATCGGTGTGTGAAATGAAGAGCCAATACAGAGAAATTACCTTGCAACTTCCAGGTTACTTGTACCCAATTTACAAGGACTACATGGTGGAGGGGGGTTTTCTTTCCACAGTACTATGCTGCTTTTGCAATGCAGAGGCCTAGTTTACATTTAAAAAAGCACTTTTGGTAGGTGAGTTTGAACCCAGAGGCCTTCCATTACCCCCACTCTTACCTCTATTTTAGATAATACCCCATTCTTCTCATTGCTTTAAAAGGTGATTTCATCCAATCTATCATTTCATAGATGTGGAAACAGAGGCACTAAAGGTTAAGTGGCTTGCCCCAAATTATAGACAGTTGTTATCAAGAACAGGTCTAGAATCCATTTCCTGTGTCTTGCTGCCTTGTGTCTCTATTGTGTGATACTGCTTCTTCCTGGGTTCTCAATATATGAGTTGACTGAGTTGTCAATGCGCAAGAAGAGAGCATAATGGGAAATATTTACACTCTCATTTTTCATGTGTTTTTCTCTGAGGAACTCAACCCAAAGTACCAATGACTGGCAGGTTTTGTTCAAAATATTCATTATTTTTATAACTAAGGAAAATTGAGGCAGATTGACTGGAAAACATTCACATATCAAGTCTCCGGTGAAGCTTTTGTGTTCTTTGAGCCTCCAAGATTACTCTCTACTTTGGTGCTGCCTTATATTAAAGCTTGAATTCTTGATTTGTCCTCCTAGATTTTCACAATTTGAAGCTAGGAGGGAGAAAGAGTGTCTTAGAAGACAGAAATTATTTTTTAAACATTGGTGACTAACTTTTCCTCCTTTACCTTCATTTGATGAAAAGGCATCCCTGCGCTCATCTCCCCAGCCTACACACAACTCAACATGAAATTTGGGAAGAATGCAAGAAAACATGACTGGTATCTCTTTCCTCAGCTGTTTTATGAGGCCCAGGACCTGCAGAATCACCCTGGTGCCACCAAAACATAGTTTAATAAACTTGAGGAAATACCTGCTGGCAAGAGGACACAAATCTATACTACCAATTTACCCAGGGGACAAGGATAATTGGTATGATGTAGATTTCCAGGCTAAAAGCAGTGCTCACTGGCCACTTCCATACTCCATCAAGGGACTAATCATTGGACAAAGGAATGGATCAATGAGAGGCCTGGAAAATGCCTCCTGGAGGCAAAGGGTATAGAGAATGAAAAGAGCACTGTCTGCAGAAACCTTGAACCCAAGAGTCTGTATAAAATCATCTAAGGTGCCATGATGGAAAGAGAGTCATTATTTGGATGCTAGGCACACAGTGTGAACAAGAAACTGCCTCTCTTCAAGGTGGCTGGCATGGATGAAGGGAAAGAAAACTTGTCAACTTTGATGTGTTACTTAGGGAAACAGAAAATGTTCCAACCTGCTGATAGCAAAAGCACAGGACAGAAAGATGAGGGGAGAAAGAGAGGGAGAAGGAGAGAGAGAGGAACAGTCCTTGTCCCTCTTAACTACAAACTGTTTCCTACATACTCAACTAAGGGTGATGTTATGGAATGAGTTGCATCCTCCCCCCAAATTCATATGCTGAAGTCCTACATCCTCACTATCTCAGAATTTGGCTGTATTTAGAGATAAGGTCTTTAAAGAAATAATTAAGTTAAAATGAGTTTAAAATTAGCATGGGTCCTAATCCAAATGTCTGATGTCCTTAATAAGAAGAGAAAATTTGGGCACAGATACATACAGAGGGAAAACCATGTGAAGACACAGTGAGAAGACAGGCATCTACAAGCCATGCAGAAACTTGAGAAGAAACTGACCCTGCCAACATCTTGATCTTGTTAGAAAATAAATTTCTGTTGTTTAAGTCACTCAATTTGTGTTCTTTGCTATGGCAGCCTGAGCTGACTAATTCAAGTGGCCTGATCAGAAACAGGGGTAGATTGCCAACTGACCTAAGTCAATGTGGTCCTGCATGATATTTTTGGGAGACATTTGTTGAGTTGGGTAAAGACTATAGATGTCCCCTATCGCATCCTCCTTACTAAGTTACAAGGAAAGTTAACCTCAGGTAAAATTCTCCTGCAAGTCAAGGACCGATTAGAAAAGAGCACAAAATAATCCTGCAATCTGTTCCGTAATCTCTGTGTCATAGGAAACTCATTGCTATTGTGCATGGATGGGAAACTCAGGAAAACAATATTCTAGAGACAGAATGCAATTAGCTTACATTACCCATTAGATAAACAGAATCTTCTGAACACAGCATATTTCTGAATGAAACTCCGTTTATAGGAGGAATAGTAAAAAGCTCAAACAATTTTATACTCTGTTCACTCAAGGCCAGGAAACATTTCTACAATTTTTAGCCAAGATATTTACATATCTTGAACACTACTGATTTCTCCAATGACTACGCACTTCTAAAAATCAATAAAATAATTCTTTTATGGATCCAGATCTAGCGCCTTTTCTCTTAGCCATCTATTAAAAAAAAAGATATCTGAGTTGGGGAAGTCTTACTCAAAGACTGATAGAAAAAAATCTTTCTATAATCATAGACATTGTAACAATGGATTTAGAATTTACAATGTAAAAGCAATTGTAAATGATTATGGCTTCTCCATTTCTCTGACAGTCACCCACATACATTAATGCATTGATTTTTCAATGTAATTTTATAGGCCATCAATAGCAAAGGCATTATACCAAACCTAAATGCAGTTTTTTCTGATAGAGTTAATGCCAAATATATAATTGCTAATGTAAAATGTGTAAATCATCAATTTTGGCATCCTACTGTTTTTCCCTTTTGCATATTTTCATAAGGAAAGTCTGGAGAGAATAAATCCATGGTTCACTTGGAAACTGATTCTTCTTTAAATCAATGCTACCAGTGAATGCCGTTGACTTTAAATGTCTTCCTATTCTATGGATAGGACAGCTCCAGACATTATGTGAATTTCATTTTTTAAACTTCTTCATTTCCTGGTGCTAAATTTATGAAAACTGATTTTTTTGGAAGTGGTGAAGTTGAGCTTTGCCATCTAATGGCTGAAAAGTGAAGGTAATTGTATCCTGCCATGGCCCTTTTACTTGCTTATGCAAGCGAACAACACAGCAGGCAGGAAAGTAGGTGGTGTGTATACCCTTGCTGTCACCCAGTACATTTTCTTCAACAGAGAAATGTCCTGTAATAAAAGCATTTCCACGATTAGGTGATTATAGATACAGATATTTGAATTGAATTTTGTTGGGAGGATAATCATGTCTAACCAGGTGCCTCAGTTTTCCCAACCACCAATGTGGATGATAACATCTTTATTTACTTCAAAATTATATTCAGAGGCTGCAGGCTTCTTAGATTTGATTTATGTCTCATAGCTCACCTGTGTTTGTCTTGAGTCACGGTGCTTTAGAGTGGTATTGGAAAGCCAAAAATTCCTTAGGAACTTTCTTATATAAAATTACTACCAAAGTGTCATTAGCTCTCTAAATAAATTTGAAATTACCAGAAAGTAAATATTTATATAAAAGCACAAGTAAAACTAGAAATTATTAGTGCTTAGAAATACAAATAGAGCCAAATTAGTTCTTACATGGCATGTCCTTCCCTCCTTTTCAATATGTATCATGCTGTCCTAGTTTGTCTATTAAGATCCAACTCCAGAAATGCCATCCACTCTATGAATTCTCCTTCTCTTCTCCTCCCTCCTTCCTCAAGCAGAAGCCACAGCTCATTTTCTGGATTTCTACAGTATCTTGTCATTCCTCACTTACAGTATATGCAGCGTATATTTTTATTTTTCTGTTAGTCAGTATACTGTCTGTCTATGATATTCTATGCATTCCTTGAAGGGAGCAATTGCATTGTAAAAATTCTTTTCTAACCAAGAATTGGCCAAGTATCTTAGTCTGTGGTAGAGTCTCCATAAAGAGGGGAGAGTTTAACGTAGCATATGGAAAGTTAAATAATGCCAGATAAATCACAACATTCTGTGGTTCAAAGGACAATGAATGATACAAAAAAAAGTTCTATAAGTTTTCAAAGAGTTGGTCTGGTAGGATCAGAGAGGCTTTATGGAGAAATTGGGGGCTGAAGAATGACTTGGAATTAGAGCATCTAGAGAAGAAGGGACATTATTCCAATCTAGAACTACCAAAATTTTCACAACAACAAAGTACTTGTCAAATAAAAATATTTTTCCTAGGATGTCAAGTTGGAAAATACAGAATGCTACTTAACTTTTACAAAATTGACATATATCTTAATCGTTAAAGCATTATGGAACTTTCAAAGCCAGGAATTCAAACAAGAGAATTTTGAAAGTGGAAGCCTAAGATTCACTGATTTTCTGATATAGATTGTAAAAATCTTTAGTTTCAGTTTTTCCTTTGCAGAATGGAACGAGAACTACATATTTTTTTTTTTCTGTCATGGAATTGGTAAGATAGGGGCCATTGTTGGGGGAGGGTTTCAGGCATGTACATTGTACTCCATGCACTATAGAGAGAGTGCATGTGAGTTGTGCTGGAGTCATGCAATATGTCAGCTCTGGGTCCATGCCTGACCTGGTGCTAAGAAATTTGATAGATCGTCAATCACTTTTGCAAATCTTCCCCTTTTTCTTTAAGAGCAGGCACACACTGATACATAAGAAGCACAAACTGATGAGATAATTGGGTAAACTTAGGTTGAACGTGAATGGGGAAAGCAACAATTTGGAGAATGAAAAGAATATGGATCACTATAAAAACTATTTTCATGCTTCAGTGCTATGATAGATCCACTAAAGCAATCAGGAATACGTGGTTCCTTAAAAGCTTTCATTAATGTTTGGTCCAGAGGTCAAGAGATGATTTATTTGCCCAATTACACATTGGTGTTGGTATTGAAATTGACATTGGTATTCCTCTACGGCAGAAGCATCCATTTGCCTTGGGGACCACAGTGCTAAAACTGTCAAGATAGTCCTGCGTCTTTCTCAACTAAAAAAATCCTGAAATGTCAGAACATTTTTCATTGCAGTAGTCAATACTTCAGCCCAGGTTAGCAGGTAAAATTATAAAATTGTCAAGCTTTCTAACCTTCCAATTTAGAATTTCTCCTTTCCCCTATTAGCAGTACTTGTTATACATCTCAGCCAAAAGCTTCCACAGAAAAATATGCTTTATAGTTCTAGTAATTGCCAACATTTATTGAGCCCTTCTTATGTGCCTAAGTATATATTAACTCTTTACCACAGTAATGCTCATAATTACTCTATTATCTTATCTCTTTATACAGATAAGGAAACTGAGGCCAATGGAGGTCAAATGAGATCACACAGCAAATAAGTGATGAAAACGACATTCTGAATGAAAGTCATCTCAGTCCAGAGCATAGACTTCTGATCTTTATTTTACACTAATATTTTGGGCAAAAAAAGTTATTGAACAGAAAAATCTTTGACGAATATAATCAAAACAATGAGAAAACGTAATAGTTTAAGAAAAAGTTATAATCAGAATATGCTGTAAATTTTTAAAAAATAGGAAAACTACTGTATTAATTCTATACTAATATATTTGAAACTCCTGAAGATATGATCAAATTCAACAAAAATATAATGGACCGAAAGGAACACAAGAAGAAACAGCCAAGAAATAGGAAAAAAAGTTAAACTTTCCTCAGAAATAGCAGAAGAGGCACCAGGCACAAGTTGTTTTATGGAGAAGATAGAGAAATGAAGCAAGTACCCTTTATACAACAATTTTATTATTTAGATATATAATACACAAATTTCCACACTTTTCTTATCTGCAATAGAAGCTGTTACATAAAACGTAAACTAAAGTAGAAAAGCAAGAAACAGAACTTTCAAATCTTTAATACATGAAGAATTTTAACCAATAATTTAAAAACAAGATATATCTCAATAAATGAGCAAAGAAAATTAATAATTAGCAATAAAGAGGCAATAATAAACATTCAGCTTTACTAGCAATCAAATAAATAAGAATTAAAACAGAACTTTTGCCTATCAAAATGAAAAAGATAAAGAATGATATAATACTCAATGAATCTGAAGTTGCTATCTTTCTGAATGACTATTTTATAATAAATAATAAATAAAAGAGGAAAGACTTTTTAAATATATTTACACTCTACTCAGGATTCCATAAGGAAATTAAGAGTAATGAATGTAAAGATTATGTATAAAGGTATTCATTGCATGATTTATTACACTCGTGAATACTGGAAATATCCTACAGTAGTTTTTAAAATTAGAAATTTTTTTTTTTCTGAGGAAGATTTGCTCTGAGCTAACATCTGTGCCAATCTTCGTCTATTTTGTATGTGGGCCGCCACAGCACAGCTGCAGATGAGTGGTGTAGGTCCACGCTCAGGAACCGAACCCTGGCTGCCAAAGCAGAGTGCACTGAACTTAACCACTAGGCCATGGAACTGGCCCCTCACAGTATTTTTTATTTTCTACTTTTTTGGTTTTGAGTTCTGAAATTATTACCTCAACACAAATGTATTAAATGTCTACATTTGGTTTCAGATCTTTGCTGATGAATGTGAGACATCTCTATGCTCGAGAAGCTTGGGTTTCATAGAGTAATATGAAACACGAGAAGAAATTCAGTGTTGCAAGAGGGTGTATAAATCAAGGCTAAATTTTAAGAAATAATCTCTCTTTGCTGTGGGAATATGGAATAGCTGGACCTCAATGGGAGTTGAGCAGGATTGATCCGTGGAGGAGGTGAGGCTTGAACTGGACATTGGATTTCACAGTATTGAGTCTCCCAGTCCAGGACCATGGAATATCTTTGATTTCTATCATCAGCGTTTTGTAGTTTTCTGCATACAGATCCTATATATATTTTATTGGATTTGTACTTCAGTACTTTTTTTGGAGTCTGTATGCTATTGCAAATGGCGCTGTTTTGTGAATTCAAATTCCAGTTGTTCATTGACGGTATATAGAAATGCACATGACTTTTTATGTATTGACTTTGTAATTGTGACTTGCTGTATTAATTTATTAGTTCTAGGAGTTTTTTTGTTGTTTCTCTTTGGTAGATTCTTTGGGAGTTTTCTCCATAGACAATTATATCTGTGAATAAAACCAATGTTCGTTCTTTCTTTCCATCAAAATACTTTTGATTTCCTTTTCCGTCTTATTGTACTAATTAGGACTGTCAATATGATGCTGAATGGGAGTGGTGAAATGGCATCCTTTAGTGTTCTCAGTGTTAGAGGGAAAGCTTCCAGTAAGTCACTATTTAATATAATGTGAACTGTAAATTTTTGCAGAAGTTCCTTATCAATTTGAAGTCCCCTTATATTCCTAATTTGCTGAGAATTTTTATCATGAATGGATGTAAATCTTGCCAAATACTTTTTCTCCATCCATGGATGTAATTATATGATTTCTCTTTTTTAACCTGTTAGATCACATTGATTGATTTTCAAATGCTGAAACAACTTATCTTGATTTCTGTTCTAATTTTCATTATGTCTTTTCCTCTCTTTTCTTATGCCTAAATTGGTTTTTAAATATCCAGTTTTCTGAGGTGGAAGCTAGGTTATTGATTTTAAATCTTTCAGTTTTTGAATATATGTATTTAGTGCTATAAATTTCCCTTAATTACTGCTTTTGCTGCATCCCACAAATTTTGATAACATGTATTTTCATTTCATTTAGTTGGTAATAGTTAAAAATTTATCTTGAGACTCCCTTTTTGGTCTATGTGTTATGTAGAAGGTGTTGTTTAATTTCTAAATGTCTGAGGATTTTCCAGCTATCCTCTGTTACTGATTTCTGTTTTAAATCCACTGCTATCTGCAAACATACTTTGTATGATTTCTATTCTTTCACATTTGTTAAAGTGTATTCTATGACCCAAAATATGGTCTCTCTTGGTAAATGTTCTATGTGAGCTTGAGAAGAATGTGTATTCTGTTGTTATTGAGTAGAGTATTCAATAAATGTCAGTTAGATCAAGTTGATTGATAGTGCTGTTTAGGTCAACGACAGCCTTACTGATTTTCTGCCTGCTTGATCTATTAATTACTGATGGGAATAGGGTGTTGAAGTCTCCAACCATAATAATGGATTTATCTATTTCTTCTTTCAGTTTTTAAATCATGTGTTTTGGTGCTCTGTCATACAACTTCAGGATTCTTGAAGAATTGTCTTATTGGAGAACTGACCCCTTAGCCATTATGTAATGTCTTTTTTTATCACTAATAATTTTCCTTGTTTTAAACTATACCTTGTCTTAATAAATTAATCAACATAAATTAAATTAATATATTAGATTAATATAGCTGCCCCAACTTTCTTTTGATTAGTGTTAGTATCAAGTATCTTTTCCATTTCTTTACTTTTAACCTATCTGGAGTTTTATATTTAAGATGGATTTCTTATAGACAACATAGTTGAGCTTTTTTTAAAAATCCATTCTGATTATCTTTCAAATGGTGTATTTTACTTTGACTATATTTAAAGTGATTATTGACATAGATTAATTCCACCATGTTTCTAATGTTTTCTATTCATCATGCTTATTATTTTTTCCTTTTTTTGGCTTCTCTAGTTTTTTTTTTCTTTTTAATTTTTTTTTTTTTTTGAGGAAGATTAGCCCTGGGTTAACATCTGCTGCCAATCCTCCTCTTTTTGCTAAGGAAGACTGGCCCTGAGCTAACATCGGTGCCCATCTTCCTCTACTTTATATATGGGACGCCTGCCACAGCATGGCTTGACAAGCAGTGCCATGTCTGCACCCAGGATCAGAACAGGCAAACCCTGGGCAGCCAAAGCAGAACGCATGAATTTAACTGCTGTGTCACCAGGCCGGCCTCTGATGGCTTCTCTAGTTTTAATCAGGATTTAACATGATTTTATTTTATCTCCTCTCTTTTAAAAAATTAATGATTATCTTAAAGTTTGAATTATTTTTAAATGAATTTAAATCCACCTTCAAATAACACTCTACCACTTCATCTGCAATGCATGTGCCGTATAACAGACTATTCCTAATTCCTCTTTCTCATCTTTTTTGGCATTGCTGTTATTCATTTAATTTATCCATATGCTGTCATCAGCCAACACTTTTTACTATTATTGATTTGAATAGAGTTATATTTTAGATCAGTTAAGAATAAAAAAGTTAGAACTTTTAGTTTAACTTGTTCTTTCTCTGATGCTTTTCCTTTCTTTATGTGCATCGGAGTTTCTGATCTATATAATTTTTCTTCTCACTGAAGTCTTTGTAGGCAGATCTTCTAACTGTAAAGTCTGTCCACTTTTATTTGTCTGATAAAGTCTATTTGCCCTTTGCTTTTAAAGAATAATTTCACTGGAATAGAATTCTAAGTCGGTGTTGTTTTTTTATCCATTCACTCGCTCAATGTCTTTGATAAGTGAACTTAATTCATTTACATTTAAACTAATTTTTGATAGGTAAGGGCATACTATTGATATTTTTTTAATTGTTTTCTGGCTGTTTTGTAGTTCTTTCTCGGACCTACACTGTGAAAACCTTCTGGGTTACTGGAGAGGAAGTATGCCCTCAGCGCCAAGACTGAGGCCCAGGAGTTTCTCACTTTCATGCTGGTCCCTCCACACCCAACTTCCAACAATATATCAACTGTGAATTTTCCTGCCAGTTAATGACTCCACTTTCTTCTCCTCCTGTTAGCAAATCTCAACTGCTGTATCTCTCTGGATACCCCAGTCTTTCCAGATTTGGAGGTTGGTGGTTTGCCCTATGTCTTCAGTTCTCTGATGTGTTCAAGGAAAGTAATTGTTTTTTAGACTGTCTAGCTTTTTAGGTTGTAAGGATGGTGTTGAAAACTCTGAGCTCTTTACATGTGAGAGCTGAAACAAGAAGTTCATGGACTTGAAGTTTAAACAGGTAGAATGAAGTTGGGCAGTTGCTGGAGGTTAGGCATCACCAAGATCTATTGAAGTCCTGACACTGTCTAACCGGAGATGTGGGTTTGTACTGTGGCAGATGGAATAGGACATAGCCATCTTCCACCCCTTGCATAGGAGTCTCTTCAAAGGATATTTTAAGATTCTCATTCAAAGGAAAGGAAGGTTCTGGGTGAATCTATTTTCTGTGGAGGCTAATCTTAGTCATTAGAGGAAAGAAGAAAAAACACAGAATGAAGTCTTTCTTGGTCGGTCAGTCTCCTAGCTCCGGCCCCAAATTTCTGTGCAAACCCTACAGTGCTGTGGTTTTAGCAAAGAGTGATTGGGAGTTTAAAAATGCTAGTTCACTAATAGCTCTGTTGATACTGGTAACACAGGATAGCCCTTCTTTGGGTCGTTCTTGTAATTGAAACAAAGGTTGGCCCAGATACAAAAGGACCTTAAAAACAGATGAAATAATTTAGATGTAATATAAGGATAAAAACCAGACATGCCACTGGAAACTTTTGAGTAGGAGACTGATATAATATTTCCATTGGGTGAGTATCAACGTCTGAGTCTGGGTGCAGGACAGGTTATGCTGATGTCCTTGTTCATAGGTTATGCAGCATAAGGAGATCCTGGCTTTGGAGCCAGGCATTAAAGAGATTGAATTTTTATTCTGATACTTAATAGCTGAGCCATTTGGCAAACATCTTTGCAAACAATTTTGTAAATTACTTCTCTGGACCATATTTTCCTCTCCTGTAAAATTAGGATAATAATATCTATTAAAAGACTTTTGAAGATTATATCAGATAACACATGGATATGGAACAAGGCTATAGTACAAAGACATAGAACATGCTCAATAAATGATAGGTATTTTACTATGATATTGCGTTTGAGCTTCATTTTAATGCGTTAGTATTAGTGGACAACAAAGCGGCATCTCTGTAGTTTCACAAGTTAACAAAATGAATCTTAATCTCTTTGAATTAATTGAAAATGAGCCCCCAACCTCTATGTGGGAAATGGAGAAAGGACAGAAACAAGAAGAGTCCATCTGCACACTGAGGAAAAGCTAGGGGATGGGAGAGACGGGCAGCTCTGAATAGTCAGAGAACGGCAGCGGTGTGCTCAACTCATGAGGGCTCTAGAACTTTGCAGCAGGAATATAAAACTCCCAAATCCATGAGACAGTAGTTTCTCTGGAACCATCTTCAGAAATATCCTGGACTTAGAAAAGAAAAAAAGATTTATCACAAGGAGAACAGACAGGGTGGAAAATGTGGAAAGCGAGTATAAAGCAACTTGAATAAAGCAATTTATCATGCTTTCTAAAGCTTCTATTTCTTTAAAGTCTGTTATAACTTGGGGTAGCTTTGTCCTTCAATTTTAGAGTCACAACCAAACCAGGCGGGAAACATCCAAAGCAGCAGGAAGTAGAGGAGAGGGCTTTGGAATCAGACAGGCTAGGATTCAGTTTTCAACTTTTGTTATGACTATATATGACTTTGGGCAAATTATTTAGCTCTCAAGAAGCCAAAACTGGCACATTGCCCTGTGTCAAAAGCACTCCGTATTCCACAGTCAAGCAAACAAAACAAATACTGTGCCCTAAGGTAGAACAAAATTAGCAGGATCATCCTGTCTGATTCTGTAATTCTGGTACCCTAAATAATAAAACCTTATTATTTTCTGGAATCCTGGACTTTCTAACAAAAACAATTTTATCCTGAATTTTTGTTATGTTGATATCTGAAGCTGAGTCATGACCTTTAGGAAATAGGATAAATATGTGTGAAAAATGGCATTTTCTTCTACTATGAACTTACTAGCATAAATCTGGTAACCATGATATTTTGCATTTATTTTCTTTTAACAGCTCTATTGGGATACAACTGACACAGATTAAAGTATACAATTCGATAAACTTTGACATACCTATACACCTGTGAAACCATCACCACAATCAATTTAGTGAACATATCCATCACCTGCAAAAGTTCCCTCATACTTATTTGCTTTCCCTCACCTGCCTCTACCCATGCCACCTCTCCCGTGCCCACCACTGATCTGTTACTGTAGACTGGTTTGTATGTCCTAGAATTTATCCAAATGAAACCATATAGAGTGTATTATTTTTTTCTGACTTTTTTTCACTTAGTATAATTATTCTGAGATTCATCCATCTTGTTATATGGATCAATAGTTTATTCTATTAAGTTGTTAAGTAGTATCCTGTTGTATGGGTACACCAGATTTGTTTATCTATTCATCTGTTGGTACACATTTTTTTTGTTTCCAGTTTTATTGTCATTTCAAGTAAAGTTGCTGTAAACACTATAGTGTAAGTCTTTGTATAGATATGAGCTTAAATTTATTTTGGGTAAATACCTAGGTGTGGAATGGAAGAATCATATGGTCGGTATATGTAACTTTTTAAGAAAATATCAAAGTGTTTCCCAAAGCAGTTGTACCATATGGTAGTTTTCTGTTGCTGCTGGAACAAATTGCCACACGCTTAGCAGCTGAAAACAACATGAATGCATTTCCTTACCGCTCGGAAGGTCAGAAGTCTGATGCAGGTCTGCATGGGCTAAAGATCGCTGCGTCAGAGGGCTGCTTTCCTTTTGGGAGGCTCTAGGAGAGAATTCATTTTATTGCTTTTTCCAGCTTCTGGAGGCTGTCTGCACTATTTAGTTCATGGCATTCTTTTTCCATCTGCATAGCTGACAACTGTGCGTCTCCCTGCCTCTTATTCTCTTGCCACATTTCTCTCTGCCACAGCCAGGAAAGGTTCTCAGTTCCTAAGGACTCATGTGATTAGATTAGGCCCACCTAATCTAGAAAACTAAGAGCAAATTAATGGAGAGTAAATAGAATAAAAGACATAATAAAGAATAAGGTTGACTGACTAACGGTGTCTGACTTTAAGACAAGTAGATCAGTGAGAAGAATGAGTCCAGAAATAGACTCACACTTAAGGGGGCAACTGGTTTTCAACAGAAGTGTCAAGGCAATTTAGTGGAGAAGGAAAAGTCTTTTCAACAAATTGTGGTGGAAAATTTGCCTATCCTTATGGAAGAATACGATCTCTGATCCATATCTCTTACCATATACAAAATTGTCAAGATACATTACAGCCCAAAGGGTAAAACCTAAATCTATAAAACTCTAGAATAAAACATAGGAGGAAACCTGTCCTGGATAATCAAGATGATCTCCGCCTCTCAAGTTAGTTGATTAGCAACCTTAACTCCATCTGCAGTCTTAATTCCTTTTGCCGTGTAAACTAACATGTGGATGTGGACATAAGAGATCATTATTCTGCCTACCACATACCATCTTATATTCCTACCAGCTGCGTGTGAAAGTTTCTCTTCCTCCACGTTGTCTTCCGTGAAGTGCTTGTTCAAACTTCTGCTCATCTTTTAATTGGATTGTTTGATTCCTTATTATTGAATTTGATAGTTCTTTAAGTAATCTAGATAAAAGTCCCTTATCAGGTATATTATTTGCAAATATTTTCTCCAAATCTGTGATGTGTCCTTTTACTCTCACAAATTGTCTTTCAAAGAGCAGAAGTTTATAATTTTTTTGTGTGTGAGGAAGATTAGCCCTGAGCTAACATCCATGCCCATCTTCCTCTACTTTATATGTGGGATGCCTGCCACAGCATGGCTTGAAAAGCGGTGCATGGGTCTGTTCCTGGGATCTGAACCAGCGAACTCTGGGCTGACAATAAGGAGCATGCAAACTTAACCACTATGCCACTGGGCCAGCCCAAGAAGTTTATAATTTTGATGAAATCTAATTTATCAATTCATCCTGTTATAGATCATGCTTTTGGTGTAGTACCTAAGAAATCTTTGCTCATCTCTGGGTCCAAAAGGTTTTCTTCTCTGTTTCGTTCTAGAGTTTTATAGATTTGGGTTTTATACTTATGGCTGTGATATAGCTTGAGGTAATTTTTGTATAGTATGGGATATAGATCAAAGATTGTGTTTTTCCATAAGAATATCCAATTTTTTTCCACCACAATTTGTTGAAAAGTCTTTTCTTTCTTATTAAATTGTCTTTGTACTTTCGTTGAAAACCGGTTGTTCCCATATTGTGTGAGTTTATTTCTGGACTCCTTATTTTTCTCCACTGATCTATTTGTCTTGAAATCAGGCAGTGTCAGTCAGTCAACTTTCTTCTTTTCCAAAGTGGTTTTAGCAATTCTAGGTGCTTTGTATTTGCATATAAACCTTAGAATCAGTTTGCCAACTTCTATAAAATTTCTTAAGTATTTCCTACTTTTATCCTATTTAAATGGCATATGTTTGTAATTTTAATTTCTAATTATTGATTACCAGCATATTGAAATATGTCATGTTAGTTTATTGATCTTGTATTCCACCTAACTTGTTAAACTTTCCTATTTGTCCTGGTTGCTTTTTTATAGAATCCATTGGATTTTCCACACTGAAAATATGTTTTCTGTGAATAAAATAGTGTTACTTATTCCTTTCCAATATATATGTCTTTATTTCTTTTTCTTGTTTATTTCATTGTGAAATCTCCAGTACAATGTTGAATAGAAGAGGTGAGAATGGATATTGTTGTTATTTTCCTGATCTTAAAGAGAAAGCATTCATGCTTCCACAATTAAGAAGGAAGTTAGCTATAGAGTTTCATAGTTCCCATTTATCAGGTTAGGAGACTTACCTTTTATTCTTAATTGACTGGTAGTTTTATCAAGAATTGATGTTTCAGGGCCAGCCTTGTGGCCAAGTGTTTAAGTTTGCACGCTCTGCTTTGGTGGCCCAGGGTTTTGCTGGTTAGGATTCTGGGCGCAGACCTAGCACCGCTCATCAAGCCATGCTGAGGCAGTGTCCCACATAGCAAAACTAGAAGGACTGACAACTAGGATATACAACTATGTACTGGGGGCTTTAAGGAGAAGAAGAAAAAAAACCCAAAAAGATTAGCAATAGATGCTACCTCGGGGCCAATCTTTAAAAAAAAAAAAAGAACTGACGTTGCATTGTGTCAAATGATTTTTCTGCTTTTGTTGAGATAACTATAAAGTTTTTCTTTGTAGTCTGCTAATGTGGTGAATTGCATTGATTGGTTTTCAAATATTAAACTAATTTTGCATTTCTTGGTTAACACCAATTATCATGATGTACTATGTATTTATATTTGTATGTGTGTGTGTAGTTGGATCTGATTTGCTAAATTTCTGTTTAGAAGTTTTGCATCAATATTTATGAATATTATTAATCTTTAGTTATCTATTCTTATAGTATCTTTTTCTAGTTTTGATATAAGGATAATACATAGAATGATTTTAAAAGTATCTCTTCATCATCAATGGTCTGGAATAGATTGGGTAGGATTTATATTATTTACTCCTGAAATTTTTGTTAGAAATCACCAGTGAAGCTATATGGAAGTGTTCTATATGACAAGAGTTTTAAATAAAAATTCAATTTCTTTCATAGACATTGGACTACTCAGGTTATATTTTTCTTCTTTTTATTTTTTTCTTGGAAATATTGGCCTTGAACTAACATCTGTTGCAAATATTCCTCTTTTTGACGAGGAAGATTGTCCCTTGACCAACATCTTTGCCAATCTTCCTCTATTTTTTGTATGTGGGATGCTGCCACAGCATGGGTTGATGAGTGGTGTGTAGGTCTGCACCTGGGATCCAAACCTGTAAATCCCGGGCCACTGAAGCAGAGCACACAAACTTAACCACGACACCACTTGGCCACCCCCCATTTTTTTTTTTAACCTATATGATATTCAGAAGCTTATTATGTAGTTTCCACATACTTGCAGATTTTGTAGATATAATTTTTATTATCCTATTGTGGTCAGAGAAGATACTTTTCTACAATTTGAATCCTTTTAAAATTTATTTAGAGCTGTTTTAAGGTGCAGAATATGGTCTATCTTGGTAAATGTTCTGTATGCACTTGAAAATAATGAGTATTCTGATGTTATTCAGTAAAATGCGCCAAAAGTGTCAACCAAATCAAGTTGATTGAGAATGCTGTTCCAATCTTCCATATCTTTATTTATAGTCTATCTCCTTGTTATTGAAAGAGTAGTAATGGAATCTCTGGTTACAAATGGATTTCTCTATTTCTCCTTGTAGCTCTTTACTTGAAGCTCTGTTGTTAGGTGTATAAATATTCAGACTAATTCATCCTAAAAAATTTTCTGATTTATTAAAATGAAATGGCATTCTTTATCCCTGATAATATTCTTTTCTTTGAAATCTACGTTTTCTGATATAAATGTGACAACTTAAATTTTGTTCAATTAATAGTCCATGGTACTCCTTTTTAATTTTTTTAATTTTAACCTTCTTGGGTCTTTATAGTTAAAGTACATTTCTTATACGCAGCATAGTTTTCACTTTTTGTTCAACCTATCTGCCAACCACTACCTAATATTGGAATTTAGACCATTTATATTTAATGTAATTACTGACATATTAAAGCTTAACATCTGTTGTCTTACTATTTGTTTTCTATTTATCTTGTTTATTCTGTGTTCATTTTTTTTACTCTTTTTTCTGATTCTGCATTGATTTGATATTTTGTATGATTCCACTTTATCACCTTAATTAGCTTATTAGCTATAAGTTTTTATGTTATTTTAGTGATTGCTTTGCAGTTAAATTTATATCTTTAATTCATCAAGTCTATACTCAAATGGTATTATGCCATTTTACTTTAAAAATGAGAACAGTATAATATTATATTTACATTTCTCTTTCTCCAGCCTTTGTGTTATTATTCCAGGCATTTTACTTTTACACATCTCATATACTCCATTCTACAACATTATTACAGTCATGTGCCACATAATGATATTTTGTTCAATGACAGACTGCATATATAATAGTGGTCCCATAAGATTAGTACCATACAGCCTAGGTATGCAGTAAGCTATAGCATCTACGTTTGAGTGAGTACACTCTATGACATTTGCACAATGATGAAATTGCCTAATGGTGCATTTCTCAGAATGTGTCCCAGTTTTAAGCAATGTATGACTGCATTCTTAAATAGTCAATTATTTTTAAGGAGATTTAATGAATAAGAAGAAATTTTATGTACATGAAGTTACTTTTTCCAGTGCTGTATGTTCCTTTTGCAGATCTTTATTTCCATCCAATACAAATTTCTTTCTGCTTGAAGAACCTCATTACATTTTTATTTTAATGTACCTCTGCTGATGATATATTATTTTAGCTTTTGTATGTCTGAAAAATCTTTAAGTTTCATTCATGAAAGATATTTTCTCTGGGTATAGAATTCTAAGTTGACAGGTTTTTTTCTTTTTTTTTTTTTGAAAGGGAAGGATTTGCCCTAAGCTATTATCTGTTGCCAATCTCCCTGTTTTATTTTTTTCTTCTCCTCAAAGCACCAGTGCATGGTTGTAAGTCCTTCTAGTTCTTCTATATGAGCTGCCACCATAGCACAGCAACTGACAAATGGGTGGTATGGTTCTGCAAGCGGGAAATGATCCTGGGCCACTGAAGCAGTGAGAGTGCCAAGCTTTAACCACTAGACCATTAGGGCTGGCTCAGGGTTTTTTTTCTTTTAGTACTTTCAAGATAATGGCCCATTGTTTTTTGCCTTGCTTTGTTGCCTATGAGAAGTCTACTGTCATCCTTAAATTTCTTCCTCTGTTCACAATGTATCTTATTTCTCTGGTTTATTTAAAATTTATTTAATAAATTAGAGCCATTTAGTCTTCTATTTCACAGTTGGTCTCTGCTTTTGTCTTACAAATACCTAAAGGGTACTGATATGAGCTAAAGATCCAAATGTAATTTTGAGGAGGAAATTTTTAATAAAATTCAGTAAAGAATACACCACATACTCTTGACTATTGGTACTACAGGAAATATTTTTATGAGTAGAGTTTATATCATTACGATAGATGTGACTTTTAGACTAAACCAACAAAGTAAGTGAGAATTTCCAAAGCTATTTCTGTCCAGAAGAAGATTCTTTAGAAGTAAATTACTTAATCCAACTTCAAAAAAATAAAAGTTAATGACTTTGAACTACAACAAATAATTGAAAGATTATTTGCCAAAATCTTGGATTCTCTAACAAAAATGATTTTATCCTTAAGTTTGACCATGCTTATATTAGCTATAAATTTGTTAATATGATGAAAATTTCTATTTCTTTACCATGTAAAAACTAAAGCAAGGGCTGGCCCTGTGGCCGAGTGGCTAAGTTCGCGCTCTCTGCTTCAGCAGCCCAGGGTTTCACTGGTTCAAATCCTGGGTACAGACATGGTGCTACTCATCTAGGCCATGCTGAGGCGGTGTCCCACGTGGCACAACTAGAAGGACCCACAACTAAAAATACACAACTATGTAACAGGGGGGCTTTGGGGAGTAAAAGGAAAAATAAAAATCTTTAAAAAAAAAAAACTAAAGCAAATTTGGTAACCTCAGCGATTGTGTGTGTGTGTTTTCTTTCCTTTAAATATTTGTTAATTTATTTATTTGGTTATTTATTTATTACTTTGGGCAAAAATCTGATATTCTTTACATTTCTTGCAAGAAAACCTCTTCTCTTCTTTTTAAAATACTTCTGTCTCAGGGCTGGCCCAGCAGCATAGCAGTTAAGTTCGCACTCTCTGCTTCAGCAGCCCAGGATTCACTGGTTTGGATCCCGGGCATGGACCTATGCACTCTTTATCAAGCCATGCTATGGCAGGCATCCCACATATAAAATAGAGGAAGGTGGGCACGAATGTTAGCTCAGAGCCAATCCTCCTCAGCAAAAAGAGGAGGATTGGTGGCAGATGTTAGCACAGGGCTAATCTTCCTCCAAAAAAAAAAAGAAAGAAAAAATAAAATACATCTGTCTCTGACTCTTTCTTTAGCTCTTTGCCTTAGTCTGCCTTTTTCTTTCTTTCTTTTTTTTTTTTTTACTATAAAATGAGCATAAAATTACCCAGGATTGGCAGCTTTGGTCTGAATAAAAATATATATTCATATAATTTGGTAATGGTATAAAATGGTGTTATGAAGTAAAATAAAGCAAGTCTTATTCATCTTTGCCTTCCTGAGCACCTAACACAGAGCTTAGTGCATAGGAGCTCAACCACTTGGGTGGAATTGATAAGATACAATAAATTTAATCTCATAAAATATTATTACTGGACTTTAGCCATACTGCATTAGGAATTAAAATTGAAAAAATGTTGGGACTGAAAAAAACTTTGTAAACTAGCCTATTATTGTAAAAAAAAAAAGAGCAAGAAGTAGAATCAAAAGACTCATGCTTGAGTGCCGTTGTTTGCTCAAACTAGTGAGTTACTTGCTGTGAATGTGGAAAACTAGTTCCCCCTGTTAGCCCTTATTGTTAACATACGGATATTAATTTCACCCAAGCCCCAGCCTTTCACATCAAGTTTTGTTATAGACCAAGTGAGAAAACACTTGAAGTGATTTGCAAATTGCTTAATAGTACAGTTGATTCTCCCTATCCGGGAATTCAACCAACTGCAGATGAAAAGGCCTACAATGATTGTGTCTGTACTGAACATGGACAGACTTTTTTTTCTTGCCATTATTCCCTAAACAATACAGTACAACTATTGACATTGTTTTTATATTGTATTAGTATTATAAATAATCTAGAGATGATTTAAAGTCTATAAGAGGGTGTGTGTAGGTTATGTGCAAATAATACGCCATTTTACATAAGACACTTGAGTATCTGAGGATTTCAGTGTCCTCAAGTGGTCCTGGAACCAACCCCCACAGATACTGAGGGATGAGTGTATACAAATATGAAGTGATATTTTCTATTCCAACCTTCTTATTTTACAGATGGAGATTTGAGGCTCTAATGAGTTAAGTGATTTATCTAAGGCTATAACATTTGTCAGTGGTGCCTGAATGGATCACATCTTCTATTTCTGCAGCCTTTGAATCAAGCACTAATTTTTAACCCTCAAGAAATCTGGGATAATTGCTTCAGATTGGGTACCTGAAATTAAAAGATTGTGGTCCCAGCTTGGAACTCACCTGAGAGACAGGAAGAGAGGCTCTGTGTGGGAGAGCCCAGGCATGTCCAGAGGAATTGCTTCTCAGGATTGAGCCCAAGGAACTTGTCAGAGATTTAAGTTATCTCAGTGCTTGAATGATGAACACCACTATTTATAAAATGGTATTTTTTGCCTAAAAGACAAACCACAATTTATCCTGTCTTCCTAAAATAAAATATAAAATCTATTAAATAGGAAAGGTATCAAATACACATTTTTTTTTTGTTCATCTGATTCAGCAAGAAAACTAACTTACATTTCCTTTTATCAAAAGCGTCCTGGATCACCAATGTTTGGTCAATATGTAAATCTTAAGTGTTGCTGCTTTGGTCTTTAAGGTATACTGATGGTCCTCGAAACAAGGTTGGGTTCCTTCATATTCTTTCCGTGAAGTTACTGGGAGAAAAATTGGCTATCATGGTGCTTCTTCCAAAGTTCAGGAGTTCCTAAGAATCTATATTTAGAGTTCAAAAAATTTAATG